>NC_135714.1:64241826-65441826 GCF_964656455.1 Halichoerus grypus
AGGGAGACCCCCATAAGGCTATCAGCTGATTTTTTTATCAGAAATTTTGCAGGCTAGAATGGGATGTTATGATATATTCAAAGTACTGAAAAGAAAAATCTGCAACCAAAATACTCCATTAAGGTTATCATTCAGAGTAGGTGAGATCAAGAGTTTCCCAGATGAACACAAGTTAAAGGAGTTCATCACCACTAAACCACTCATACAAGAAACAGTAAAGGGAATTCTTTGAGTGGAAAGAAAAGGCCATAATCAGGATTAAGAAAATTAGGAAAGGAAAAAATTTCACAGGTAAATGCAAACATATAATAAAAATAGTAGATTAATCACTTATAATACCAATATGGAAGTTAAAGCACAAGAGGAGTAGAATCACAATTATATCTGTAAAAATCAGTTAAGGGATTTACAAAATAAAAGGGTGTAAAGTATGACATCATATACATAAAATGAGTGTGGGGTAAAATTTAGTGCTTTTAGAATGGGTTCAAACTTAAGCGACCATCAACTCTATATAGACTGTTATACACATAAGATGTTATATATGAATTTAATTATAACCACAAATTAAAAATCTGTAATAGATACACAAAAAGTAAAGAGAAAGGAATCCAAGCATATAACACTTAAGAAAGCCATCAAATTTAAGGGATACATGCTCTCTCTCTCTAAAATAAATTAAATCTTACCAAAGAAAATGGGGGGGGAGTGTGCCTGGGTGGCTCAGTCAGTTAAACATCTGACTCATGGTTTCAGCTCAGGTCATGATCTCAGGGTCCTGAGATCAAGCCTTCCTTCCATGGTCAGCATGGAATCTGCTTGAGGATTCTCTCCGTCTTCCCCTGCCCATCTCCTGCTTGCATGCCACACTCTCTCTTTCAAATAAATAAATAAACCTTAAACAATAAACTAAAAGGGAAGAGAACAAGAGAAGAAAGGAACAGAGAAGAACTGCAAAAATAACCCTAAAACAAGTAACGGTAACAGAAATGCAATAAGTATATACCTATCAAAAATTACTTTAAATGTAAATGGACTAAACGCTCCAATCAAAAGAAATAGGGTGACTGAATGAATAACAAATAAGACTCATCTATATACTGCCTACAAGAGATTCATTTCAGACCTAAAGATGTGTGCAGATGGAAAATGAAGGAATGAAAAAACATTTACCATGCAAATGGAAGCAAAAAGAAAGCTGGGGTAGTGATAGTGATAGTTATATCAGAACAAGTAGACTTTTTTTTTTAAAGATTTTATTTATTTATTCGAGAGAGAGAGCACATGAGGGGGGGAGGGTCAGAGGGAGAAGCAGACTCCCTGCTGAGCAGGGAGCCTGATGCGCCACTCGATCCCAGGACTCCAGGATCATGACCTGAGCCAAAGGCAGTCGCTTAACCAACTGAGCCACCCAGGCACCCCAACAAATAGACTTTAAAACAAAGACTGTAACAAGAGACTAGGAAGGATACTACATAATGAAGATTATAGTAATATAGATCTACCTCAAGAAATAAAAAAAAATCTCAAACAATTTAACCTTACACCTAAAGGAGCTAAAAAAGAACAAAGACCAAAGCCAGTAGAAGAAAGGAAATAAGATTAGAGCAGAAATAAATAGAGACTAAAACAAGCAAACCAACCAACCCAAAAAACTATGGAACCAGTCAATGAAATTAGGAGCTATTCTTTGAAAAGATAAAATTAATAAACTTTTAGCCAGACTCATCCTGACAAAAAGAGAGGACTCAAATAAATAAAATCAGAAATGAAGGAGAAGTAACAACTGATAACCACAAAAATACAAAGGAGTATAAGAGAATATTTTGAAAAATTTTATGCCAATATATTAGATAACATACAAGAAATGGGACAATTGATGAACCTACATTGACATCTCATAATCACCCCAAATTTGTAGTTTACATTATGATTCACTTCTGATGTTGTTCATTCTGTGGGTTTGGACAAAACTATAATGACATGTATCCATCATTATAGTCATACAGAGTATTTTCACTGCCCTAAAAATCTTTGTGTTCTGCCTATTTATTCTTCTCCCTAAACTCCAGGCCACCACCGATCTTTTTACTGTGTCTGTAGTTTTGCCACTTACAGAACAGAACATCACATCATTATAATCATACAGTATGTAGTCTTTTCAGATTGGCCTCTCTCACTATGTAATATGCATTTAAGTTTCCTTCATGTCTTTTCTTTCCATTGTCTGGATGTGCCAGTTTGTTTGTTGATTCACTTATCTACTAAAGGACATTTTAGTTGCTTCCAAGTTTTGACAATTATGAATAAAACTGTTATAAATATCCATGTGCATGTTTTTGTGTGGACCTAAGTTTTCAACTCCTTTGCGTAAATAACAAGGAGTACAACTGCTGGATCATATGGTAAGGATATGTTAAATTTTGTAAAAAACTGCCAAACTATATTTCAGAGTAGCTGTGCCATTTTGCATTCCTACGAGCAATGAATGAGAGTTCCTGTTGCTCCACATCCTCATCAGCATTCAGTGTTGTCAGTGTTTTGGATTTTGGCCATTCTAATAGGTGTAGAGCTGTCTCTCACTGTTGTTTTATTTATTTATTTATTTATTTATTTATTTTATTTTTTTAAGATTTTATTTATTTATTTGACAGAGAGAGACACAGTGAGAGAGGGAACACAAGCAGAGGGAGTGGGAGAGGGGGAAGCAGGCCTCCCACGGAGCAGGGAGCCCGAAGTGGGGCTCGATCCCAGGACCCTGGGATCATGACCTGTGCCGAAGGCAGATGCTTAGCGACTGAGCCACCCAGGCGCCCCTCTCACTGTTGTTTTAACGTGGATTTCCCTGATGACAGATGATGTAGAACATCTTTTCATATGTTTATTTTCCATCTGTATTTCTTTTTTGGTGAGATATCTGTTAAGGTCTTTGGCTCATTTTGCAAATCAGGCCATTTGTTTTCTTGCATTTAGTTTTAAGAGTTGTGTGTATGTTTTCGAAAACAGTCCTTTATCAGATGCGTCTTTTGCAAATATTTTCTCCCAGTCTGTGGCCTGTCTCATTCTATTGGTTTTCCAAAGACATTCCTTTCTCAAAAAATTGCTGAAAGCAAGTACATATTTTCTTTAGTATAAATGCTAGAAAACCAGGGGATACCTGTATTTTAGGAACCCTAACACCCCAGGGTTATTAAAAAGTTCTATCAGAAGAATCTTAATTATGGGTTGTCTTTATAATGGTCTATTTGACTTTGCCATTTAAAATTTTGGTTTTGTTACATCACAAATTTGTTAAGACTCCGTGTTCTGATTGTAATTTACTTCATACATATTTTATTATTTTTATTTTTACATTATTTTATTTTAGTTAGGTTTTGTTTTGACAAGGGACCTACTGTTCTTTCCTTAAAAGTTTATAATTTAGGACATTTGGCTGAAAATGTGTTAAAAGTAGACAGAGATAATATAGACTCTCACCATATGTATAAATGGCAGGGCTACTTATTTGTCTGGAATTGTAGAACTACACATTTTTGCCCATCAGAAATAAAAGAAATACAGCAACTTTCTTTATAACATTTTAAGGTCTTTCCATTAACTTCATTCTACCAATTATTGTTTTGAATAAAATGAGAATTCTCAAAAGATGCTATTATAATGAGCAAACCATATAATAAAGATATTTTATAAATTGCATCATTGTTTTATAATTATTGACTTAAAAATTAATTTATAGTGAGCTCCCATGCGTAGATGTTGAAGTCTGGGGATTTGATAAAGGCCCATAACGTTGACATTCAGAAAAAGAAGGCCCTGGGGCAAGAGTTCTATTACAATAGTTCACCAGTGGTAAAATAGCCCCATTCTGGGATGTGGTTCAGGATAAATGCTCTGATATTGTAGTGGTGGCTCTCTCCTGGAGGAGGTACTCAGTATATTTTATTTATATTTTGACAAGAATAAGTCATTACTATTACAGAAGAATTAGATTCACAATTGCGTGGCAATTTGAAATCCAATCCAATCCTATTTCATGTTCCATCATGTTGAGGGTGCTTTGCACTCAAGATGCAGGGTGATACGTTGTAATGTAGGGAGGTTTTGTCCGGGTGGTGATGATGTGCCCCACAATTCCTTGGCTATGCCCTTAAATTTCATGTCCTGTTCTCTTTTCCCAAAATGCAGCTCTAATTTTGTTTCTTTCTAGCTCAAAACCCTTTAATAGCTTTCTCTCACTCATTGCTCCAGCCTATTTTTCTATCTAATTCCTCACCAACTCCCCTTCATATTTACTTTCACCAAAATAAACTGCTTCTCGTGCCTTCATGCAGGCCTTGGATTGCCCTGCTTTTTGCCTTTGCATATCCCTTTGTTCATTTGTTGAATCATTATGTATTGGGGCCTTCTTCCTGCTAGGCACTGTTTTGTTCTTCTCACTAGGATGACCATTTTCTTAATCTCCTCATATATAATCCTATCCGTCATTTAAAGCCCAGCTGAAACATTTCATGAAATCTTTCTTGGAGATCCCATGATAGCCCTATTTTCTTCTTCTTCTGGGATCTCATGATGTATTGTATTATCTGTGTTTTTCACATGACCAGTCACATTCCATTTTGGTTATCATTACTTATGTCAGGCTTTTAGAGCTTCTATTAGATTATAGTCTCCCTGAGGACACAGACTGTGTTTTAGTCCTTTTGCTTTCCTCATAATCCCTAGCCTGGCACTTTGTAGATTGTTGTAAGCATTTGTGGAATAAATAACTAAAATTAGATTTTAAACCAGTTTAAATTCAAGCTGATTTCTATGTTGAGAAATTAGGAAACCAACATACCTACTTTATGACATTTTGTGGTCTTGGTCCAGCAGCTTTCTAAATTAGCACTTACTGATTATTTATAGTCCCCTGAATTTTTATTTCCCTCTTTCTTGTCTTCCCCTTACTTAAGATGTTCAGATAAGAAAGATAAGTAGGCGGGAGAAAAAAAACAATAGAAGATAATTTAATATAGCCCAAATCAGGTTTTGGGCCTGGGTTCCCCAAACTCCTTGGAGAGGGGACTCTATTTATGGACTTTAGAGGGTCTGGGAAGTCCATGATACTATATGCAGATCTTGCTGTGGGTAAATCAGTAGTTCTTATCTAATTCTCAATGGCGTCTTTTACACAAAAACAATAAAAAATAACAACAAATCCGCTCTTCTCATCTTTCTACTTTATCCCAGCATTTCAAAGAATGTCACCACATACAGAAGGGTTTTTGGAAACTAAATTTTGTATATAAATTAATTTTAGAGATTATGATCTCCATGCCTTAGAAATAATCATTTAGAATTGTTTGCTAAGAGGCCATTCATTAGTAGAACTTAGAGAAGTGAATGTCAAAGTTTTTTTTCCCCCATCTTAATGAGATAAATACAAAAATGTTAAGTCAGCAGTCCCAAGGGCTGGTGTGCAATTATGGAAGAGCATGTGATTTGTTCCCTGAATACTAAGAGAGTGAAAAAAAATGTTGCCTTCCTTAAACTTGGCCAAGGCTTGAGGAGACAGAGAATTCAGTGACAGATTGTGTGCTTGTAACTATGCACCATCACTCAGAGTCCTGTAAAGTTGTCAGCGTAACATACCTGATGGGAAACAGGTCTCTTTTGTTTAAGAAATAAGAAATTTCCCTTACTAATCTAAAAGTACTGCCTTTTCCAGTGCTATCCAAATTAAAAACAAAATAAAACATCAGTTTAGCCCTTCACACCATGGCAGTGAGTTGCATTTCTAAGTGCATCTCCCAGGACATTCACTTTAGAGATCCTAAGTTCCTTACAGAAGAGATTTGCAGGGCCTTGCACTTTTTCAACTTCCTGCTTTTCTTCACTGTGTTATTTTTTCTTTAAGTGGAGTTAACTAATTTATTTATTTAACCACTTTTTATTGAGTAAGTGTCCTGTGCCAGGACTGTGCTCTGTGGGTTCAATAATGAGTAAGACAGTTTTCAGGCAGCCAGTACCCTGCCATGGCCCTGTAAATAATTAAATAGAATAAAGTATTCGTAGATGATCAATATGTTTGTCTGGCATGCATGTACAGTATAAGGATCCAGGCAGGAAAAGCAGGTTTTCTCTATAAAAATGTATATAAGATAGGCCTCACAGTCATTTCTGTGAAACCCAAACTGCCATTTGTATGTAAAGAACAATTTAAATATGCACATACGCCAAAGTTTGGAAAGCATTCTTACCTACGTGCCTTTCTTGAAACCATTATTTTCAGAAGTATTCTATATGGTCCACTAATATTTGACCAGGTAGCCAAGAATACTCAATGGAGAAAAGACAGTCTCTTCCATAAACAGTTCTGGGAAAATTGGATATTCACATGTAAAAGCACAAAACTCGACTCCTGTCTTACACCACACACAAAAAGAACTTAAAATGGATTAAAGACTTAAATGTAAGCAGAAACCACAAGATTCTTAGAAGAAAACATTGGAAAAAAAGCTTCTTGATATGGGTCTTGGCAACGATAAGGTACATAAAGCACAAGTAACAAAATCAAAAACAAGTGAGACTACATTAAACTAAAATGCTTTTGCATAGCAATGGAAATGATCAACAAAATGAAAGGACAGCCTATGGAATGGGAAAAAACATTTGCAAATCATATATCTCATAAGGGATTAATATCCAAGAAGTATAAGGAGCTTATACACCTCAATAGCAAAAAGAACCCCCACAAATAATCCAGTTAAAAATAGGCAAAGGAGGGGTGTCTGGCTGGCTCAGTCGGTTAAAGCATGCGACTCTTGATCTCAGGGCTGTGAATTCAAGCTCCACGTTGGATGTAGAGCTTCCTTTAAGAAAAATGGACAAAGTACCTGAACAGGCATTTTTCCAGAGAAGATATTCAAATGGCCAACAGGTACAGGAAAAGGTGCTCAACCTCACTAATAAGGGAAATACAAACCAAAACCACAATGAGATATCACCTCATATCTGTTAGAATGCCTATCATCAAAAAGACAAGAGATAAATGCTGACGAGGATATGGAAAAAAACTATGATCCAGCAATTCTATTTCTAAGAATATATCCAAAGGAAATAAGACTGTGTTGAAGAGAAATTGGTACTCCTGTGTTTATAACAGCATTATTTACAGTAGGCAAGACATGGAAACAACCTAAGTGTCCATCAACAGATAAATGGATAAAGAAAAGTGGTATATATACACTATATGTATACATACACACACATACACAATGGAGTATTTATTCAGCCAAAAAAAAGGGAAGGAAATCCCGCCATTTACAACAATATAGATGGATCTCAAGGGCACCTTGCTAGGTGAAATAAGTCAGAGAGAGAAACACAAATACTGCATGATCTCACTTATCTGTGGAATCTAAAGAAAAGGAAAGAAAGAAAAAAAAAACCCTAAACTAAGTGAAAAAGAGATGAGATTTGTGGTTACCTGAGGCAGGGGTTTAGGGTAGGAATAATTGGAGGAAGGTGGTCAAAAGGTGGAAACTTACAGTTATAAGATAAATAAGTCCTGGGGATGTAATGTGCAGCATGGTGACTGTAGTAACACTGCTTGCTATATGGTGTATTTGACGGTTGTTAAGAGAATAAATCCTCAGAGTTCTCATCACAAGGAAAAAACGTTTTTCCCCCTCTTTCTTTGCATCTATATGAGATGATGGGTATTCGTTAAACTTACTGTGATAATCATTTCACAGTATATGAAGGTCAAGCCATTATACTGTATACCTTAAATTTATAGAAAGCTGTGTGTCAATTACATCTCAATGAAACTGGCGGGGGCGGGGGAAGAAAATAAGTCAGAAAACAGTAGAAAAAGAAGAGATCCCAGTGCCAGGCAAGAATAGGTTCTCAGAAAATATTTGCTGAATAAATTAAAGAGAAGGAGTAAAGGAACCCTGAAAAATTGAAAACAGGATTACAGTAGTCAGAAGCTCAGAGCTTCTGGGATCAAATTCAATTAAAAGCATTCAGACCATCAAAAAAAAAAGTATTCTAGATGACCAAAAAAATTATTCCGATTTAGTAATGGACAAACCGTGGTATACTAAATGGACTATTAGGTATGCCTGAAATGAGTAAAACCTGATAGCTGGGATTGTCAGATTTAGCAAATAAAAATATAGGGCACCCAGCTAAATTTAGTTGGCATAAGCCCTTTCCTTAAATATTTTAAGTCCCCCTCTGGTTCTTGGCACCTACTAAGACCAGTGGTAGGTTCTGGAGCAGTGCTTGGTCGGTTCTTGTGTGGGGTCCAGTCCCTGTTTCTCCCCCTGGGGGAGCTCTCTGACCCTCTGCCTTGCACATGAAGCCAATCAGATGTCCTGGGAACTATGGGATTTGTATTTTGGGATCACTTTAGCCTGTGTTTGGGCTGGAGTTCTAGGAGGCAGTCTGGTGAGCAGATCCCTCTTCTGACTGGTGCAGTATTTCTTTCTCTGCTGGGTGCTGGATAGGTCCTGCCACGTAGATTATGGGTGACACCCATATAGGACAATGAATGAATTTAGGGCTATGGGAGACTTGACTGACCCTTGGGTTTGATCTGCTTGTGCAGGCCATCTCTTGTGTGCTCCAACTGTGTTGCTGCCTCCAGGCTACAGCACCCTAGCATCGGGTGACTGCTCCCCCCACCAACTGCTGACCTCCAGGATGTCCACCCCCACCTCTGAAGGCAGTGCTCTGGGGTGGCCATGCCCATGCTCTTTGTGGACTTTAGAAACTATTTTTTTCTGTATCAGTGGTTTCTCCTGATTGATACCCTCTCTTGTCTCTGACCTATGTGGATGCATGGTCTCCTGATTAGTCTTATGGCATGTCGGAAGACAGAGGGACATTCCTTGCTCCAGTGGGACTCTTCTCTCTCTGCCCACGGCCCTTGTCCTAACCTCGGTGACCACATTCTAGCAATGCAGTGATTATAGTGTAAAGAGGTGTTTGTTCTGTGTCACAAAATGCCAAAGATAAATTAAACCTGATCAGAAAAGGAATTATCATTTATACTTCCCTGCATGCTCTGGATAAGAGTTGTTTTTGTGGTTATCATCAGTAAAGAACATCTTTTTAGGGTCAGTGGATGGCAGCATTCATGGTAGCACCAGGGATGAGGCAGTTTCTCAGGGAATGATATAATCAGCATGAAAGAACTGCAGAGACAAGAAGATCTGTATTGTTTCAATACAAACAACTTCTGAAGAGCCATGGAATTAGGAGTAATAATACTATTGCCACCTTTTCCTTGCTGAAGGGGACAGGAAAAGGAATTTAACCAACAATAGCATACTTGATAACAAAGAACACGAAGAGATAGTTCCTGGATCTATTCAAGAAGAGATGATTCCTAGACTTCGGAGGAATTGTCATGCACTAATTGGTTAAAACAAAACAACAACTTAAAATACATCTTCTTTACCCATTATACTAAATTGTCATCAATCACTAGACATCATATAGGCTCATGAATTTTTTAATACATTATTTAATCAAATAATTTGTATGACAGGGGTGCTGTATACTCTAGGGGCAGCCCGGCAGAACCAGCACTTTGTCCAGGGTTTGTCCAGAAGGAATGGTGCCATCTGGTCCTGGAGACTGTTCAGCACCATCTACTTGTGGGGGGCAGTACCTCTCTCAATGGGCTGAAGACTTAGAAGCCATGTAAGACACTGGGTATGGACATGGACGACATGGACACCTAAAGAGGTGGTGGAGGTATGGGGAGGAATGCCTTCTCTTTCCCTGTGTGGAACTAAACAGTATTAAACAACTTGGATATCTCTGCCAGATCTGGGATACTCTTGTGTCAACACTTGTGTCAACAGTCACATAAAGATTGAAAAGGGTTTTGAGAAACTGGAAAATAAACTAAATTCCATAATAAAGTCCATATAGAATATGACATTAAATTAAGTAGGTAAAAGTCATTTACAAGAAGATAGGATTGTATGGTAAAAAGGAATTTTATTTTAAAATATTTTCAGAATTTCAGTTTTATAATACATTTTTATGGGTGATAATAGTATTATATGTGTATTGGTCCATGTGTTCTATGTCTGTATCTATTCCAGATAAGTATGAAATTATAAGATGTGTGGGATTACCTTCAAAATACTTGAGGGGTGGGGAAGAATGGGAGATGGTAGATAAAATGATTGACAAAAAACATTGAATATTATGGAAGCTGAGTGAAGGGTGCTTGGGATTTAATATACTACTCTCTCTCCTTGGGTGTTTAAATTTCTAAATTAGAAAAAAAAGATTTAAACAAGTCAGCTGACATAGAGCAGTGTCAGGCTTAGGGAAGACACTCTACAAGTCTTTACTGCATCAGCGTATCTCTCCTCCTCATCTTTGAATTCTTATAGCACTTTGTGTTACTCTGGATAGCCAATATACAGTATGCTTTCTAATATAATTGGATTGTAAGCTCTCCTCAGTATTCCTATTTGTTAGTCATTCATTTTTTATCTCTTGCAAGGCCAGGCCCATAATTTCTCACATCGTTTTTCACATTGTATACTCAGCACATCTAGGAGGCACTCAATAAATATTTGTTGAATGAATAATAGATACTTAATATATACCTGTTTGAATTGAAAGGGATAAGTGTATAAGAAATGACATAGAGCAAATTCTTAGCTCTTGCTCCTGGTAACTATTTCTCCATTGGGAGAATGATAAAATATATTTTCCCCATATAATCTAACACATTTGTTAGTACATATAAATTTCTGAGAGCATGTGTAATTCTGGGGATAGCTTTGCTAAATCAAGGATTATTCTCACCCCTTCCTTTTATCAGTCAAGAAAGGAATCACTGGAAATTTAAGGAAGGGGGCCTTTTTTGGGGGGCGGTTAGAATTGCAATTCGGGAGACAGATTCAGGTAGAAACCCAATTGTGTTCTGAGGAAGGCAGAGAGGGGGCAGAGTTATTAAGATTAACCAGTGCGAGTGTAGTTCTCATTTAGATCCTCTGTGCAAAACAGGGACTGAAATTAATTTAGTGGGGATTGGTTGGGTTTATATGCAAATGAGGGATTGAAGCTTGTTAAATTGAATTGGCTCCTTTAGAAATGAAGAATGCAGATGATTCAGTTGCCATGGTGAGTGAGGAGGATGCCAACTCCAGGCTGAGGGCTTTGTTGCTGGCTTGGAAGTTCAAAAAGTTCATAGTTCCTTCAATGAGGATGTGCAAAAATCCTTCCTCTCCTTTAATGGCTTCCCGACCCTTTTTTCATGGAGACTCTTCTTAGCTAGAGTTGCTTGTTCCATTTTGAGATCTCCTTTTACACTTCCCTTAGGGAAGGACTGATTCATGCTTCTGTGAGGGTAATGTTTAGTGGTACTTTCTTATTCCATTTTCTGTTCCTAGGTCTTTTCACTTAGAATCTTTGTAAACACAGGTGTATAAATAGAATTGTTTTCAGTGAAAGGGAACCTTGCCCTTAGCAAGCCTCTGAACAGTTTTGTTCTGCACCTGCAGTAATAAAATTCCAAAGAGATAATGTATTGAATTTTAATCACATGTTGCCTTGTTACGTATTCACTGTTAAAAAACATTTACTTTATCGTGCAGTTATTAGTAAAAGGGCAGTGTTGCCAATTAAGCCACTGAATGGCCTGGGGAGTGATTTTACACTGGGGAATGATTATAGTCTTGTGTAAAAATAGCAGATATCAGGTTAAAGTGAAAAAATCTGGTAAACAATCTTGATGAAAGTTGGTCTCACTAGAAATGCTTGTGTGTGTGTGTGTGTTTAAATTTATAGATGAAGTTAGGTTTTTTGTCCAAGTACACAGAAGGGGATTATTTAGTCAACAACTTTGTATACTAACATTTTGATAACATCACTGTATTTAATAAAATTGACCACTAAAGGGGAACAGAATTTACCACTCAAAATATGCCCTTTGGGCGTAAGAATTATCTTGTGCTGGTTGTTCTTTAAGAAAACAGCAGATGAAAAGCTCTGAAAGCGAAGTAGAAGTTACCCTTTTGTATGGGACTTTAACATTTTTAAGGGCAACCTCCATTTGTAAGGGTGTCTCCCCTGTTTGTAACAGGAAGAGGAGGTTGACAAAACCTCTAGAGACTTATATCAGTGAGAAAGCAACGACCTAAATCTGCATAATGACCATACCCTTGTTTTATTTTGCCTGATAACCTACCATAACTGGCTTCCCCCATGCCCAACACCTTTTTTGTCTTTAGCTGGAGATGGTATTTAAGGTGGTGGCTTGGGCCATTTTGGGAATGTACTCAGTTTTCCTGGGTATCTCTCGTGTAAATAGCAGGTTTACATGATACTAAACTTGGGCTTGTTTTTCTCCTGTTATTCTGTCGTTTATTATAGTAGGGTTTCAACCAAGAACCTAGAGGAGTAGAGGAAAAATTATTATTTCTGCCTTATATTACCAAAGACAGTTTAACAGAGTTCCTAGAGCTTTTAGTTTTTTTTTTAATTTGACTTTTAAAAAATATTAGTTTGACATTTAACATACTATTTCTACATTTATTCCCCTGAACAGGCTATTGCTTATTTAATAGAAATTATTTCAATTATCTTTTTGAAGGGAATTATGGAAGGAAAGCAGATGTTATTCCTATTATCCATTTATTTTTAATATAATCATTACATTATGGTTTGCTATGTTTTCTGGAAGACTGTGGATATTTTCCTTATATTGGTGTACAGAGTTCTCTAACAATTTTCCAAAAGGTAGAGAATATGAAAATGAGAATATCTGCTGTTCTTCATCCTCATAGGAAAAAAAAAGTGAATCTAAAAGCTAGAATGTTTGAATTTAGGTTACATATATGTTAGAGTTTTGGTTACATATATGTTAGAATTTTCAGAGATTCAGTGTAGCATAATGTGGGATTTTCCAAGCTTGCCTGCTTGTAAGAATCTTCTGGGAGGGCCCCTTACTAAGGTAGGTTCTTGGGTCCCTCAGTCCTACTAAATCAGAATTTTCAGGAAGATGAGCCTGGAATGCTTCTTAGTCATAGAAATAGTAGGTAGTAAAATATTGCAACAGATCTAAAAAAGTGATTTTTGTTATACCTATCAGTCACTTTTGTTAAAAAAACAAAATTTAATTGAGTAAATTTTAGAGATCTTGTTGGCTTTATTCAGTGATTTATGAATCTAGCAGCAGCCCATCTAGCAAATAGAAGGAGCTTAGAAGAGCTATAGAAAATGAAAGACCTAGATGGAAGGAGGAATGACACAGAAGTCATACTAGCAAAGAGCAAGGTCATCTTTCTTTGGGGGATGGGAGGGATCTATCAAGCAGATTGATTACCTCACTAGTGCTGACCAGGAAATTCCAGATTGACTGGTTTAAGGGTCCATTCTTGGGGGAGTATGAGACTAATTAAATTAGGTATTAAGTCTCAGTTTGGTGACATGAGGCTTAGCACAAATGACTCCATTTTGGTCCTGTTGTCTCTTTTTTAAAAACACTTTTAAATACTTATGCATAGAAAGTGTGTTATGTATACAAAAATTATTATTAATCTACATCTGTTAACATTTGAAATGACCTAATAAGCAATCCACAGGCTATGGGAAGTTAACATTTGAAAGAGACAGTTATCTGAATCTGCAAGAGGGGGTTTATTAACTAATATAAATGATGTTAGACATAGTTTTACATTGATGAAATAGGAGCTTTCAAGATATGTGGGTTGGATAGAAACTGTACAGGCATCACCACTTTTGCATGGCTGGGGCAGAAAAACTAGGAGCATCCAGCAGCATAATCCCGCTGCACTAATAGAGATACGTAGACTTGCCTTCAGTCCTTTTATCCTACCACTTAAAAGTGGGGCCATGTTAAAAAAAAAAGATAGTAGGAAGGGAAAAATGAAGAGGGGGAAATCGGAGGGGGAGACAAACCATGAGAGACTATGGACTCTGAGAAACAAACTGAGGGTTCTAGAGGGGAGGGGGGTGGGGGGAGGGGTTAGCCCGGTGATGGGTATTAAAGAGGGCACGTTCTGCATGGAGCACTGGGTGTTATACGCAAACAATGAATCATGGAACACTACATCAAAAACTAATGATGTAATGTATGGTGATTAACATAACATAATAAAATAAAATTAAACAACAAAAAAAAAGAGGGGCCATTTCATGATCCACTGTAGATACTCAAAGCTGCTAATCCTGCCTCCAGAATGCTATGTTTTTTATCTCTGAATCCATGTGTAATATAGGCCCTTGTTGGAGAACCCAGGGGCACGTGAGGAACTGGGTTTGTGCCTCCTTGCTGTAGATGTTTATACATGTGGTAGAATTCAATGTGAAGCTAATTTTGTTTTTCATATTTTCCATACTTTGTTAGTCAGTTGTAGAGAAGAACATTCTTTTTTTTTTTTTTTTTTTTTATTTGACAGAGAGAAAGACAGCCAGAGAGGGAACACAAGCAGGGGGAGTGGGAGAGGGAGAAGCAGGCTTCCTGCGGAGCAGGGAGCCTGATGTGGGGCTCAATCCCAGGACTCTGGGATCATGACCTGAGCCGAAGGCAGACGCTTAACGACTGAGCCACCCAGGTGCCCCGAGAAGGACATTCTTAACATGGACCTACCTTCAATCATTTGAGGCTACTAAATGGGTGATACTTAGGAAGAAATGTGACCAATTTTGAGTGACCACTGTTAAAAGATAAACTGAGGCATATACAAAATTTTAAGAGTTTACTTGAGCAAAAATCAATTTGAATCCAGCAGTGCCAAACTAGAAGTGGTTCAGAACTCTCCTCAGACAAGGAGCTAAGGGAAAGACTTATACAGAGCAGGTGCAGATACAAAGAAAGGAAACTATTTGGCTATAGCTTAAAGGCTAGTTGGCTGTTTAGGATTGGTTGCCCATGGTGTTTTGCGTTATAACTGTAAGGCATTTACAGGCTTAGGTTTTGGTTTGTTTATGTAGGCCATCCAGGCATAAGCACCACCTCAGTCTCGTGGCCTTCTTGTTTACTTAATTTAATACCATGTAAGTTTATTTCAATTCACAAAAACCTGCTAATTTCACCACAAGTTTTAAGGCTTGCGGGTCAAAATCTTAGGAAGTTTACCATTCATTTTTTGGTCTTTGGTACCATATACTCACAAGAGCCAATTGTGCATAGCTTTTCCCAAGATCACTGGTAGCTTGAAATAGAACATGGCAGGAATATTCACAAGTTGGCAAACTCTACAAAATCCTCTACCATTCCCCCCCAAAGCTGTTTGTTAAATATATACCATCACAGCACTGCCTGTGAGAAAGTACTGGCTTCTCATGGTCTGGTATTCATTCTGACAGGTCTGTCCTCACGACTCACTGGATTTTATTATTTTTATTTTTATTTTATTTTATTATTATTATTTTTTAAAGATTTTATTTATTTATTTGACAGAGAGAGACACAGCAAGAGAGGGAACACAAGCAGGGGGGAGTGGGAGAGGGAGAAGCAGGCTTCCCGTGGAGCAGGGAGGCCGATGCGGGGCTCGATCCCAGGACCCTGGGACCATGACCTGAGCCGAAAGCAGATGCTTCATGACTGAGCCACCCAGGCACCCTGGATTTTAAAAAGAATAGTACCCTTGAAGATAAAGGATTAGCAAATGCTTAAAAAACACCTACATTTCTTGTTTGCTTTCCAGATTACATTGCATTATTGGAAGAAGATGTGGAACACAATAAGGTAGAAGTACAGTATTGGACTGGGTATTTGGCAGAAGAGTTTGGTTGAGACAAAATTCGGAGATAAAACCCAAATAACTGAGACAAATGATGAAGCTGAATATAGACACTAGCGTTCATGGGAGCACCTGGCTGGTTCAGTTGGTTGAGCATCTGACTCTTGATCTCAACTCAGGTCTTGATCACAGAGTCCTCAGTGCAAGCCCCACGTGGGGCTCCACACTCCTCCCCCCCAAAAAAAGTAGAAAAAAGAAACTAGGGTTCCTGTATTGGTTTCCAGAAGCATCTCTTAATTTTCCGTTGATAATAAAGACTGGTAACATCCTTAGTGTTCTTTTGGTGAATGTTCTTGAATTAAAACTTTTATTTTGAGATATTTACACTTGCAATTGTAAAAAATCATACAAAGATCTCATATGCCATTTACTCATCTCCCTCAATGGTAACATTTAACAAAACTGTAATGCATGATAGCCATGATACTGACATTGATAAAATCAAGCTATAGAACATTTCCATCTCAACAGGGATCCCTCCTAATGCCCTTTTATAGTCATACCCTCTTCTCACCACAACTCTCTACTTAATGACGGGAGGCAACTGTTAATGTGTTCTTCATTTCTGTAATTTTGTCAGTTCAAGAGTGTTATATGAATGGGATCATAAAATATGTAACTTTTGGGATTGACTTTTTTCACTCAGCATAAGTCTCTGGAGTTTCACTGAGATTACTGTATGCATCAAAAATTCTTTTCTTTTTATTGCTTAGTAGTTATTCATGCTATGTATGTCTCACAGTTTATTTAATCTTTTACCCATTGAAGGGTATCTGGGTTGTTTTGGCTATTATGAATAAAGCTGTTATAAACATTGGTGTCCAGATTGTTCTGTGAATGTAAGTTTTTATTTCTCTGGGATAAATGCCCAGGAGTGCAATTGCTGGGTCAGATGGTAATTACATTTCAGTTTTTTTTAAGAATCTGCCAAACTTTTTAGGGTGCCTGTACCATTTTACATTCCTACTAGGAAAGTATGAGTGATCCAGAGTCTCTGCATCCTCGACAGCATATAGTGGTATTACTAATATTTATTTTAGCCATTTTTTGTAGGTGTATAATGACATCTCATTGTGGTTTTAAGGCATTCCTACTGGCTAATGATGCTGACTTCTTTTCATGTACTTATTTGCCACCTGTAGATCCTCTTCCTTGGCATGCCTCTTTGTGTCTTGCCCATTTTCTGATTTGATTTTTTTTTCTTATTCTTGAGTTTTGAGAGTTTTTTATGTATTCTACATACTAGTACTTTGTCAGATATGTAGCTTATAAATGTTTTCTCCTGGACTATAGCTTTTCTTTTCATCCTTATCACATGGTTTTTTTGCAGAGCAGCGTTTTAATTTTGATAAATTCTTTTGTTATTTTTTCCTTTTAATGGACTATACTTTTGGTGTCAAGTCTAAGAACGCTTTGTTTAATCCTAGATCCCCAAGATTTTCTCCTGTTTTTTTCCTAAAAGTTTTATATCTTTACGCTTTATATTTTAATCTGTGATCCATTTTGAACTAATTTTTGTATAAGGAATGAGACTTAGATTGAATTTCATTTTTTGGTTTATGGATGTCTAATTCTCTAATGTCGTTTATTGAAAAGGTGATTTTTTTTTTTTTTTTTTTGCATGAAATTGCTTTTACATTTGTGTCAAAACTCAGTTGGGCATATTTGTGTGGGTCTGTTCTGGCTTCTTTATCCTATTCCAGTTTCGATGATGTCTGCTCTCTACTTTTTCCATCCTCTACTTCCTTAGTGTTTATTTTGGTCTTCTTTTTCTAGGTTCTTGAAGTGGGAGCTTAAATGATTTATTTGAGAATTTTTCTGTTTTCCACTGTATTGAGTTTATGCTATAAATTTTTCCCTCAGCACTCTATTAGCAGTCTCCCACAAATTGATATGTTGTGTTTTCATTTATGTTTAGTTCAGTGTAGTTTTTAATTTCTCTCGAGACTTCCTCTTTTATCCATTTATTATTTAGAAGTGTGTTGTTTGGTTCTAGGTGTTTGTAGATTTTCCGATTATCTTTCTTATTGACTTCTAGTTTAATTCTTTTGTTGGAGAACACACTGCATATGATTAAAATTCTTTAAATTGTTGAAATTTTTTTTTTATGGCTCAGAATATAGTCTATCTTGGTATATATTTTTTAGGCAGTTGAAAAAATGTGTATTCTGCTGTTGTTGCCTCGAATGTTCGAATGTTCTATAAACATTGAGATTTTGTTTATTGATGGTGTTAAATTCTTCTGTATCTTTGCTGATTTTCTCTCTGGGTTTTTTATCAGTTGTTGAGAAAGCAGTGTTGGAGTCTCCAAATATACCTTTGAATTTATTTTTCCTTTCAGTTCTAGTTATTTGGGGTTTATGTAATTAGCAGCTCTGTTGTTTGGTGCATTTAGAATTGTTATGTCTTCTTGGTCAATTTACTCTCTTATCACTAGAAAATATGTTTCTCTGTTTCTTGTAATTTCTTTGCTCTGAAGTCTGTTTTATCTATTATTAATATAGCCACTACTGTTTTCTTTTGATTAATGTTGCATGATCTCTCTTTTTCCATTCTTTTACTTCTAGCTGGCCTGTATTGTTATCGTTGAAGAGGTTTATTATAGATTTTGTATAGTTAGTCCATGGTGTTTAATTCACTCTTCCAGTCTTTGTCTTTTAATCAGTATATTTAAGACATTTGTATAAAATGCCAATATTGATATGTTAGGGTTTAAGCCTGCCATTTTACTTTTTTTGTTTCTTATATTCTTTTTCCTGTGTTCTTGTGTATTTCTTGAACATTTTTTGGAATTTCATTTTGATTTATCGGTATTGTTTTTGAGTGTGTCTTTTTACATAGCTTTTTAGTGGTTGCTCTCAATATTAACCATATATACACAATTTATCACAGTTTGTTGTTGCAATCATTTTTCCAGTTTGAATGAAATATAGAACTTACCTACTTTTATTTTATTTATTTATTTATTTATTTGACAGAGACACAGCGAGAGAGGAAACACAAGCAGGGGGAGTGGGAGAGGGAGAAGCAGGCTTCCTGCTGAGCAGGGAGCCCAATGCGGGGCTCGATCCCAGGACCCTGGGACCATGACCTGAGCCGAAGGCAGACGCTTAACAACTGAGCAACCCAGGCGCCCCAAGAACTTACCTACTTTTTAAACAAAGGAGATTATCCTTTGTTTCTAATATGTTTGTCTTATATATCTTCTCTACATACATTTAAATGCATCAGATAATGTTACGATTTTTGCTTTAACCGTCAGTTACCTAATAGCTGATTTACCTTTTCCTTGCTTCATTCTGATATAACTAGCACTCAACTAATCTACTTACTGCTTATAAAATATACATCGCAGGGCACCTGGGTGGCTCAGTCGTTAAGTGTCTGCCTCTACCTCAGTTCATGATCCCAGGGTCCTGGGATCGAGCCCTGTATCTGGCTCCCTGCTCAGCGGGAGGCCTGTTTCTCCCTCTCCCACTCCCTCTGCTTGTGTCCCTCTCTGTCAAATAAATAAATAAAATCTTACAAATATATATATATAAATTGCAGGTGAAGTGCTATAGATGGGGTAATACCAATGCCACTCAGCTGAGCTCAGGAACTATAAAATAGTTAATGTCCTTGGTAGAGCCTGGGGTATAGGAGTAGGGTCAAGTTCAGTGGGGATCAGGGCAATATTTTAGTTTTTGTCATTTTTTTTTCTCATAAAATTTCTTTCTCATTTTGCTTGGGTTATGAACCTGTGAAAAATTTGGCTTTCTTTACCGAAAAAGTATAAAATGTGTTCCAAAAACAAATATAACGTTTTAAAAATTTGTTTTTTAGTATTTGTACTCTTGCTTCAGGGTTCCTGCTAAACCACATAGTGTCTGAAAAAAGTAGAGGAAATTAGAGGAAAATTAGGAGGAATAATTGTAAAAAAAGGTGCCATTTCTCAGGGCTGTTACAGCCCACCATATGTGGGATGAATTTTCTACCCTCATCCTCAGCAGGATCCCCCTCTACTGGGCTCAAACTGCCTCACTATTACCTGTGACCCCGCCTTGCCCCTCCAGATTCTCTCAGGTAAGTCAGAGATAATGTTTCTTATGTAGGAGTATGTAAAATTGTCTGTTTCGTCCTAAAGAAATTTTCTAAGGCATCTGCTCAGTTATATCATTTTTCTTTTATTCTGATATCTGGTTTCTTTCCAGAGGAATAAAATGTAGATTCAATGTAGATTTAGTTCTATTCAAAATTCAGTATTAATAAAAGCAGGTGTAGCTCTTAACCATGCTCTTCGTAGCAATGTTCAACAAGAGGTAACAAGTATTTGAGGAAAAGGAGATTTCATGGTCAAAAGAAGTTAAGAAAATGCTACACAATCTATCCTATTTTTGCATATTTATATAGTAACAACTCCGAAAAGTTATGAGGTAAAGAAATTCCTGGTTAACTTTGTTTAATCTAGCACTTAGCCACATAATTGTACATAATTTAATACTCCAAGTTTATTTAACTTCATAATCCCTCTTTAATGTATTTTATTTTATGCATATCATCAATTAATAACTTAGTCTGTTAATACCTATTGAAACCAATTTTAGCTTGGGAAATAAAAATTAAAAGTAATTATTGGTGCCTACACTGTGTAAGATATTATAGTATGCACGGATGTAATTAATCTTCCAGGCTTTTTAGAGATAATAACATATCTTTAACTTTACTGTTCATCTCCTCTGTAGGAAGTTTTCTTAATCTAAGCCCCATGGCCCTTTTCAGGTCCTAAAATTGGTTATGGCATTTTGTGTAAGATGCGTGCATCTCTGTGGAAAGGGCTCATTGTTTTAAAATCAGATCTTCAAAGAGTTACATGAAAAAGATTAAGACCCACTCTTCTGCAGGAAGAAGTTGCCACCATTAATACTGTTTTTTCTTTTCCAGATCAAGGTACTGCATTAAATGGCAATTTAGGAATTTAAACAAGATAGGAAGATACATTATAATATATTGGTGAAGACATTTAATACATTTTATTTTTATTTCGGCTACCTGTAATGCTTAGAATTTGTATAGAAGGGGAAAGGAAGTCCTCCTCCTTATTTGTTTATATTTAATAGCAGATTAAAACTTTATTTTTCTTCATCACATCAGGTTCCTGATGTGTTTGTTTTTAAATCTGTATTAATTCACAGATGGTTATTAAATAGCTACTATTTGCCGTATATTAGATACCATAAAAAAAAGTCCCTCAGGTGATGGGATAGCTCTTAATTTGAACTTGACATTTCTCAGACGATACTTAGTGAAGTTAGTATGTGAGACAACCGTCTACTGCAGAAGCCGGTGGTCCAATAAACATAACAAGTTAAAGGGATGAAATTTTGGCAGAGTTATTTGAGAAGCCCCACAAGTGACTCCTGCTCTTGTTACTTCTGACGTCGATTCTGATGCTGTTCCTTGGCTCAGTATTGCAGTTACTCCCATTTAATGACTGTTCTTTTATTGGTAGTTTGATTTTTTAATTCCACAACATTTTTACTTTCATTCTGCGACCATTCCTGTTCATCCAACGTCTTGTTATAAAAAAGTGTATGGTACATTGAAAACAGGTAGGGACTGTCCTTTTTCTGTATTCTTTAAAGTGATGTGGGGCAGGACTTAGGTCCCAGGGTATAATTTTAATAACTTAAATAATGTACGCGGCAGTGGGGAATGGCTGGCGGGGCAGAACCTGAAACCTTGATCTGAGTAGCATCATGTTTTAACCAGCTGAATGAATTACTCTAGGAAAATAATGTACTGTTGTAACCTATGAAGAAAATGTTCCCTTGGGAGGAAAGTGACCTAATTATGGTAAAAATATTTCAACAGAAATAATACTGCATTCTTTTAAAGTGAAATCATGTATGGAGGTAAACTAATATTTCCAGAATTATTGACACTCTATATACAATGTGTGTATTTTTCTTGGCCTTAAACATTTTTTTTCCCTCTACATCAGATTCATTGCATTTGGCAAGATTTTCAGAAGGAGCATGAGGTTATTTGTGGGATGAGTATTTGACAAGTTCACACAATGTACAGTTCAGAGTTCAAAGTTGAAATCACAGTACTGGTTTTTTTTTTTTTTTTTTGACAAGAATTCTCTCTGGCAAATTGCCTAGGAAAATTCTGGTAGGTTTCCATGTATCCCACCCAGTATTCAGCTAATACTATAAAATCAGTCATCAGCTGGGACTAACTAATTGCTCCAGAGTTATTTATCTGAATAAGATGAGTCTTCATTAGCTTTGTTGAAACAATAAGACACATTTAATTGAGAGTCTCAAGTACTGTTTTGCCTAAAAATTGGCACGAAAATATACATGCTAAATTTGTATCTGAGAATATGAAATATCTTTATAATTTACACTGTTGGTGAGATATAGTTATAGAAATACCTTATGTATACATCTCAGTATAAAATCTAAGTAGGAACTTCCTACAAATATTTCTGCTTTAATGTCTTTTAATGACACATTACTGGTGCATTCTTACTTATGCCATCAACATTTTTCAGTTGTTAATTTATTTTGGTGGCTATGGTGTTGAAATTTTATGTCATTTTGAACTACAAACTCTACTTAATGGAAATTTTATACCACATTCAGATAGACTAGACTCTGATTATTATAGCGTGAGTCTAAATTTGATCTTAGGAGTGTGAGTAGACTATGAAATGTTGAATAACTAATGTGATTCTAGTGGAGTTCTCCAGTGGCTTTTAATAGAATTAAGTACTGCTTTTTGAAAGAAGTTGATTTGGGATTAAGAGTTGTAATTTATAATGTGTCATTGTAAAACATTATGTAAAGTGGCCATATTTGTAAATGTGAGAGGTTTAGGTAAAAGAAATAATCTGGATGCTAAAGCAGAAATTAGGAATGCAAATTTTTATGTTTTATTTACAAGTTTTTCTTTCGTATATACTATCACACTCTCTGCATTTTGTATTTAAACTGGTACCATCTAGAGTCTGAAGCTTTATGGCATGCATAGTTGTACATTTTTTTTCATCTTCTTCTTTACATTTTTTCTTCATTCTTCTTAACAGGCTTGGAGAAGCCACTGAGTTAGGGCCATTTTTTTTCCCTCAGACTCTGTTTAGATTAGTAGCCACTTGATTATGTGGAAAATCCGTATCTAGTCTTCCTGAGGTGTTGGCTACCTGGACATCATTGAGAAGCCTTGTTACCTTTAGGGTCACTGCCCATTAACCCTACAGTTTGATTTTTGCTGCTGACAGCAGAGTACCCATTGAATGCCATTGATTTGTGGCTGCAAAATTTCTTCTGTTTTGGGAGTGGCTCATTCCTGTAGTGAGTGTCCCAGCTGCTGCCTACCAACATGGCTCTGGATGGCCCTCCCTTACTTTCCATGATACTCTGCTACATTCAGAGAATCATTTATTGTTCACTATGGCAGTAAATTGTAAGCTCTATGAGGATGAGGACATTTCCTGAATATCAAGGTCTAGAACAGAGCCTAGTTCAGAAAAAGAACACAGTATTTGTTGAATGAAGGAAGGAATGTCTGAATCTCACTTATATAGATAGAAAAATCTAAAGCAAATAAACATGGCAACTATTTTATGATAATAAAACATCGGGAATTAGCACTGAGTTCTTTTTTTTTTTTTAGCACTGAGTTCTTCTTTTCATTTGTTACATCTGTGCTATTTCTAAATGAGTCTTTGTAGTTTTTGGCACAAAGTTTCTGGTTCTTATAGTGTGTATCCCGTTTTAAAAAATATACTTTTGTTCATGTTAATGGGAATCTGGAGTGGTACAGAGGGGAATAAGTATGTGTTGCTTGCCATCTTTCCCAGAATATTTTCATCAGTGTTTGTTTATAATAAAGATATTTCTCAGGTTTTTTACTCATCTTATAGGTCTGATAAAGCGCTAAATGTCGGTCCACTCTCAAAGAACAAAAATCTACTCTTATCAAGGAGACTAAAAAGTACCTGCTCTTGGTGTGGCATGGCAAAGATTGAGCAGTTGTTTTCCTACACCTGTTGTCCTTAATTTATTCTGTTCATTTGTTAGTTCTCTGCAAAACTATGAGAAAAAAAGTTACAAAAGGCTAAAGATGTGTAATTCCTCCTCAGGTATTATTTCGTGGAATCAATACGGATTTGTCATGTACCTGAGTGATTAAAACAAGCATTTTATATGTAGGTGGATAAATCATTTCCCTTGATGTGGATAGCCTTCCAAATAATATATCCCACTGTCGATGGCTTTGTATTCCTGAAAATGATCTGTGGTGATAGCTAAATTCTGTTTCTAGAAATGGAAAGGTAGAAAAGAGAAGTATTTATGGAAGAATGAGAACAGTGTCTTCTCTTATAAAAGTACTGTTTCAGTTTCTGCTTTTCTCAGTTTCTCAAAACTATAAATGAAGTATTTTATTCTTCACATAAATGCACAAATGGTTTTGATGGTTGTAAACAAATAGTTCACTTATTTGTCACTTCTTTAATTTACTTGAAAACCATTCCAATTTTAAGCAAATAATTACATGTCACAGTTTCATGCTAAATGTATAATTACTTTAAAAAATGTGTAATAACTTTTTACTAAAATCTTAAGTATGGAGTATTTGATTACCAATTTGGTATAATATAAAAATTACATGAATAAATGCTAATTAATTCATTTGCCTTTAGACTTTCTAAAAAGAAGATAATTAATTTTTATATCTTATTTGAAATTATAAAACTATTTTAAGAAAAATTTTTTAATTTAGAAAAGCTTTATTTTCTGTACAATCATTAGGAATTTTGTTCAATTTTGTCTTATTATATTTATCATTTATATATTATATTATTATATTTATTACTTGTGTATTATTTTATACCTTTATTAGATGTACCCAGTGCTTTGCATTGCCAGTATCATCCAGTAAAATCCTGCCTGCTTCTTCTATCATAGGACCAAATGCTAGAGGACCTGCAAGATACCTGAGGCCTTGCCATTGTCAAGTTAATGTTGTTTACCTGTCTAGTAAGGCCTTAAAATACTTTATTTTTTAAATCTCCTTGGTGTCTTAACACAATTATGGCCCTTATAGCAAGTGCTCAATCAATATTTGTTAAT
This sequence comes from Halichoerus grypus, assembly GCF_964656455.1. Lineage (NCBI taxonomy): Eukaryota > Metazoa > Chordata > Mammalia > Carnivora > Phocidae > Halichoerus > Halichoerus grypus. Next base: position 64,266,737 of record NC_135714.1, read on the forward strand.
TAGTCAGGTTATTCATTCTTTCATTTAACAGTTATTTATCAAACGCCTATTATGTACTAGACATTTAATGCAAAAGGTAAACTGTAAATTTACATCTCTTTGTACCAAAATTTATATTTTGGATGGTACACCTTATAAAATATATTATCAATATCATTAAGCCAGCAGCTACTCTTAAAATAATGTTCCAGTCAACTTAGTTCTTATTGTTATAAATGTTGGTTCACAATACACCAACATGTTACATCCATATAAATAATGTCACTTGTTTTAAGGTTATTGCAAGCACTATTTTTTGTTCCCTGAAATCCATGCTCCCCTTCTCCTATAATGAAAGGACTCCTGTTCTGTAGCAGGACATGTGGCTACAGAGGGACTGTGTTTCCTCTTGTTAACACATTCCAAACCTACATCCTAACTAAGGTGGGATTTGGTACCAGAAGTAGGGTGCATAAAGTGACATAACCTAGATACGTGGGATAGTATGTTTGGCAATTGGGAGGCAGGACGCAGAGACTCAGATATTGGAAAGTGGATTAATTCCTGATATGCTGAGGCAGACTATTGATATAACTGTTGCTTGCAATGTTTTAGAAGGCAGGCCAGATGGTAACGGAGGCCATAAATAACATTAGGGGAAATCATAAGAAAGCTTCAGAATCTTGTGTGTTGGCTGCTTCTTGCTGTCCCAGCAAAATCTTATGACAGAGATGAACTCAAGAGTTAGTCAGTCTGTAAGCAGAGGTGAAAAGGAATACAGTTCTGTCAAGAAAGACTCTGTGCCAGGTTAACAAAATAATTTCACTGAGAGTCCTATAATTTGAGGTCTTTAAGTGTTGAAAAAGTCAACTCCATCTGTACTCCAAACCAAAGTTAAAATTGGTAGCTTCAAAGCCAGTGTCCTATTAGAAGATAAGCTCAGTGCCCTGCCAGATTTGGGAGCCAGTTCAGAGGTGAAATTGAATTAAGGGTATTGCTTTTCCACCCAAACAGAATCGTTCAGATAGTCTGGATGTAGCTTCCATCCAGAGAGGGGATAAGCAAAGCACACAAAATAATAAGAAAAAGACAAGCATCTTTAGGCTTAAAGACTACATCTAGATTAGATCTTTGGCTATAGTTACTTACATATGGAACTAATCCAAAACAAATTGCCTGGAAGCTTGCTAAGGTTTTGAGGGAATTGTATGGCTAAAAAACAACATGGCCTGCAAAATCTAATTGTTCAACTCCTTAGGAAATCCCTGGGCTGCCCAATCTGGACCAACAAGGATCAAGTTACAAAAGCTTTGCAGTCTCCAAGAAGAGCAATTTTTGTAATACCTACTTGATTCATGGCAAGGGAGGACAAAGAAGATAGGAAAGCACCTTCCAGAGGGTAGAACCAAAGGTTTTGGAAGAAAATGGACATTTCCTCCCAGAAAACAGAATCTGGGACTTCCAGATGAGACTAACCAAGGGACTTACTCCATTGTTGGCTCAGGGAGTATTTGTAACTCCTACATAGTAGGATTTGATTATTGCCATAGCCCAATAATTGCTATGTGTTTCTCAATCCCCTTTTGTTCAGTAGGAGCAGTTTAGTTTGCCATATCCACTTTATTCACAAACCTTGAGTATTGACTGTGTTGGGGCTGATAAAGCTATGTTTTAGTTTACAGGTTGCCAAACGATGAGGCTCAACATCCCGGTTTAATGGAATGGCCTATGCATTATCCAGTGAGGAGAGACTTTTAGCTGGGTGCATTAGCCATTGGGACTTCAGAATCTTCTCCCTCATCATTAGTATATTCTATGTGAAGTTGAGAGGTTGTGATGAATATTTGGGTTGCCACATGAATAGACTGTGACAAAGAATGCTAGTTGTACTCAAATTTCCATTGTCTCCTTATTTAACAGAGATACTTGACTTTTAGCTACTTGCAGGACTTCCAGAAATAATGTAGGCTTCCTTATCTTCTTTGCCATTTGGTGTGGCCATATGGTTAATATCTGGCCAGTGGGACGTAAGGAGACCTGGTGGGTGCAAAATCTGAGATGTCTTTAAAAGGAAAATGTGTTGCATTTCTATCACCCTTCCTCTAGCGTAGTTTTTGGAACATGGTTGAGGTAGTGAGCTACCTTGGAACAAGGAATAAGTTTGATTTGGGGAGGAGGGTAGAGCGACAAGGTAGGAGCTTTTGTCCTTGGGTAACTGTGTAGCAGAGCCACCGTACTAGCCCTGTGTTGCCTCCCTCAAGAGTATTGCACAGGGAGCAATAAACTTTTATCACACTGAGAGCGTTGATATTTTGAGCCTTGTATTATGCAGGTATTGCCATGTAACAAACAATATATGTGTGTGTGTGTGTGTGTGTGTGTGTGCATGCATGGATTATGATGACCGGATAAATGACCATAGTGAGCTATCCTACATAGATGTTACGTACTTATGAATATCATTTAGGTGAAAGAGAAGTTGAACGATGTTTCTAAGGGCAATTTAATATTGTATTGAAGTAAATGACTGTATCATTGCTAATGCAAGTAACTATACAAAATCCTGTCATTTTGCCATCTCTCTATAACTGTAAGCCGTGTGGCATTTTACCCTACTTGCACACTGTAAGTTAGCCTGCTGGTCGGGACCAAGCCTCCTGAGTCAGAGATGAAGGGCAATTTATTATTTATAGCATTAGCAGCAAACAGAGTATTGATATGGTTTTGGAATATAGGTGAGGTTCAGTTGGGGTGGAGTCCAGAGCCGACTACCAAGAAAGAATTCTTGAGAGTCTTTGGAGCAAAATGGTTTATTAAAGCACGGGGACAGGACCCGTGGGCAGAAAGAGCTGCTGCCCTGGGTTGTGAGGGGTGGCTGATTATATACTATGCGGTTGGGGGAGGTAAGGAAAAAGGGAGGTTTCCAAAGAACTTTCATATACTAAAGAGGACCTGCAAGATACCTGAGGCCTTGCCATTGTCAAGTTAATGTTGTTTACCTGTCTAGTAAGGCATTAACATTAAGATAGCCTGGAACTTCCTGGAGGACCATTACGTTCTGCCCACTTTAAGTATCTGTCGATGGGCTGCAGGTTATAAAGACATTTAATTGTATTTACACTTCCTTCTGGAAGCTATTGCTGAGGCTTTTGTAAGTAAACTGAGGGAGACTATGTCTTGCAGAGCATTGTGATCTCTATAAGTTAACTATTTGTTTTTTCTTTAGGACAGCCAGGAGTGCCTGAGGAATGTCACATATATACACCATGGGGGAGGTTGTGGGGTGTCAGCTTCCACTTTGTCCTCAACTTGTCTTCTGTTCCCTCATCAGTATTAGCATTTTTTGCACCTGTTCTGAGCCCCAATTCCCAGGGAACTGTACAAAGAGGGTGAGCTGATATATGCACACTTAGTGACTTGTATTACAGGAGAAGAATCCTGAGTATAGAGAACCCCAATTTTTCTCTAATGGGCAGTAAGTATGCCTGCCTTTTGCTCCAGAGGGGAGACACTATATCTTACAAAGTTGGAAGCAAAGTTGCCTTTTACTCCAGGGGTAGGTATATCTTCCAAGGCTGTTCACTAGACAAACATACTTGAAAAGATATTCTAGGATAAAGGACAGTCAGGATCTTTGCTAGCAATACCTGTAGAAATGGGAGAGCTGTGGAGAATTGTTTTCCAAACAACTCTTGCCTTTTTTGTCCACTTATCTGACTTGGTCTCTTACGGCTGATAGAACCCTGTCATTTTCCCCATTCTGGCTCCCTTTACACCATTTTCTCGAGGCTTTTTTCTTACTCCTTTGACTTTTTATTCATTCTTCCCTTCATTTGTCAAATAATGTTTTGAATAGGTAATAAGCTACAGGTAGTCTTACAGGCTCTGAGAAGTGCACCTTTGCTTTCAGGCTAATTGGGGAATTAGATAATAAATAAGATAAATAAATGAAATAATACATAGTATGTTAGATAGATGGTGGCAACTGCTTAAGAGAAAATTAATGCAGAGAAAAGGTAGAGGGGAGTTGGGAGATGAGTGTGGGTTGCAGTGTGAGAACAAAAGCTGAGGAAGTAACATTTGAATACAAATATGAAGGAAGTGAGTAAATCTTGAGGCTGTTTACGGTATCCTGAATGGAAGAGGTCTAAGAAAAGCCAACAGGAAATGCAAGGCCTTGAGTCTGGAGTTGGCCCCCTGTGTCTGAGGAACAGTAAAAAGACACAAATGCTTACCTGTTTTATGTCCGGCTTCCAAAGGTCATCCCAACTCTGACAATATAAATTTATTTTTTTCTTCTATAAATTTTGGTTTAATAAAAACTTATCAATGCTGTATTTGCTATCAAAGAGGGGAATAGAAAGTTGCCTTTTCAAAGAATGCTATTAGTAAATACACTGACATTCATATAGAATATAAGAGAGACAACATGAATCCGGACGATTAGTGATGTAGGAAAGATGTTAGGGTTCAAAGCTGATGGCTAAGAAAGAATTCTTGAGATGTCTTTGGTGCAAAAGGGTGGTTTTATTCAAGCGTGGGACAGGACCCGTCGGCAGAAAGAGCTGCACTGGGGTCATGAGGAGTGACCCATTATATACTTTCAAGTTGAGGAGGGAGTTAGAGACAGAACAAACTGCCATGGTATTTTGGAAACAAGGTTTCTAGGACCCTGAGGGGGCTAGCTTTTGTTGGGAAAGGTCATTTATTATTGTTTAGTAAACCCTCAGTCATGAGACACTTCAGATGTATATCAGGGTGCCATATGCTTGAGGATGATTCCTAACCTATATAGGGGGGAGGGGATAGAGAAAAAGGGAGCTTCCAAAGGAATTTCTATACGTTTAAAGTAGACTCACAGGATCCTGGAGAGTCAGGCTAAGATTGCATTTTGCCCTTAGGAAAGTGTCAATATGGGGGCAGCTGAGTTCCCAGAGAAAGGTCACTTTGCCTGTTTCAGGGACTTGTCAATGGACTGTTAAGTAGTAAGGAAATTTAATCATTTGTTGCCTTTGTTTCCCACATCAATTAGTACATCAACATTTCATTGCAAGTGTATCATTCCATAGAGGTGGTAATAATACTTACTTAATATCACACTGCTTCTCTGAAGATGAATGCTTGGAAGAATATTTGTTTCACAGAAACTCTATATCAAACTACCGAGAACAAAATGTTCAAGTATTCAAAGGAATACTTGAAACAAATAAAATACTAGGAAAACGCTAGATATCTTTGGGCAGTGATGGTTATGTTTGGTTGTAGGAAAGTATATGTGATTTTTATCAAGAGTTCTTTTTAAATCTTAGAATTCAGGAATATATTATTTAATTAACATTAGAGATGCTCACATAATGTTCATGTTTATTTGTAGATCTATAGTCCATATTAAAAGACATTCTAAAAGTGGTGAGTATAATAAAATCCAAGCTGTTAAAATACCATTTTTAACTTTATTCAAAGAAATCTGATCAGAACACTACTTCATACTGAAGTATGTTCCTTTCCCAAGGAGAGTTAGGCAAGAGTTTATAAAATAATTGACTAATTGTGTGTGTGTGTGTGTGTTTGAGAAAGAGAGAGTGAAGGAGAAGTGGAAGGAAGAGGAAGGGCTGGTTTCTTTACACATTTTTTAAGGGGATTGTTGTTGGCCTTTTTTTTTTAAAGATTTTATTTATTTGACAGCGAGAGAGACAGTGAGAGAGGGAACACAAGCAGGGGGGAGTGGGAGAGGGAGAAGCAGGCCCCCCGCTGAGCAGGGAGCCCAATGTGGGGCTCAATCCCAGGACCTTGGGATCACAACCCTAGCCGAAGGTAGAGGCTTAACGACAGCTACCCAGTTGCCCTGTTTAAATTATATTTCAAGGGTGCAGTCAGTCTTTAAAAATGTCTTTCTTCTATTTCTGTGACAAATATAAGTGAACGTTCTTGTGGTAATACTGATTCTGAACCTTCAAGTGTTTTAAAATATTAAATATTTTCCTTGAGCCAACACAGTTGCTTTGCTCATCCTAGTTCTTTCGGATTCAAACTCCTTCACTAACTCTATCAGTACCCATTAAAATATTTTAATTAAGCTTCTCAGAAGCTGAAAAAAATGTCAGTCACGTCCACTATTTTGAAAGCCAACAACAGGGGCACAAATAGAACTATCTGAATTCTGGTAATTCTGTAAAAGAGCCATTTCCAACAATTAAAATACAGGTAATACATATTCATTTGCTACCACCTACTTGGGTGAACAAAATTTATCATTGTATTTATTATTATAAAAAATTAAGGAGATGGAGCACCTGGCTGGCTCAGTAGGTGGAGCATGCAACTCTTGATCTTGGAGTTATGTGTTCGAGCCCTATGTTGGGTATAGAGATTACTTAAAACTTTTAAAAAAATCAGGAGATCATCTCTAGAAGTCCTGGTAAAGATTTGGTTATAGCCATTTCAAACATAAAACCATAGACTAAAAGCATTATGTTCACAGAAGAAATTTCATGTTTTTTATTAAAAGTTTTGAAAAAAATTTGGAAGGTATTTAAAATCTTCCCTAATACTTTGCATTTTAGTTAAATTATAGTCATAAAATACAATGAAAATGCAGGACTTTTCTACCAAGCCCCATCTAGATGCTGCTAATTTCACTATTTTGAAAATTTTATTTTTATGTGTGTCATTAAAAAAAAGGTTGTGAGGGACGCCTGGGTAGCTCAGTTGGTTAAGCTTCTGCCTTTGGCTCAGGTCATGATCCCAGGGTCCTGGGATCGAGTCCTAAGACGGGCTCTTTGCTCTGCAGGGAGCCTGCTTCTCCCTCTGCCCGCCACTTCCCCTGCTTGTGCTCTCTCTCTGACAAATCAATAAATAAAATCTTAAAAAGGTTGTGAGCCATTTCTATATAGTTCAATGGGGGGAGACTGTTGAATCAATAATTAGCAGGATTATAAGGACTGAAAAAAAGCAACATTTTTCAAAATAGGCAGTGATGAAGGTAGCAGAAAGTTTTACTAAAAGTTGGATAATTTTCATCAGAATAAAAACAAATGAGAAATCTAAAGTAGATTAAGGATGATAACTTCTTGGTGGGAAGTTGAAAAAGCTTTGTCGAATTTTATGTAGCTTTTTAGTAACTGAGAAACACATGGAGTGTTTCTGTAATGCACTGAGCATTTGGAAGGGGAGCGGTCTCCCAGTGCTGAACCCAACCTAGCTGCTAGCACCCACCCAGCCAATTTCTTGCTTAGGTAATTATTTGTTGAGTGAATGGGGGTTGTATTAGTCTGCTCAGGCTGCCATTACAGAGTATCACAGACTGGGTGGCTTAAACAACGGAAATTCATTTTGTCACAGTTTTGGTAGCTAGAAGTCCAAGATCAAAATGTGGGCAGGGTTGGTTTCTTCCGAGGCTTCTCTCCTTGGCTTATAGAGGGCTGCCTTCTTGCTGTGTGCAAGTGATGTCGTTTTTGAATGTAGGTGAGGTTGGTGGGGGCTGGAGCCGAGACGACCAGGAAAGAATTCTTGAGATGTCTTAACGTGCAAAATGGTGGCTTTATTAAAGCAGGGGGACAGGACCCATGGGCTTTAGAAAGAGAAGCTGCTACTGCTGCCTGGGAATTGTGAGGAGCAACTGATTATATACGTTGGGGTTGCGGGAAGTAAAGATAAGGGAAGTTCCAAAAGGATTTTCATATGTTAAAGAAGACTCACTGGATACCAGAGGCCTTGCTATTGTCAAACTAAGGTTGTTTTTCCCTCTAGCAAGGCATTCACATTAAGACAGTTAGGAGTTTCCTGGAGGGACATACTCTGCCTGCCTTAAGTATTTGTCATTGGGCTGCAGGTTATATGGACATTTACTTTTACCTACATTTCCTTTGCCTTTGTTTCCCACATCACAAGCATCCTTGGCATCTCTTTGTGTGTCTGAATCTCCTCTTGTTTTTTTTTTTTTTTTCCGTGTAGCTCCTTTAATTCATCAAATTCTATACTTTATTTATTTATTTTAAAATTTTTTTATTGTTATGTTAATCCCCATACATTACATCATTAGTTTTAGATGTAGTGTTCCATGATTCATTGTGCATAACACCCAGTGCTCCATGCAGAACGTGCCCTCCTTAATACCCATCACCAGGCTAACCCAACCTCCCACCCCCCTCCCCTCTAGAACCCTCAGTTTGTTTCTCAGAGTCCATCGTCTCTCATGGTTCGTCTCCCCCTCCGATTTCCCCCCTTCATTCTTCCCCTCCTGCTACCTTCTTCTTTTTTTTTTTTCTTAACATATATTGCATTATTTGTTTCAGAGGTACAGATCTGAGGACACCAGTTAGCTTGGAATAGGGCCCACCCATATACCTTATTTAATTTTTATCACCTCTGTAAATGCCCTGTCTCCAAGTACAGTCACATTCTGGGATACTGGAGAATGGGACTTCAACAGAGGAATTTTAGGGAGATGCGGTTCAGCCCCCCCGAATAGGGGTCTAGCAGTGCAATTGAGACTATTGCCAAGAACTCATTTTCAAATATTTAGTTGAGTTTATATTTTGCATAGGAATGATTTTCATGTTATTCAGTAATGTTAAAGAAAACAGTTCTGTCTGGTACATTATTATCTAATTATCTACTTTCATTTAAACTCACTTTTTTAAATGCTTGATGTAGAGTTTATTTTCAGTCTTTTGACAACATAATTGATCCCTTTCCTCTTTTCACTTTTTTACACGATTAAGGGATAGAAAGTTCCAGTGATAGATGAGCTTAGATTAATTTAATTTCTTTCTGACCTTCATATATTACTCTAAACACACTATGCTATTGAGAAGATGGAGCTTCCTTTAAGACTGACTGCGTTGATCTGATCTAATCAATGAAAGATGAGTTCCATCAGACCTAAAGCCTGAGCCTGTTATTTGGAAAATTGTTCCTAGGAAACTGGCTTTCGACCACATCCTGTGGTAAACACTGAGGAATGTGGTAGGTATGTTACCTGTTCACTTGTGCCTGGTGGGCCCAAGAAGAGTTGATGGAGATAGAAAGTATAAACCCACAGAAGAAATATAAAAGCAATTTCTAGAAGGTCTTAGGAGATTTTTGCCTCACAGAGACATTATCCTGATGATAGATGTTTTGTGGGGCCTGGAGGCTGGGAAGCCTGCCCTTTGCCTGGGAGTGCTGCTGCGTCACAGATGGTGTATATAGTAAGCTGTGTGTTGAAACCTGAGTCCTTTTTTTACATTAAAGGAACATGTAGCCTTAACATGGCTCTGTGGGTATCTTTTCGTCAACTGTATCATACTGTTGGGGCAAACAGGCGCCTTAGCTAATCATTTTATTCTCCACTTGTTGCTCTTCATACAGAGGAACACCCAACAGAATAAATTATAGGATGTGTGAATCCAAATCAGTGTTTTCTGGCTGCTGCCATTTCTGGGAGAGCAAAGGGGATAAAATTCATTTTAGAATCTCTTCTGAAACTTTGTTGGTCTCTTAGGTTTGTAAAGGCCACGGGTATCCTGTATGGAACTAGCTGAGTTATGTTAACATGCTGCTGTTTGGGTAAAGACTGTTGTAAAATACACTTGATAGTTGGTTATTTTAGATGACGGAAAGTTAATGCCTTTTGGAGCTAAAGCTATTATTGTTAATATTGTTAACATTAAAAGGGCCATAAAACGAAGCTGAATGAGAACAATGTGGTACAACAATAAGTTTGAAGAATAATGTAATTAAATTATTACATTTTACTTGATTGCTTGTTAAGCAGTAGAAGTTGTGGGGGTAGATTATGGGATTTGTTTGAAGGGATATAACACATTTCCCCAAATGAAAACATCTGTCCACATTGGTGTTTTCCATTAGTCATCTACAGAGATGTTAATTTAACTTAAAACAATTCACACTACTCTGTTGATGATTAATTTTAAAATGATGTTTGTATTATTAGTTGAAGTCAGAGACACTATGAGAAATGGTAGTAAAAACAGATGGCCAGGATGATACATTTAGTACTTAGAATGTTTACATTAAAGCAGCCCCTCATGTTTCCATAGGGCTTGAGAACAGAGAAGAAACTAAAATTGGCACAGATTATTAAAATGCCTGACTCAGAGAGTCAGTGTAAACCCTGAGTAGGTCTCATAGAAACTGCAATCTTATCAAGTTTCATGTGATTGACATAACATGCACCCACCTACTCGTCTACAGGGCATTGGAGGAAGCAGTGAGAGTTCAATCACTTTTCTTTATACATAAGGAAAGGTTTTGAAAGCATAAAGACTGTTAGATCATGCTTTGGTCTCCTGAACCTTGCATATCACAAACATTCCAATTTTTAATAGGCAGAGGAGCATTTTTCTGAGCATTCAGGCAGAGACAATTAAACTCCTGTAAGAGTACCCAGGCTAAGAGATGAGTTCTTATATATCATTTGCTCTCAAATTTTCGTGTGGCTGTATCCTGTCCTATAAATCTTTAATTAGTCAGTGGCATGGCCCAGTAATTTAAATTTTTAACAAGCTTTCCAAATGTTCTAAAGATTGATTTATAAAACTTCTCATATACCTATTCCTCCAAATAATCCTGCAGCCTTGATGTTCATTTTTACCCACCTAGCTGTTTTCCTAGCATTTTAGCTTTACAGCAGCTTAAAAGGTTAGAGAAGATTTTTGGCTCATGATGGCACACTAATCACATGAGGCTATGTCCTTTACTATCTCAGACGCCTCACTTAAAGGGGTTAAAACATATAAACACCTCATAATGAAGATAACGGGAGGTGAGTGTTAATAGTTGACAATTTTCAGCAATTCTCTGGCAGACAGAAAACAGTCTGGAGAGAGGTATTGGGAGAAACAGCACAGTGGAGCCAGACCCCATGGAAGAGTTGATCTGCCCCGCTGAATCCCGAAGAGATTCAAGACTCAGGAACGCTAGGTCTGATGAAGCCTAGGAGTGAAGAGTGAGTTGAAAAAGAACATTAGAGATCTATATATGAAAGATCACAATAATCTTGTATTTCACATGGTGGACCGAATACCTACCAATGATTATCAACCCACTTAGGCAAAATACTGGAGGGTTCTTCCCTTCAGAAGAAAGTGAAGAAGTTGCATGGGGACAGCTGGTGTGGGAGTTGGTGCCCCGATCAAAGATCTCAACATTCTGGGATATAGGCATTCTCAAGCATAAGGATCTGCTCATCACCAAAAAATCCCACCAGCACCCATATACATACTCCTATGTATTTAAGTTTTTATCATCTCATTTTTGAATGTGTGTAGACAACTATGGCTCAGTAGGTATTTGGGGAAACTTGAAACATAAGAAAAAAAAAAAACTAAGATAAATGTGTAAAAAAATGCCCACAGATGCACACATGGGCACAAATGAACCACATACTTATTCAGATTACATGGAGTTTTTGGATACTTATTCAAATTATATGGGGATTTTAGTGAACTCTCCCACCATGCACTCATACACACTTTTACACTTTATTCAGTATTCTTAAGAACAATGATACAATAGCAACACTTGGTGAACAACAACAAAAAAAATTAAAAAAAAGATAGTGCCATAAAAGATTTCAAAAGTAGGACCAGTAAAGTTGTGAAAAAGTCCTAGAGAGTAGAAAAAATATATTGAATGACCTATTTCTTTTTGTAACATGCAGCCCCAGGGAATAAGCACCTCCTTGAAATATGTTTAAGGTTTTTTTTTAATGTTTAAGTTAAGTTAATTTTTTTCAGATATAAATTTTGGCAGTCACCAGTATATAATATTCAGTGATTCACATGTCAATGAATTATGCTTTCATTGAATGAATGAATGAATAAATAATGAATATAATGAATGAATAATGAATTATTCATTCATTATCAAGAATTAATTGAACATCTACTATATATCCATCATTACTCTAAAGACCAAATAGTAATAAAAACTGATCAAAACATATAAAAATTCCTGTATCCGTGGAGCTCATATTTTAGTTGGGGAACATAGTAGACAGTAAACAAAAAATCAAAGATATAGAATAGATGGTCATAAGTGCTCTGGAAGAAAAATAAAGCATGTAAAGGAGATAAAAAGGTGTTGGGTGTGCGGTTGTAGTTTTAAAAAAGATGATCAAGAAAGACCTAATTTAGAAGATGACATTTGGGCAAAAAGGAACCAAGGTAAGAAGCCATAAGAATATAAGGAAAGATACTCAAATGCAGATGAGAAACAAGCCAATACTCTAAGGCAATCGCCAACTTGGTGTGCTTGGAAACTTGTGAGAGGCTGCTGAGGCTGGCATGTGGAATGATTTAAAGGTAAATGAGGCTGGAGAAATAAGCTGGTGGGGCAGATTCATGACAGGCCTTACTGTAGAATGTGGCTTCCACTGTTGAGATATGAAACCATTGGAGGGCTTTGCTCAGAGGGCTGACAAAAACTTATATAAAGGATCTCTCTCTGGCTGTAATACAAACAGATTGTAGTGGGCATAAGAATGGAAGCAAGGATCTCAGGGAGAGGATATTGTAATAAGTCAAGCAAGAGATGATGCCACATGGACCATGATGGTAATGGTGAAGGGGGTGAGGTGTGTCTGGGGTCTGGATGTATTTTGGAGATAGAAAAAATAGGCTTTTCCAATGATTGAATGTAAGGTGTGAAGAGGAGGAAGACTCAAGGATGACTTCAGGTGTTTTACTGAGCATCTGGAAGGGTGAAATAACCATTCAATGAGAGAAGACAGTGGGAGAAGGATTTTATGGAGTTGGAATTTGGAGTTTGTGTTTCAGACATATCAAGTTAGAGAGGCATGTAGAAATCCAAGGGGCAATGGAGAGGGTGGCTGGATAAACATTTTGGAGTTCAATGGAGAGTTCTGGGTTGGAGATACTAATTTGTGGGCCATACAGGTATGGTGGTATTTAAAGTCATATGAATCGGTAAGAGAGAAAAGGTACAGGGAATAAGCCCTGTAACACTCCAACCTGTAGAGGTTTGCTTGGGCGATGAGGAAGAACTTAGTTGCAGAGGCCAGAAAGAGAACAAAGAGGATGTGGTATTCTGGATACCAAGAGAGGAAAGTATTTTGAGGAGGAGGCAGTGATCAATCATTCCAAATGCTTTTATAAAAATGTTTTCATCTGCAAATGGGTAGCGGTAGTGCTCTTATTATTTTACAGGGCTATGAGAGTACATAAAAATGGAAGAGTTATACTGCACAAGTAGTTTGCATTATACCAAAATGTAGCCACTTCAAATACAACTTTGAAGTAAGCAGAGTAGAAATAAATTATTCAGTTAACCACTAAATTGAAAGGCAAGGGTCATACTATTTGATGATCCACAGGCAGCATACCCACCCCCCCCAGCCCCTCCCTGCCAGTAAATCACAGGGGAAATTGAGTAACTGTCTTTGTTATTTGCCTATGTCCTAATAGCATTTCTGAAACCTGGAATCATTATTGGGGTATGTTGGAAAGTTGTTTTTGGTAATTTCCCTAGTTAGGGGAAGGGAGTCAAAGAGGCTGCCTTGGTGGTATTTAAAAACGTATTCTTTTGAATTTTCACACTTATGCAAAATTGAATGGGTGACAGATGTTTATCCACTGAATTCCTTTGGCTTGGATGAATTGTTAGAGTAGCAGGAAATATTCTTACTTTTAATACGTTCTTTGAGTACCTAGAGTGCTGTCAATACTTCATTTATTATAAATATATCAAGATGTGGTAAGTTAACTTGTTGAGATATTATTTGTTGGTTCTTGCATTTCCTTACGTCATTTATTTCCCTAGGGCTTCTCCTTAGGAGTCCTCAAGGGGAGAGAGAACTCTTCTTATTTTGAAAGTACGGAAGACGCAGAACAGAATTTATTCCCAATTTAGTAGGCTAGAGGTTGTCAGATCTTTTGAGGAGGAAGGGATCTATCCATCCGCACTTTGGAGTAGTACTGGGCACAGTGGGCCTAGCAAGCCTGTTCCCTAATGGTGGAGAGTCCCAATGTACATATTTTCGTACCTCAGGTGTGACACAGGAGCTGCCTTCAGCATCCTGGGCCCATGTGGCTGGAGGCAGCAAATGCCATTCTTCTGTGACTTCCAGGAGGCACTGGATTAAATTTATGTGCCAGAGTTCTATATGGTACCATCATACCTCTTTTTCTTGCTCTTGATTCCTAGGCTACTGCCCCCAGCCCCAGGGTTTTGTAGTCATAGTTTTTCTCCTAAGCCAACACTATTTTGCTGGTTCTTCCCTGCCCCATGGGTCATTTTTAGATGTCTTCCGTGGCCTTCTGTAACCACATTCTACCATAATACTCATTTTTCATAGAATGCTTCATGCAACATCTTTGCCCTAACTGAAACTAGGCCCCCTGCCGAGGACATGATTTTTCTGGCAACCATCTGCAACAGAGACTACTTATCCATCCCGTGTGTCACAGGGCTCGTAACTCCCTGTTGGTTTTCTGGACCATTTCCTGCATCTTCCAGTAAAAATCCTCCTTCTACTTTGAGACTTTTTTCTGACATCCATTCATCCTTCTGTGGCACATTCATTCATCTCTTGTGTTTGTCAAAAACTTTGGCACTTAGGTCACAATTTTATTTTTCACTCCAAGTGCTGTCATTTTTCATCATTACTTGCTGTGGTTCACACAGCTCTGAAAGTTCACAGTTCTCACAGTAACCTGCTAGTGGCTACATCCTGGACCCTCATTCCAAGCATTCTTCTGTCTTTGGACTCCAAAATTCTACTGTCTTAACTTCTGGTTAGAGTCTCCAATATTTCCAGTTTTCTCACCCCTACTTATGCATCTTAATCTTCAGTCCCTTAACTGCTTCAAGTCTCTTCTTCCCCTTCTGGCTTAACTTCATTTTCTCTTACTACTTAAATCATCCTTTGCCTGTGGTCTCAACTTCTTAGTCTGTCTCTGTCTTTCCCCCTTTCCTCTTTCCTCTGTTCCTTCATTTGTGTGTTCCCTCCTTTCCTTCCTCTGTCTGTTTATCTTAGCTTCTTGAAACTCACCTGTGTCAGAAACTGGCTCGCTGTTCACCAAAACCTCTTTTCTTTCTTCTTAGCACACAGGCACGCATTAGGTTTTGGCATGTATCTGAGGTCTCACCAGTGGGTTGTGAGTAGTAATGATGTGTGCCACTTCTAGGTCTGGCCTATGTAAACCTCTGGTATGAGCTTCCACCATCTCTCCCATTCCCATATGCTGGTTGGATGACAATACCCAAAGTATTCTTGGAAGTTGCATGCCGAAGATGGGTGATTCTTAACTAGCTTGACTCCCTAAATAAATTTATGAATAAATCTCTCCTATTTGAAGAATTTCAAATCAATGAGAAATAACTTCTATTGTGTTAAATCATTGCAGTTTTCTAAGTTAATCTGGTATAGCAGGGAGTGTTATCATAACCAAA
Organism: Halichoerus grypus; assembly: GCF_964656455.1. Classification (NCBI taxonomy): domain Eukaryota; kingdom Metazoa; phylum Chordata; class Mammalia; order Carnivora; family Phocidae; genus Halichoerus; species Halichoerus grypus. The sequence goes on from NC_135714.1 coordinate 64,282,133, forward strand.
GATAAATCCACACCTCTGCCTTTTCTCTTTCCGTATTTGGTCTGCCACTGAGGGCTGCTGGAGAAACTTATACCATCATGTGGATTTGTACCAAAATCTACCATCTTCAACTTAGCTGGATTATTACTTGTGCTCAGCAATCATGCTGTGTATCATATTGCTTCTTTTTCCCATTTCCTTCAATAATTAAGTCTTTACCATGAACATCCTCATTTGGGTATATGATTTGTATCCTATGTCATAGAATTAGGGAGATCTTGAAGTATGAACTTCTTCAAATACTTGTCCCCTTCCCTCCATCTACAAACATATCTGCATTCATCATGCCCACTTTACCTCATTTCCATGAAAGAATGGATTCTCTTTCTTCCTGAGGCTAATGACTCCATTTGGATCCTCATCCCATTTATCTTCTTAGAGCCTTTGGTCCATCTGGGATTCTCTACAGGCAGAATTTATGTTAATTTAACCCATCCATGGATCCCCAGCACGAAGCACAGTACTTGACATACAGTTGGTATTTAAAACAAGTTTCTTGGATGAAAAGATAAATGCATTTCCTTTACTGTAATTTCAACATCATCCTCTCCACTGGCACTTTTTCTCCTCAGTATATAGTCAGTTCTGTTCCTGTGAAGAACAAATCAAGTAAATAAAACTTCCTCAAGCTTTAAGCTCCTTGAACTCCTGCTCCATGTCTCTTCTCTTGATGAGTAATCTTTCTGAGAAGCTGTCTATATGCACTCTTCTTCTCAACCCACTATAGCTAGATTTCTGTCTCTATCATCCCACTAAGCTATTTTGGCTAAGGTTGCAAAGACGTTGTAGTTAAAATTACATCCACACCCTTTAGGCCTTAGTTTTCTTGATTTCTCTGCTGAATTTCACACTATTATCACTCCCTCATCCCCACCCCCACACATTTTTTGGGGGCACATAGTTTTGGTTTTCTTCTTCTCTCTCTGCCATTCCCCTCCCACCATCAATTTGTCTATTAAGTGCTAGTGGGTACTTACTTGCTTTCTTCTCTTTATAGGCTCTAAGTGATCTCATCTCACCCAAGCTTTCCCAATTTACAACAGCCCCCACCTTTGTCCAGTTTTTGATCTGTTTATTCAACTATTCATGGGATGTCTCATGTCCCATGAGACTCGACATGTCCAAAGTGCACTCATCAGCTTATCACCCAGGGAAACTTCCTCCTCTTGCTAAATTTCCCTTTTCAGTGAATAACAAAATCCTAATAACAGCATATACTGGACATTTTAGTTTAGTTTTTGTTTTTTCTTCAACATCCTACTAAAGTCTAGAGTACTGGAGAATACAGTAGTGAGGGCAGGAGAAGGTGACTCTTCAGGATAACAGAATAGGACTAGGTGAATATCTGAGCCAAACTGGAAGCAGAGTAGGACCTAAGCACATCAGGTTATTTTCAAGTTGTAGATCTGAGAAAAGAAACCACCTCCCCTCCCCCAAACAGTGAGTGGGACAGGAACGATCTTCAAAACCTATCTTTTGGCAACACTAAGAATAAAATGACTAAAAATTTTAAAAATCTTTTTTAACGTAAGACTTATTACAACTTTTATAAAACAGAGGAAAAGAAACATCAGATGAAAGACTCAGAAGAAACACAAAACTTTGAAAATCACCTATATAGCAAATGGCTGTTTTAAAAACACTGTCAGAGGAATGAATCAGTTAGGAATGAATGCTATAAAGTTATATGAAGAAAGAACATGAGATATGATCAAAGGAGACTTGCTGAAGAATTTCACAAACAAAAGGAAATGACCTTAAGGAGATGAAATATAGATATTTAGTTGAAATAATCCTAGGTCCTTCTGGTTTTTCATGTCTTATATGTATTAGTCTATTCAGGCTGCCGTAAAAAAAATCACAGGCTGGGTGGCTTAAACAACAGAAATTTATTTTCTCCCAGTTCTAGAGTCTAGAAGTCCAGGATCAAAGTGCCCTCAGGGTTGTTCCTGGTAAGGCCTCTCTTCCTGTCTTGTAGATTGCTGCCTTCTTCTCAGTGCACATGCAGAGAGAGAGAGAGAGAGAGAGAGAGAGAGAGAGATGGATCTAGTGTTCCTTTCTCTTTTTAAAAGCACACTAGTCCTCTCAGATTAGGGCCCCACCCTTATGACCTCATTTAATCTTAATTACCTCCCTAAAGGCCCTGTCTCCAAATGTAGTCGCATTGGGCATTAGAGCTTCAACATATAAATTTTGCTGGGACACAGTTCAGTAAATAACATTATACTAAACAGAGTAGAGGTTCAGTGAAGTGATGTTTTGCCTACTAGGTAGTATTATTTTTCTATGCCTCGGCTTACGTGCACATCCATTAAAGCTCTGCCAGTCAGACGTGGTCTTCATTCTCTACAGATATCTGCAATACTTGTTTTTGAAGTTAAAACTGGTTTTAAATTAGACATGCATAAAAGTGTCTAAATGTACCCAAGATCATGTTATTTTTGGCCACTTTTGACTAAATAACAAAAAAACTAATTTTGACTCTATTTTGTAAACTAAAAGAAAAAATAAAATAAAATAATAAAATCGCACACTCCAGTCAAGAATTTCTGTGCCAAGTTTAGGCCTGCAGCCAATGTTGCTCCCTAAAATGTGGGAGGTTGCTAGATCCTTAACATCGCTGTGCTGCCAGTTGCTTACTGTAATATTTACTTATGTTACTAGCACTTAAGCTAAAGGAAACTGAATGCAGCTGCATACTTAAAGACACATGAAACTATGTGCTGTATTTTCTATGCATTTTACCCTTTTCAGCATTTACTAAGAAAATGGGTGATTTTTACCTAGAAGTAAAAAAAGGTGACATTCATTGGCCACTCAAAACATTGCAATGCTAAATGTTACACTCATAGTGTGTGATGCAGAACTTTAAAAACAGTGAGTGTCTTTCAATTTCCCAATATTTAAAACTTTGCTCCCAGCATTTCAGAGCTTTATAGATGAGGTATATCGTCCAGGATTCCAAACTTCAAAGACATAAAAAATAAACTACAAACTAGCAAACTTTTCGTTTTTGGTTTACTTCTGTTATTTTGCTAACCTTTTCTTTTAAACACACTTTTTCTTGCATTTGCCATGTGCAGATAAATTTAGTAGTACTAAAATAATTCATTTTTAATAAATTCTAAATGTGTTAAGCTTTCTGTGAGTTGGACCAAATGACATAAAATCTGTAAACTCAAGAAATTTTAAAGTTTCTTCTACCTTGTCATAATATTTTGACATCTTCTAGTGAGCTTCATTTTAAAAAGGTACCTGGAATATTATTGATTAATAGAAAAACAAAGATCCTGTGAACTGCATAGAATATGTATGTCTTTTATGTTTTCAGTTATTTAACTTTGTAAGGCAAGATAAAATGGACAAGTTTTTTCCTTCTATAATGAGCATAATCCTTTTATTAAAAATAGTAAAATTATAAATTATTGCATAATTCCAATTAAAAATTATTTTCTCATCACTAAGTTGTTTTCACGTATTGATCAAATTTTATTTACAGTCAATAGCAGAATAAAAGTTACAATTCTCGATTGTATGTGGAACCTAAGTGATCCCGATTATTTTGTTAAACTACTACTACTTGTCCACTGGACCTTCTTTTCCAGTAGACAAAATTCAAGAAAAGACAAAAATAGAATTTGAGGCTTCTGTCTTATCTGATATTCTGATTTAGATAACTCAGGCGAAAATGCAAGAGCTGTAGACAAAGCTGACAGGAGAGGAGGTTGATGGTGTGGAGGCGTCATAATTCCCCATGAAGGCAGAGACAGGAAGAAGCAAAGTTTACTGCGTTAGGAAAGAGGTGGTAGAAGGTCACAGAGGGAAAAATTCCAAAATGCCCCCACAGATCCCAGGGAAAGAGGTGAAGGAATCAGTTGCTTCAACTTTCCATACCTTCCACACCCCCTTCATCTCTTCCACAGTGTAAAAAAGGGTTGCTATATTATGAGGACATTTAAATAGATCCCTGTCCTCCTTCCCCCTTCTTGGGAGAGAGTGAAAGAGAAGGAAAATTAAGGGAGGAAATAGAATGATACATAACAACAATAACAACAACAAACCAAACCAGTACACAAACAAATCACAGCCCTCCCACACACATTTGGGAACTTTTCCTCAATGTCTTAACCCTCCGTAGGCTGTTCTTTCCTTGAACATACATGAGCAGGGCTTCTGAAACAGGCAGTCCCAAAGAAAACAAAAAAGGAATGCCTAATGAATAAACACTTCGTGTGATTAACATTCACAACCCTGAGGATTGCAGCCAGGCAACTCAAGTTGTATTTCACACACAGACGAATGTAAACTCTTTCATTAAGCAGCCACAATGTCTGGGAAGAAACAGATCTCTTAGAATTCCAGAGGAGTGCCGCAACTTCAGATTCTGAAGTCCTCAGTTGCAATTTTTAACTTTTAAATGATGATAACCTGAAAATAATTCAGGGTATCTCAAAAAACTTGAATCCTTTTCTGGTCATTTAAAATGCATATGACCTAATAATTGTGCACAAAATATCTAGTTTTTGCTAGACTTGAATGGCATCTACAGAAATGTAAAAAAATGGCACAGTACAAATTAGAAGCTTTTTTTGAGCCAACATCTTTCTAGAACCTCTTTGTGGAAAGGAATAACAAGTACAAGTCATGGAAATGCCACCATAAATATTCGTTGTTATGTTCTTTTAAACAAAAGGAACCCAGTATCTAAGGGTTTTAAAGCTTCTACATGAATTGCTTATAAATATTTGAAGAAAGGAAATTTGTGAAGGTTTCTCTCAGTATTGTTTCAAAAACATGCATCACTATGTAAAATAAATGCAAGGTATCCAGAACCGTATTTCAAAATGTTTTAGCTGAGGGCTCAGTTTTGAGTTGTGGTCATTTTCTGGAGTGTTTACCGGCCCTGGAACTCTGGTACCTGGTCACGAGGGTTTTCTGCTCCTGGGGCCGTTGCTTTCCCACTAGTTCCTTGAAACCAACCAACCATGGTAGAGAGACTTACCTTCCTCCCCAGACCAACCCAAACCCTGGGGAATCAGCTGAAGGCAGCAGTTTTCATCCCTCAGCTGCTGAATTCTGTTTGTACTGATCTGGCCCCCCATGGCCGACAGCATGTAGTCTTTACCACCCCCTCAAATGCTCTTTCATCCTGGCTGCTGAAGTTTTGTATCACCTCAGACCCTGCACTGCAGGGTTCATGTACAATGAGACCAGCTAGAGATGTCTGTCAAGACCAGAAGATGAAATAACTGCATGCTAAGTCTTTCTAAACAAAGAAATGTGAAAGACTGTAATCCTGTGCTTCTCTATCAGTTACAGAGAAGAGATGGCTCTCCGTTCTACCCAGGAGGACTTTAGCGTCAACATTCTAGCTGAAAGCTGTGGAGAAGGCTGTAGAGTTGTCTTGAAGCTTGTGTTTGAATAGCAAGTCCACTATTTTTCTCTTAGGTTGTGTTTTCAGTTGAGGTGGGTTTGGGTGTGTTGGAGCTAGCTTTCACAAGCTAGCAAGTCGATTGGACACCTCTCTTCCTAGATAGACCATTTGTTGATAGCTTGAAATTGGCCAAGGTGGGAGTATTTATACATTCATGCCATGGATACTGGCAAATGAGAACAATGAAAACCTCTCTCCCCTCTCTGCCCCTCCCCCCCCCAACCAGGTTTAGGCATATTGATGGTAACTGGAACAGGGCAGCTAAAGCCATTCTAAGCCAATTCTTTGGTGGTATCACTCAACCATTTCCTAAAATGCAAACCTTGCCTTTTTTTCTCCTTTTTGCTCATCTTCATTTTGCTCTAGATTTCCTTTCAAGACTAACCCACCTTCCCCATCTCCAACTTTTCCCACTGTACTTTTATTGTAAACTCATCTGCCTCTTGAATCTCTTTTCAGAAAGCTTTCTCCAGTTCCTTGCTTAGTCTCAACCTGGCAGGCTTCTAAGTGCACAGCGCCTCCTGTACCTGCGTCCCTCTTGTTCAACACGTGGGAGAATGTTTCTTTCTCATGTGCCTTCCAACTCTGGAATATATAATACAGACAAAATAATGCATATCTTAGTGCCAAGTGATACGATACAGGTGTGAATGAGAACCAACTTACAGAAAGAAAAAGTTGGTACCACATAGGTATAATGTTACCTGTTTGAGTCCTGCCCTCCCCTTCCCTCCCCTTCCCTTCCCTTCCCCCCTTATATGTAATCCAGATTTTTCACTTGTAAATTGAAAAAAGGAAATTTGTGAACATTGGAGATGTCTTTAATAAGAGAAGGCACTAAGAACCAAAGGGAGCATTGGTTTCTTTATTAGCTTTAGAAAACTCATTGGTAAGTGTGGTTTTGGAAGGGATGATATTTCTAGATATCACCTGGAGCTCCTCTTCCATTATTCTTTATCTCAGTGACTGTAGCTATATTGTCAAATAAATTTGGATGACTGAGAAAAAGCGATCAGCAAATTCAGTGTGGTATATATTTAGAAGCTTTAAAATTCCAGACTAGTAGTTCTCGATATGTGGTCCCTGACCAGCAGCATCCTTCTAACATAGGAACTTGTTAGAAATGCAAATTCTGGGGCTACACTCAGATCTACTAAATCAGAAACTCTGACTGAGGGAGGTGCCTTGTGATCTTTGTTTTCACAAGCCTTCCAGATGATTCTGATGCCTGCTGACATTTTGAGAACCGCTGTTCTGGGCCTTGGCCATAGAGTTGACTGCCAGTGCAGTGCCATATTTTTATCTGAAAAAGAATATGGGATTTGGATAATAAAATATGCATAGGTATTTATGAGTACAATGCATGGGTGTTTACCATTTATTGTCCTAGGGCAAGCTACTGTTTTCTCATTTGTACAAACATTTTCTCACCTGTTAAGTGGGGATAATAAGAGTATCCAATTCAAAAGATAGTACATGTGAAAACACACAAAAATTATACACTGTTATACATATAACAGCAATAATAATGTTGACAGTAACTGATGATACACAAAAGGACGCGGGGTTGGGATGTTAGGAAAGGGCATCATTTAATGTATTATCCGTGAGTCTCCAACCAAAAGGATTAGTAGGTGAGACATTTTGTTTAAAAATTTAATGCCAGGAGAAAGCTCTTATTTTTCCTCAAGAAATAAATGCTCTTACTCATTTTTGTTAATGAGGATTATATAATTGGTAGAGAAACTAATTACAAATATATTTATTTGCCTTTTGTAGTCAGTCATCTCATACAATCAGTTTGGAAACCATATCAAATGAAGTGAAATTCTGAATGAAATAAGTTGATACTAATAACAAAATGGTAATAATGATGGTAGTAGTTATTTTACACTATTATCAAGCACTGTACTGAATGCTTTCTGTATGTTGACTCATTTAATCCACAAAAAACCTCCTATGGGAGGATCTCACAATTATCTCCATTTTACAAAGGAAGACCTGAGACTTGAGAATTTACATAATCTGTTCAAGCCTTACAGTGGTGGGTTGTTCAGCTAAAATATGAACCCGACTGTCTGCCTTCAGAACGTACGTCCATAACCAATGGCTACCATGTGGGTTATTGTATACTGTTTTAATGCTATTTTTGATAATGGTTATATCAGAAAATGAAACCAACCTCTTCCCCCTCCAAAAAAAGCCAAAAACAAGTCCCAAAACAACTACAAAAAAGTAAAACCCTAAAAATGAAAACAAGTGCCCCCAAACCTATTGACAAGTATTATTATTATTGGTAAACTTACTGATAATGTGTGGCATAGTCATAATGTATCTTTAAAAAGCACTGCTATGGCATTTAACAAGACTTTGGCAGGAAAAATCCTCTCGCGCATTAATTCCATGCAACCATAAAAAGAATCCTTGCAAAATGCCAGCAAATGAGGTGGTAATAACTTCAAACTACTTTGCTCAGCAGGGAGATGCTCAGCAGGGGAAAAAAAAGATCTGCTTTCCAATCTCTTAATTTTTCAATAGAAAGCAATGCTATGAGGTTCAGGTGTGCTTCATGAACCATTTAAGTTGAGGATGTATTAACATGTGAAATAAGAGGTATCCATTTTACAGAAATGACCTATTTTCAAAATGTAGCATTCAGACTCCACAGCGTGACTGCCAGTGTTTCTTTAGCTGCTAGACGGGAGAACCCTTGCGCTCCTTCCCACACACCTGTGTTTACATTGAGGCCTTGGCAGCACATGACCCCGCAGCCATCCTTCACTCACAGCTTTCGGTTTGCTTTCAGCCATGGCAAGCCACGTTGTCCCTGCACTTTCACTAGCGAGCACTGTTAGAATGTTGACTTAGGAGTCCTGAGCTTGGAATTTACTATAAATCAGTTTGTTGAATCTCACTCGTTTTAGAATGTTACACAGACATTTTCTTAAATCCTAAACTGGAATCGATTATGGCTTGTAAATACCGTTGAACTTCAAAAAAGAGGTGGGGGGGGGGGGAGTTGTTTTCATGAAACTTTTTGCTTTTATACGGACTTAAGAATTTTCCCGCATTTGCATCTCTTGGGAAATAGGAGTCATGGACTGAAAATGAGTTATGTAGTAAAGCAGATAGCAAGCGGGGAGGGGGAAGGATGGTTTTCCTGAGGCTTCTTGGGTTTCATGTGCGCTATATTGAAGCAAAAGAAATCTGTAATAATGCACCTTTGCAGTGATAAAGTTTTTGGATGCTACCTTTTAAATGAAAAATTAGATGCAAAATTAATCTGTTCAATGAAGTTTATGCCATTGCTGTCAGGACGTGATGAATGAATAGTGGAGTGCATTCGCCTCTTGATTTTTTGGGAAATAATGGGTACTGTGGATGTTTTCAAATACAGTGAGTGTGATTCAGGTGATTAATTGGTACTCAATTCACTGAGTCATGAAAAAAACTATTATGCTTTGCAACACATATGTTGCCGAAGAAGAAAATCAGCTCCTGCTGCAAAAGGAGCTTAAAATTGATTAGGGGTTAGAGACAAGCAAATAGGTATTTGTAATAATGTAATAAATATGAGAGGGGAAGTTCAGAGTACCCTGGAAATCCACAGGAGGGACCCCTAACCCAGGTGCTGTGGGGCCAGGAAAGCTTGCACAGAGGGGGAGAGCCAGCCAAGCGGAGACTTGACAGGTGAGCAGGGGCCAGCCAGGTAAGGATCAGGGATCAGGGTAAAGAATGTTCTAGACAGAAGGTAGAACATATATGCATTCCCCAAACCAGAGACATATATCTACAAAACAAACTGAGTGAAATGAGGCTGAGGACCAGTGTCATTAATCCTTCCAGAGTGGTTCTAAAGTTTAACTTCAAATTTTATAGTTTTTGATATGTTTAAATGGTCCCACGCTTTAAAAAAAAAAAAAAATCCAACATGCAGCTCTTTTAGGGAGGGGGACTATCCCACATCTTAGCAAAGGGACATGCTGAGCAATAAGAATAAGAAAAATAATGTGTTTATTTGAACAGTAATGTTTGGTTACATATTTTTTTTCTGATAAATATGATTTTATACGTATTTTAACTTATTGAATTATGAATCTTTTCAAAAAGCTGAGAAGTGAGGTTAATGATATGACAGATAATGGTCCTAATTTCTTTTTACTTAAAAAAAAAATTTTTTTTAAAGATTTTCTTTATTCATGAGAGACCGAGAGGCAGGCAGATGGAGAGGGAGAAGCAGGCTCCCCACTGAGCAAGGAGCCTGATGTGGGACTCATCCCAGGACCCTGGGATCATGACCGGAGCCAAAGGCAGAAGCTTAACCGACGAAGTCCCCCAGGTGCCCAATGCTCTTTATTTCTAAAGTGGATATGAGAAAGTGATTGTAATTAGAATCATTCAACAATATTTGGTGTTTAAAGCCAGAAGACTAATTGAGAGGCCCCAGCAAGAGGGATGGAAGTAAGGAGGACCAAGGCCAGAGCCCTGGACCACTCCACAATTTAGGGACCAGGAGAGGTTGATGATCTAGTAAAAAGCCTGAGAAAGAGGCCCATTGTGGCAGGGTGGAGACCAGGAGAGTGTAATCCCCTAGAGGTCAGTGAAGAAAGAGGATGCTAAACTCTTGGTAGTTCCTGGTGAGACAAAGTGGTCTATTCTTTTAATGGATGAATTCTATAAAACAAGATCCATGTAGTGCTCTAATAAGGTGGTCCCTCCTCCAACCTCTAAAGTGTCAATGGCAGGAGTAACAAAGAAATTCTTGAATTCTCCAAGGTCCTGGAAAGCTTCCTTATCCCCCATTCCCTCTTACCCTGCAACATCCACAACTTCCCCGACCACCACTATCTTCCTTGATGGTATTGGGATGAAAACTTTTTCACTTCCAACTAGGGCCCAATGATTGGGGGCCTGCAAATTAATTGACAATAGATTAACGGGAGAACAGACAAGGTTTATTTATGTGTTCACAGGTACAGGGACCCATGCGAGGGTGCTCAGTGAGGAGTAACTCAGTAGCCATAGATAAAAGGTTTACATACGAAATTGAACAAGGGGAGATTTGATTTAGAGCTTCAGTGGGAATGTATGGGACTTTCTGCTGGACTTTTTGATGCTAATGATAATGGGCAGTCTGTCTTCCTGGGAGCTGAATTCACAGGAAACTCCTTTGGAGGAAGGTTAAAGGTAGTTGTATTTTGAGGAGGGCTGTACTTTAATCATATAAATGAGTTTCAGATAAGATTTCTTTCAGTATCTTCTTTAGTTCAAATGTTTTCACTTTAAAATAATCTTTATACCAACTCTGGGGGTCCAAGTAGTTCCCCGCAATAATACCAGGATTAATCTCATTATATTCTGTCTCACTGCTTGCTGTTTGCGTCAGTTATACAGATTCCTTATCCCCTGGAATTTCATTCCGTTTGTGCATCCCCTTTCCTGACTCTATTTTCCATCTCTTTCCAAGTTCTGGGTCCCATGCTCTGTGCTCTCTGGAACGCTTTTCTGATCTCCCCCTTCACTGCCAGCTGACTCTTTCTCAAGGACGCTATCTCCTCTCCTGTGGTGGTGAGTTTTACACCTTCATACCCCCCGGACTGCTGTTTCTGGACACTTTCCCTCTGTCTCCCTCAGCCTCCCAGTGTTGAAGGTCATGTCTTCTGGCTGTACCTGCTTCTTGGTACTATCTGTAGACTTCAGTTTAGGCTCCTGGATCTGTCACTCTCTTCCTATTGTTGAAAGTTAAATCGAGGCATGTTAAAATTTTCAAGTTTTTGAGCAGAGATCAATTTTAATTGGGCTGTGCCAAATTGGAAGTGGTTAGAAGTGCTATACCAACAGGAGTTTAGAGAGGGAAAAGGCAGAAGCAAAGAAGGAAATTACTGATTGACTGTAGCTTAAAGTCTAATTGGCTATTTGTGATTCGTTGTCCCTTGGTTTTGTAACCTTGAGGCACTTACAGCTTAGATTTTGGTTTGCTTACTTGTGTAGGTCTTCATGGCATCAGAGTCATCTCAGTGTGATGGGCTGTACTTAATTAACTTAACAATCCTTAGGCCTACTCTAACTCTTGGGGAATTCAGTAAGTATGGAGATAAACCTTCCAGTCTGTCTGCTAGGATCCTAGCCCTCCTCTTATTACTAAACTCAAACTTGTCTGTGCACCTGATGCACAGTAAGCCAATGTCTGAGACACCAGTTTTGAAGCAAAGAAAGCTTTATTACCAGAAGTCCACCGAGAAGGCAGGGAATCGTTCCCAGCGCTGCCTTGCCCTGCTGAGCCTGGGTACGGTCTGTATACGATTGGGGAAGGAGGTGAATCCATGAAAGGAGGGTGATGAGTTTCTTGAAACCCTGTGGAGGGAATGCCTTCAAACACTCTAAAGGTCTGCATTCTTCTGGACAGTGAAGTGCTAATCTTGGACCTAGTACATCAGACAGTTTTCAGACAAGGGGTCGAGTGAAAAGGGCAAAGTTAATGGTTAATTGTGCCCAGGGCTTTACAGGTGCCTAAAATGTAATTGAATAGGGAACAAAACAGAACATGGAGCTAAGTTAATAATATAACTAATACAACCATAGTGCTGATTTTGCTTTCAAAACAGGTCCAGGAAGTAAGCGTGTGGCCTTGCTCTCCTCCAACAGTCTTGTCCACCCACCAACCACGTCCATCTCATTCCATCCTCAGACCCTAGATCCTGCATTACTGGTATCTGCAAACCCTCCATAATCTCAACTTCAAGCAACCCACTTTCCCGGGACAACCACTGAGCTTTCCACAGCTCTCTCTTCAGTTCTCTAGATTTAGTCTCTGACTCCCAGCTGATAGCCCACTGTTCCTACCACCTTTTTTAAACTATCCCTTCAGTCTCCATTCTCCCGTTTCCCTTCCTACTTACTTTAGATTCCACAGTCTATCATTATAATCACTCCCTTGCCAACACTATCAACTCACTTGCTTTTATTTTTTGCTTTATTATTGTTGGCTGGCAAAACTCCAATTCTGGTTAAATCCAACTTCCCTCTCCCTCCACACCTGCACTTGTAGACCTGAACGTGGCTGGAGAAAGCCTGCAAAAATGACTGGCTTCGTTTTGAACTAGACTGTGCAGACCCTGAGTGCCCCAGAAATCCTGCTGTGTTTCTCTAGTGCATTTACTTAACACTTTTCTAAATTGGTGATCTTCAAACATATTGTTCATTTATTTCCTAGAAGAATTTTGAAAAACCTATATACCTCTTCATATATTTTTAACATTTATGCCTAATATTTTCACCATAATTTTAATTATTATAAAGGATGTCACACCTGGTGTACTGTGTGTCACCTTTTAAAATGTAGCCAGTGGAAACCAAATACTGTAGCAGATGACGTCCACTGTTTTCCACTTAAAAACCTGGACAAGCTGTTCTGTAACGATTCAAAATGTTTATCATTCATTTTTGTTCTTGACTTTACTTCCAGTCCACTCACCCATGGAATTTTATTTTTTTCTGATGTAATTTTTTTGTGTTTGATAGTCCTTCCTTTATTACTCTGTCATACTTATCTGGAAGAAAAATGCACACAAATCAAAATTGAAAAATTCTTTATTTCTGAGTGTGTAATTCTCTAGCAGTTAAATAATGAATTATTATCAGTACAAATATTTCTAGTAAACATTTGATCAAATAAAAATCTGTTACATATATTTTTTTTAAAGACTTTATTTATTTATTTGAGAGAGAGGAGAGAGCACAAATGGAGGGCAGGGGCAGGAAGAGAGGGAGAAGTAGAGTCCCCGCTGAGCAGGGAGCCTGATGCAGGGCTCAATCCCAGGACCCTGAGATCATGACCTGAGCTGAAGGCAGACACTTAACTGACTGAGCCACCCAGGTGCCCCAACACTCATCTTTAATTGACAGAGCAATTTTCAAAGAATTCCACTCTAACAAGAGAGTGTACAGTAATAATATCAGACAAGTCTTGATGATTAAAGTGGCTCCGGATTCATGGAGTATGCTACCTTAATTGGAGTAATATGCCTTAGTGTTGATGATCAGAATTCAGAATGATTATAGATACTTTTGAAAAGGTTGGATTCCAGAAAGATAATTAGATGAGTATAAATGTGATTTATAAAGGAAAAAAAATAGTGGGGCTTCGGTCTATTTAGTCTACCAAAGTGAAAACTAACGGATGATATAACAATTTTATAATGCCAAGCACAATACCTTAGTAAATATTGCATTGAGTTGGATTCTGTAAAAGTTGAAGTTAAAGTTACCAGTTTATCAACAGCCTCTGTTAAAGAAAAAAAAAAAAAAAAAAAGAATGAGACACAGGGAAGCTTACAGTGAAAAAATAGATTTGAAAATTTTGAAAACAAATTATTTAAGAATTAGAAATGAAGTATACAAGGAAGACTTGGAGGTATCTTTTTCATCCCAAGGTAGGTACTTTCTGCATGAGGTTAATATCTTTTATGGAATATAAGGATTCCATAGTCAAGTAAATTTGGGAAATGCTGAGTTAAAGAAAATCAAACTGATTTTTTTATTGCAAGATTTCTCAGATGATTTAGTATGCTAATGTGCCTAAGAAAAGCAGATAAAATACTTTCATATTCTGTGGAACATACTGTGGGAAAATACCAAATTAGATTTTAAGTAAATGTTTCTGTCGTTAATTGGTCTTTTCAACTTTTAGGTAAGATTAGGACGTATTTCTGGTCAAAAGTCCAAACATTTGCCACAGACTGGTAAAGTAATGAGTTATTTGTTTTGACAATTGTTCTCTTTTGAATAATAGAGAACACTGTAAACTAATCCATTAGGTAAATAAATTCAAACTAGATATTTTAATGGTAAGTAGTCATGGAGAACTTGTTGTAACATGATAGCAAGCTACATCACTTTAGGCCAATAAACTTGTTTAGTTCAATAAAGTTAGACTGCATCTTGAAAAATCTTTATATTGGTACTAACTGAATTAAGTGGACACCTGGAACATTAACACATTTTGGGAATCCTTAAGAGAACCAAGTGACAAAAAGCTAACAGCCCATTGCTATAAAGCTAAAACATATGTTCAGATTTATGCTGGCCAAGTATCTGCTAATAGTTGGATCCAAAAAAAATTTTTTTTTTAAAGATTTTATTTATTTATTTGACAGAGAGAGACACAGCGAGAGAGGGAACATAAGCAGGGGGAGTGGGAGAGGGAGAAGCAGGCTTCCCGCTGAGCAGGGAGCCCGATGCGGGGCTCGATCCCAAGACCCTGGGACCACGACCTGAGCCGAAGGCAGACGCCTAACGACTGAGCCACCTAGGCGCCCCTAAATTTTTTTTTTTTTTTTTTTTTATGGTTATACCCAGTTGTAGCAATTTAATGTGGACCTGGCCAATACCTAGTTGATCTTTTCTTTTTCCTTATGTACTAGGGCATTTTCCTTAAAAAAAAATGCAAAGTTTTTTTTTTTGTTGTTTTGTTTTTTTTTTTTTAAAGATTTTATTTATTTATTCATTAGAGACAGAGAGGGAGAAGCAGGCTCCCAAGGAGCAGGGAGCCCGATGCGGGACTCGATCCCAGGACCCTGAGATCATGACCTGAGCCGAAGGCAGACGCTTAACCATCTGAGCCACCCAGGCGCCCAAAAATGCAAAGTTTTTAATAGCATTCTTTCTGCAGAAATTATCCCCATGCTTTCTTATGGATAGTACTCCAAGGATAAAGGGTGTTTAAGTAGATGAGTAAAGATGTTGCTGGTTGTTGCTTATTGGATTGATTGTTTCAAAAAATTACATTCCAAGATGCTATATTCCTACTAAAATGAATTTCCAATTACAGTATATGTAGAAAAACTTGTGTAATTCTGGTGTTGGGTTTATTCTCATTATTTATAGTTCAACTCTTTCTACAAAGACTGCAATATCAAAATCACTTGTCCATGAAATATTTTTTAAAGTTATTCTATTTCAACTTACTTCATAATTCTTCTAAACAAGTAAGTGCTGTTGTTAAAGATCAACTAACTGATGGCCAAAAATATGTTCATTTTCCCTGGAAAAGTATCAGAATGCCCAAGAGACATATTTAGACTATTGGTCTTTTTAAACCATGTAAGCAGAAATGACATTTCTAAGATAATGAATGGCTTGGTCATGTATGGCAGCTGGGAAAGCACGATTGTAGATACTTCTAAGAAGAGGCAATTCTTTGTTGAAAAAGTTTAGTATCATAGAGGCAGTCAACAGATGTTCTGAGGATTTTAGGTTTGACTTGTTAAAGGCAAATAATCCAGACACAGATGTCAATAACTCACTGAAATGAGGATACTCTTGTGAAGTTCATGGCTTATTGTTTCTGGAAAATCTCTGTATGCCACAAAAACAAAATAATGTGCTAAAATTATAGATTACCACCAGATGAATCCCCCAAAACTCATAGCAATGACATCATATTTTAAGATCTGTCTATATATCTGTCAATACATATATAGGTTAGTGGGCTGTAGAATTTTTGACTAACACAGTTTAAACTCACTGCAGATATTGCACTCTGTTTAAGGCATTTTTAAAAAAGATTTTTAAAATTTATTTATTTGACAGAGAGAGAGAGCAAGCGAGAGAGCACAAGCAAGGGGAGCTGCAGGCAGAGGGAGAAGGAGAAGCAGACTCCCCACTGAGCAGGGAGCCAGACGTGGGGCTCGATCCCAGGACCCTAGGATCATGACCTGAGCCGAAGGCAGACACTTAACTGACTGAGCCACTCAGGCGCCCAAAACTCTGTTGAAAGAGCAAATTCATCTGTTTTACTGGCTTTTCAGAGTACATACGAAATAATCTTGTTAATATGAATCTTTTTTTTCTTGAGAGTTTTGATTACTGACTGCAGCTATTCAATGCGGATAAAAATTTAAAACTGGAAGGAAACTTGGAGAACTAGTCTTTCTTTCCTTGTTTTACAGTTTGAGGAAACCAGGCATGACCCCAAGAGCTTAAAAGTGACTTGTTTAAAAGCTACATGCTAATTAGTGGCAGAACTGCGGCTAAAATGCAGGTGTTCCTACTTCCAAACCTGAAAATAGAAAATATATTTGAAGGACTGTATATTTATTGTTACCAGTTCATATACAGTGATAATGCTGCTACCATGTGTTTTTTCCCCCACTTATTCTGTTCATCTGAGAATTTTCCAGTAGGACCTGGTACATGGCTAATATTCAATACCAAACATTTCATTTAGGGATCCCATTCCAGGAAGAGAAAAGACAGAATATTCGTTATGTTATATGCGGCATTATTTGAAAATATGGGAACACACATGTTCTGAGTGATGATATGAGAAAGGATTACTGTCTAAAACTGGACAGTCATAAAAGAAGTGGAAGAGTCAGAGAATCTTGTAAAATGGTTCTATAATTGCGCAGGTGGCAACTATCTGGGAATATAGAATTTAAAGAGAGACTTTATGATGCTTGAAATTCTTTTACCAGAAATGTGTACTAAATCAATAAATAAGTACATATTAAACTCAGTAATACCCGTACTGGCTCTAACTGCCTTTTCTCTTTTCTCTGACCATGAACAGGTATCAGAGAATGAGAGGCATTTCAGAGTAAAATCCCATGGACTGTCACTTTTGTCTAGGTGATCTTTCTATCATCTAATAATAACATTACCCACAAAGTGTTCTTTTTGGAAAGGTTAAGATACCATTCAAGATTACAGTACTCCTAAGAAATCTCTTATCAAGTCATCCAAGAAATGAGAACGTTGTAGCACATGAAGTCAGTAAAATATCTTGGTTGCAGGCTGTAGTGACATGCATTTTAGCATTGTTCAAGTTAGTAAAACAATAAGGAACAAAGCAGTAGAAAAGAAGTGAAGGAAAACAGCCTTAACCCTGGGCACAAGTTCAAAGAGGTAGCAAATGGCATATTGTTTTTAATAATCTAATAATATATACTTTTTAAATAACCTAATTATATTAGCTAGTGTTTTCTTTGAAGGACTTATACTAAGTCAAGCATTGTGTCTGCTCTTCAACCTAATTTACCTTTATTTTCACAACAGTCCCATGAGGTATTTTTGTCTCCCTTTCTTAGATGAGGAAAGCATTGCCCAGATAATTTAAAAAATAAGCTAAATCAAATAGGCATTATATGCCGAAGCTGAAATTTGAATCAGGTTTCTCTCTGAACACTAGCTCTCAGTGAATGATAATGTCACTTCAACTTTTGTCCTTTAAATATATTTAGTAGTGTGTATATAAAGTCCAAAGCAGGGGCTTCAAAGACATCCCTTTTCTAATCCTTGGAACCTTGCAAATATGTTCCCAAATAGCAAAGAGGAAATAAAACTGTAGATGGAAGTAAGATTGCTAATCACTGACATTAAAATAGGGAGCTTATCCTGGATTATCCCTGTGGGACCAGTGTTATCACAGGGGTCTTGGAAACTGGAAGAGAGGCAGAAGATGAGGTCCCGGTGATGTTGTGTCACCTGCTCTATGTCTTATGCTATGCTATTAGTGAAGGATTCATCCTGCCCTTTCCAGCTTTGGATATTGAAGGAAACAACAAGCCTAGGAATGAGGGTGACCTAGAATTGGAAAAGGCAAGGTTCTCTCCTAAAACCCCGATTTACAGAATTGTGAGATAATAAATTTATGTTATTTTACATCACAGAGTAGTAATTTGTTATAGCAGCAATAGCAAACTAATACAGCAGGTGTAATTCTAGCATTCTCTTTCTAATTATGTTTTAGGTGAGTTGCATTGATGATTTCTTATTTTTCATTCTCATCATTGGATTATGGGTAAAAATATTAAGAAAATCTTTTTGACATTCTTAATTTTGTCTTCATTATATACTTATACTAAGTTTCTCCATGATCTTTTATGATGTGTCTTTAAGCAAGATGAAAGTGTAGGTTATAACTAGATGAAGTATGGGGTCAGTTTTTAAAAATATAAATGAAAATATTAAAAAATCTTTAGGAGTCATTTGTAGTAATCAGTTCTAAGGAATTTACATCAAATGTTGACAATATTTAAAAAGTAGTATTCTTAAAACTTTCCCCCTTCTTCATTCCTTTTGTCCCAAACATAGACTTTTGTGATCAAAGACCCTTGTTATTATTGTTAATTATTTAAATAAACTTGGAATCTCTTGGGAAAACATTTTCTTTTATACTTAAATATTTAGGGCTCCTGAATGTTCAAATTGCTGTTTTGTTCACCATTTGTAATTCTGTTTTTTTGGCTGTAGTATTGAAAGCATTAGTTTTTGTAACAGTCTCAAAAGTTTCCTTTAAAGGACCAAATTCTTTATGCTAAACATAGTAAAGAAAGGATCATTTTATTCAAATATAGAAGAGGTATTAAAATAGAATAGTGATTTTTTTTATTGAAGTGTTGTTAAAACACAAAGTTGCATTAGTTTCGAGTATACAACATAGTGATTTGACAAGTCTGTGTGTTACGCTATGTTCACTACAAGTGTAACTGCCATCTGTCACCATACAATGTTATTACAGTATCTTTGATGATATTCCTTATGCTGTGCCTTCTATTCCTGTGGCTTATTCATTCCGTCATTTGAACCCTGGATCTCCCACTCCCCTTCACCTATTTTGCCCATCCACCCATTCCCCTCCCTCTGACAACCATCAGTTTGTTCTCTGTATTTATGAGTCTGTTTTTGCTTTTTGTTTGTATGTTTATTCACTTGTTTTATTTTTTAGATTCTACATATAAGTGAAATCACACACACACACACACACACACACACGCCACATCTTCTCTATCAGTTCATCTATCGATGGACACTTGGGTTGCTTCCTTATCTTAGCTATTTTAAATAATGCTGCAAAAAACATAGGGGTGCATATGCATATATCTTTTCAAATTAATGTTTTCATTTTCTTTGGATAAATACCCAGTAATGGAATTACTGGGTCATATGGTATCTCTCTAAAATAGGGTAGTGATTTTTAAAATAATAAATGACTTGGTTTCAACTTGCGTGTGTTTATCTTTTTCTTTTTTTTCTAAAGAGTTAGTGAAATGGAGCTTCTTTGACAGATTTTAATTGCTAAGTTTATTAATTTTGGTTTCTCTGTAACCATAATGCCCCAATAAAGTGAGTAATTAGAGATCATATATAAAATTGATTTCTACTAAAAACATCTAAATCATATTCACTAAAATACCTAATAAGATGCAGTTGTGTTAATGCATTTTATAAATGTAACAATACTTTTATCTGAGTATAAACGAAATGAATACTGATGGCAGAAATTGTTTAAACTCAGTGCTATAAGCTGAAATTTTTTCCTTATAAGATTTTCTTTCCTCTGTCAGAAACATTTGTGTAAAAAATTTTATTTTTAACTGTCCATTATGAATGTAATTTTATTATAGAAAATTTTAAATAAAAAGAGAAGTTATTAATTTCAGGACCTGCTAATTCAGTCACTGTTAAGTATTCCTGCTCTTTTTTAGTGCATGTATTTTTATATAGCTGACATAAAGGAAAAGGAGTATTTAGCTTGTTTAGCCTATGAAAATTATACCTCAGGGTAGAAATGGTTTCAATTTATGGGAGAACATGCTTTATACAAAAATCCCAGCTAAGAAATATAGAAAGAATGACAACATTAGCAAGTCACATTTGTAATCATATTGGAAAAATTTAATGAGTCAGTAGTAGCAATGAATGCTGAAACCATTCAGAGAAAGAGTGACAGGTAACTTTATAATGGAAAGACCAGGCCATAATCACCTAAGCTTATCATCATTAGATGAAGATAACTAGGCAGTATGTGTCTCCTCAAGGGATACTGTGTGTATTTCCCAGCACCACCTATGAAGTAATCTTGCTAAGAAGTCACACCTGACTCTGACAGAGCCTTAACTCTACAGTTTTTATGATATGTAGGGGATAAAGGCACAATCTGAACTATAAGAGATAGCAATCAGAAAACTTCAGAATATGAAGTAGTCTCAGGACAACGAACCCAATTTCTCCAAGTCAATGGCATGGATGGGTGGGTGGCAGTGGGGTGGTTCTTGATTAAAATAGAATTTGAGGGGTGCCTGGGTGGCTCAGTTGATTAAACATCCAACTCTTGATATCGGCTTAGGTCATGATCTCAGGGTCATGAAATCGAGCCCTGTGTTGGGCTCCATGCTCAGCACAGAGTCTGCCTGAGATTTCTCTCTATCCTCCTCCCTCTGCCCCTCCCCCTGCTCTCGCTCTTTCTCTCTCTCTCAATAAATAAATAAAATCTTAAAAAAAATAAAATAGAATTTGAAAACTAAATGTGTGGATTTTGTTTGGATCCCCACTTTAATAAGCCAACTATTAAAAGATTTTTTTGAAGATAATTGGGAGAAATTTGAATATGGACTTGATATTAAATGATTAATAGAATTTTGTTAATTTTGTTAGATGTGGTCATTATAATTATATAACAAAATGTCTTTTTCTATGATATCAATGGAAATATTTAAGACAAAAGACATTATTTGAAGAATTTGCTTTAAAATAATAGCAAAAAAAGAGAGGGAAATTAAAAGATGGAATGAAAAAAGATAGATGAAGCAAATATGGCAAAATATGGGTAATTTTTAAGCCTTTATCGTAATACATTTTAATGCATCAATAATATTCATTTCTAAATAACATAGTAAAGTCCCTTTTAATTTCATTTCTTTTAATGCATTTTTGGTGTCTATTATAATGCCTTAGGTACTAATATTCTAAATTTAATTTTCATGATAAAGCATTGTTATTTGAACAGAACCACTGAGTTCTAACCTAAGCAGATTAGTGACTATTTTATATGTGTGTATATGTGTGTGTATTTACTAAACTGAATTCATAACGTTTTACCAAATAACAACTTTTGTTTCCTTGGTTTCAAGTGATATTTAGGTACTTAGTGTCCACAAACTATTAGTGGGAATGGGGGCAATGTCTGTGTTCTCCTCTCCAGAAAGGCACTGAATGCCTCTCCCTAACTTTGTCTTCTAGATGAAGCCTTCAATACCAGTGGCTTCCACCCCCAGGGCTGCCTTATTTGGGGCAAAATCCTAGCTGTGCTCTCTGGGTCAGACTCCTGAGATGCAAATTTCATAGAAGCAGCGTTTCTTCTTCAGCCCTATTCATCAAAGTAGGATCCAGGGAAGCCCCTGTCCAGGTTTGGCTGCTGATGTCTGGTTTTGTATCCCACCTTCTAAGACCGGTAGACTTACTTTACTTTGATTGCCAAAAATCAAAGTTGTAGCTCCAGTATTCTTTTCTTAGAGAAAGGGCATTGATTTAATGATCTGTAAGGATACAGTACAATCATGAAACAAAATATGTCTTCTCTCATCCTGCTGGAGTTCTTGTGTTTCTTTGCCACACAAGTGTCCTATGACTCAGTTACTGTGTCTCTCTGTGAACATACTTCACCTGAGGTTGACCAAGTCTTGGCTGCCAAGAGGCATACATACAGACCAGTGCTTCTGCTTGGGTAGCTCTAAAAGATTTTTTTTAAAGATTTTATTTATTTATTTGAGAGCGAGAGCGAGAGCGAGAGAGAGAGAGCATGAGCGGGGTGAGGGGCAGAGGGAGAAACAGTCTCCTCACTGAGCAGGGAGCCCAATGTGGGGCTCGATCCCAGGACCCTGAGATCATGACCTGAGCCAAAGGCAGATATTTAACCGACTGAGCCACGCAGGTGCCTTGCTCTAATAGATTTTTAAGCCCCAGTTTATATAGCCTTGTAGGGGGCAACTTTGATCCATTGGCCCATTAAAAAAAACCCACCTGCATTTTGTTCATTGGCCATCATTCGCTGGGGACTTTATTAGTTTTTTTTTTTTTTTTCAGTGTCCCAGCTGGTCATGAGCTAAGATGTCAGGCTTACACAGAGGCAGGACCCAGAGTGGAAGGAGGCTTTTGTGTTAGTCTCTCTGACAGTAGTGCCTGGGTTTAGAGCCTCTCCTCCCTTGGAGACCACTGTGATATTTAGCTGCAATCAAGGCCTATATATTTAAAATATTTTACAATTAAGTATTTTTTTAAAATGGATTCAACTCCTTTAACCTTTTCAAAAACTTGCAATAAATTAATTTAGCTCCCTATAATGAGAATTCCCATCTGGAAATTTTATAGACCTTGATTCTAGTGAGAACTATCCTCAGGTCATTGAAATTGCTTTACTTAATTTGCTGGAGAATATAAAAATGCAGAATGGGTTTTACTCCTCAAGTATAGAAGCCTATCTTACTATTCAAGAGGTATTTTTAATTCTTTTAAAAATTATGTTATTTGTGAGATCTTACTTAAATATGGGACTACCAGTTTTGACTCTTAGACAAGACTGAGGAGCATCAATCTCTTTCTAGTATCTTGTGCCATATTTTTGACTCTTCACAGAAGATGGTTGAGGAGGAAAGGGATGGCTGCTGATCTAAGTGTCCTTAGTTTTCTTCCTTTGAGTCTAGAAGGTAGAGAAGGGTCCCTATTTAGCTAAACATCTTGGTTATTAATTAACATCAGCAAAGATTTTCAAGTATAGTACAGGATTAGAGGTTTAGGGAGATAAAGTTGTGTGCATAGCAGAGATGATAAAAGGGAGACTAGTGTGGAAGCTCAGGGTATCAAATGCAGATTTACTGTTTCATTTATAATCTATACTCTTATGTATTTTTCCTATATTTAAACAATCAAGACCTTAAAAATTTTATATTGACAGAAGGGAGGTGCCCAGCATAGATCTGTAGGGTCACGAATTCAGTTCCTCTTTCCCATTGTTTTGTCTAATAATTCACCATGGGAAAGTGTGATAGTGGGTAAAGTAATGATGGTTCAGTACCTTGTCTGTTTTCTGTCTCTGTGTTGGAAAATGGTATAGCGAATAGCATCTCCAAAGTCTTAACCATCTTAATTTTTTAAATATAATGACTTCCAAATAAGCTTGACACCAAAAAGTTGATAATTTTGGACAAAGTACTAGTATAATGTATCAGCATTATAAAATATAAAATAATAGTCTTAGACAAAATACTATTACCAACTGGTATATAGATGAATCTGTATGGCCATCTCTAAGCCTGTGAAAATAACATTAAGCATTTGTAAGTTTAAGTAGTAAAATGAATGCTTCCCTGCAACAACTTCCTGCAGAAGTTACCTAAGATTGTGGGTGTAAATGAATCCTGAAGAGTTTAGGAACCACTCAAAAATCCTAACCAAGGATACTGGAACATTGCTGCAGAAAGATGGAGCTAGACTAATTGGAATTGAGAAATTTTAAACACAATTTATTCTTTTATTCATTGGTGTTCATTGAGTGTGCCTTGCTATGTGCTAGGTGGGAGGTACAGCAACAAATGAAATAGCATGGTAATTGCTCTTAAATTGACTTGAGTATATTGTATCTTTTCCAAAGGAAAAACTGTTGAAAGCGAAGATGTTCAGGGTGGCATCTGGAATCAGATGGCAAGATAATGTTAATGTGTCTCTTGGTACTGCCAGGATTCACCTTTATGGTGGTCTAAAAAAAACGTTAATTACTTCATGTCATTGTCCTCAAAGAGCAATGATATTTATTTAGATTTAACAGAAAGAGTCAGCTGGAGTATTTTGTGGCCTCCCTGAATATTTCTTCTTTACTTTTTCTGTGTTCTTCTTGGAGATGAGTCCAGGGATTTGGTCCCTGTGAGTTGGACAACATAGACCTAATTCTCTAACAAGATACATTGAAAGATATTTTTAGTATTATTATTTATTTATTTTTTTGTGGGGGCCTAGCAGCAGTCTTTCTTTTTTTTTTAAATTTTATTATGTTATGTTTATCACCATACATTACATCATTAGTTTTTGATTTCTTAAACAATTTCCTGCACACTTTCCCCTGAATGGGGAGTGCTGGGCACATGGTTGCTGCTCACTCTCTGGTTGCTGTAAGTAAGCCCTGAAGTGGGCAGTTCTCTCCAACTGCTGACCAAAGAGGGAGGAGGGGTGAACATACTAGAAATTAGCCTGAGGGCAGCCTGGAAACTCAGAGTCTGTTACTGGATAAAGTTTCAACTTTAGTCAGTGTCACCAGAAGACAAGAGATAATATGGAACAAAAGGAAGGCAAATGTAGAAAGCAAACAGAGCTCTTCATCTAGCTGGGCTACATCACAGAAGGCATTGGGATATTCATCTAGTTGGAGAACGTCTGAGCAGTGAGGGTTGCATATTTATTTCCAACATCTGGCCTCCTTGTTATCTCTGGTTCTGGGAGTCAGAGTTCATCTCCTTGCCTCTTGACCTGCCTGTCACAGGGTACTGCTTTTGTACTGGAAGTTTTGAAGCAAGTTCCTCTGATGACTACCATCTCCATCAGACTTTGCTATGGTACTTGTCAAATTCTTAAAACTTAAAAGCTCAAGTTATGATCTGTTGGGCTACTAATTGTAACTATTTTTTTTGACCATTTCAATTATTTAACTGTTCTTTTTTTAAAATTTTATATCATTATTTTTATATTAAACAAACAGATACATTGGGCACTGAAATGTGAAATCTGCATGAATTATTAAAAGATAAAACAGTAGAGCACAAAGAAATTCTGTGCTTGCAGCAGGCTGTTCTTCTTAGAATTCATGGCCATCAAAGCAACCTTCTGATTTTAAACTTGCTCTCGTTGTAGAATTTTCTGTTCTGAGGAAACAAGGTGATTATTTGCTAGTGCAACTTACTGGTTTGCTCTGCAGTTATAGTTCCCATTATAAATTAGCTATCTGGTTATACATCAGTCTCTTTATTTCTAGCAGAACTTAGTATCCCTTGAGCCTGATGGCCTGTGGAGCGCCTGCCTGTGTGACCAGCCAGCTACTTCAGACATTAGTAGTCCTAATTTCAACTTTATATTTATCTAGATCTATATTATCTCCTATATATGCCAAGCCCATTTATATGGGCTGGCCTCTTTTCTCCCCATTTCTCAGTGCTGCTGTAGTGTAGGGTTATTTCGATTATGTCAAATACTTTGGAAAAATTTACAGAACTTCTGTCTCCAAAGAACATGGAAAATAATCAATTTTGTAATTTCAGGCTATTATTTAGTACATTATTTTAGCAATAATGGAAGATACATTCAATAAAAAAATTACTTTATCAACAATGATCTTTGTGAACTATGACAACTTAGATTTAAAAAAATGTAATATAAATTCTATTTCATTTTTCCTGACATTTCTCTTCATGTTCTACGTAATATCCCTTCGTGAAACTTAAATATAATCTTCCCGTTCAGGGGTTTCTAGAGAAATTTGTAAGGGTCAATTCTTCTTCTCATACTGTTTCTTACCTGTGAATGTATGGATATTTTTTTGCTTCAGGTGGATGACAGGCTCTGTTACCCAGAGGGTTTCATAATCCTTACCTATTTTTTCTAATTTTGGCTCTTCTACACCTTAGCTTCTTTGGCACTTGGGTTTTTTCTGTTTCAGCCTGCATATACTGTCTCTTTTATAGCGTTTCCTGACTTTGATTGTACAAGTCACCACCCCTTGTTCTATTTTATCAATCTCCATCTCATATAGAACGAAATCCCAGGGGGCAGAAACTTCTGTTTTTATTTCACCATGACTCTCTAGTACTCGGAAGAGTTCCTGGATAATAGCAGATGTTAGATGCTGAATAAAGTCTGAACGCAGTGGAGCCTTATTCTGTTCTTTTTCTAGGAATAGTATAATTTATATATCCTGAGAATACCTAATTTCTTCTTCACATTTACCAAAACTTTTCTGGATATATATATATATTTAAATTAGCACTTAAAAAATCAAATACATTTGTTTTGCAGCCCCATAGCTTAAAATCCAGTGTGTTAAATAGTCATTATACACGATATTTAAATCATTACAAATATCCAATGACTTAGTAAAATGTTCTACAGAAGAGATCACTGCCTTCATAATGACATCATTTCATTTATAACTTTTTATTATGTAAATTTCATTTTCTATGGTATTTCTATAAAGAGGATGTTTTTCTTGGTTAATCAATCTTGCTTATGTCTCCATTTTAGGAAAGACAAATTTTTATTTTATTTTATTTTATTTTATTTTATTTTTAAAGATTTTGTTTATTTATTTGACAGAGAGAGATACACAGCGAGAGAGAGAACACAAGCAGGGGGAGTGGGAGAGGGAGAAGCAGGCTTCCCGCAGAGCAGGGAGCCCGATGCGGGGCTCGATCCCAGGACTCCGGGATCATGACCTGAGCCGAAGGCAGACGCTTAACGACTGAGCCACCCAGGCGCCACCGACAAATTTTTTTTTTAAAGATTTTATTTATTTATTTGACAGAGAGAGACACAGCGAGAGAGGGAACACAAGCAGGGGGAGTGGGAGAGGGAGAAGCAGGCTTCCTGCGGAGCAGGGAGCCCCATGCAGGGCTCGATCCCAGGACCCTGGGATCATGACCTGAGCCGAAGGCAGACTCTTAACGACTGAGCCACCCAGGCGCCCCAGGAAAGACAGATTTTTAGTTTCAGTAGTGCCTGAGTAGCTTGTGATTCTCCTAGCAAAAAGTTCAGTTTAACAATTTACAATGTTTGCCAAGAGTAAAAATATTCAGACATGAAATGCTTTGTTTAATATGTTTAATTTTGTCTAATATGGATGTCATTAAGCTGTAGATCAAAATTATTTAACTGTAATAAAAATAATTGCAGTATGCTTTTCAGGAAGAACCACATATTTTATGTAATGATTTAAAAAGCAAGACTTTTAAAAAAACTCTAAGGATAATTTCGTCGTTTAAAAATAGAATTAATACAGGTTGGATACCAGGTTTTCTGTACATTTAATATGTGCATAAAAATAAAGGTAGTAAATTGGACTTAGAATCCTGAATACTGTTTGATATAAACATTTAGACGATTAAAAGCTTTGCTCAGTTTTTAAAAAAGAACTCATCTGGAAAGTATGTTATATAGGACAACACATATAATATGCATACAAGTATAATAGTTAACATTCATAAATGTTAACATAAAGGACATAAAGTTAATAAAGCCATTTTCTTTCTGTATTTAAGGAAATGTTTTATTATATTCAGGTAAACAGAATATTATACAGCCCATATATTTGTATAATTACTTTGAGGAACTTTTACTTTTCTGTTCATTCTCACCAAATTTCATGGGTTAATATCTTTGACAATCCACTGTCAAGAAGAATTAGTGATAAGGATGTTTGTGAAAAGTGCATAAGCATATAGTGCCTCATGATAAACTAATTCTTTGGGATATCCAGGGAAATAATTATGACTGGTAGGAAGTCAAAGGCAGAGAGTTTTACGTAGGAGAAAGTGGAGGGACTTGGAAGTATGTGTAAGGAGCCAGAGAGCACTACAGCTTGGTATAGTATTAATACTCGTTGCTAGTTTGAATCGTTTCACTGGGCTCTGGAGTAAAGGTTTGACTGTAATTGTCTGGTACCTCTGCTGGGTTTTTAGGGCAGGAGGCTAGGAGCCCAGAGGGTCTGAGCTTGTGAGAGCCTGATAGAAGAGATGGTTGAGAGTATGGGCTTTGAATCTGTTGATTTGCACATGAAAGGTAGGTGCACTCTTACGGGAGTCCTTTACCAGCTCTAGGAATTGGCTAGCCTGAGGAGGGGTAGCCTCTCCAGGGTATGCTTAATGTAGTCTCTCACCAACCCTTAAGGTGGGTATAGTATTTATAACTGTCTTCTCTAAGTGCTCACATCATACATGCCCATGGCTTTAAAACGACTTGTATGCTGATGACTCTTAAATTTGTATCCAACTCTGGCTTCTCTCTCAGCCTGAGGCAGGTGGTACATCTATTGGCCCTTCTGCATCTTATGTCTGGGATCAAGAATTCAAATATAATTAACATACAGTGTTCTATTAGTTTCAGGTGTGCAAAATAATGATTCAGCAATTCTGTACATTACTCAGTGCTCATCACGGTGAGTGTAAGAGCATCTTATTCTTGAAGTTAACAGTTTGCTTGATTCCTAGCCCCATTCTTTATCCAGATTGGCTCCTCTTCCCATTTTCCCCAGCTCCACTGTTCTAGACCAAGTCACCATCAAACTAGTCACTTTTTTTTTTTTTTTTTGCTCTCCTCTAGTATTTCACATAATTGGCAGTGCCGTTTTTTAAAAAATATACATCTGATCAGGTGACTTCCCTGTTTAAAACCCCTGCTTGGGTTTCCCTTATATGTAGAGCAAAATCTAAACTTTTTACTGTGGCTTATCAGTCCTACACAATCTGACAGCTGTCTAGGTTCCCATCTGTATTTCTCAGCACTCTACCTATGCTCGTGAGCTCACGACCCTTTCTCTAGCCGTCCTAGCCTCCTTTCCATTCCTCACACCCCAAGACCATTCACATATTACTTACTTGCTTTTCCCTTTGCTTGGATTGTGCTACTACACGTTTTGCATATGGGACTCCTCAGCCTTCTGGTCTAGGCTCAAATGTCACTTGTTGAGCAGTGTTCTTTGACCATTTGAGTTAACTAAGCCACCCATTGCTCCTTGACCCTCCGTCACTTTTATTTCCTTCACAGCTTTTTTTTAAACCACAATTTATAATTATCTTTGGTTATTCATGAATTTGTTACTGTCTTTCATTCCGTTGAAATGAAACCCACAAGAGGTTGGGGACATAGCCTGTCTCTCTCTCTCTCTCTCTCCCATTGTTCTAATCCCACCCCTATGTTCTCATGACTAGAACATATACATGGTCGATATTTGTGGAATAAATAAATACATTCATGTGTGTGGTAGACTCAGAAGAATCAAAATGATCATCTATGGAAATGAAGAGTCTTTATTCCAGTATATCTGATTCCAAGTCTAGCACTTTCTCTGGTATAATCAAAGATGTGTATCTGCTTCACCTCATAAGTTTTAAAGGAAAATGATTGCAGTTTATATGCTACATTTTATTACATTTTGTTAAGGCATGTAAAGGTAGGCTAGATTTTATGGATTTGGTGTTCCTCCACAGTGGTAAAATTCAGTGTTAATTTATGTTTTACAATGAAGGTAGGAAAGGAAGGAGAAGAAACAAGTATTTAATTTGGCTGAAACTCTAATTTTCTTCCTGAAATGTATAGTTATATAGCTTGCTTTTCTAGCAAAAAAGTATCTGCAGCAAGAACAAATTTTACCAATATATTTAAAATAACATTTTAGAAAATGGTATAAAGAAACATTACAAACACATTCAGCTGCCAATCCTTGGTCATTGTGAAATTTTTAATGTGGGTAAAAAACCCCAAATTATAGTCAGTTTCTTTTCATTTAGAAGAAAATTTCTTTATTTTCTATTCAAGTAATTATACAGTTCATACCATTTTTTCCTTTTGTTAAATTTTCTTAAAGTAGTAATGCAATTTTTGTTGATAACAAGTGACTTTTTTTTAAAGATTTATTTATTAGAGCGAGAGCATGCAGGGGGAGTAGCAGAGGGAGAACTTTTTTTTTAAGATTTATTTATTTATTTGGGTAGGGAGAGGCAGAGGGAGAGAGAGAATCTCAAGCAGACTCACTGCTGAGCGCAGAGCTCGACATGGGGCTTAATCTCAAGACCCTGAGATCAGGACCTGAGCTGGAATCAAGAGTCAGATGCCCAGTCAGCTGAGCCACCCAGGCGCCCTGGGGGAAGAGAATCTTAAGCAGACTCTTCACTGAGCATGGAGCCTGACTCAGGGCTCCATCTCTCTATCCTGAGATGAGGATCTGAGCTGAAACCAAGAGTTGGACACTTAACAGACTGCACCATCCAGGCTCCCCAATAAGAAGTGACTTTGGTCATTTCTTTTGATGTAGATTTCCTTACTGGACTTGAAATAAACAGAAGGATGCTAATTTTATTTTATTTTTTTTAGAAGTATGTTAATTTTAAAGTTAAATAGAGTATCAAATAAGACAAAGTCAGTGCTCATTATTTTTTTTCATTTTATTTTATTATGTTATGTTAATCACTATACATCATTAGTTTTTGATGTAGTGTTCCATGATTCATTGTTTTTGGATAACACCCAGTGCTCCATTCAATACGTGCCCTCTTTAATACCCATCACCAGGCTAACCCATCCCCCTACCCCCTCCCCTCTAGAACCCTCAGTTTGTTTCTCAGAGTCCATCGTCTCTCATGGTTCATCTCCCCCTCCGATTTCCCCCCCTTCATTATTCTAAATGTAACCCTTTTATAAAAGTAATATATATTCATTATGGAAAGTAAAAAGTAAGTGAAAATAATAAAGATTGCCTGTAATTCTACCAACTGGTTTTGATATTTTGATATACTTCTTTCTCTTCATTTTTTTCCATATATGTGAATCTGTATTTTACATACTATTTAAAATTTGGGTCATATCATTCATTTAATTTTGAAACTTGCTTTTTAACCTAATGAAAGGTATATGTTCAATGTCATTAAATACTATTCTATGATTTGTTTATTTGTTTATAAAACATTTTTAATAAAAGTTATATATATTTAAGGTGTATAGTATGATGATTTTTATATACATATATATTGTAAAACACTCCCACTGTTGAGTTAATTAACATGTCCGTCACCTCACATATATATCTTTTTTTTGTAAGAACACTTAAATTTTACTCTATTAGCAAATTTCCATTATACAATACAATATCTACTATGTCACTATGTTATACATTTATCTTATAACAAAAAGTTTTTACCCTTTTATCATACTCTTTCCATTATTCCCACATGCCAGGCCCTGGCAACCACCAGTTCTACTCTTTGTTTCTATGAGTTTGACTGACTTTTTTTTTTTTTTTTTTTTTTTTTTTTAGATACCACATATAAGTAACTCCATATAGTATATGTTTTGACTTTCTGGCTTATTTCACTTAGTAGAATGGCTTCCAGGTTCATTCATGTTGTTGCAAATGTCAGGATTTCCTTCTTTTTTTAAGACTGAATAATATTCTATTGTATATATAAACCACATTTTCTTTATCCATTCATCTATTGAAGGACACTTAGGTTGTTTCCATACCTTGGCTATTGTGAATAATGCATCAGTGAACATAGGAGTACAGATAACTCTTGATGATAGTGATTTAATGGAACATAATTTTTTAGAAAATATTTATTTATTAGAGAGAGAGAGAGAGAGAGACAGCATGAGTGGCGAGAGGGTCAGAGGGAGAGAGAGACTCTCAAGAAGACTTCCCATTGAGTGCAGAGCCTGACGCGGGGCTTGATCTCATGACCGTGAGATCATGACCTGAGCCAAAATCAAGTGTTGGACGCTCAACCAACTGAGCCACCCAGGCACCACTGGGATTTTTACGCACTTTATGTTTCATTAGGGACATTATTTTCTTCTTCTTCTTTTTTTTAAAGATTTTGTTTATTTATTTGACAGAGAGAGATACACAGCGAGAGAGAGAACACAAGCAGGGGGAGTGGGAGAGGGAGAAGGAGGCTCCCCGCAGAGCAGGGAGCCCGATGTGGGACTCAATCCCAGGACCCTGGGATCATGACCCAAGCCGAAGGCAGACGCTTAACGACTGAGCCACCCAGGCGCCACTGGACATTATTTTCTTCTTATGATATAGTATAATAATGATGATATGCTTCAGACTTGAATTTGCTTTCGAGACCACTGATATTATTTTTACCATGTAATGATTAAATCTTGAATCTAATGTTTCTGACATTTACATTTCTACATTACTGTACATATCACTAGCATTTATTGCATATACTTTTTTTATCCCTTTAATTTTTACCGTTTTGTATTTTGATTTATGTGTGTCTTTTATTACTAGTATATGTATTTATTTTTTTTGCATACCCATCTATTTGGAAAATCTCTCATAGTTTAAGAATAATTTAAGTCTCATAGTTTAAGAATTTAGCCCATTTTCAATATTTTTGTTTAATTTGTTTTCATTTTAGTGGGTGCCTCTCATGAAGGAGTTTAGGTACCTGAGCTACTTTGGCCATTTTAGTTCTATCTCATTTTTAAATTGAAGTGTAATTGACATATTAGTTTCATGTGTACACTATAATGATTCAGTTTTTACATATGTTGCAAAATGATCACCATAATAAGTCTAATTAGCATCTGTCACCATATAGTTTCAGAATTTTTCCTTATGATGAGAACTTTTAAGATTTACTCTCTCAGCAACTTTCAAATATGCGTTACAATAGTATTAACTATGCTGTACATTATATTATCATCACTTTTATTTTATAACTGAAAATTTATCTTTTGATTCCCTTCACCCATTTCACCCACTCCCCAACTCTCACTCTGGCAACCACCAATCCTGTTGTCTGTATCTATGAGCTGGTGTTTGTTGTCATTTTAGATTCCACATATAAGTGAGATCACATGGTATTTGTCTTTCACTTTGCATAATGACCTTAGAGTCCTTCCACGTTATCACATATGGCAAGATTTCATTCTTTTTTTAATGCTGAATAATAGATCATATATATATATATGTATATATATATAGATCTATATCTATATATATCACATTTTCTTTCACCCACTGATGGACACATGGACACATAGGTTGTTTTCTCTATCCCCATTTGATAGTTCTTTTTTTTAAAAGGTAAATAATAGGCATACAATATTTATCTGATTAAAACCCCCATTCTAGAGTATGGTGGCAACATATCTCTCATAACCGCTCACGAAACCATACCATTTTACGTCTCACATTTTATGTATGTAAAATAGTTATCAATAGCCAACCTAGCTCTACAGAATTATTTTATTGACCTCATTGCTTTGTTGTTGTTTGAATGACTGGCTTATGCATTTGTGTTTTGAAAAAAGGTCAGATTTCATTTTTGGGGGGAACTCTGCTTTAAACTCTTTTTTTTTTTAGTAAGTTTTTTTTTTTTTTTATTTGACAGAGAGAGACACAGTGAGAGAGGGAACACAAGCAGGGGGCATGGGAGAGGGAGAAGCAGGCTTCCCGCAGAGCAGAGAGCCTGATGCGGGGCTCGATCCCAGGACTCTGGGATCATGACCTGAGCCGAAGGCAGACGCTTAACGACTGAGCCACCCAAATGCCCCTCTTGTTTAAACTTCTATTTAGTCCTCAGACCACTGCAGTGGGGATTGAACTCCTATCTCAACTAAAACTGCCCCTGCCCCTGTCTCAACTAAAACTGCTCCTGCCCCTCCTATCTCAACTCAGACTGCCCCTGCCACTAAAAGTGACTTCTATTTATTCAATCCATTGGTCATTTAATACTGCTCTTCCAACTGATCTCTCTGAAGCATTTGGCATTATTGAGAATGGATTCCCAGAAGAATATGGTGGGAAACCATGAGAGAATGGTGTCCTAAAAACAGGCAGTCTCCTTTGGGTGGCCTTCCTCCACTACAGGGAAGATACAATGGTTTCATTCAGTGTTCAATCTTTGACTCCATTCTCTTCTGACTTATTAATTTCTCCTAGGGAGAGCTCATTTAAAAGCTGTTTCCTGATTTTCATGTGTAAGAACCTGATGTATTTTATTATAATAAAATCCTCAAGTTTGAATCTGTGTAGGTTGTACTATAGTATTAATAAAATTAGACTACACCAAACCACCATATTTTAAATTCCAATAATTCTACTAGTTCAGTATACTCAATCTTCTCATTTGTTGGATTAACCAGCTATTTTTTTTGAAACTGCTGTCAAAGCAATAGTAAATTTGTTCCAAAATGGTTTAATATTTGTGGTATTTGGCAGTATATTCAATGAGTCTTCAATTACATCTGGGAGAAATACAAGTTTCATCTGTCTCACACGTGTGTCCTACTCAAAGCATGGCACTGGTGCAGGTCTATTTCCTATGCTCATAAATAAGATACCAACAAACCCACAATATTGGTACATACTGTTCTGGACTAGCTTGTAAAATGTTAACCACAGGAAGTGATTTTAGTTCTTTTTTTAAAATCTTTTTTTCCCTCCATCAGGCTGCCTACGTGCTCACTGTGGCATTTTAAATTTCCTGGATCTTCTAAGTACTCAAAATTACTGGAATAAACAAATGGAATATGATCTTATTTACTTAAATAAAATGTGGACAAATAAGTAAATAAGTAAATAAGCAAATAAGTAAAATGACAGTGATCTAAGCCTGATTGTTTTGAGAATGGGGTTTTTAATAACGTCCATTGAAACTTATAAAATGTGTGGTCATAGTAAGTGCAGATCAGTGCATTAACCATCTGCCTTTCTGATAATTTATAATATAGCTTGAGCTCTCATAACTCCAACCTATCTTATCACTGCCCTTGGACATTTGTATTTACAATATGAGTTATTGCTTATTGAATTTTAAATTATTTTAAATGGTAATAAAGGTACTAAAA
Organism: Halichoerus grypus; assembly: GCF_964656455.1. Taxonomy (NCBI): domain Eukaryota; kingdom Metazoa; phylum Chordata; class Mammalia; order Carnivora; family Phocidae; genus Halichoerus; species Halichoerus grypus. Next base: position 64,317,003 of record NC_135714.1, read on the forward strand.
ATGGAGTTAATGGTGGGCTTGGTTTTTCTCAGTAGGTACCTACTTTCATAATTAAAGTAATGTGTTCTTAATTAATTTCAATATATAAATATAAATAAATCAATATAAGTACATGTAAATTTATTAAAATTAATTAAACATTAAAGAAATACCTATTCATATGACTTTGGATAGGGTTCTAAGAGTTTGAACTTGTCTCAACGTTTTTAAACAAAAAAATTTCTACAGTGTTCAAAGATGGCACTATTTTTGATGTAATATTTATCCCCTTTATTTTTTTCTTATTCATAACATAAAAGAAAAAAACAAAGTATATTAAGTGTAGTAGTTTGGAAAATATTTTTTAATTTATTTGTTATTTTTATTTTTGAAATATAGTTGACATACAGTGTTATATTAGTTTCAGGTGCACAACACAGTGATCTGACAATTCTATACATTACTCATGCTCGTCACGGTAAGTGTAATTACCGTCTGTCACCATACAACATTACATATTATTATTGATTATATTCCCTGTGCTGTACATTTTCATTTCTGTAACTTACTTCTTTAATACCTGGAAGTTTGTGCCTCTTAATCTCCTTCACCTATTTCACTTCTTTCATTTTTAAAACTTTTTCTGGATGGCTTTTAATTATTCTGATCATTTTGCTAAGGTTATAATTTATTGTCTTGGTTCTGCTTAACTGCCCGATATTTTACCACATTGTAAATAATTTGAAATACTTTCATGTTTTGGGTGGTCCATTTTGATTATTCTCGATCAAGGATGACTGATTTTATAAAAGGCCATGATATAATTCCTCTCCCATTCTTTTTATATTATGAAATGCTTAGATGAATGAGTCACATTTGTGTGGTGTTGGCAAACCACAACTTAATTCAAGGCCATTATGGGTCAGAATCTAATTTTATCAACATTTGGAACTTGTATTGTTTTGAGGTTTTGCAGATACCCATTCAGCGGGTAATTTGTTAAATAAAATAAGAGGAAAATAAAGTATTATGCTTTGTATTTTCATTGATGATATGATATGACTTTTCTCTCATAATGAAAGCCAAAGCTGTAGGCCGCCATCTTCTTTGTTTTACCTGATCTCCATATAGCATTTCTCACTTGAGACTGACACCTCCTGATACTATCTAAACTCCTGCCTACCATGTTGTACTTCTCTCCTGGTTTTCCTTTTGCCTTCATGGATCCTTGTGGGGGCTATATCCCCGGGATCTACTTCTGCCTGACCTTACTGTGATGGTGTTCTGCTGCTATCTCACATCCGCTTCTTTGTCCTCCATTTGGCATGTTTTTGTCTATCTCATTTATTCCTGCACCTTCAGCTACTAATGACTCTCAGTTTTGTATGTGTACGAACTCGTTCTTAACTCATGACCCTGGATTACCCATGAAAGATGACTACAAGCTGTGAAAGGTGTTAGAGGAGCTATGAGAATAAATAAATAATTTTAAAAAAATAAAAGGGAGAATCTGACCTAGTTTGGAAAAGGTGGATAGGGAAGGCTTCCTGGAAGAACTGATAGCTGAGGTAGAATTTAAAGGCACTGATGGAAATGATGTCCTGAAGAGGCAGACAAGCATGATTCTTACACCTGTCTAAAACTGAATTTGCCAAACATCATTCTCATAATAGCAATACCTGATTAAAATCCTTCAGTGTCTTCTCATCATTTACAAATGAAATTAGAACCCTTTAGTGTAGGACTCAAAGTCCTTCATATCCTAGCCTCAAGTTAATTTTCTTTCTTTTCTTTTTTTCTTAAATTTTCATTTGATTTCTAGTATTTCCTCTGATGTACCTGGTTGGTCCCAAAACGTAAGGCACATTTAAGACTTTGTCATTTATTTCCTACTATTCACTTTGCTTGGATTGTCCTCCTTCTTCCACATTTTCTTTTTCTTGGTCAGCATCCCTTACTCATCATTCAAAGCCCAGTGAAATATTATTGTACCTCTGTAAATTAAATTTTCTACCCAATGGGTTTTCATAGACCTTTTGACATGACTTTGTTATGGTCTTACCATACCATTCTCACAAAAGGCAGTGTGTATAGATGCTAAAAGCAGGGGCTCTGACACAGAGCCGCCTGGAGTCAGGATCCTGATTCTTCTGTTGATTACCTGTGTGATCCTGTACAAGTTAATGACAGTACCTCTGTTACAGTGTTGTTATAAGGGTCACACATATTTATTTCTTAGAACAGTGGCTGACTTGTATTAAGTGTTCAGTTTCTTAGTTGTCACTTTTTTTTTTTTTTTTTTTTTAAAGATTTTATTTATTTATTTGAGAGAGAGAGAATGAGAGACAGAGAGCATGAGAGGGAGGAGGGTCAGAGGGAGAAGCAGACTCCCTGCCGAGCAGGGAGCCTGATGCGGGACTCGATCCCGGGACTCCAGGATCATGACCTGAGCTGAAGGCAGTCGCTTAACCAACTGAGCCACCCAGGCGTCCCAGTTGTCACTTTTTTATTATACATCATCCAGCACTTTCAGGCTACAGGCCCATTGGGGGCAAAAGCTATGTTATTCACCTTTGTGCTGACTGCAGAATACATGAAAAAAAGATATTGTTAAGTTGAGGTGAAAGAGATGCTAAAACATTACAGTTCAGACTTTAGTTAATTGATAGGGTGGTATTTCCTATTATGCATTAGATCCATTTATTCATTCAACAGATACTTGTGGAGTACTTACTCTGTCCAAGGCACAATGCTAGGGAAGGAACTAGGAATGAATTGGTGAGCAAAGAAACAAGGCTCATGCCTTTGTGAACTTTACACAAAGAATGGTGGTTAAGAAAGATATTAACCAGATAGCCATGCAAATAGATGTATAATTCAAACTCTGTCTAGTGCTATGAAGGGCTGGCATGTGGTATTTTGTGTGTGTGCATGTGTGTGCTTATCATGGGGGTGAGGTTGATTTGGTTTGAGAGGTTATGAATGGCATCCTTGAGGAAGTGATAGATGTTTTGTGATGAGATAGATGAGTAAATATTAACTGGGTGGTAGGGAGAACCTGGTGAGCATGAGGGAAAGATGCTGGTGTGACTGGAACAGAGAGAGCAGGGGAGAATGTGATAGGAGATGGAGCAGTAGAAGTAGGTCTTTGTAGAAGAGGAGTATGTTTTATATTTTAAGAATAATGGGAAATCATTTTAAGTACTGGATGTTATCAGTTTTGCACTTAGAAAAAAAGATTTTCTGTATGCAGTGCAGAAAGCAGATGGATTGGCCTGGAAAGGATATAAATTGATGTCTTAGGAAGATGATGAGATCTTTCTACTAGTTTAATGATGGTTAGGTAATGTTAGAAAGATGACCAGACTTGGATAGATTTAAAAAAAAAAACAAAACAGGAGGTATCACATTGGACACAAGGAAGTTCTTTCCTAGAGCTTATTATCCAGGAAAAGCCTTAAAAACATACAAAGGAGACAACTGTCCAGCATTTTTACTTAAATTCTGTACTTTATTGGTTTTTTAAAATTTAAATTCAAGTTATTTAGCATATAATGTATTATTAATTTCAGGGTAGAATTTAGTGATTCATCAGTTGCATATAACACCCAGTGCTCATTATGTCAAGTGCCGTCCTTGATACCCATCACCCAATTACCCGATCCCCCCATCCACCTCCCTTCCAGCAACCCTCAGTTTGTTTCCTATAGTTAAGAGTCTCTTATAGTTTGTCACCCTCTCTGTTTTTATCTTATTTTATTTTTCCTTCCCTTCTCCTATGTTCATTAGTTTTGCTTCTTAAGTTCCACATATGAGTAAAATCCTATGGTATTTGTCTTTCTCTGACTGACTTATTTTGCTTAGCATAATACCCTCTAGTTCCATCCATGTCTTTGCAAATGGCAAGATTTCATTTTTTGATGGCTGAGTAATATTCCATTGTATATACAACATCTTTTTATCCATTCATCCGTTGATGGACATCTGGGCTCTTTCCACAGTTTGGCTGTTGTGGACATTGCTGCTATAAACATTGGGGTGCAGATGCCCCTTCTAGTCACTCTGTTTGTATCCTTTGGATAAATACCTAGTAGTGCAATTGCTGGGTCATAGGGTAGTTCTATTTTTAACTTCTTGAGGAACCTCCATATTGTTTTCCAGAGTGGCTACACCAGTTTGCATTCCCACTGTACTCTATTGTTAATACGTTTTTGTTTATGTATTTATTTTTAATTTTTAAATATTTACTTCAGTTTTACTTAAAATCCCATCATTATATTTTTTTTAGAAGAATGAAATGAATCATCCCTTCTTAAAATTCCATTGGGAGAATAAAATGAAGCTTCTGTTTTTAAGACATATGCACCACTGGAGAGGCAGAACATGAAACTATTGTAGTTTTAGTTTAAGACTTCAATTTCTAAGATTTTTGGGAGTTTGTGGTGAATGGGGTATAAGAAGGCACTGTAGAAGTGAGGGATTATGTAGTATTTTTTGGCAAAGTCAAGGCAAGTGGGCTTAGAAAAGGGTAGTATGGGATCTAAAAGGAACAGGAGTGACGAGGAAGATGAAAAAGGGATATCTATAATATATATGAAAGGATCTATATGTATGTGTATATATATAAAGGATGTATATGATGTTAGGGTATATATATATGTTTATATATATATGGATATAAATATGATGAAGAAAGGATTGTATACCTAAAAAGTGATGGAAATACATTTACCTTTTTCATAAATTTTTTCTAGAGCAGTAATTGATTAGGTAGTTAGAATTTGCAACTTCTGTTTCTTTCATACTCCTTGAAAAATACTGAATTGTACTACTAGGTTATATATGTAGTGACCAAAACTTAATCTAGTTCTTTCCTGAGTGGAGGAACTAACTTGGTACATTTTAAAGTAATGTTCTTTTCTCCCTTAATTTACTCGTGTAGGTGCTAATTGATGTGTGAAATGGTATCCTATTATTACAGGGGAGTGACGTGAACTTTCATCACCTTCTGTCAAGTGCAATTGTACTTGTTTTGACAGAGGTTAGGAATGATAGAATAAAACTTAAAACTAATGATGCAAAATTGACTATTACTGTAAAAAATTTAAAGGTGGAAGTCATTTCATAACGTGTGAATATTGTTATAAATCATGACAAAAATGGCTTCAACCACCATCTCATTTTTCCAACCAAGACACTTGGATACTAAACAATACAAGAAGGTGCCTATTAAAGTATAAACATTTGTGGTTATGTATGTGAACTGAAAATAGCCCTCTTTTAAAGGGAAATCTTAGAAGATACTTTATCTCAAGGGTTAAAGTTTATACTACATGGAGAAAAAATATTTTTCTATTACCTCAGCAGAAAATCCTTTGGGTTGTACATACCTTTGTGTTCTTAAAAAAATGTCTGCTTGGTGATTTCTGCTGATGGATAAATTTGAACATACTTACTTTATGCTTTTTTCTCAACTCAGTGGAGATGACATTTAGATGTAAGTGATAAAAATGACATTTAATTGCTTGTGACTTTAAATGTAAAACACTGCCATTCATAAATCTCCAGACTGAGTGGTAGATAGATATATTTTAACATCAGTTCTCATTTTAAAAATTATTGGCCATAGTATGGGGCGCCTGGGTGGCTCAGTTGTTAAGCATCTGCCTTTGGCTCAGGTCATGATCCCAGGCTCCTGGGATCGAGCCCCGCATCTGGCTCTCTGCTCCGCGGGAAGCCAGCTTCTCCCTCTCCCACTCCCCCTGCTTGTGTTCCCTCTCTTGTTGTGTCTCTCTCTGTCAAATAAATAAATCTTAAAAAAATTATTGGCCATAGTAACTCTAGGTGAGACTATTTAAAACATTTATCTATATAAAGAGATTCTTGGATGTGGAAAATCTTATTTTTTATAGTCAGATGATAATTATTTGAATCAGTGGGGGTTGCATACATGCAAGATAATATTATGGTTGAGATAGTGTATTTGTCTGAGGGGAAATCTCATTGAGGCTAGACTAGTTAAAGTCTATGCTTTACTATTTCTAAGAAATGCATTGAATGAAATTTTTACTACCCACCCCTGTTTTAATTTCTATTCATGATTTTGCAGGAGAAGAAAATTTGGAGAATGAACTTTAATTTCCCTGTCATTTGAATTAGTTGTCAGTGTATTGACGCCTGTGTTTATATACTGTATCCAGGAAGTCCATAACTGAATTGTGAGGTAGATAAAACTTGACTTTTGTCTCCTTCTTCTCCTTAATTATTTCCCTGAAGCACTTCTATTCCTAAACTCAGCTATTCTTTATCTCAGTTTCATAAACTTCAATTCTCACTTACCGGGTAAGAAATTAAAGACAGTGGGATAAGAAAATAACACATCGGTAAGTGAGAATTATTGTCAGTGTTTCTGTTCTAGGGTTAATTGTTTAGTTCTTGGCGGTTCTGTGTAAAATAAAGAAAAAAAAAAGGAAAAGAAAAGATGGCCATGCATGGCCAATGGTGATTAATCCAATTCTATGAACTAGGGGCCGCCTGGGTGGCTCAGTCATTAAGCGTCTGCCTTCGTCTCAGGTCATGGTCCCAGGGTCCTGGGAGCGAGCCCCACATCGGGCTCCCTGCTCCTTGGAAAGCCTGCTTCTCCCTCTCCCACTCCCCCTGCTTGTGTTCCCTCTCTCGTTGTGTCTCTCTTTGTCTGTCAAATAAATAAATAAAATCTTTAAAAAAAAAAAAATTCTATGAGCTAAAGTCTCTCTAATGATATTTCCCATTTTTACATGATAAAGATATTGTACTTTCCAGGGTTATTTGCATTTTCACTGAGAACTGAATTTATTCCCAAGTTAAATGGAATAATGTTAAACCCAATTTCAGATGGTTCTCTTATTTCTGGTTTTAGATGGCTTTTGACACTCCTGTATCTTATATCTGTACACATTATTTCATGGAGGTTTATCTCTTCGTGTTTATGCAACCATGTGTTTGTATGTGGGTAGTTGGGGAAAGGAGCTGCCCATCCATTCAGGTCATCACATTTCCACAGATGCCTGAAGGTATTGTTCATAGTGAACATTCAGAGAAATAAACTTTGAGCAGTGTGATGGGCAAGGCATTCTTTGTGGCATCACACCACTTTCCTACCCCAACTGCTCCTAAAGTATAAATACAAAAAAAAATTATACTCATTTGAAAATGTTGTTAGTGTATTTAGGAGCCTTTAGAACTATATCCTGTAAAAAGAATTGAAGCAGTTTTTCCAAGGAGTACATTCAGAGTGTTGATTAATTTTATCATAGGAGCTTTAGAAGTATTGCTTTCTTGGATCTTTTAAGTCTTCTTTGGAAGAGTCAACTTAAATTGGAAATTTAATTTATCACAAAATCATGTTGATTTCCCTTTAGAAAGAGATCTTAAATTTATTGGCTTCTGCCCATTTTCACTGCCACTGCTGTGGCCCATTCACATCATTTCCTCCATAGACAACCTCCGCATTGGCCTATTTGGTTTGGGTGCTTACACATCTGCTCTTCTCCACAAGCCCACTCTGTGATGCTTTTACAACAGAAACATAGTATGGGTGCCAAAGTCCAAACCTCAGGAACCCTTGTAATGACCTCTTTTTTTCTGGACTCTTAGGTTCCAGAAGCTTCTCTTATTGGAGGTTTATGTTGTATATTGTTGATTAAAAAATAATAAATTACAACTGATTTCCATGTAAAGACAGATGACACTTTAAAATAACAGTTTTGTCTTCATACTATACAGTATAATTAGACCAAAAATAACTTTAATTATACTAGCTAGATACATTTTTAAAATAGGTCTCAGGTGGTATACAAGAATAATCCATAATTGAGACCTTAAAAATTATGTCATGTCTACTGCACCCTAGGAAAAAACAAAATAAAAAATTATATTTAGATTGTATAGAGAAAGGTGTTATTTTTCTAGGTGAAAGTAGTTAGGATGAATTTGATTTTTTTCCCCCACTCATTTACTTACATTCTGAAATTTGCCACACTTTTGCCTTTTTAATATTAATATCCAAATAAACTGACCATCCATGCAATAAATTGCTTCACAGAGAAGGGCTATATAATACTATTCTGTGATATGTATAACAGCTATTTTTCTGTAGTGTGGGTGAAAGAGATAATTTATTTTTTCTGATGACAACCAATTCTATGGAATGGATGGCCCAAAATAAGCAATTTTTTTCTGTTTTGTTTACTGTCAAATGTAATAAAAAAATAAGGAAGGAAATGTTGCAATAAGAACTTAGTTTTATAAACCTTGTAATGCCTCTATCCTACTATATCAAGGGGACATTTTCTTCACACCGTCTTCATCTTTTTAATACTGATCAACTCAATTGACTATCTAAAGTAAATTTACTGGAAGCATAATTCTTTCTCTCTCTCTGTCTCTTTCACACACACACATAGAGAGAGAGAGAAGGAGGGAGGGAAGGATGGTGGGAGGGGGGAGAGAGACAGAGAAAGATAGAAAAATGAAAGAAAGAAAGAAAGAAAGAAAGAGAAAGAAAGAAAGAGAAACTAGGGATATAAAACAAAGGTTGATTTGGATTACCATTTAATTCCAAGCTTTCTTCTATAATAAAATTTCATTTTAGCTATTAATTCAGTGGGTAGTAGCTGACATCATCTATACTATCATAGTCAGGTCTTGCACACAGAAGTTTGTGGTTTACATCAGTTCCTATAAAACATTTCCAGGTGATTTCAGTATCTTCTGTTACCTCAGGCTATCAATTCCTTGCCCCTTTCTCACTTTGATATTCATCTGGTAAAATCCCAGACTTGGTACAACACATTCCTGCTTACTATGTTCCTGTACCTCTGGAGCTGAGCATGCCTAGAAAATGCATGCTATGTTGAAATTCACTCCAATTTCATGATCACTAAGCCGATGTCTTCTTAGTGCTTCCTGGCAGTCCTATTACATTTACCTTATCCATTTGCTCTCCCACTCTCCTAGATGACTTTTTTCATACCTTCTGTTCAACATCCCCCATCTGTTCAACACCTTCCATCCTCACTCTCAGCTGATGACCCTTCTTCCCATCTTACTGAGGAAAATAGAAACAATCAAAACAAATTATAAAATCTACCACCACTGCAACAATCCACCTATATTTGTACCCATATATTTAGACTTTTCTCCTGTTTTTATCAGTGAACTCACTGTGCTTCAACTAAAAGCTCATCTTTCCACTGAAATACTTGATCCCTTCCTCCCTTGCCAACTCATGGACATTACTCCAGGCTCTCTCTATACTTTCAACATAAACTTTTCTCTCACTATTAGGTCATTCACATGAGTGGAAAAATATACTGTAATTTTTCTCATCTTATAAATCCCTATTTTGAGTCCATATTTCATTTTTTTTAGTTTTTTAAAAAATATTTATTCATTTATTTGAGAGAGAGAGTGAGAGCAGGGGGAGAGGTGGAGGAAGAGGGAGAAGGAGAGCAGACTCCCTGCTGAGTGTGGAGCCCAATATGGGGCTCTATCTCACCCTGAGATCATGACCTGAGCCATAATCAAGAGCAAGACGCTCAACTGACTGAGCCACCCAGGTGCTCCTCATTTTTGATGTCATCTCATTTCACTGTTCCCCTTTACAGCAAAACTACTTGAGATAGTTATAGTTTCTGCATCCAAGTCCTTTCATTATTTCTCACTTTAGAAAAAATTATACTCAAATATATTGGTCAGCACCACATAGTACGCAAGATGTGTTTTTTTATGATCTGTTGAATGAGTGAGTTTTATCTAATGTTTTTATTTAATATACTAAAAACCTTGTTTTCTATCACTTAAAAACATGGTTACTACAGAAAGTTTCTGCTGAAAAATCCACTGATAGTCTTATGAGGTTTCCATTATAGGTAATTGTCCTCTTTTCTCTTGCTGCTTTAAAAAAATTTTTTTATCTGTATTTTGCTATTTTAATTACTATGTGTCTTGGTGTAGACGTCCTTGGGTTGAATTTTTGGGGGGATCTCTGCCTCCTGGATCTCGATATCTGTTTCTTTCCTCAGATTAGGGAAGTTTTCAACTATTATTTCTTCAAATAAATATTCTGCCCCCTTTCCTCTCACTTCATCTTCTGAGATCCCTGTAATGCTAATGTTATTATGCTTGGTGGAATCACTGAGTTCCCTAAGACTATTCTCAATTTACATAATTTTCTTTCCTCTCCTTTGCTCAACTTGGTTACTTTCCATTACTCTGTCTTCTAGGTCATTAATTCATTCCTCTGCTTCATCTAGCTTGCTGTCTTTTCCACCAAGTGTATTTTTAATTTCATTTATTTTGTTCTTGATCTCTGATTTTTTTTTTTTTTAAATCTCTGTGTTAAGGGTCTCACTGTTGTTCTCCACCCTTTTCTCAAGTCTAGTGAGTATCTTTATGATCATTACTTTATTTATTTATTTATTTATTTATTTATTTTTTTAAAGATTTTTTTTATTTATTTATTTGAGACAGAGAGAATGAGAGAGAGAGAGAGAGCACATGAGAGGGGAGAGGGTCAGAGGGAGAAGCAGACTCCCTGCCGAGCAGGGAGCCCGATGTGGGACTCGATCCTGGGACTCCAGGATCATGACCTGAGCCGAAGGCAGTCGCTTAACCAACTGAGCCACCCAGGCGCCCTATGATCATTACTTTAAATTCTCTATCAGGCATATTACTTATGTATGTTTCACTTAGTTCTCTTGCTGTGGTTTGGTCCTATTCTTTCATTTGGGACATATTTCTCTGTCTCCTTATTTTTGTTCAGCTATTTATGTGTGTTAAAGTCAGCTACTTCTTTTGCTCTTAATTATAATAGCCTTATGAAGAAGAGGTCCTGTAGTGCCTTGCAGTGCAGTGTCCCCTGTTCCCCAGGTCCTGCCCCTTCAGGGAATGTCTCCTATGTGTGTTGTGTGTGCTCTGCTGTTGAGTCCTGCCCTCTTTTTTCTTCAGTACAGTTGTCGCAGAGGCTCTCTTTGCCTGTTGTGGTCACTATTTGGTCTCTAGCCAGGGTGGGACACATTTTAACAAGATGTGTGTTGGTCTGCTTGCAAAATGAGACCTTCTACCTGGAATTGGAGGGAGGAACTGCAACTGAGGTTCTGCAGAGTGCACTGGTCTAGAGATGTGGTGGTGGCAGGGTTTGCTCAGGTCTTCTGGGGGAGGGTCCCATAGTTCTGGAACTAAGGTAAGCATGACTGGGAAGGGTAGATCCCCAAAAGCACATGAGGCAGGGGAGCTCAGTGCAAGTAAGTTAGGTAAGGAGTGTTGGCACCTTGCTGGTTCCGACAGGTGGCTTTTGTTTATGCTGGGGGCAGGGGAGGGAAATGGCACCTGCTAGCTCCTTTGTTCCTGGAACAGTCTCCCTGTGATCCCTTTCTCTCCAGACCAAATTTAGATCAGCAAACCTCTCTACCTCCCATCTGTCCCCTGGTGTTTTTCAAACTTCTAGTTCTACGCTATATCTGCATGAGCTGTTTGTTGTTCTGTCTCTTTAAGGGCAGGGACTCTACTTCCTAGTGCCCTCCAGGCTTTCCCAGAACTGAGCTCCCCAGTTTTTAAAATTCCAGGCTTTAAGTGCTGCTGGTTGTAAGAGCACAGGAAATTCAGTCCCCTTCACTTTCAAAGGCAAATGTTATGGGGATTTATCCTTCCTGTTCTTGGGCTCCCCAGTGTGAAAGTCTGTTTTTCTCCCTTCTCTCTGCCATTGGCTCCCTCCCCACCACAGATGGCCATGGACCATTTTACTCCCAAACTGCATTTTTGCCCCTCTTACCTTCTTCAGAAGGGCCTCTTCTCTACCTTTAGTTGTAGAGTTTGTTCTGCCAGTCTTCAGATCACTTTAGGAGTTATTTACAATGATGTGAGTGTTATCTACTTATATCCGTGTGTCGAGGTGAGTTTTGGATCCTCTTACTCTGGCATCTTCTCAACTACCAGATTTCTTTTGCTCTCAGTTGATGGTATTTTAAATTATAATCTACTTTTTCCCCAAGATTTTTTTTGGTAGCTCTTAGTTCATCCACTATTCAATATGCTAGGGAAGTATTACTCAGAAAAATGTTGTGAGTAAAGTGAAAGCAAGAGAATGTTTTACTTCAGGAGGGTGTAGTGATGGGGATGGGGAAAATGTCAAAGGAGAAGTTATAAAGGCTTTGACCTAGTCTGGGAGAACCCTCAGAAAGGAGCCATGTCCCCTGCCTACCTCCTTATACTTGTTGAGCCCCAGGTGAAGAGCAATAGAGACCTCAGAAAGGATTTTGAGATCCTAGAGTACAGGAGACCTAGAGCTTACCCCTGTGGAAGGGCCCGGGACCTGGGGAGGAGGGCCTAGTCCCTAGAGTTGAAAGGGCTACCTGACAACTCTGAGCAGATTGTCCTGAGGCTGACTTATAACTTTCCCATGGACCACGTTGTTCTGCAGTGATGAAAAATTCTCAGGCACCCAATGGGGTTATGAAAATAGCAGAGAGAGTTGCTGGATATGACCTCATAGATGAGAATTACTAGGTTTGACAGAATTGTAACCTCAGTAGACTATCTTCCAAGGACTAGAACACAGAAGAGGTAAGATTCAGAGGATGTGAGCATGGATAAATAACACCAAGGAGTATTCCCATCCCTATTTTTTAACACTGCATAAGACCCTTGGCACTTAGACTCAATCCTAAGCAAAAATAGCTGGAGTTTGAGTTTAGAAATTGTTATAAAAAAAAATAAAGTTTTTTTTTTTTTTTCCCAAAACTGAATTTGTGGATGGAGCTTCATACCTGTTTCACATATTTCTTTTTTTCAAACATATTGAAAATTTTAAATAATATTTATCCTTGACTCCGTAGACAACCATAATCACATGATAAAAAGTGATAATCACTTACTTAGGCACATTCCAGGGGCCACTTGGCTGGCATATGGAGCACTTTGTAAGGCCTTGATTGGGAAAAATAATTTCTACAGGGCCTCTAGAATTGAGATTTCCTTGACCTTGAGGGCATTTGAGATCCATGTAAGAGGAGAATCTAGATACCCTTCATCATATATACAAAAGCACCATGAATAAATAAGTTCCCATCCGCTGTGCCTAAGAATAAGTAGATAAAAGCCACACTCAGAGATTTTCAGGCTTTTAGATCCAACACTGAGTAATTCCCAAGTTCATGGTAAATTGTCTCCTTCCCTCAATGTTTATAGGTTTACTCTGGAACACAGCTTTCTAGACACTAGAACAGGCCAAGTGACAGGTTGCCAACAGTGAAATATGGGACACAGTTGGGAGTAATTTTTAGATAGACAACCATAAACTTCTAGAGCTAGAGGTCAGCTCTAGAAGTTTAGCCTTTCTTGAATGTAAATCCTGAAGATAACTGCCTGACCCCAGATGTTTCCATGCTGATCTTGGTAACTAATGAAGGGAATGAGGAAGAAGATGTTTAAACCACAGGATATAGTGTGGTTGGACGTAGCTGCCTAAATTGGCTAATGTAAATTAAATATTAAACATATTTGTCCATATACCCTAAATATGTGAAATTATATAATTTTAGTTTTAAATACCTTATCAGAGTAACAGAATGGCATTCTGTATTTTATTAGCTTATAGCATGTTAAAATACATTGTTAAATCTTGAATTTATATGAAGGCATTTTAGAACAAACTTGAGTAGAGAAGGCAGAATTAAATGTGTTTATTGGCAACAGTACTCTGCATACAGAAGAAATGAAGTTTTAAGATGAATTTGCTTTTACACGAAGTAGGATTTTACTTAAAAGGAACTGAAAGCTGAAAAAATACCAAAATTTTTTGTTATCTTCACATGTGAATGTGGCTTGTAGTCAAAAACAGATTGTTATATACACTCAGTTTTCCTTCGTTATGTCTGCAATCTTGACCTCTGAGTGTGAATATTGGAACTCTATACTGTGCTCTTACAAAGTTGCCTATATCTGAAAAATCATCACTAGCAACAGAATTTATCAGGTTATAAATAATTTGAAGAATATTATTCATCATAACATTATTCATTAGGGATATATAATTATTTCTTCACATAGAATTGACTGTTACAGATGTTAGTACTAACTAATCAGCAATAGAAAATCACCATACATTTTGAAGATTGAATATTTTGTTCCATTGAGATGAGTGATGAGGCATTTAAATTGCCTAGAAAACACCATGAATTTATCACAAAACTGATTTCATAATCAACCCCTGCCCTGCTTCCGGAAATTGCTTTTAAACATACAGATTGGAGCTTATAACTCATCTCTTTCACAACCCTGCTGATGCCTCATTGTTCACAGATTCCTCACCATCAGGGCCTGCTTCATGGGTGAGTGAACTATGCAGTTGCTCAGAGCCTCACATTTAGAGGGGCCCCGTTCTTGGTTTAATGCCATGTCATCATTTTGAAATGATTAATAATTTTGAACAAAGTGCCCCACATTTTCATTTACCACTGGGCCCCACAAATTGTGTTGGAAGCCTTCTTCAGCTGTCCCAGACAGAGTTTATTCTTTCCTCCTCTTTGTTCTTATACTTTTTTTGGTACCTGTCTGAACCATGAGACCAAATTGCACTATAATTTGATTATCATCTACTTGTTTTCCCAGACAGTTACAGTGGATGCTGTTGGTACCCACTCAGATCTTTTTTACCAGCCAATTTGCCAATCTCCTAGTTGCTGTGAGTGCTGACTGCTAATGGTCCACCACTGGCCTTCTCCAGAGGATTGAGCATTTATAGAGGTACAAAAGGTTGATCTTTGCCTTCAGGCGGGCTCTCTTTGTGATGTCATTTGTACTGCAGAGCTCCTTGTGGTCTCCCTCAATCAGACTAATGGAGACTATCACTGAGCCCACATCCTTGCCTTGCTTCATTTTCTGACCTGTCCTCCTGTCTCCTCACTGTTTTTCTCCTTTGAACATTCTCTTAACAGTACACAGTTATCTAAATCCCTGTGCCAGGCTCTGCTTCTAGGTACTCCTATCAAAGCCAGTCATGAATTAGGACAGGTACCATGTATTTCTTATCTCTGTATCTCTACCACCCAGCACAGTTCTTGGCACATTGTAGGTGTCCTATAATGTTTGAATGAAAGACTTCCTAGGATCTTTCATTTTGAGTGATAAAGTTCTTTCAATGTAGTTTTGTTCGAGACATAATTGTGGAGGGTATAAATTTTGCTTCATTTCTCTTTCTTCATGGATACTGAGTTCCCTCTAGCTTCCTAGTGTGGTCTTTCCAGTCAGGGCCTCTATTTCAGACCATCTTGGTTTCCCTCTCAAATTTCTAAAAATGTTTATTTCTCTGAGTGCCTTTTAACTCATTGTTTCTTTGGAAAGGTTGTGAATTTGTAGAATATTAGAATGAGAGGAGCCTTAGAGAATATTCAGAAAGGAACTGATAGAAGAAAAAATATTGGAGGCTCAGGAAGCAAGAAGAAGAGAAACAATGGAAAGATCAGGAGTATGGTTACATTTCATATAATGGATTATCCCTTTACTCATGAGTTTTGTAAATCATGTTTTAATGATTGTAACAAAGTTATAGCAGGGTCTAATACATAAGCCAATGATATTTAAAAGTGAGGAAGGTAAGGGACTTGAAGTGAAGTGTCCACACTTAACTAAGAGTGGTAAAAATGTTGATAACAGCAGATTGTTATAATCATATATATATATATGTATATGTATATATATGTGTGTATGTATATATATATATACACATAGTGTAATACTCAAAGCAACACTATAAAAACTATACCAAGAGATATACTCAAAACCACTATAAATAAATCAAGATGGAGTACTAAAAATTCAAGTAAAAAATCCAACATCTTTTTATGATTAAAAACTCTTAACAAGGGGCGCCTGGGTGGCTCAGTTGTTAAGTATCTGCCTTTGGCTCAGGTCATGATCCCAGGGTCCTGGGATCGAGCCCCATATCAGGCTTCCTGCTCAGCGGGAAGCCTGCTTCTTCCTCTCCCACTCCCCCTGCTTGTGTTCCCTCTCTTGCATTCTCTCTCTCTGTCAAATAAATAAAATAAAATCTTTAATATAAAGAAATAAATAAAAATTAAAAAATTAAAAACTCTTAACAAGGGGCACTTGGGTGGCTCAGTGGGTTAAGCGTCTTCCTTCAGCTCAGGTCATGGTCCTGGGGTCCAGGGATCATGGCCACATTGGGCTCCCTGCTCAGTGGGGAGCCTGCTTCTCCTTCTCCCTCTGCCCCTCCCCCCTGCTCGTGCTTCCTCTCTCTCTTTCTCTCGCTCTCTCTAAAATAAATAAAATCTTAAAAACAAACAAAACTCTAAAAAAGAAATGTATACACTTAGCAAAGTATGTTAAAGATCTGTATGCTGGAAATTTTTAAAACTACTGATGAAAGAAAGAAGATTTGAATAAATGGAGACACAACTGGGTTCATAGGTTGGGATGCTCAGCATAATAAAGATGTTAAAATCCCATTGAGGTTTGTTGTAGTTAAAGATAAGCTTATTCTAAAATTTATATGTAAGACACAGAAGCTAGAATAGCTAAAACAATCTTGACAATAAAGTGGGAGGAATCACTCTATCCAATATTAAACTTTACTGTATAGATACAGTAATTGAGATAGTTTGCTATTGGTAGAGGGGCACATTGATCAGGGTAGAGTAGGGAACCCAGAAATAGAGTCACACAAATATATGCTCAATATGATTTCTGATGAAGATGCAAAAAAAAAAAAAAATTCAATGAAGGAAGGCTAGTTTTTAAAAAACTGGGGCTGGAGCAATTGGATTATATCCATGGGCTAAATAAACAAACAAATAGAAAAAGAAAATAATCTCAATCTAAACCTCACATCTTATACAAAAATTAACTCAAAATTGATCATAGAATAGAATGTAAAATAAAAGTATAAAACTTTTAGAGAAAACATGGAGAAAATATTTAGGATCTAGGGCTATTCAGAAGTTCTAAATATGACACAAAAAGCATGATCCATGAAAAGGAAACTGGATATATTGGACTTCATCACAATTAAAAATTTTGCTATGTAAAAGCCCATGTAAAAAAGGTACTGGTTGGGAGCAAATGTTTGTAAGTTGCTTATCTGGGAAAACACTGGTATGCATAATATATAAAGAACTCTCAAAGCTCAACAGTTACAAAATAGTTTAAACAGAAAATGGACAAACAACATGGAGGGGCATTTCAATGAAGAGAGTATAAAGATGGCAAGTAAGCATATGGAAAGATGTTCAACATCATTACCAATCAAAGAAATGCAAATTAAAATCTCCATTAGTTATTAGTACATATCTATCAGAATAGCAAAAAACAAAAAAACAAACTTACAACACCAAATGCTGGTGAGGATGTAGAGAAACTGGACCACTCATACACTTCTGGTGGGGATGTAATATTGTATAGGCACTCCGGAAAAGTGGCAGTTTCTTATAAAACTGAGCATGTAGTTGTGATATAGTCCAGTAATTGCACTCTGAGACATTTATCCCAGAGGAATAAAAACCTATGGTCACATTAATTCCTGAGCACTAATGTTCATAGCAGCTTTTTTGGTAATAGCCCCAAACTGAAATTAGTCCAGATATCTTTCAACAGATAAATGGTTAAACAGACTATAGTACATATTTATATACAATACAATACTACTCTACAACAAAACAGAAAAGACCTATTGATTCATACAAGTTGTGTGAATCTCCAGGGAAGAACTGGAGTGAAAACAGCTGAGAGAAAAACAGCCAATCACCAAAAGTTACATTCTTTGATTCCATTTATAGAGCATTTTTGAAATGACAAAATTTTAGAAATGGAGACTGAATTAGTGAATATCAGAGGTTAGGGACAAGGGAAGGGTTGGGGGCAGGTGGGTGATAGTGTGGTTATAAAAAACTAGAGAAGGGGTTCTTATGGTGATGGAACTATTCAGGATCTTGGGTAGGTGATGCATATAGGAAGCTACCTTTAATAAAACTGTATAGAACTAAATACACACACATACATATGTACAGATACACAGATACAAGTACAAGTAAAACTGGGGAAAGCTGAATGATATTGGTCCGTTGTATTAATGTTAATATTTAGATTGTGATATTATACTGTAGTTGTCCACAATACTACCAATGGGGGGAACTGGATGAAATGCACATGGGATCTTTCTGTATTATTTCTCTTAACCACATGTGAATCTACAATTTTCTCAAAATTGATAAAAAAATTTTCTTGGTTATATGCCAGAAGAAGTTCAAAGACTAATGCCTTAATTGTAAATTTAAATATTTTTTGTTTAAAGTCTTATTTGATATATAGGGCAGTGTTAATGTCTAATTAATTACCAATAGAATTTATTTTTCACTTGGGAACTGGATGTTGATGCTTCTTTATATGATGTTTCTTGATGTACATCCAGTTGTGAGATATGAAATATATTGGCCATTTTATAATTATGAAATTCTTGATGAAATGGAACTATTGTTACTTTTTGTGTGTGTCCAATTGTGTTTTCCCTCCTGATCAATTCTGACCCCCAATGTCCTACAATTTCATTTAATTCTTGCGCTAACTACCTGGAATTTGAGTCAGACTTTTCAAGTTTAAGGGCTCAGTTCCACCAGACTTCTACCTCAGACACCAGTTGCAGATGGGGTGCCCAGGCTACCCACATTATTGCCCAGTTGAGTACAAATTCAGGGGTTCCCATGACTTGCTTCAGGTTCAATAATTCACTAGAACAATTCACAGAACTCAGGAAAGTCCTTTACTTAACTGCTGCCTGTATATTATAAAGAATACAACTCAGGAACAGCCACATGGAAGGGATACACAGGGTGAGGTTTGTTGAGGGCGTAGGGTGAGTGCGGAGCTCCCATGCCCTTTTAGAGCACACCATCCTTCCAGCGACTCTGTCTGCACCAACTTGGAAGCTCGGTGAACTGTGTCATTTAGGGTTTTTTATGGAGTTTCTCTGTAGGCATGATTATTTAAATCATTGGCCATTGGAGGTAAAATAACCTCCAGCCCCTCTTCCCTCCCTAGTGGTCTGGGGGTAAGAAAGTTCCAATCCTCTAAATAGGTGCTTGGTTCCTCTGGCAACCAGCCTCCACCTGAAGCTATCTAAGGGCCTCCCAAAAGTCAGATCATTAACATAAACTCAGATATGTTTGAATGTGGCTGTTAGGTATAAAAGAAAACACTCCTACCAGCCCTATTACTAAGGAAGTTACGAGGTTTTTGATGCTCCTTGCCAGGAACTGAAGACAAAGACCAAATATCTTTCTATGATACCACAGTGTGTGTGTTCAGTTCTTTTTAACTTAATGCTGTTACCAAGAAGTTGTTTTTTTTTTTTTAGATGTATAGCACCATAACAAAAAAGAAAAAAAAAAACTTGCAATCTTAAAATAACATCAATATATTCTAAGTAGAAAGATTATTCAAGATAGTGTTAAGTGTGATTTCATAATAAATCTGTGGAAACAAAATCTGCATTAATCAAGGCTTGCAAAATATATAACACTCCAACTATTTATTCTTTGTAGTATATATAATGTTTGATTCAAACTCCACATGAGCTTAATCATTGGCTGCTAGACTCCTGTCCTGTTTAGTGCTGTCTTAGAAAAAGAGGCATTCAACACAGTCTTCCGATGGATGATGGATAACTTTCCAAATTTCTGTCTCCTTTTTAGCTAGCTAGTGGAGATGAGTTTGACACTTCTTTGAGAGGACCTTATTCAGATCTAATAGGAATTTTTAATGTTTCTCATCTATATTAATACTTTGGCCTAATTTTTAATATCTCTATTTGTGGAGAAGCACTATAATGTGGTGGTTATGATCAGGGATGCTTCAGTTGGACTGAGTTCAAGTCCCACTTCACTTACTGTCTATCACCTGGAGCAATCTCTTCAATCTCTGTGTGTCTTTTCTTATCCATAGTAAAAGTATCTACCTACTTCATGGATGAACTTAGTATAGATGATGAAAAGATTAGAACTGGGGACACAATAGGAAGCATTATTGTTGATGTGATTGTTACTGTTGGTGTGAAAAATAGGAGGTGCCCATAACATCTAATAATTTATGTTTGCATGCATTATAGCTGTAATCAGTGCTGTTGTGTACATGAAATTTCCTGAATATATAGAATGATTATATACATTAATTTGATTATATACATTAATTAATCTTTGAGGGAATGAAATCATGGTTTAATGTAACTGTAATATTTTGAAATATTCGAAAGTACTTGTTCATGGGGTGCCTGGGTGGTTCAGTAGGTTAAGCATCTGCCTTCGGCTCAGGTCATGATCCCAGGGTCCTGGGATTGAGCCCCACATTGGGCTCCCTGCTCAGCGGGGAACCTGCTTCTACCTCTGCCTCTGCCTCTGCCCCCCACTTGTGCTCTTTCTCTCTTTCTCTCTCTCTAATAAATAAATTTTTAAAAATCTTTAAAAAAGTACTTGTTCATATTTTCCACTGAAGTGAATACAACTGATACTTTAATGTCCATTTTTTGTAAGTCAGTAGTTACTAACAATGAAGGTAGTGGTTGTGGATGTGATGATGAAATTGTTTATTGTACAGCATTTAAGGTGTGCTTCTTTCCCTTGGATGTTATTTAAAACCAGAATCTTCAAACAAACCATATGGGGCATTTATAAAGCTACTTACCCTCAAGCCCATCACATGACCTAAAAGTTGACTAAAGAGAATCTTTATATATCTTGATGGTTTGTTCAATCACTGTAGTCAAACCAAGCATAAAATAACAGGTCCTCTTCTCTTTAAAGTTATATTAACTCGGGAATTACCTTAATGCTAATTTCTCTTGGGAATCATTGTAAACATTGCTATTCTCAGGGTAAGATTTCATATGAAATCCTGAAAGCTTCATAGAGGCATAGAAGTTAAGTTTTTTAAAATTCTTAAATTTAGGAAATTATTGATCAACTTTTATAGTAGGCTTTTTTTTTTTTTTTTTAAAGAAAGTCCCCCTCCCACCCTTTGTGTTTTCAGGAAATGGGATAAGTCAAATTATTCAGCTTTAATTCCCAGCACTTACATATGTGGGAAGTCAGATATAAATGAAGGTAAGTACAACCATAGAAGAGGAAAATAATAAAAAGGTCAGTGGTAGTGATGACAGACACACATTTTACACTGCATATAATAATATACTAGTGTGTGTGTGTATAATATATATAATATATAATATTGTATATTACATATACAATATATATTTCCTATATATGTGTATGTGTGTGTGTATATAGGTGACAGAACATACTTTGCTAAGAAGGGTTGTGTCCTACAAAAGAAAATCATACCTCACTTTTAGAGAACAACTTATGGAGCAACACGGTTCGGGACCACATTAGAAAACAGTTCTAAGTGGTAGTACTCAGTATAGCACCATATTTTGGATCCAGATAAGGATGCAGTCCTCAAGGCTTCTTTTTTTTTTTTTTTTAAAGATCTCATTTATTTATTTGACAGAGAGAGACACAGCGAGAGAGGGAACACAAGCAGGGGGAGAGGGAGAAGCAGGCTTCCTGACGAGCAGGGAGTCCAATGTGGGGCTTGATCCCAGGACCCTGGGACCATGACCTGAACCGAAGGAAGATGCTTAACGACTGAACCACCCAGGTACCCCAGTCCTCAAGGCTTTTAATGGAGAAGTTACATTATGTGTATGAGCTGCCTAATAAGATAACTAGAGCCACTTAGTAGTGAGGCAGCATAGGAAGGCAGCTAGCCATGAAGCCCAAGAAATCCCACTGCCTGGGTTCAAATCCCAGGTAGCAGTCATGGGGCCTTGTGTAAGTTGCTCAACTTCTCACTGTGTCTGTATTCTCATCTGAAACATGGGAAGAATACAACTACCTGATAGGGCTGTTTTAAAGATTAAGTGAATTTATTATACTTAAAACAATGCCTAGCACTTAACAACCACTCAAAACTGTTGACTATTTTTAATTTTATTATTTGATAATTTCCTACTAAACTCTTTACAGAATTCAAGAAAAAATTGTTCATATTTATCAAAATATGAACTCCATCTACTATGGAGTGATTAGTATCATTAAAACGTTTTAGGATTCCTTGCCCTTTGGTACCTGTTTTCTACATTTATTATTACATTATTTAAAAACATGGAATTTTAAATATTTTGTAATCCTTATAATTTTTAGATATATAGTCTTGTCTGTGTGAGTACATCAAGTAAAATATATATTTATAAGCATAATTCTGCAAAAACCCAATTTATTTCATTATGTTTCTCATTAATGTATCTTGGAAGACTGAAAAATTGTTACCAGACACCAGCTTCTATGAATCTTTAACATATAGCTTCAAAGTCATTGCCGAAGAAGAATGAGGAACAGATTTTCTAATTGAAATACAAATCACAAATATTTGGCTCTCCAGAACTACTGTAACAGTAAGATAGAAAGCACAGAAGGAAGGCCAACTTTGCATCCTAACACATTCTAGTATTTAAATCCATGCCAAAAGTTTGCTAGTGAAAATAAAACACAAATTTGGTTGATTTGCACTGCATGTTTTTATTTTAAAAATTGCATGCTTAAATGAAGTAAAACACTCAATGTAATTACAAATTTTATTAAGTTCAATCAGGGAGCATTCAAAGTTATAGTTTATAAAGTACAAATTTGAAAATTACCTTTTAGACTTAAATGCTAACAGGTTGTATGTATTTGTGCCTTTCCCACAGGCCCCACCACCAATCCCAGTACTCACACCCTACAGTATATTGTAGTGGTCAAGAGCCTGGACACCAAGGCCAGACTGCATAAGTTCATATCCCAGCTCATCTACTTGCTGGCTGTGTGACTTTGACATTGGGGAAATTATTTATTCTCTCTGTGCCTCAGTTTCCTCATCCATGAAACAACTCATCTAGTACTAATTTCATAGGGTTTATGTGAAGATTAAAAATACACACACACACACACACACACACACAAAGTGCATATGTGAAAATATCCACATCCCCATATGTGGTTTTCTCTGAAACCATTGTAACTCTTGCCACCTTTCTCTGTGCATAAGGGGAGAGAAGCCAGACAACACTGTTCAATAACACCTTCACTGGCATGGCCTGCTGACATTTGTCTTTTATTGTATCCCATCTCTCTTTCTGTACTCTGGTCCAGTACTCGATACTCTCCTTTCAGCCACTTTAATTAAGCTACCTACACTGGCTGTCTAAAGCCCTTCTCACTAGTACTTTCCTTGTGTCTGTTGTGACACAAAGAGCAAATAAAATAAGAATTTCTTGGGTGTCTGGATGGCTCAGTTGGTTTGGTGTCTGCCTTCAGCTCAGGTTGTGATCCCATGGTCCTGGGATGGAGTCCCACATCGGGCTCCCTGCTCAGTAGGGAGCACGCTTCTCCCTGTACCCCTTCCCTCTGCTTGTGATCTCTCTCTCTCTCTCTCAAATAAATAGATAAAATTTTTTAAAAAATAAAATAAGAATTTCTTATCCTCTTGACTCCTCTTACACTTGCCATCAGTTTCAAATTCCTTTTTCTTCATTGACCAGCAGTTAGGACCACACCCCATAAACAAATACACACAAAGGTGTATTTGATGAAAAAACCTGTCCCTTTACTGAAGTATTGAAATTGGAATTGTGCATTTTGATTGGTGTTATTGGGTATGAATAATTGAAGAAGTAACTTGACACCTTCTTGAGTGATGCTGACTTTAAAGATGTGAAAGCCTTGGAGCTAATAGTGTACAGGAGTGTCATTGAAAAAAAAAAAAGATTAAGGAGAAGAATCTAGAAACTAAGGTAAACATCAGTTTGTTTGTTTTTTTTAAAGATTTTATTTATTTGACAGAGAGAGACACAGCGAGAGAGGGAACATAAGCAGGGGGAGTGGAAGAGGGAGAAGCAGGCTTCCCGCCGAACAGGGTGCCTGATGCGGGGCTCGATCCCAGGATCCCGGGACCATGACCCAAGCCAAAGGCAGACGCCTAACCACTGAGCCACCCAGGCGCCCAACATCAGTGGTTTTTATTTAGAGTCACTGTCTCTCAAAGTTACTATTTATTTCCTACTGTTTATTTCCTAAGCCACTATCTAAAATTACCTTGCATGTTTGAATAATTGTCTGGGGACAGGAGACGTGAACAGAGATCTTGTGGGCTGTCTTCACCCACCCTATCTCCAGGGTATGTGCTAAATAAATACAAGGTGAATGCAAGAAATAGAAATGAGCCTATTTCTTTTTGACTTCTTTTTGCTCTCTTGCTTCAACACAGGGGTTTTTTGTTTTTTGTTGTTTTTTGTTTTTTTGGTTTTGTTTTATAAAAGTTGAAGTTTTGTGAATTTTAAATGAGAATTGATACTGAATAGAGAGGTTTTCAAAATCTGCTCAAGCACAGCTTCTGCATTTTCAACACTACTGCCATACTCATGTGCACTAATTGCATTTGCATTATTCTTGAGGCCGAAAAAGGATGCTAACACAGCTATAACTCAGAGTAAAGCCAGAGCAATACACATGCTTTGTAAACAGTTTTCCTCTCCCAGAGGTGTTTCATTGACCTTCTCTGGGAAAGCTGGGCCTGGGAAATACAGCAATTTTGAAGAGTACTCAGAATAACCTCACAAGAGCTATTTTAGGGGGAAGTAGTCAGGCTATAATATTTAAATAAATAATTTGAAGCAGGTGTTGTAATGTAACCTTCTGATAAGCACCTTTAGTTAATTCTCAACCAGTATGTTAACTAACGTTATCCAGCTGCAGAGAAATTAGAGCAGAACCTTTGTGCAAATAAAAAATCAGTCAATCAATCAATTTCTGGATATCAAGACCAAGAAAGTTTAGTAAAATGCATTTGATGTTAAGTGATAATGATATTGAGCAAAACAGTGCTTTGCACTTGCTTCTACAAGATAAACTTCAATGACATATGGTTTCATGTTTGGCATTTTTAGAATTTTCCTTTTTCTCTCCATTTCTCTCCATTTAAGATTTTGCTCCACTTAAGATTAATGATAATGATTAAAATAAATTATATAACATGTTTTTAAAGTAATTAAGGTATAAAATAAATAGTAGATCAAGAATATTTCCAATTATAACCTGAGCTGGGTTCAAATTTTAAAACTTGCTGAATTTCCATTTAAAGAAGGTATGGGAGAATTATACATTATTTATTCCCTTGATGTTTGG
The DNA here is from genome assembly GCF_964656455.1 of Halichoerus grypus. Taxonomy (NCBI): domain Eukaryota; kingdom Metazoa; phylum Chordata; class Mammalia; order Carnivora; family Phocidae; genus Halichoerus; species Halichoerus grypus. The sequence goes on from NC_135714.1 coordinate 64,342,247, forward strand.
GAGATCATATGCTGTGGCTTTGGATAGTCTCAGATTATATCAGTTGTCCTAGCATAATAATTCATAACATTCTCTGACTTTCAAAAATGTTGTGCTTTAGTTACTAAAGCAAATGCACATACTACCTAGTGCAAGGAGTTTGCTTGTGAAGTGCTGTTATAACTTAAAAAATTCTGGAACTTTTCAGGGAACAGCTATGAGCCACAAGTCATGCCAAAAATTATTTCTAATCCTAGCAAGTATCAGTTCTTCTGCCCGCTCATTCTTACTGGTGCTGCTTTGTGATGCATTCCTCCAAATATTTTCCAGTCCATACTCTTTAAGGTAAAAAAGTATTATTCCTTTATAGCACATTTTATTCAATTGAGTCTAAAATGCAAATTCATTTTTTTCTAACATTTTATTTTTGTTGATTTTAATTTGTGCAGTACTCAAGAGTTTGTATCATTGTTTGGGTAGACTTGAAGAAGGATCTTTTGGAAGCTACCATTGTTAGACAATTTCATCCCCAAGTAAACTTTTGGCTTCTAGAAAGGTCCTGTGGATGTAGCATAATGTCTATATGCAATAGGCACCTAACAGATATTTATTGAATTAGTGACTAGGTAGCAATGATAGTTTTCTGAACTTAAAAAAATAGTGTATTATAAGTCAACAGCATTTGAAAATGGTCTAAATTTATTTTCTTTAGAACCATTTGTTTTAACTTTAGCATCCAAAGTAATGTTTTTAAACCAGACGCCAGTTGTTGCAATGTCCCCATCAAGTGCTTTTCCATAAAAAGATTTCTGAGGGATAAAAACATCTAGAAATATATTTGTACAGAGAGGCTATTAAATATGAAATTAGGATAAAAGCAGAGATTGTTACTGAAAACAAATGATCCTCCACACTGTATTGTTACAGAAAAGTCTGATATTATTATCCAAGTTGTCTGTGTTAATTGATCTGATTTCCTAGTTATCCAAACTACAATGAGAATAATAAAATTCTTACTTGAAGAGTATCTGATCACTACTATCTACATTTATTAGGTTAAACACAATACACATGTACTCTGAAGGAGAATTAATTAAATTACCCTATGTAAGATATTACCTGAGGAACTTTAACCCGTATATGTTTAAATATGAAGGAGGAAAAAGAGACAATATGGAGGAGAGAATACCATGAAATAATTTAATTTCTTGTCATGTTGAATGGTTTTCCAATTTCTGCTATAGAATTACTTTTGAAAGCCTGTCAATCATTCTGGAGCCCCTTAGAAATATACTTTCCATATTATGTTTATAAATTCCTTTCATGGTCAGAGACATGCTTGTGATTTTAGCCTACTATCAGTTCAAAAAACCACCATATTAAAGAAGGGGAGAGCTTAGGACACCAGTAGGCCATGAACTTTTCAGATGGTAATTTGAAACCATGGTTTGAAAACTATATTTTAAGGGATGGGCTTTGCTCTTTGATCATGTTATTAATCTCTCAGGAATTTAATAACACTTAAGCCAATTTTACAATTTAACTAAGAGGTAGGCAATAATTATAATAAACTTTAAGTGTCCATAATAGCATGATGGGAAAAGAGAAGGTGAACAATAGAGTGGATCAGAGTTTTAAAAGTCTTTAATTCTTTAAGTCAATAGGAAGAGAATTATTGGCATTAAAATGGGCTAATTCAGGTGAATTACCAAAAGGTGACTGGCAAGCCACTACTAAATTAAAATGATTGTTTAAAGCCCACTAGTCCCTTAGGCTGCAGTTGAATCACATCAAAGCCCTAAGCTCTAAGGCTTCTTGTCACTCCTAACCACGTCTTTGTATACTTGATGATACTTTCCCTACGTTTCTCACTCCTTTCTTTTGGTTTCATCTGCCTCTTTGAATAGATTCTAGTTGTTAAAAAAGAGTATCAAATTATGTCCTTTTAGGAAAAAAGAGGCCTAGTAGAAATAAAAGCATGGCCACTTCAAAGTCAGTAACTACTACCGAAATTGCTGGAATAAGGGAAAAAAATAGCAACTTAATATCTCACTCACATTATTGTATTAAAGACTAATTTGTCTTATTTTCAAATTTAATTTGATGAGAATAGTTTTCTTAATACAAAAGACACAAAATATTAATGAATCACTTCAACCAGCTCTGGACTATGTCTATTCTAGTAGAAAGGAAAAAGTTCTGCAAAACAAACTTCTTTGCTTAAATGTCTTTTATTTTATTTTATTTTATTTTATTTTGTTATTTAAATGTTTTATTTATTTATTTTTTTTTAAATTTTTAATTGTTATGTTAATCCCCATACATTACATCATTAGTTTTAGATATAGTGTTCCATGATTCATTGTTTGTGCGTAACACCCAGTGCTCCATGCAGAACATGCCCTCCTCAATACCCATCACCAGGCTAACCCATCCTCCCACCCCCCTCCCCTCTAGAACCCTCAGTTTGTTTCTCAGAGTCCATCGTCTCTCATGGTTCATCTCCCCCTCCGATTTCCCCCCCTTCATTCTTCCCCTCCTGCTACATTCTTCTTCTTTTTTTCTTTCTTAACATATATTGCATTATTTGTTTCAGAGGTACAGATCTGAGATTCAACAGTCTTGCACAATTTACAGCGCTTACCAGAGCACATACCCTCCCCAGTGTCCATCACCCAGTCACCCCATCCCTCCCACCCCACCCCCCACTCCAGCAAGCCTCAGTTTGTTTCCTGAGATTAAGAATTCCTCATATCAGTGAGGTCATATGATACATGTCTTTCTCTGTTTGACTTATTTCGCTCAGCATAATACCCTCCAGTTCCATCCACGTCGTTGCAAATGGCAAGATCTCATTCCTTTTGATGGCTGCATAATATTCCATTGTATATATATACCACATCTTCTTTATCCATTCATCTGTTGATGGACATCTTGGCTCTTTCCACAGTTTGGCTATTGTGGACATTGCTGCTATAAACATCGGGGTGCACGTACCCTTTCGGGTCCCTACTTTTGTATGTCTTTTAATGTAACAAACACCAAAAACTGCATGCAGTACTTCCTAGCATTTTATTCTACGTAAGAAAATGATCTGAATTTATTTTTTTAATACCATTTGTTTTAACTTTCACATCCAAAGAAATGTTTTTAAACCAGACACCAGTTATTGCAATGTCCCCACCAAGTCCTTTTCCATTAAAAATAAGATTTCTTGAGGGATAAAAACATCTAGAAATATATTTGTACATAGAGGATACTAAATACGAAATTAGGGTAAAAGCAGAGATTGTTGTTGAAACAAACGATCCTCCACACTGTATTGTTACAGAAAAGTCTAACATTATTATCCAAGTTGTCTGTGTTAATTGATCTGATTTCCTAGATAATAGCTATGCTCTTCAGCTCATTTTGTCTGTAGCACAATCTTTCAATTAAAAAAAAATGGGCAAAAACTTGGCATTCATAATAACCTGCCTAAGTCTTTGAAAAGTTTACATATTTCTATACTATGTTTCTTATCAGAATGATTATGATTAGTTTATGGGCCAACAGTTAAGACACAAGAAGTTTAAATTTTTTTCTGCTAACTTTATAATTAGAATGAAAAGAAAATATGTCATAGGGAGTTAGGGAAATAAGATGTGAAGACATAAATTATATAAATGATTCCTTTGCCTCATGGAATCTATAGAACACTGTTGAATCACAGACCTGTACCTCTGAAACAAATAATACATTATATGTTAAAAAAAAAAAAAGAAGAAGAAGAAGAAGATAGCAGGAAGGGAAGAATGAAAGGGGGGAAATCAGAGGGGGAGACGAACCATGAGAGACGATGGACTCTGAGAAACAAACTGAGGGTTCTAGAGGGGAGGGGGGTGGGAGGATGGGTTAGCCTGGTGATGGGTATTAAAGAGGGCCCGTTCTGCATGGAGCACTGAGTGTTATATGCAAACAATGAATCATGGAACACTACATCAAAAACTAACGCTGTAATGTATGGTGATTAACATAACATAAAAAAAGAACTCAACTGTCCTTTTTTGGGGGGTGGTAATTATATACTTAATGCTAAATCATTTTCTCTTGCAGACACACATATCCATTTATCTGATAATGTGTTCACTTAATAATATTTTGGAAATCTTGTATGTGTAAGGCTCTGGGAGAACAAAAGGAGAATTTAACATAAAACCTGTGCTGAAGGAGCTTATGGTTAAGTGTGTCTGATAATTTACATGATCATAATGCAAGAAAGATCAAGTCAAAAGTATATGCATTACTGTAGGGGAGCAATATATGATACCTAATGGAAAAACAGGAAATTTGGTCATCTCTGACCTTCAGGAAAATAGTTGCCATCTTAAAGCTGGTTAGGGATCTGATTATCATGTTTATTTATTTATTTATTATTTATTTTTTAAAATTATTTATTTATTTATTTATTTGAGAGAGAGAGAGAGAGCACAGGAGGGGGGAGTGTCAGAGGGAGAAGCAGACTCCCTGCTAACCAGGGAACCCGATGTGGGACTCGATCTCGGGACTCCAGGATCATGACCTGAGCTGAAGGCAGTCGCTTAACCAACTGAGCCGCCCAGGCGCCCTGATTATCATGTTTAAAAGGCAGTTGGGAAAGGAGTGTAAAGAAGTTTTTTTAGTAAGTCTACCTTTCAGTGTGTAGTTAGAATATTATCAGAGTAACCTGTCAGAGCTCATATTCACAAGAGCAGCAGTTGTGTTCTTTCTAATTCTATTTCAGCACCTAGTTCATGGCTTTGATGTAATAAGGGTTCAGCAAATATTTATTGAATGAATGAGTGGGTTAGGACAAAGATAGATGAGTTTTCATTGGATTTAGCAATCAATTTATTTGCAACTTTGGCAAGATCTGGTATGTTAATGAAATGTCTAGTTTCACAATGTGTTGAGGACTAAATGAGAGGTGTCTAAACATAAGCCTGTGGGCAGCAGCACTTTCAGAATTTTGATTCTGGAGTAGGAAGGAAACTAGTTTGAGTGCGGGTTTCTATTGTTTTAGATCAAAAAGATCAGAGTATGTTGAAATGCTGGTGAGAAGCCTCCTGAAAGTAGACAATGTAATTAACAAAGCTGGCTCCATGAAAAGCTGTCACAGGTATGATGCATACCATGAGAAGATAAATTACCTGTGTCTAGGTGGCCAAATCCCTTTCCTACTGTAACAAGAGGGAAGACAGAAAACATGCATGTAGATACTGCTACGTCTATAGATCTGATGGCAGAAAATTGAGGTAATTCTATTGGCTTTAATTTTTGTTGTGTGATATTAAGCTTATTATTTTATATTGAGCAAGGATGTAGCCAGAGCTTTGAGAGGAGTAGAGACATTTTGAAATAGCTGTATGGGGAATGGGAAGAGAGCATTCACTAGTGAAACCAAAAAGTATTTCTAGACCCGAGTGAGTGAGCTGTTGGTGTTGGAGGCCACAGATTTGTGGTGACACTGACATGCATTGCTTATTTTCTCAGGCTAGTTCAACTGTCCAGGTACAGAAGGCAGATACTGAGTTTAAATCAGTGAGTGTGTGGTATAGGAACAAGCAAGGGAGTTCAGGTCATGGTAAGAGTGATTGATGTACTGCATTGTGGAATTGAATATGAGAAGAAATCAAGTGAAGACATGAGTGAATTATTTGTTAGGGAGTAAGCAGAAGCATTTGGGAACTGGTTGCTTTGCTGAGATCTAAGACCTAATACAAGAGAGAGAAAAGCTGAGTGGTAGAGCTGGGATAATGGGAGCTGTACTGCAGTTATTTGAATTTCAGAGTTTGGTAGTGGATCAGTTATGGGTGATGACAAGGTCCAGGCATGGACATGAGAGTTGGATGGTAATGTGGAATAAAAGTGAGGTTTACCAAAGGTGAGGAAGTAAAGGAACTGAGAGATCAAGATTGTCCTTTCAGATTTGGAGACACCCAAGATGATACTAGCAGTTGGTGTATAGGAAATGATGCTGAGATGTACAAAAGCCTTCAGGGAATGTAGAGGCATGACCAAGAGTTTGGTAGATGAATAGTAATGAGAGATAGAGGGCGGACAGCTGGAGTGCTACATAAGCCTTTAAAAATCAAAGGGTCTCAGGGAATTCTGTAGGCATAAAGATCTAGAGGCATCACTGAGAATGGCTGCTAATCCTGACTCCAACATAAAACACAATATGAGAAAATGAATAGATTTTACTTGTGAGTTTTGTATGGGAGAACTAGGTTTGAATTAAGGTGAGGACACAGAGAAAATAATCACTGAAAATGTCCAGAATGCAGGCCAATTTATTTTTTCATGAAAACATTTTTTTGGTAGTTTTAAGAGGGAGGAAAACACTGAAATGTGTGGTCAGGTGAAAAGAATTACAGAATAGTACAGTGATATGAATTTAAGAGAGAGAAAATGGCTGAAGAAGCTTGTGCCTTGGGTGGTGACCAAAGAAAGATAATGGGACTGTGTGAGGCATGATGGCTTAATATGGCCATTGGTTTCCCCACCCAGGTGAATGAGAGAGTATGAGATCCTCAGGTTGCTCAGAATTAGTCATCTGTGGCCTAGGTTAGCATTTAAACTAGGTCCTGAAAAAGTGAGTAGGACTTTGCTTAGAAAAGAAGCACGGGAGGGTATAATAGGCAGAAGGAATAGCACACTAAGATCTACATAAAAGTATGAAAATACTTGTCAAGAAAGTGAATGCTGAAAAGTTCAGTGTGGCTAAAGCAATAGGATATGTGGGCTGGAATAGTAGTAGACCATAAATACCTTGATTGTGAAGGAGTCAAAAATTTTGTCAATGCTGGCGCTTAAATAAAAATCAGTTTTATTTTTTCATCTCTGCAGTGCCACTCCCTTACGTAGTTACTAGAACTGTGTTAATAATTGTTGAACAAATACATTTGCAGTGACCTAAAGCCTTGAGGAATAATTAACATGTTTGAATTAGAATTCAGAAAATTTGAGGACAGACTGGAATGGGCCAAAAACAATGAGATATAATTAATATAGGACCCAATATGCAGTCTTAGCCTCATGTCCTGAAAGTCAACCACCTAGTGCAGAATGGGAGTGGTGTTATGGTGGTGAGTCAGGCTGAAGAACAGTTCAGGACTAGAGAATGTAGGGGTTTTAGTTGATCATAGCCAAACACATGTCAATACTACCAGAAACTGCCAAAAATCATGGGCCCACAAATGTATATTGCCTACTAAAAGTTAAAGCAGCAAAGTGGGTAAGAGCCCTGTAACCTACATTATAGTCCACACCTGGATTCTCATTTTGAGTCCTGAGCACATAATTTTATGAGTCATATAGTAAGTGTTGGGATAGGCCAGGACAGAGGGAGGTATAGAAGAGAGAATTTCTACCTCTTCCCTGCCTCCACATCTCCATTCTAGGCAATCACTAGTTTGGAGTCTCACTAGAGAGCCAGCAACAGATGTTTGGAGATAGCACGAAAAAAGGACATGTTGACTTCTAAAGCTCTTTAAAAGCTCTTTGTTTAACTTTCTATGTGTTTACTTTGTTTTGAGTACCTAATATGTTTAATTGTTTGATTGCATTATGTAGCACAACCAGACAGAAAAAAGCCTGGCTGACTGACTGTTCTGGGAGGGGCATTCCTTAACTCATTTTATCTCCTCTGAGCACCAAAATATTGACTGTACCAGCCAGGTGGGGTATATCTTAGCAGTATCTTAGTGTTCACCAGGTCCTGTTCTCCAACTGCATTCTTCTGTGATATCCTTCTTTCATACACTAGGGAGGGTTATGTTTTACTCAGATTGGCCCAAAGAATGTATTTATTGTTTAAGATTCTTTTCTTTCCTTAAAATATCCTCTTTGCCTTTAATATGTAAGTATGAAGACGTTTCTCAAGGAGATAGTGTCAGCATCATGGCAAAATAAGATGTCACTTGTTTTTGTCCCCTCCTCCCATAACAACAAAAATTTGGCATTCATCCATGGACAAAAGTGCCTTTGTGGAAGTTGTGGGATCTAGCACCATATGCCAAGGGATCTGGAAAGAGTCTTACCCATCTATGCATTGGGTAATAGCCTGACAGACCTCAGTATCTGTGAACCAGTTCCAGTCCCTCTTGGCAGTGGTTTGGAACACCCAGAGAGCACTGACTTGGGCAGTCTTCTACAGAGAAACAAGAGAGCCTTTGTGGAAGTCCAACTTTCCAGAGAAGTTTCAGCACCCTCTTGGAGCAGAAAAAAATATATGTTCGGACAAATTGCAGTGGATAAGAAGAATAGCTTGACTTTGCCCAAATTACCCATTCTTTAAGATCACACAGCTTAGCACTAAATGAGACCTATTTGGCCTGAGATTTCTCCTGCGGGGGAAGGGAGAGCTGGTGAATGAGTAACTAGCTTTTCCAGCTGTGTAGGATGCTGCCAAAGAGACTCATTTCTCTCTCACAGCATCTAGAGTCCTAAATTGGGAGCTCCATGGCTAGGGGGAGGAAAGAGATAAGGAGATTCTCATGGATATAGTTCCTGCTGACTGCATAGTGGACTCCATCAAGAAGCCCACCAATGAGATGCTGGGGAAGCCTATGTGTGAATACCCCCTGCTGGCCCTTGGGCACCCCCAGCACCTGCATGCCTCACAAGCACCTCACCCCACTCTTTAGCCTTTTTAGCATGAGTTTAGAGCAGGGAAAGTGAGTTTTAGTAGAAGGCTAGTGAGCATGCACAGAAAGAAGGCCAGGGTCTGTAGGCCAGAGGGAAACCACAAACTTGAGCTGTATGGTTAACTCAGGAAAACCAAAGAGAGGTTATCAGCAACCAGCCTGTTGCATTGTAGGATTGAGAAGACAGAGAAGCTTCAGATTTCTGCCACAAGAAAGGATAAGAAGTATGGAGCAGGTAGATTCATATAAGGTCTGAGAAAGCCTCAGTATTTCTAACAGGACTGACAGAAAGTATTTCTATCCTGAAGGCAGTTGGTAAGTTTGGAGGAGGTGACGGCTATGTCAAATGAAGTGAAGTGAAGTGAGGTGAAGACAGCAACACAAAAGTCCAAGGAACATAAAAAATCAAGGAAACATGCTATCATGGAATTAGATTCAAAGATATGGAGAAATACAATTTATTCAGTAAGGAATTCAGAATAGTTGTTTTAAGGAAACTCCATGAGCTACCAGCAAACACAGAAAGATAATTCAGTTAACACCAGGAAAACAATACATGAACACAATGAGAAATTTAACAAAGCAATAGCAGTCATAAAAAAGAATCAAACAGAAATTATGGAGGTGAAGAATTCAAAGAATGAAATGAAATGAAATGAAAATGAAAAAAAAAAAAATCAGTAGAGGGCATGAACGTCAGAATAGACCCAACAGAAAAAGAATATGTGAGTTAGAAGATAAGAACACCCTCAACAGAGAGCAAAGGAAAAAGGATGAAAAAGAGTGAAGAAAGCCTATGTGATCTAAGGGACAGCATCAAAAAAACTAATATGTGATTTATTAGAGTTCTAGAAGGAGAAGAGAGGGAGAAAGGGGTAGAAAGCTTATTGGAAGAAATAATGGCTGAGAACTCCCCAAACCTGGAGAGAGATTTAGACATACACATTCATGAAGCTAATAGATTCCCTCATTATTTCAATTCCAAATGATCTTCTCCAAGACACGTTTTAATAAAACTGTCAAAAATCAAAAAGAGAGAATCCTAAAAGTATCAAGAGAAGATTATAACCTACAAAGAAACTCCCATTAAACTATCAGCAGATTTCTCAGCAGAAACTTTACAGTCCAGAAAAGAGTGGGTTGATATAATCAAACGGCTGATAGAGAAAAAAAATTGCCAAGCAAGAATATCCAGCACGCTTGTCTTTCAGAGATGAAGGTGAAATAAAGACTTTTCCAGACAAACAGGAGCTGAGGGAATTCATTGTCACTAGACCAGCCTTATAAGAAGTGCTGAAAGGAGTTCATTAAATTGAAATGAAAGTACAGTAATTAGTGACTTGAAAACATGAAAATATACAACACATGAGTAAAGGTAAATATATAGTCAAGTTCAGATTATTATAATATGGTGGTGTGTTAAACACTTAAGTATAGTATAAAGGTTAAATGACGAGAGTATTAATAGCTATAGTTACTGTAATTTGTTAATGAATAACAAAGTAAACAAAGTAAAAAGAGGTAAATTGTGACATTGAAAATATAAAAAGGGAATGTAAATGGGTAGAGTTATTGTATGCAATTGAAGTTGTTACCAGTATAAAATAGACTGTTATGTTTATATAGGGTGTTTTATGCAAGTTCTATGCTAATCACAAAGCAATAACCTATAATAGATTCACAAAAGATAAAGAGAAGGGAATTAGTGCATATTACTGATCATTAATTCATGAATTCACAAAGGAAATCATTAAGCCCCCAAAGGAAAGCCACAATAGAAAAGAAAGGAACAAGGGAACTACAAAATAGTCAAAACAATAAGATAGCATTAGTAAGTCCTTACACATCAACAGTAACTCTAAGTGGATTGAATTCTCCAATCAAAAGGCATTATATGTTAAGAATAAGAAAAAAAAAAAGAAGAAGATAGCAGGAGGGGAAGAATGAAGGGGGGGAAATCGGAGGGGGAGACGATCCATGAGAGATGATGGACTCTGAAAAACAAACTGAGGGTTCTAGAGGGGAGGGGCGTGGGAGGATGGGTTAGCCTGGTGATGGGTATTAAAGAGGGCACGTTCTGCATGGACCACTGGGTGTTATACAAAAACAATGAATCATGGAACACTACATCAAAAACTAATGATGTAATGTATGGTGATTAACATAACAATAAAAAAAGGCATAGCGTGGCTAGATGGATAAAAAGCAAGACTCAACTATGTGCTACTTATAAGAGATTCACTTCAGCTTTAAGGGCACACATAGGCTTGAAGTGAAGGGATAGAAAAAAATATATTTCATGCAAGTGGAAAATGAAAGAGAGTAGGGTAGCTGTCATTATATGAGAAAAAATAGACTTTAAGCCAAAGATGTTAACAAAGACAAAGGATTGTCATTGTATAATGGTAAAGGGGTCATTTTATCAAGATGGTATAATAGTCATAAATATATACATACCCAACATCAGAGTACCTAGATATATTAAGCAAATACTCAGAGATCTGAAGGGAGACACAGACAACAATACAATAAAAGTAGAGAACTTCAATATCTTAACTTTCAACAATGGATAGATCATCCAAATACAAAACTAACATGGAAATGTTGGATATGAACCATACTTTAGATCAAGTAGACCTAATAGACATACATAGGACATTCTGTCCAACACCAGCAGCATACACATTCTTCACAAGTGCACATGAAATATTCGCCAGGATAGATCATATGATGGGTCACAGAACAAGTTTTAGCAAACTTAATAAGTTTGAAATCATACCAAGTATCTTCTCTTTCTTTTTAAAAAGATTTTATTTCTTTCTTTTAGAGAGAGAGTATGCATGAGTGGGGGGAAGGGGCAGAAGAAGAGGGAGAGAGAGAATCTCAAGCAGACTCCATGCTGAGTATGAAGCCCTACCCAAGGCTCAATCTCATGACCCTGAGATCATGACCTGAGCTGAAACCAAGAGTCAGATGCTTAACCAACTAAGCAACCCCGGGTGTCCCTCGAGTATCTTTCCTTACCACAGTGGTGTGAACCTGGAAATGAGAAACCAAAGGAAAATTACCCTGATACCAAAGCCAGATAAGGACACTACATGAAAAGAAAGCTACAGACCAATATCTCTGATGAATATACATGCAAAAATTCTCAAAAAATATTAACAAATCAGATTTAGCACCACATTAAGAGGATCATACACCATAATTAAGTGGAATTTATTCCTGCGATGTAAAGATGGCTCAACATATGCAAATCAATAAATATGATACACCACATTAATAGAATGAAAGATAACAATCATATCATCTCAAAAGATGCAGAAAAAGCTTTTGGCAAATAATCTTTCATGATAAAAACTCTCAACCAATTAGGTTAGAAGGAACATACCTTAATATGGTAAAGCCCTCATAAGGCAAAGTTCACAGCTAACATCACACTCAATGGTGAAAATTTGAAGTTTTCTTCTAAGATCTGGAACAAGACACTCTCATCACTCTTACTCAACATAGTACTGGAAGTCCTAGCTAGAGCAAGTAGGCAGGGTGAAGAAATAAAAGGCATCTAAATGAGAAATGAAGAAGTAAAATTGTCTGTATTTGCAGATGATATGGTTTTATATATAGAAAATCCTAGACTCAGTCAAAAAGCTGTTGGAATTAATCAAGGAATTCAGTAAAGTTGCAGGACGTAAAACTAACATACAGAAATCAGGGGTGTTTTTATACACTAACAACCTAACATCTCAAAAAGAAATGGAAAAACCGATTCCATTCACAACAGCATCAGAAACAATAAAATACTTAGGAATAAATTTAACCAAGGAGATGAAAGATCTGTACAATGAGAACTACAAGACTTTGGTGGAAGAAATTAAGAAGACACAAACAAATGGAAAAATATCCCATGTCGATGGATCAGAAGAATTAATATTGTTAAATGTCCATACTACCCAAAACCATCTATAGGTTCAGTGCAATACCTATCATAATTCCAATGGCATTTTCCTTAGAAATAAAAGAAAGTATCCTAAAATTTGTATGGAATGAAAAAGACACCATGTAGTCAAAGCGATGCTGAGAATGAAGAACGAAGCTGGAAGCATTATACTTTCTTATTTGAAACTATGCTACAAAGGTACAATAATTAAAACAGTATAGTACTGGCATACAAACAGACACATAGACCAATGGATTGAAATAAAGGGTCCAGAAATATACCCTCAAATACACAGTCAACTAATAATTCACAAAGTAGCCAAAAATTCTTAATGGGATAGGGTACTCTCTTTAACAAATGGTGTTGGGAAACTGGGTAACCATATGAAGAAAATGGTATTGGATCCCTATCTTGCACCATCACAAAAATTAACTTGAAATGGCTTACAGACTTAAATATAACACCTGAAGCTACAAAACTCTTAGCAGAAAATGTAGGGGAAAATCTTCACATTGGTCTTGGCAACACTTTTTACACATGACACCAAAAACACAAGCAATTAAAGCAAAAATTAATACGTGGTGCTATATAAAGCTAAAAAGCTTCTTACAGGGACATCTGGGTGGCTCAATCAGTTAAGCGTCTGACTTCGCCTCAAGTCATGATCCCAGGGTCCTGGGATCAAGTCCCACATCGGGCTCCTTGCTCAGCGGGGAGCCTGCTTCTCCCTCTTTTGCCTGCCTCTCCCCCTGTTTGTGCTCTCTCTCTGACAAATAAATAAATACAATCTTAAAAAAAAAAAATAAAAAGCTTCTTTCAGCAAAAGAAGCAATCAATAAAATGAAAAAGTAACCAATGGAATGGAAAAAATTATTTGCTAACCATATGTCTGATAAAGGAGAAATATCCAAAATATATAAAGAACTTAAATAACCCAATAATAATAATAATAATAATAATAATAATAATAATAATAAACAATCTGATTTAAAAAAATGGGCCGAAATTCTAAATAGACATTTTTCCAAAGAAGATGTACAGATGGCCAAAAGGTAACATGAAAAGGTGCTCAACATCAATAATCATCGGGGAAATGCACATCAAAACCATAAGATACCACCTTAAACCTATTAGAATGGCTATTATCAAAGACAAGAAATAATAGGTGTTAACAAGAATGGGGAGCAAAGGGAACCCTTATGCACTGTTGATGGGAATGTAAACTGATGTATTTATCATGGAAAAAAAGAATTATGTAAGTGGAGAAAGAAATAGAGAAAACTTTTCCTATGACACCAAGTATGTAGATTGAAGAGAATCTTAGGATCACTTGAAAACTTACAAATAGTACAGAAAAGTTACGTTTTAAGAACTGAAATGATGGAGATTTTAGGTTCATTCCTGAGGGATTACATTGACAAAAAGCAGTCTCTTGTATATATTGTTTTAAGTAACCTCTACACCCAACATGGGGCTCAAAGTAAAACTTTCACCAAATGATACCAAATTGGGTACAGATCTTCCTTAGACACAATAAAAGATAAATTTTATTTTAATTCTTATGTGACTATCATAAAATTAATGTTCACTTGAATATTTTACTATTTGATTTAAATTGCAGTGGTTTTTATTTCGGTTATATGAAACTAATGTTTTTAAATACTTTAATTCTACAACACATAATCTTTGGCTATGACAAAAGTAAAAAGAATGGTTTTATTTTATTTTATTTTTTTTTTTTTAAAGATTTTATTTATTTATTTGAGAGAGAGAATGAGATAGAGAGAGAGAGCATGAGAGGGGGGAGGGTCAGAGGGAGAAGCAGGCTCCCCCCTGAGCAGGGAGCCCGATGCGGGACTCGATCCAGGGACTCCAGGATCATGACCTGAGCCGAAGGCAGTGGCTTAACCAACTGAGCCACCCAGGCGCCCCAGAATGGTTTTATTTTAACATGCATAAAATTTCTTGTTCTGGGCCAAATATTTTATGTGCTTTTCTGAAAATGATAAACTATTAAAATATTGAAGAGTTATTTTCCAACTTTTTGCTGAAATAAAAGATAAATACAATAAATAAGTGATACAATACATTCAGAGGGAAAAAAAATTCCATAATCTAGTGGTTGCAGAAACATGGACCTAAGATTTTAAATGTCATTCCCAGTTCTGTTTTTTATCACAGTATAACCTTGAACAAATCTGTACTTTTTGTACTGTAATTTATGCTCATATAGTGGAAATCCATCTTGCCTGACATGATATGATATTTTCAAAAGAGAGAATGATAAAAATACCAGTTATGGTATTTAAACTAGAGACTATTTATCATTTTAAGCAAACTGCAAGGAATGCCCTAAGTCACTATTAAAGCAGCTGAAATTCATCCAAATTGGGTAAGACACCAGATAATTTGCTGACCGAGACTTTAACTTATTAGACTGGGTAACCTTGAAAACCAATCCATTGATTCAACAAACATTTAATAAATGTCAGCTACTTCAAAGCACTGTGCTATTTTTGGGGCCAAAAATAAAGTTATAATGATATATTTTCAGCCCTCAAGAAGTTTACAGTCCAATAGTAGAAATTAGACTAATACAAATATATTAAAATGAGACTTAAAGCCAGCGTAGGAAGTAATCGGAGTTGGAGAAAGGGAAATAAAAGTATGAAGAGTTTTTTAAGTCGATAAAGTAGTTTCGACTTCTAGTATATGAACTGAAGACTGCCAAGTCTTACCAACTCTTACCCAAAAATCTCTCCCTCGCTA
This sequence comes from Halichoerus grypus, assembly GCF_964656455.1. Classification (NCBI taxonomy): domain Eukaryota; kingdom Metazoa; phylum Chordata; class Mammalia; order Carnivora; family Phocidae; genus Halichoerus; species Halichoerus grypus. The sequence continues at coordinate 64,357,601 of NC_135714.1, forward strand.
TCACTTTAGGTTTTGAAGACTTTTATGTAATACTTAAATGCCAGTTTAAGAATTAAAGACAAACATCTTGGAAATTTAAAATCTCCAGATCTAATGCTTTTTCTAGTATTTGCTTATGGTACCTTTCAAGTGAAGAATCTTGGGGTCATGGGAGGAAGAATATAACCCTGAAGAACAGAACAGATTCTAAAAGCTAAAGTCCTACACTGATATTCTTTTCAGGTTTCATTTCTCCCAATTTGAGGTTCTACTTTTATGTGGCCAAAGAACCCTGATTCTTAAGGCTGGACTGAGGTGAGCCTTGCATATGAAAGGATGAGACCTCGATTGTCTATGTTTAGACATAGACAGCCCTGGAACCCTGATTCTTAAGGCTTGTTGCTTACCAGAAAATATTAAGCTTTCCCACTAGAGATTTCTGCCTGACTGTCTGCCCAGAACTTGGTGATACTAAGACTCTCATTGATGATCACTTGCCCCTGGATGGGTGACTCTGCTGGACACCTACCACTTGCCCAGTGTTCCCAGAATTTAGTTTTTGAATCCCCCAACTTTTCCTTTACCTTAATATTTAAATCTAGTGAGAAATGAGCACATGACCCCTTGAAGTAGATTCTTCAATATTCATTTATTATTTGGGTTCACCCATATCTCCCATAAAAACTGGGAGTCATCTTGGACCCTTTCCACAGCCCCATTCCCAATTTCTGGTCAATTGCCAACATCCGCCAATATTACCTCATAAATATCTCCAGAACATATTTTCTCCTATCCATCCTTAATACCATTTCCCTAATTCCACTCTTCTATACCATTGCTCTGACCTCCTTGTTTCCTTAGGGCTGCCTTAACAAAATACCATAAGTTGGGTGACTTAAAACAACAGAAATTTATTCTCTCACAGTTCTAAAGGCTAGAAAGCTGAAATTAAAGTGTTGGCAGTGGTAATTCCTTCTGAGGGTTCTTATTTATTTGAGAGCCAGAGTGAGAGAGAGAGAGTGCATGAGGTGTGGGACCCTCCCTTGCTGAGCGGGGAGCCTGATGTGGGGTTCGATCCCGGGACTCTGGGATCCGGGATCATGACCTGAACTGAAGGCAGATGCTTAACTGACTGAGCCACCCAGGCATCACCCCAGTTTTGTTTTGTTTTGTTTTGTTTTCAGATTTTTGTACCAGGCAATTTCTGTGCTTCAGGAGTCTGGGTATAGCTTAGTTGGGTCCTCTGCTTGGGGTCTGCTATGGTTTGGATGTTGTGTCCTGCAAAATTCATATGGTGAAGTCCTAAAACCCAAAGATGATGTTCTTAGGAGGTGGGAACTTTGGGAGGTGCTTAAGTCATGAGGGTGGAGTCCTCATCAATGGAATTAGTGCCTTATAAAAGGTTCCAGAGATCCTAGGCCCCTTTCAACATGTAAAGACACAGAGGGAAGACACCAGCTATGAACCAGGAAGAGGGCCCTTGCCCAGAGAACATAACCATGCTGGTGCCTTGATCTTGGATTTCCAGCATCCAGAACTGTGAAAAATACATGTCTTTTATTTATTAGATACCTAGTCTATGGTATTTTGCTATAGCCGCCCAAGCAGACTAAGAGTCTCACAAGGCTGCAGTTAAATACTCGGAAAACTTCAACTGAGATGAATAGCTCAGCAATTTTGATTAGAAAATAAGAAAATGTAGTCATTTGGAAAGTAGCTTGAAAGACTACTTTTTGGCATTGAAAGCAGAACATTCATTATATAAAAAAGAACGGAAGTTCAAAGTGAAAAATCATTCTCTATTGCCTTAGGACCCCAAATCTTTCCACTACCTAGTTAAAAAGAATATTTTATGCAAATTCTACTAATACATATTAAATCAACATCATAAATCTCTAGAGACTAGTGATATAGTTTCTAATGTGTACTTACTAAAGAACAAATTTAAATTTTAAGATCTATACATCATCTTCAATATCACTTTGTCTTAGCTACTAAAAGGGAAGTGAAACCTTCTAAATTGTCTAATGATTTTTAGTGAGTATAGATTTTTTACATCTGTACCCATCCTATATTTTCAAATTATAAATTCAAATCAAATGAGGTATTTCCATTATTTAATTGCTGCATTTAGTCCTCTTATTTCCATAAATAAGGTTATTCTACAATTCATAAGGCATATGCTGTGATTCTAATGAAAACTAATCAACAAACATAAATAAACTGACATACAAGTAGAATGGATTAACTTAGTTCTTCTATTGTATCATGTCTTATATCTTTTTTAGTTCCCAGTCTAGCACTGTGCACATTCTAAGAGCCTAATATCTAGTTCTTAAATAAACACATACATAAAGCTTTTATTTTAAGATGTTACAATTAATGAGGCAAAAAGAGGATTTTGCACTTTTTCCATCTCTTTCTTAAGTGTAGTGTATGAGAGCAAGACATCAGCTCTGTGACCTGGGGGCAGTTACTTAAATTTTCAAGCTACATTTTCCTCAAAGTTGATATCTACGTCATCTATTATTATGAAGATAAAATAAGATAATCCACACAAGTGCTTTATCAGAGTACATAGATCATGCTAAGCATATTCAGGAAATATTAGTAATTGTTATTTTCTCTCTACATAAACTCATCATCATTGCTCAGAAATGTGCTCCTCAGTGCCATACCGTGCTTGCTTGTCCTAAAATCGCTGAACACTTGCTAGGAAGAATTTTTAATTTTAACAGTAGCATTTGTTTCTGTAAAAAACATCCTACTCATATTGGAAGCAGTTTTCATGACAAATTAAGGAGAAGGAGACAGGAGGGTATTACAAGAATTTATCTGTGACCTTTTTTGATTTACTGCATCTTTCCTTACAATGTCTGTGTATCTGTAGGATTTGGAAATGAAGAAGCAAAACAAAGGCATAGGGCCTTTTTGGTCTTCCTAAAATACCACTTTCATGACTTGCCACCTTTTACAAAAGCCTTTGATGCCTTTCTGTTGGTCAGAGGACAGCATGTAAAGTCGGAATCAGGAGGTGATTATCAGGCCCTTCCCCACTTCTTCTTTTTTTTTTTTTAATATATTTTTTTTATTATTGTGTTATGGTAATCACCATACATTACATCATTAGTTTTTGATGTAGTGTTCCATGATTCATTGTTTGCATATAACACCAAGTGCTCCATGCAGAACGTGCCCTCTTTAATACCCATCACCAGGCTAACCCATCCTCCCACCCCCCTCCCCTCTAGAACCCTCAGTTTGTTTCTCAGAGTCCATCGTCTCTCATGGTTTGTCTCCCCCTCCGATTTCCCCCCCCTTCATTCTTCCCCTTCTGCTATCTTCTTTTTTTTAAACATATTCACGGAATGATTACTATTACTATTCCCTTTATCCTCATGGCCCCTGCAGGCCTGGTCTGGTTGACTTTTCATTTCACTGACCCCACATGCCCATTTTCACTCTGCCCTTCCAGCCATGACTCTCTCCTTGCCTGGTGTGACCCCTCTTTTTCAGAATTTATTAGGTCTCCATGGCTTCTTATGATTGCTTTTGTTAACAGTATGTGTAAACTTGAAAAGAATAAAACAAATATGAGAATAAAACCTGTATGAAAAAGGTAGATCTCCCAGATTTGGGAGACTTTCTCCTGTCAGGCACTTAAATGCTGGGGAAACATTTGCTCTCATGTTCTTAATAACCCTATCTGGGAGTCACCTAATCTATATTTCAAGTTGACTAGGATCTTTTCATACTCACATATCCAACTGGCTATTGAATATCTCCTCTTGAATTCATTCAAAATATATTTTTCGAGCACCTACTGTGTACCAGGAATTTTTCTAAGTGATAGGAATAGTGATCAAGGAGACCAATTTTTTTCACAAATTTTTCATTCCATTTCATTTCATTTCATTCATGTCATAAAGGCAATCAATACATAAATGCATAATATAATTTCAGGTAGTAATTAAGTATTATAAAGCAAAGGAAGGATAATTAAACAGCTAGAAAGGGGCAGGGTGCTATTGTAGATAGGTTCAGGATAGGTTTATCAGGGAAGACCTCCCTTATAAAGTGACTTGAATACAGGAACAAGCTATGCAGATACCCTGCACAGAGTGTTCCAGACAGAGGGGGGAAGATGTAAGGAGCCCTGAGATGGGAGCATGCTTGGCTTGTTTGAGGAATGGCAAGGAGCAGAGTGAGGGGGGCAAAGTCAGAGGTGCAGGAGTGGGGGAGTGGGGATGACCGTAGAGGCCATGCTAAGGCCTTTGGATTTTATTCTGTGTGAAGTGGGAAGCCATGGGAGGGATTTGAGCCAAGCAATGACACGATCTGACTGAAGTTTAAAAGGACCATTCTGAGTGTTATATTGAACATCAATTGTGAAGGGACAAGGGAGAAAGCAAGAAGGCCAATTTAGGAGACACTGCAGTAATCCCAGAGACAGATGTGGTATCTTGGACTAGGATCAGAGCAGAGGAAATGGTGAGAAGTGGTCAGGTCAGATTCTGGATATATTTTGAAGTTAGAGCCAATAGGATTTGCTCGTGGACTGAGTGATAGGAGACAAGGATTCTTCCTGGATTTTAGCCTATGGGAGCCTCCGAGTCAATATATTCTAAACTAAACTCAATTCTCTCCAGGTCTCACTCTTCTTGTGATACTTAAATTTCAGGGAATGGCATCACCTTCTGCCCAGTGTCTCATCAAAGAGGGTAATATCCCTCCCTTATTTTTACCATTTTTTCTCCTTTCCGGATCTACCTAAACAATTCCTAAGTCCTACCATTTTTACTACCTTATTGATCTCAAATGCGTGCCTCTCTTCACCCACTGCCTTATTCCAGGCCGTGGAACTACCTGTCTGGGTTACTCCCACAAGCTTCTTTGCTTGCCCTCAGAATATCTCCGTTGCCGTCTGCTCTCCACATGCAGCCAAAACAATTTTCCTAAAGCTCGATGAAACATTTCAGTGACTCCTAGACCCTCTGTGATCTGGGGTAGCTTGCCTTTCTTCTCTCTTGCTGAGTTCGTCAGGCTCCCGTCAGTCACTCGCCCCTCTCTCTGACCATGTGTTCTTATGTCTGGTCTTTTGTGCGCTCTTTCCTCTGCCTCAGAGAAAACAGTTCCAGTTCCCTTCCTGCAAATAAATATGACTCAGACCTCAGGTCTCAGTGTAGTCATATAAACAGTTTGAGAAGTCTTCACTGGTTCCTTTTTAGAATGTACTGCATCATATAAGATGAATTGTATCCTTATTCTCTAAATATTAGCTGGCATAGTGTGGATTTTCAAAAAAGTACTAAAGGCTCTTGTATGTATGTGTTGGCTTGTTAATTTCCTCTCCACCTGCGATGATAGTTTTGCTTATTTCAAATAGAGTTAGTTGGCTTTTGGGTCTCACTGATAGGGTTTAATCGTGTTGAAATGCAGTCCTCTCAGTGACTACCATGAACACATTTTTATCCTGAATTTTAGCAGAGAATTGTTTTAAGAATGCTTTTGGAGCTCTTATGTTTCATTTTTTTGTTTTCTGTGTGCATAGAAGGAAGGTAAGGACTCCTTGTTTACCTATGCTTGCTAACTATCTAGATACAATACCCATCTTCTCTTGGCAAACAGGGAGGTTGTAAGAAAAACCTAGTGGGGCAAAGGAGCACAACACTGACCTCTCTGTACACAGGAGGTAATAGAGCAGACCTGTGGACCCAAAGGAAGCAAAGTGAGTTATACACAAATTCACTATATTAAAAAGATAGCAGATTTTCCTTTTTATAATATGGTACAAAATTTTAAAACACCTAACCTCTTGTTTTGAAGACAGTATTTGAAGACCCTGAGGGAAGAAATTGTATAAATCACTTAAGTCGAAATATTTCTCCTGATAGACTCTAAAGACTCATTTTTAAAATGCATGTGAGTTAGAGCAGATCACACATTCAACTAGTGTGGTAAAAATATTTACATGAAGTAAATTTACAAGGAATTTGAACTTCCAGATGTTTGCCTTGGAATGTGATTATAATGACATCACAAAAATATTAGAAAACATATCTGTAACTGTGATCATAGTGTTTCAAAATTTGAAATGCAGAGTAGCAAAAATACCATGTAAATATTGGAGATTCCTTTCAGAAATAGTATATGCAGATCTTTCTTGACTTATGATGGGGTCATGTCCACATAAACCCATTGTAAATTGAAAATATAGTAAGTCCAAAAGAATTTAAACACCTACCCTACTGAACATCAGAGCTTAGCCTGGCCTACCTTAAATGTACTCAGAAAGCTTCCATTAGCCTACAGTTGCTCAGAATCATCTAACACAAAACCCATTTTTTACCAAAGTGTTGCATAGCTCATATAATTTATAGAATACTCAAAATGAATAAAAAACAGAACGGTTGTATGGGTGTCAGCTGTTTACCCTGGGGATCGCATGGCTGGCGCTCACTGCTGCTATCCAGCATCACGAGATGTACCACATGTTGCTGGCCTGAGAAGAAATACAAATTCAAAATTCAAAGTATGGGTAAAAAACAAAAACAAAGTATGGGTTCAATTGAACGTAATTTGCTTTTGCACCATTGTAAAGCTGAAAAATAGTAAGTCCAACCATCATAAGTTGGGGACCATCTGTATTTTTGTATAAGATACTTCCGGAAGCAGTCAAGTGAAATGATTTTAAAGTACTTTAAAATAATTTGGGTGCCCTGCTACCAAGATGATATTTTCTGGAGAGTATCATTTGTAGAAATCACATGCAAAAGAGAGAATCATTTAATTAAGCCACAATCTGGTTTTTTTGTTTGTTTGTTTTTGCTATTTCTCAACTATAAGGCTTTTCCTGTTTTTATTTAAATAATGATGTCCATCAAGGCCTTCGACACATATTTATTGAGTGTCTCTTATGTGCCAACAGTGTTCCAGGGACAAGGATTCACCAGGTAACAAAAAGTTAAATCCCTGCTTTCGTGAAGGTTACTCTGTGGAGAGAAGAGAGAAAATAAACGAGTGACAAGACCATGTACTGTGTGTTACATGATGGTAAATGCAGAGCAGGAAAAGGAAAGAGGAGAGGTAGGTCAAGCGTGTTAGAGAAGAGGGGGTGTGTTGTCATTTTTCACAGTGTGTCAGGCAATGCCTAATTGATACAGTTAAGAAGTGAAGAAGAAAGCAAAGCACATTTGGGGGGAAGTGCCCCAGGCAGAGTGGAAGCATGTGCAGAGGGAATGAGGGAGACACATGAGCTTCAAGGAGTGACTGGAGTGGATAAGTGAGGGAGTGATAGGAGATGAGATTCAAGAGCTATTGTGTGTGGGTAGATGACAGCCTTGCCTGTCAATGTACAAACTTGGAATTTGGTTCTGAAGAAGATGGGGATCTTTTAGATGATTTAAAGCAGAGGCAAATAAATGATTTACAATTTACAAAGTATGACTGGTTGCTGTGTTGAGAGGTAAAGGGGAAGTGGAGAGAACAGTTAGAAGACTAGTTTTATAATCCAGGCAAGAGATGAGTATTGTGTGGTCCAGGATGATGAGAGGATGGATGGAGAACGCTGTGGCCACATTTCAGACAGGGTTTGAAGGTAGCTTTCCCAAAATGGATGTGAAATGTGAAGGAAGGAAAGAAATCATGAACTATTTAAAAATTTTACCTTTATACTTCAGTTTATACATTTTTTTTTAATGCTTAGAGCATAATTTTAAATGTGTCTTTAAGTGTGAAACCAAAGTCTGGTTAATTTTGCTAGTTTTTAATATTTTAGCTCGTGGCTCAAATATTTGTTTTCAACTGTCACCTCACGACACTAGGCACCACCTTCAGCTGATACAGTTTTCCAATTTATAATTATAATCCTAAATTATAGTCTTTTGTCATCTTTCAAAATCTACAGAGAAAAACCAAAAAGACTAGTCTATGAGAAGCAACTGATAGTGACCTATTTAATATCAGTTCTCTTTTTCATTAAAAATAGATCTCTGCTGTGATTCACGGTGACAGTGTGCCCAACTAAAAATATGTTCCTAGCCTCTCTTGCAACCAGATGTGGCCGAGTGACCCAGTTCTGGCCATTACTGATGTAAGAAGCAAGCACAGGTGCACAAATTCCTGGATAAGGTTCTAGGAAAGATTTTTTTGAGACAAAGGTGACATGACGCTTTCTCCAACTGCCTTTTTTCCTCTTCCTGCTTAGATTTGAGATATTTTAAAATCTCATTTGAGTATTTAATGTCTTGGAGATCTGATTATTTGGGGAATATTTTATCACTGTTTAATACTTGCATTTCTTTTTTTTTTAAGTTTTTTATTTTAATTCCAATATAGTTTAACATACAGAGTTTAATATTAGTTTCGTGTGTACAGTATAGTAACTCAGCTATATGTTACTCACTGCTTATTATGGCAAGTGTACTCTTAATCCCCAGCACCTATTTCACCCATCCCCCCACCAGCAACCCTCTGGTAGCCATCAGTTTGTTCTCTATAGTTAAATACTTGCATTTGTGGGCGCCTGGGTGGCTCAGTCGTTAGGCGTCTGCCTTCGGCTCAGGTCATGATCCCAGGGTCCTGGGATCGAGTCCCACATCAGGCTCCCTGCTCGGCGGGAGGCCCCTCTTCTCCCTCTCCCACTCCCGCTGCTTGTGTTCCTGCTCTCATTATCTCTGTTTCTGTCAAATAAATAAATAAAATCTTAAAAAAAAATACTTGCATCTGTTAAATAATAGAAATTAGTATAAGGAAAAATGAGGCAGTTTTCTAGATACTTATTGCTAAGTGTTGGGAAAAGGTTTGTCAGAAGGGAACATGGTATTAAAAATAGTAATTAGTCCATTGTAAACTTCCTGGCTTTTGTTCATTTCTTTGCAACATTCTGGCACATATGATTAGAAAGCCGTATTTATCTCGCTCACTTCTCAGTAGTGTCAGGTAGAGTTAGGATTGCTTCTTGCTGTGTCCCTTAGTCATTATGTGGACTTGGGCCAGTTGGCTAATCCAGCTAAGCCTCAGTTTCCTCATCTGTAAAATAAGATTAATAATTATTTTCTCACTAGTTTCTTCTCAAGATTAAATGACATAATGTATTTTGTAAATCCCCTAAAATCCTGCAGCCTATGTCTGGTACATGGTAAGAGCTAATTGCATGCTAACTGCTATTATCATTGTTGTTATTATTTCCATTGATATTCAGAGCTCAATGTGTTGCTTGGCTAACACAGTGAACCATTTTGCAAATGCAGTGAGAGTTGAAACACTTTGTTTATAAAGCAGGAAGGAAACTACACAGAGCTAGAGGGACCACAGGTCTGATAGAGGGGCACCAAGGATAGCTGCCCAGAGAGTACAAAGGACCTCCCACAAGGAGAAACCTTGTCAATAGCGAAGTACTGTTCTTTCCTTTTTTTCTTCTCATTACTTTAATGTCACTGAGCCAAGCATCTCAGCACTAACAGACATCTTAATAATTTACTATACTTTTGTTGTGTCTGTTTCCCATCTGACAATGTCTAAATCTTATGTATACTATGCCTTATTGAATTCCTTGCAAGTATTGTCTCCGTTTGAAAAGCTTTTCACCTGCTCTACTGTAATCTGAGTTGAGCAATCTTGCAGGCTTGTCTGTAGAACAGGATTTACGAACTCATTAGAAATATTAAATCCAGAGGCAAGCACAGGTGCACAACTTCTGGCTTCAGTTTCATTTGCATAATAGGAGCTGGGTAATTGAACCTGTCACTGGTTACCTGGCTAAACACAAAAGATTAAAACACTGTATTCAAGGATGGTTCCCTAAATCTGTCCACCTTTTACTCTTTACAAAGTTGAATGAATATTGTTAAAATTTATTAGTATGCACAGGTGTGGAATCCTAAGATTCCTATTTATAAATTCTTTTACTGGAATGTCCTGGTCTCTTCTTTAAACCTTATTTTTGACTCTTCTGGCTAGAAAGGAAGTTTTTGCCACTAAATTTTTTTTTTCTTCTTAGGGTGGATACCTTTTGCAAATTTAATTATAGAAGAGCATTAACTCTTGGCAAAACAAAGCTACTGGGTTTCCTGCCTCAGAGAAACCTTAAAAAAGGATTGGAGAAGATTCTAGGGACTAAATATGTAAGAGCCAGTCATTTCTCACAGACTTTCAATATTTCAAACAAAGAGATAATTCAAAAAACCTTCTAACAACAATTTAGCAGTACATGTGTTTTAATGCAATGATGTGTTTTAATGCAAATGAATTCCACATCACATGCACACATGCTCCAAGGATGTTCCTCATAGAATTATTTATAACATAAAATACTTAGGAAGCTCCCCACAGTAAAATATAGAATTGAATATTAAGCTGTCTTTTGAAGTGGTGTTGTAAAAAACTGTTTCATGACCTGGGGATATGTCCTTGACTTCTTAAGTAGGAGATAAAAAAACCAAAACAAATATGTTGCATAGTATTATATACAAATAATGGAAATATACATAAATATTGATTGGATTGAGCACTGTACATAGGCAAATACTATGATCACTGGGTTATAATACCATGATTAATTATTGCTATCTGTCATGGGCAAAGGAAAGGGTATTAACATCCTGCATGCTGTGTATTTAAAATTATTGCGCAAAGCAGTAAAAGTGAACATTTCCTGGAGGTGGGATTAAAGGGGATTTCATTTTTCTATTTTTGTTTATATCTGGTTTTGTTTATATCTTGAGAAAATGAATTTGTTATTTTTATGATATTAAAAATAACCCAATAAAATATTTTTAAGATATTTTCCTTAAAAATAGAAGTTATCCACAAGTTAAGCAGACAACTAATTTTATAAAGAAATCAACCAAAGTTTTCCTACTATACTTTTATTAAGGTTTAGAAAGTTGAGATTACTTTTATAGCTTTTCTGTATAAGGTGATTCCATCTCATCTAGCTTTTGGTAGTTTATGCTGGCTCGGTCTTAAGTAGTTCAGTAGTTAAAAAGTTAAGTAGTACAATGCATAATTAATGTTGATAATTAGAAATAGAAAATTATCTAAGATTTTGATGATTTTTTAAGCGCTCAACAAATTTACTTCTGTTATTTTTAATCTGTAGAAATAAGATGATTTAGTGTAGTGTTAAAATTTTCCACAATTTACAGATCTCATTGGCTTTTATTTAGTGACGCATGAATCAGGAAGGATCTAGTCTAAAAAACAAAAAGGAGGGCGTGTGTTGTGATGAGCACTGGGTGTTATATGCAACTAATGAATCACTGAACACTACATCAAAAACTAATGATGTACTGTATGTTGGCTAACTGAACATAATAAAAAAAAATAAAAAGTAAAAAAGATAAAATTAAAAAAAATAAAAACCAAAAAGGAGTTTCAAAGAGTTGTATAAGGTGAGAGGGTTTTATAGTCAAAAGTGAGCAGGAACAAAGAAGTTATACTGGACATTTGCTGATTGGCTAAGGCAGGCTTGCTTTCCTAATGTGGAACGAAGGGAAGTCTGGGAGCCAGGTCAGGTGATGTGCTGAATGGTTGACCGAATCCCTTCTTTCCTGTGAGAGCCAAGCATAGAAACTTAGTCAAGTTTTGGTTTGCTGACACGGGGTGTAGCATGAATAATTCTATCTTGGGCCAAATTTAGATATTTTAACAGCAGCAGTCAGTTGAATATAAAAAAAAAAATAACAATTTTGTATTTTTATGTCTGGAATAAAAAGATATTTTCTTCTTATTTCAGAATGTTAACCATGGGTTCATGTGAAAGAAATTCCACTAAAATAAAGACATTTTCTTTTATTAACACAGTTATGGGACAAAGATATTTTAAGAAACTTTATGAGTGGCATCCCCTAGTTTACAGAAAATAAATGAATTTCTTGATCAGCATTTTAATTGAATATGGATTCCCCCTCTTTTTAATGTAAGAATGATTAAAACCATTAGACAATAGGAATCATTAGAGATAAATTTATAAGAATATTGAGAAGTCTTTTTAAAATTCTAGATTAGTAGATTTTTTCACTTGATTTCTGATTAATAAAAATGATAAGGACTGAAAGAGAACTTTCATCCCACCCCTGTTCCAGTCCTGGATGAGTTGATGTGAGATAATCACATGACAGAAGAAAGAGACTCATAGTTTAACCACGTTGTGGGTGTGCCTTTCCCATTAAGGAGAATCATCTTCAACCTGGGTAGGGCAAAGTACACATCATAAAATTATAACAAGTTAAGAGTGAGACCTGTTTTCTTTTTTTTTTTTAAGATTTTATTTATTTATTTGACAGAGAGACACATCGAGATAGGGAATACAAGCAGGGGGAATGGGAGAGGGAGAAGCAGGCTTCCCGTGGAGCAGGGAGCCCGATTCGGGGCTCGATCCCAGGACTCTGGGATCATGACCTGAGCCGAAGGCAGACGCTTAACGACTGAGCCACCCAGGCGCCCCAAGAGTGAGACCTGTTTTCTAATTCTCATTTCTCAGCCCCCACAACTCACAGGAGGTTGAACAGAGTGGTCATTCTGCTTGCAGAGTCATCTCTAAGAATGGGAGACCTGCAAGACCACCCCATCCCAGTTTTCCAAATGGGAAGAAGAGTTCAATTTTAGAAACTCTAGACTGAGGAGCTTCAGGTCAATCCCTAGCTGTGTTTTGAATATAAACCACTGATTGGTGAACAAGTGAAGGAAAGACATTAACACAGAAAGAGAAACTTGAGTCACAGGAACAAGAATCTTAACAAATTCTTTCCCTGTTTTGATAAATTTACTAGCTTGGTTGTCATTCATTTAGCCTTGTGCTTTAGTAGGATGTGACTGAACCTTGCAAATGCCTTGGGCAATTAGTTAAAAGTGACTTTAGGGTTTGTTAAGATCTATATATGTCAACAGCATGATGTTAGTGTTTACAAGTATAGATCACAAATGGTCTCCCACTGTACTCTCAATTGACCACCTGGAGAGTATAATTCTGAATTGTGAGAATTTAATTTTGTAGGAAATATCTACAAATTAGAAGTCATTCAGAGGAGAGTCATCAAGCTAATGAGAGCTCTAGAACCATTGTGTGTGTTAAAGGTGTTAAGGAACTGTTGATATTTAGCATAAAGAACTAAGGTCTAAGGTGATCACATAAAAGCTATTTTCAAATAGTTGAAGATATGCCTGATGGACAGACATAATGATGGGTTTTAGGAAAACAAAACTAGAAGCAGTGGGTGGTAGTGAAAGGGAGGAAAATTTAAACTCAGTGTTAGGGACCATTTTCTAATCATTAGAACTGTTCAACAGTGGGATGAATTGCCTTCAAAAGTCCTCTGCCATTGAAAATATTGCAGCAGAATCTGAATTACTGCCTTTCAAAGATGTCACTAAGTGGATTCCTACACTGGGTAGGAATCCTTAGATTCTCTGATTTTATGATTCTGTAGTTTTGTTCTACATAAACAAAACTGCTGATTATTCCACCAGGTAACTCTGAATCATGATATATATTGTATCATTTAAAATCTTTTATTTGTACTCTAAGGTTCATCAGATGAATAGTATTTTATTAACAAAGATTAAGAGAAGAATGTTGTATCTTCCACAGCTCTTAGATTAAGGTACTTTAAAACCTGTTGCATATGCAATAGAGTTCACCTTCTCCATTGTGAATTTTTTAGTAGGTTTTCAGTCAGCTTCACAGCTTTGTGGCTATCTTCAAATCAAGGACAACTTTAAAGGACATATTGGTGGTTTTCCAGGGTTTTCTTAAATTGGAATTTGTCTACAATTTCTCTTGCTAAATTTAATTAACTGAAGACTTTACACTAATAAAGTGATCTCATTTACAAATGAGATATACTGGTCATTTTTCATAATTGTGGCTATACAACATCTTTGGAACATCTGTCCTATATTTGGACAGTTCTTCAGATTCATATGCCTTGGACTTCTATTCTAAAATTTGTACCCTGGAATCTGTTTCAATTAGGTATGATAAGGTAACAGACGCAGAGATAATTGCCTTTGAAAGAAGAATTTTTTACTTACGTTTTCTAAAGGAGGGGAGCATGACATGCTATGCAGAGCCACATGGAGAGCATCAGGTTTCATCAGCAAGCAGAAGCAAGAGTGAAGGGGAGAGAATGGACCAGAGCCTTTATTGTGTTTTCCATGGGAAAGACAAGGCAGAGCAAGGGAAATGCTTAGGATTGACTAGGTTGAATAACATCAGCAGGCTCTGGGCAATATGGGTGGTCTCTGGTTTTTCAGTATGTGGCTTTGGATGATTTAGAGCAGGAGAAATATTGGCTTGGTGTGTAAGAGTTAGATAAAGGAGATGGTTGGGAGCATAGAGTCCCAGTTGTTTGGAAGGTTTGTAATATAATCTATATGCCCATGAAAGCTGGATCATAGAGGAGATATAAACACTTTGGCTATTAATTTGGCTCTGTGGTTAATGGGTGCCAATAGAAAAATACAGAATTTAAGGAAACACAGAACACTTCCCTACAGTAGAAGCCAGAGATCATATTCCTAGCCTCTCTTGCTGTTAGGGCATAAATATGTGACTTCAGCTTGACTAATCAGTGCATTGCAAGAGATTTGGATTTGGAGGTGATGGAAGCAAGAACATTGGGAATACTTCTTTTGGTGAGTAAAGCATCTAGTTCCTGGGGCAACAGTAGAGAATCTTCTGGAATTTAGTCCAAGTAATTTTGATATAAGCTACGGAGTCTGTAAAAGCTGCAATGCCTTGGCCAAGTGCAGAGCAGAGGCAACATTGTTTTTGCCAAAGCAGTCAATTCATTGTGATTGAGCATTTTCCAGTAGTTTCAGAGTCTGGATTTCTGACCTTCTTTGAAGTTTTGTATGCTCCTTAAGATCCTTTGATAAATTGCATTTATGCTTAACCTAGCCAGAATAGATTCTGTTGTATACAACTAAGAACACTGAGATATATGGTGAATTTATAGTTGTCTGCGCTTTCCTGAATTTTCTAGTAAATAGAGAACACAAACATAAATAGTTGAAGATATATTTATTTATGTTTATTAGGTATGAATATCGATAAAAGAATTCTGGTTTGAATATAAGCAGCTACTGTACCATATGAGGAAATGGAGAAGCAGGTTAATAATATAAGAGTATGTAATTCTAATATCGCAAACAAGGACAGAAGAAAAAGTAGGCAACTTAACTCATAAACTGCAATTATAAATGTAGACTTGTATGACTATTTTGATGACACAAAGAGATTAGAGGAAAATGACTCTATAATGAGCAACTTTAGCTAGAAACCAACACAAAGTCCGTTTGTGTGTAACAGAGGGAGTCAAGACAAAGCTGGTGATCATACATCAGGGTATCTAGTACCACCCTACACATGGATAGCAAACTAAAAAGCTCTGGTTCAAATAAGAGAGTTGGCGTGTATATTTTCTCCGTATGTAGATTTTATTTCCATGATGTAAAGTAAATATTGTATACTTGAAACTTAGAAATAATGAAGAGTTCTTAATACACCACAAATGGCCCCAAGTAGTTTTTTTTCAGTGTCATATAAGAAACCTTTGTAGTGATTAGTGGGGAGCTATCTAAGAAACCCTTTCAACTTTTGCAAAGCTCTCTTACGTTCCTTTGATGGGGATTTTTATACTTGATAATTATCAGAGCCGCTAACCACAGAGAAGGATCAGAGAAGCAGATGATTCAATTCTTGCTCTGATCTTGATGCGCTAGTCAAATTAAAACCTTGTTACAAAAGAGAAATTTGCTTCCCCTAAGACATTTAGTAATGTAGTTTGCCTTTTCCAAAGAACATGATGCAGAAATTATTTTATATGCTTTAGATATAGTATGAACAGAAAATAAATATTTCACATGACAGGAAAGATAATTGTGAGAAATAGTATACATGAAGTCTTTCCCTAACTTTCCTTAGACATTGTAGAAATATAATTTCTCTGTTTATGGGTATTCCATATAAACATGGTTAAGTTTGTTTGAACTCTTCATTTCCATGTTACTTCATTGTGGTTGGTAGTTCTGATCATTATGAGGATTAAACATTTCTTCAAAGAAGCAGATGGGTTAGTTCAATCAAATTTATAAATGTGTGAAAGATATATGAGTATTGTCCTTCTTAGCATTATGTTAGTTAAGAGAACCTTAGAATATTTCTGATGTAATTTTATATACCATTTCTATAGGTTTATTTGGTGTACTCACTGTACCTCATAGCTTTTATCAAACTCTCTTATTTTCTGTTTAGTGTTCTGTCTTCCCCCATTGCTTTTATAACTTTTTAAGGGAAGGGACTATATATTATCACATTTCTTCTTCTAGTTCTGGCCCAAGTAACTGATGCAGTAGGTAATTCATATAATAATTCATTCTGTTCATATTTATTGAAGCACTCTGCTACTCTTTGGTTGAAAAGAGTTAAGGAAAATAGATAAGGTTCTTGGTCTTACTAGATTGAGCCCAGTGAGGATAATAGACATTTAACAATCAAACACAAAAATAAATGTTGTAAGTGCAATAAAGAAAGAGAAAGGGGTTCTGTGTGAATTTATGGGAATTCTAAAATAATGTGATAGGCATTCCAAGAAGTTTAGATATTACCATGGTACTAGGCCACTACTGAGCCACTGGCCAAGGATGAGAAAGGACAGAAGGTGTATTCATAAGAAAAATAAGAAAAATCCATTATAAAACATGAGAGCTAGGCTCTAAAAATATCCATCTATGTAATTATGGAAACTCTAAGATACAAGAGGCTCAGGTTGTATGACTACAATGTATTTTTTTCTTATCTCTGTGAGGAGAACCCTACTATCTCCTCTCTGTGTGAGTTTGTGTGAATTAGGATTTCGATAATAATATGATGATTTGCTTAACTCATTCTCCCCCTCATATTGCAATCTGGTGAAATAACATTTTAATCTGCTGTATTTCCAAGTGCTGTCATTATCTTTCATTGAAATTGTGTAATGGGAACCTGTGTGACCCAGATTAGAATGGAGGTCAGGGAGGACTCTCTGAGGATATGATGTTTAAGTTGATATGCATAGATAAGCAAGAATTAGAAAAACAAAAAAATCCCAGGTAGAATTTTTAGCAAAGAAAGTATCTTGCATGGAGACCTAAGGTGAGAAAGATATCACATGTTTTAAGAACCATACATGGCTAGTGTGGTCAGACAGAAGTGAGAGGAAGAGAGTGGCAAGAAACATCTTGCAAAAAGCCTTTCATGACAGGTTTATTATTTTTATGTTTTATTCTAAATTCTACAGGAAACAGCTAATTAAAGGGCTTTAATCATGCTAGCAACACATACACACACATATTTTTAGGGTTCTGTGGCTTCAATGAGGAAAATTAATTAGAGAGTAAAATTTGAGACATCAGCTAAGATGCTACCGTAATATTTAACATCAATGATGATGATGGGTTGGATATAGAGTAGTGGCAAAGAAGTTAGAGGAAATTGAATGGATCTGAGATATGTTACAGAATGTGACTTGCCAAGACTTGGTGAAGAGAGAAAGACCATGAGTTAATTTCCAGCAGAATTTCCAAAAACATATATGTTTATGTGAATGTTTTATGAAATGACAGAAATGATTCTGTGGTTAAATAAACTTTGAAAACACTGATTTTAGGCAAAGTTAAAGAGGTTTCTTCATTATAAGACTTTTTAGTGCCTTTAAAAATCTGGTAATGTGCATTGTAGAGTTTCAGCAGGGTGACAATGGAAGCTCCTGATGGAATTCTTGTAGGCTTAGTCTCTTACTGAACATACTTCATGATACCAGCAAATGAGCTTTCATAGAAATGTATTTAATAGTTCATATTAAATCTGTATTTTAATGAATTCTTTTAGTGGATTGAAAGTATGTATTTATGTGTTTTAAGAATTGTGAGGAGAAGGGATTTTGGAAAAAAAACAATGAAAGCACAATATAATTTTTAATAACTTTATTAGACAGAAAAATATTTGTATATTATAAAATTCACTTTCTACTTGCTGCAAAGTAAAAAAAAAGAAATGAGAATTTATCTGCACAAATTATTCTTTGTGCAATTTTTTCTATGTTCATTCAAATTCCTTACACATTATCAGTTCATTAAATAACATAGTCATTTTTATATTATGCAGAATTTAACAGTCTGTTAAATGCCATTATAACTTTAATATTTTATAATGACTGTATATGATAGTAGGATAAAACAAATATAGCTACTTAAAGTTTCACACACTCTAGGCCTAATCTGCTCATCACATTAAGTTTTATTTATCTAGGGATGCCTGGGTGGCTCAGTCGGTTAAGTGTCTGCTTTTGGCTCAGGTCATGATCCCAGCCAGGTCCTGGGATCGAGTTCCACATCCTGCTCACTGCTTAGTGGGGAGTCTGCTTCTCCCTCTGTCCCTCCACCCACTTGTTCTTTCAATCTCTCTCTCTTGCTCTTGCTCTCAAATTAAAATCTATTAAAAAAAATTTTTAGGGGCGCCTGGGTGGCTCAGTTGGTTGAGCGACTGCCTTCGGCTCAGGTCATGATCCTGGAGTCCCGGGATCGAGTCCCACATCGGGCTCCCGGCTCGGCGGGAAGCCTGCTTCTCCCTTTCCCACTCCCCCTGCTTGTGTTCCCTCTCTCGCTGTCTCTTTCTCTGCCAAATGAATGAATAAAATCTTTAAAAAAAAAAAAAAAAAAAAAAATTTTATTTATCTATTCAACAATCAATTGAGCTTAAACCTGTACTAGCCATGTGTGACATATAAAATTATGAAAAAGACATGACAGTTATGTTATATCTAGTAAACACTTAACCAACATTAATATTTATTGATTGATAGTAAGTGCAGGTTATCCCCTTATGCTTTAATTGAATCAGCTGAATCCTGAGTCAGCATATCCAACTCTTTCCTTCTTATATTTACATACGCATTTATCTACATATGTTTGGCTGACCTGATATAGGCAGATTATACTTTTATAGCTAAGTCTCAATTTAATTCTCAAATAACTTTTGATTTTTGGTTGGGTAGGATCGTCTTATTTAAGTGGTTTAAAAATAGATTCTGTTTTATTATTTACTATTAGTAATTAGTCATATCAAAAATGTTGGAATTTGGCCCCATCCCTCTTCTTTTAATCCCTACCACTCTTATCCTAATATTAACACTGTCCCTAACTTAACTTCCCATATGATTCAGATTATAGCAAAGTATATAATTTAGATTTTCTAAATATTTAAAAGTATCACATGCACATTTCTAAAATTATGAAATATGAAGGACAGAAATTACCTCTTCATATATACTGAGCTATGCTATAACCACATAGGGAGAGCTTCTCAGTTATTTTCCCCCCTTCTTGGAAGTGGTGGGTTTTATAAACTTAGCAGAAAGCTGATAAAGAAACTTGAAAATATATATACATATATGTATATATGTATGTATAGTTAATGCTGGATAAGTTACACGGGCCATGCTTCTGGTAGCTCTGTTAACTGTTTGAGACAATCGTGCCAATATTTGGTCAGGTGTCCCCTTCCAGTGTAAGCCAAAATTCTGATAACCGTGAAAACTGTTCAACTGAAGTATGTGAGCAATAATAATATATTTTTAAAATCATTTACTCTGTGGAGTTTCAAATATATTAAGTGTAGCTTTTACAATTACTTTTTCATTTTATTAAACAATAAAATATGGGGTATTAAGGTCCTTACAAAGGCATTTCCTGTCTAATAGATTATGTAAGTAGCAATCAAATTTTTATAGTAGATTTTTCAGCTGACAACTTGCCAACAATGTCAAAATGACTAATAGTCTAAGCTTTAAAAAATGACTTCCTAATCCAATTATTTCTTGTAAAAGATAGCACATTTAAAAAATTTTTAATTTAGAATTAAAAACCATGATAGAAAGATAAAATATACATAAATAAAATATATTTATTCTGATAACATATACATTGTTATTTCTAATTCATGTATATTCTAAGTCAAGATATCAACTACTGTACTATAAATAATATCATGTGTTAAAATTTTTTTTCTTAGAATGAGTTTTAGTTTTATACATGGAAATTCAGGTGTATAATCCCCCAATATTAAACCTAAGATTTCTTCACATGACTAATACTAGAATTTTTATGTATAAAAGTTTTTCATTTAAGTAATATATCTATTAATGTTTTTTTGTTTTTGTTTTTGTTTTTTTTTAAGATTTTATTTATTTATCTGACAGAGAGAGACAAAACGAGAGAAGGAATCCAAGCAGGGGGAGTGGGAGAGGGAGAAGCAGGCTTCTCGCCGAGCAGGGAGCCCAATGCGGGGCTCGATCCCAGGACCCTGGGATCATGACCTGAGCCAAAGGCAGACCCTTAACGACTGAGCCACCAAGGTGCTCCTTTATTAATGTTTTTAAAGGAGCAGAAATCATTAAGATAAAAACATGATGACATTCCGTGACTTTAGAGGAAGTTTTTAGATACAAATAGTCACTCAAATAATAGAATCTAATTTCTTTTCTTTATTGGGATAAAATAATAATTATTAATATCAATTAATAAAGGATATTAAAATATTAATGGCTTACTCAGGTTTGCCACACTTGATTGCTTTTATAATTGGGAAAATATAAATAGATTCTGCTCGTGCTGAAGTAGAGAGTGTCGTCAAGTGGAAATGAAAAAGAAAAGTACATTTTCCCTGGCTCTGAGGCTCTGACCTCTTAAATGTTTTCATAGCATATATATATAATTGTGCCACCAACTCTGCTCCAACCAGGTGAAATTCTCAACCAGAATATCATGGGTCATAATGCTTTTTGTTGGAAATGAGTGGTTTATTTTATTATCTAGACTTAAAAGTTTTCTACTACGTCTAAGTATTTGTATAGTCCATAATATTAAAAGGAAACTGTAGAGAGGAAAAGAGTTATAGAAAGAGGGAAATATTTTGCTAACATGAAAGCGGATTTTAAAGATTTAAATATATTTTAACAAGAGTTTATTACTACTATACTATATTACTATATCCAGTAGTGTTATTCTCAGAATATGTGTTAATGAGTAGCTAGTTATGAATGATAGATAATTTTAGATAAATTTGTGAAATGAAAGATTAAATTAAATTAAAACAAAAGTGGCTTTCTAGTTATTGCATGTGGAAATCATTTATTTTGATCATAAAAATAAAGGTTTATAATTTTTTCCACAGGAAATAAATTTCATTCTACAATTTTTTTTTTTTAAGAGAGAGTGAGAGCACCAGTGGGGTGTCGGGGCAGAGGGAGAGGGAGAGAGAGAATCCCAAGCAGGCTCCATGCTCAGTGTGGAGCCCAACATAGGGCTCTATCTCATGACCCTAAGATCATGACCTGAGCCGAAATCAAGAGTTACATGCTTAACCGACTGAGCCACCCAGGAGTCCCCTCATTCTACACCTTCTAAATAAATATTTGTTGTGATTATCTAATTCTGTAAAACACACCAGAGCTTTAAATATTTATTTTATTTTGCTCACATCTCTTGGGTTAGGACTTCAGGCAGAGCTTGGCTGGACAGCTGGTCTCTGCTTATTTGGTGACATCTGATGGGGCTGGAGCTAGAAGATTCACTTCCAAGATAGCTTCTTCATTTATATGTTTGGGACCTCAGTGATCTCTCTACAAGTCTCTCTCTCTCTTTTTCCCCAACTGACAGCTCATTCTCCAAGGCCTCTTCATAGCTTGGGCATTTCACAGCATGGTGGTCTCAGTATAATTGTTTCTCTTACGTGGCATTTGGCTTCTAAGACGGTGGATTCTGATAGAGGAAGAGAAGATGCCAGTTCAGTTATAAGCTGGATCCAGAACTGGCGCAGTGTTATTTCCCTGTATTCTGTTGTTCAAAGTAGTCAGACTCAAGGAGGTAGAGGAAAAAAGACTAGTCCTCTTGCTGGGAGGGATGACACGGGACCAATGCTTAGGAGCATGTAGAATGGGAGATAATATTGCTTCCATTTTGGAAAATACAATCTAGCACAATGTCCAATAAATCTTTAAAAAGCATTGGTCTATATGGGCATTTTTTGATTAGCCTACTTGGGATGCTTATATGTGTTCTTGATCTGTGCGTAGGGAGAGACAGGTGAAGACAAAAGAAACTCAGAATTTCAATGTTAAAGTACGTAACACAAAGTTTATTACCCCAGCTATCTCTGTTTTGATCCATCTAATGACAGTAATGATAATAACACCTTCTATGTGCCATGCAGTGTACAAAGGGCTTTGCATGAATTGTCTCAAAGCCCACAACAATTCTATTTGTATTTGTATATTGTTATCCCTCTCTCTCTCTCTCTTTTTTAAATTCTGGGATCATTCTGGGCTGCCAGAATGCTAAATTGGCAGCAGTCAGACATTTTTATCAATGTTGAATTTGTCTAGTGTTCTTTACTTTTTTTAGCCTGCATTTTGACATCAGTCAGAGTGAGATCACCTTGTGACACCTTGTGTAGACAGTGTTAATAAGTTAAAAAAAAAAAAGTTGGATTCCTGTTATTATAAAAATAAGAGAGCTAACAAAACATAGGAAAGGTTAGAAAGAAAAAAATACCTTTTATTAAGTAAAGAATAAACTAAAAAGAACATAGGTGTGAATAAATGCCGTGCATAGTGGTTTAGGAGGGATAAAAGACAAAAAGAAAAAAACTAAAAATTACACAGAATGGAGAGTTTAAAAGGAACTTGCAGGAAATTAATAGATGATAGATCAAGACTAGATGAAAGGATAATGAACATGGATAACAAATATATGCAATAGGAGTCCCTGGAGAAGGAAAAACAAAGCAAAGAAATAAAATTAAAACTAAGCATTATACTTTAAGGAAACTTTTTGAACTGAAAGACTGAAATGACATATTGGGAGGGCACATTAACTTTCTGGGAAAAAAACACAGAATAACCAACAACAAGACATGGTCTAGAAAAATGGAATTTAAGGAAAAAGGGGGGAAGAAAGCCCCTGGGAATAAAGGCAAAAAGGCCCAGACTTATTGGGAAAGACACTCAGGTTGTCATCAGATTTTTCAATGTTTTATGTTAGCAAATAATGGAGTAACATTTAAGAGACTCAAGAAAAGAAAATATGAGCCAAGGACTCTATATCCAGCCAAACTAAACTTCCTGTATAAGGACTGCAAACACACTATCTTGGGCATGCAAGAACTCAGGCAGTATTGCTCCCATGAGCCCTTCTTGAAGAATTAATTAGAGAATGTATTTCAGACCCCCAAAGTGACCAGGAAGACACCTACCAAAGAACTTGTAGTAAACATTAAATATGTATTTATCTGTAAGACTAAGACTAAATGGGATATAAGGGAAACAGCATGGTATAAAAATGATATGTGCATTGATAATACAGATACAGTAACTATCAAAAATAAGGGAAAGCATGTGAAAATAGAATAAGATCATTAACTGCTGTATAGGTATTAAGTGAGAATAAAAGGCATATTATTTCAAATTAGATGTTTAGGGATAGGAAAGAATAGAAGAAAAAATACTGGTAGTGAAATTTGATTTTTTTCATAGTAGGAAAAACGAACATTAGTTTAAAAAAGGGGGAAAAGGGTTTCATATAAAGGTAATCATTTGAGCAAAATATAAACATATTAATGCCAGGAAATATACAGAAGAAGATATAACAACATGGACTTCTTACTGAAAAACTTTCTGTGTGTGTGTGTGCATTTATGATGAGATATGAATCCATATCCATATATAAAATATAAAGAAATATGAAAAAAACTAAGGCCTCACTTATCAATCATCAATATGTATAAATGAACTTAATTGAATCATAAAGACAAAGTAGTTATATTTTATACAAAGATACATCTAAATTAAAGAAATACAGAAATGTAAAACTAAATAAATAAAACACAAGTATTTTAGACAAAAGAGTAAGAGTTACAATTTTGTTATCTAATAAATTAGCATTCAAATTGAAAAGGCATTAACAGACAATGAAGGGCAAATTGTAATGCTTCACGCTATATAGTTCACAAGTATAGAAACAAGAGTTTTATTCATTACTCAATTAATTGCCCAATGACACAGATTTATAAAGTAGAAACCACAGTAGAGGAAATGATAAATAGCAGAAATGCTACTAAGAGATTTTAACACATTCTCTCAATCTAAAACAGAGTAAATGGACAAATATTTACTAAAGAGATAAAAGACAATATAATTAATTAGGTATTTTTAGAAATACATATTCAACTCTAAACTCTGTTAACAAAGACTTTCTCTTTTGAAGTCCACATGGAACATTCTCCAAGTTGAACTGTATCTTGCCCACACAGAGACACCAAAAAAAAATCCCCTTAATTACTCCCCCTCCCATAACTACAAAGAGACCACAACTGAATAAGACAACATTAATAACAACAATAATGAAAAAGTCTTTTAAAGTGGAGCATTAAAAAACATCTAATTAAATAACTCTTTGATCAAAGGGGAAGCAAAGAAAGAAATAGTAGAATTTCTTAAAAATAAGAATACTGAGGGGTGCCTGGGTGGCTCAGCTGGTTAAGCATCTGCCTTTGGCTCAGGTCATGATCTCCGGGGTCCTGGGATGGAGTCCTACATGGGGTTCTCTGCTCAGCGGGGAGCCTGCTTTTCCTTCTCTCTCTGCCTGCAGCTCCCCCTGCTGCCCTGCTTGCGCTCTCTCTCTCTCTCTCAAATAAATAAAATCTTAAAAAAATAAGAATAGTGAATATACAACTGTCAATCTATGGGAAGTAGTTAAAGCAATTTTCAAAGGAAAATATAATGGCAACTAAATATCTATATCAATAAAATGAAAAAATGAAAATGAATTAAGCACCCAATTCAAAAAGTAGAAAAAGGACTACAGAGTACGGTAAAAAAGAAAAAGGAAGACATTAATTTAAAAATCTGAAATAAATGAGTAAGAAAAAAATGTAGAGTAAATCCAAATGCTAGTTCTTTGGGGAAAAAACATGAAATAGTCAAACTACTAGCTAACCCAATTAAGATAAAAGGGAAAAACTACAAATACATAGAATGAGAAATGATTAAGAGGGGTATAACTATTAAAACAGAAGACTTTAAAAAAATCAAGAGACTATGCAACACAATGAAAAGAAATTTGTAAACATTAGATGATATAGATAAATTTTGTAGATAAACACAACTATCTAAAATAGGCCAGAGTAGAGATTAACTGCCTAAATAGATAAATTATTATAGACAAAAATAGAGTAAGTCATACACAGTATGATAGTTTTTTAGTTCAATTTGATGATCAGACTCATCAAACACATGGTTTTAATCTGATACTATGTTTAATTAGCTTAATAGAAAACTTAGGACTGGAGGTATGGCAAGTAGAGTGAGTATCTTCCTGTCTTTGAAAGGCGTAGCAATAATTCACATTCACAACGTCTATAGGAGCTGGTGTGCACATGGGTTACCATGATGCAGAGAAGCTACAACTCCAGTTTCATGCCATTCTTTTGTACCATTCTAGTCAAGGCAACCATCTTTAAAATCACAAACTATGACATTTAGAAATTTAAAGTAATCCTAGTACATGGTCATCAGTGTTTGAATTTTTTTTTAATGACCTAGACAATATAAATCACACACTGGACCAAATGGACTTCACAGATATATTCAGAACATACCATCCCAAAGCAACAGAATACACATTCTTCTCTAGTGCCCATGGAACATTCTCCAGAATAGATCACATCCTAGGTCACAAATCAGGTCTCAGCCAGTACCAAAAGATTGGGATCATTCCCTGCATATTTTCAGACCACAATGCTTTGAAACTAGAACTCAATCACAAGAGGAGAGTCAGAAAGAACTCAAATACATGGAGGCTAAAGAGCATCCTACTAAAGAATGAATGGGTCAACCAGGAAATTAAAGAAGAATTAAAAAAATTCCTGGAAACCAATGAATATGAAAACACAACTGTTCAAAATCTTTGGGATGCAGCAAAGGCAGTCCTAAGAGGAAAGTATATAGCAATACAAGCCTTTCTCAGGAAACAAGAAAGGTCTCAAATACACAACCTAACCCTACACCTAAAGGAGCTGGAGAAAGAACAGCAAGTAAAGCCTAAACCCAGTAGGAGAAGAGAAATAATAAAGATCAGAACAGAAATCAATGAAATAGAAACCAAATGAACCGTAGAACAGATCAACAAGACTAGGAGCTGGTTCTTTGAAAGAATTAAGAAGATTGATAAACCCTGGCCAGACTTATCAAAAAGAAAAGAGAAATGACCCAAATAAATAAAATCGTGAATGAAAGAGGAGAGATCACAACCAACACCAAAGAAATACAAACAATTATAAGAACATATTATGAGCAACTATATGCCAGTAAATTAGATAATCTGAAAAAAATGGATGCATTCCTAGAGATGTATAAACTACCAAACCTGAACCAGGAAGAAGTAGAAAACCTGAACAGACCTATAACCACTAAGGAAATTGAAGTAGTCATCAAAAATCTCCCAACAAACAAAAGCCCAGGGCCAGATGGCTTCCCAGGGGAATTCTACCAAACATTTCAAGAAGAATTAATACCTATTCTTCTGAAACTGTTCCAAAAAATAGAAATGGAAGGAAAACTTCCAAACTCGTTTTATGAGGCCACCATTACCTTGATCCCAAAACCAGACAAAAACCCCATCAAAAAGGAGAATTGCAGACCAATATCCCTGATGAACATGGATGCAAAAATTCTCACCAAAATACTAGCCAATAGGATCCAGCAGCACATTAAAAGGATTATTCACCACGACCAAGTAGGATTTATCCCTGGGCTGCAAGGTTGGTTCAACATCTTCAAATCAATCAATGTGATACAATACATTAATAAAAGAAAGAACAAGAACCATATGATCCTCTCAATAGATGCAGAAAAAGCATTTGACAAAGTACAGCATCCTTTCTTGATCAAAACTCTTCAGAGTATAGAGATAGAGGGTACATACCTCAATATCATAAAAGTCATCTATGAAAAACCCACAGCAAATATCATTCTCAATGGGGAAAAACTGAGAGCTTCCCCCCTAAGGTCAGGAACACGGCAGGGATGTCTACTATCACCACTGCTATTCAACATAGTATTAGAAGTCCTAGCCACAGCAATCAGACAACAAAAAGAAATAAAAGGCATCCGAATCGGCAAAGAAGTAGTCAAATTCTCACTCTTTGCAGATGATATGATACTTTATGTGGAAAACCCAAAAGACTCCATCCCAAAACTGCTAGAACTCATACAGGAATTCAGTAAAGTGGCAGGATATAAAATCCATACACAGAAATCAGTGGCATTCCTATATACCAACAACAAGACAGAAGAAAGAGAAATTAAGGAGTCGATCCCATTTACAATTGCACCCAAAACCATAAGATACCTAGGAATAAATCTAACCAAAGAGGCAAAGAATCTGTACTCAGAAAACTATAAAATACTCATGAAAGAAATTGAGGAAGACACAAAGAAATGGAAAAACATTCCATGCTCATGGATTGGAAGAATAAATATTGTGAAGATGTCAATGCTACCTAGAGCAATCTACACATTTAATGCAATCCTATCAAAATACCATCCACTTTTTTCAAAGAAATGGAACAAATAATCCTAAAATTTGTATGGAACCAGAAAAGACCCCGAATAGCCAGAGGAATGTTGAAAAAGAAAAGCAAAGCTGGTGGCATCACAATTCTGGACTTCCAGCTCTATTACAAAGCTGTCATCATCAAGACAGTATGGTACTGGCACAAAAACAGACACATAGATCAATGGAACAGAATAGAGAGCCCAGAAATGGACCCTCAACTCTATGGTCAACTCATCTTCGACAAAGCAAGAAAGAATGTCCAATGGAAAAAAGACAGTCTCTTCAACAAATGGTGTTGGGAAAATTGGACAGCCACGTGCAGAAGAATGAAACTGGACCATTTCCTTACACCACACACAAAAATGGACTCAAAATGGTTGAAAGACCTAAATGTGAGACAGGAGTCCATCAAAATCCTAGAGGAGAACACAGGCAGCAACCTCTTTGACCTCAGCCGCAGCAACTTTTTCCTAGAAACATCGCCAAAGGCAAGGGAAGCAAAAGCAAAAATGAACTATTGGGACTTCAAGATAAAAAGCTTTTGCACAGCAAAAGAAACAATCAACAAAACCAAAAGACAACCAACAGGATGGGAGAAGATATTTGCCAATGACATATCAGATAAAGGGCTAGTATCCAAAATCTGTAAAGAACTTATTAAACTCAACACCCAAAGAACAAATCCAATCAAGAAATGGGCAGAAGACATGAACAGACATTTTTCCAAAGAAGACATCCAAATGGCCAACAGACACATGAAAAAGTGCTCAACATCGCTCAGCATCAGGGAAATCCAAATCAAAACCTCAATGAGATACCACCTCACACCAGTCAGAATGGCTAAAATTAACAAGTTAGGAAACGACAAATGTTGGTGGGGATGCGGAGAAAGGGGAACCCTCTTACACTGTTGGCGGGAATGCAAGCTGGTGCAGCCACTCTGGAAAACAGTATAGAGGTTCCTCAAAAAGTTGAAAATAGAGCTGCCCTATGACCCAGCAATTGCACTACTGGCCCAAAGATACAAATGTAGTGATCCGAAGGGGTACGTGCACCCTGATGTTCATAGCAGCAATGTCCACAATGGCCAAACTATGGAAAGAGCCAAGATGTCCATCCACAGATGAATGGATAAAGAAGATGTGGTATATATACACAATGGAATATTTTGCAGCCATCAAAAGGAATGAAATTTTGCCATTTGCAATGATGTGGATGGAACTGGAGGGTGTTATGCTGAGCGAAATAAGTAAATCAGAGAAAGACATGTATCATATGATCTCACTGATATGAGGAATTCTTAATCTCAGGAAACAAACTGAGGGTTGCTGGAGTGGTGGGGGGTGGGAGGGTTGGGGTGGCTGGGTGATAGACATTGGGGGGGGTATGTGCTGTGGTGAGCACTATGAATTGTGTAGCAGTGTTGAATCACAGACCTGTACCTCTGAAACAAATAATACATTATATGTTTTAAAAAAAAAGAACATAGTAGGAAGGGAGAAATGAAGGGAGGGGAAATCGGTGGGGGAGACGAACCATGAGAGACTATGGACTCTGAGAAACAAACTGAGGGTTCTAGAGGGGAGGGGCGTGGGGGGATTGGTTAGCCTGGTGATGGGTATTAAAGAGGGCACGTACTGAATGGAGCACTGGGTGTTATACACAAACAATGAATCATGGAACACTATATCAAAAACTAATGATGTAATGTGTGGTGACTAACATAACATAATAAAATAAAAAAAAATTTTAAAAATCCATTTGAGAAAAGCAAATAACCAAGAATATCCACACAAAAAAAATCACAACACCCCTGAAAAAGAATCAACAATGAGAGGGGCTAGTTTTACCAGATATTAAAACCGGATAATGTGGTACTGATACACAAATAGACAAAGCAATGAAACAAAATAGAAAACAGAAAACACAGAAATAGACCCAAGTATATATGGAAAGACATCATCTCAAATCAATGGAAAAAACAAAGATTGATTTTTAAATAATTGGTGTTGAGATAACTGAATAGCCAAATAGAAAATGTTGAAATAAGATCAATTTATCACACAGTACATCAGGGTAAATGCCAAGGAATTAGAGACATAAATGTTAAAACAAATTAATAAATAAAAAGGAAAACTTCCAAGTTCTAGAAGAAAATATGGATGGATTCCTCTATAACTGGTGATTCAAAATCCATTGTAACAGAATGATTTGTAACACTTATAAAGTATTTTAATGACATAAAAATGAAACATTTTCTTGGTAAAATGCACCATAAGCAAAGTAGAATGACAAATGAAAAGGTGGGGAAAATATTTGCAACTTACATCACAGAGAAGAGCTAAAATTCGTCATGTTTAAAGAAGAAAAAAGAGAAGAAAGAGGCTAACGATACTATAGAAAAATGAGGTATCAACATAGAGTTTAAAGAAAAAGAAGTGCAAATGGTCTCTCTATATATGAAAATAAGTTCACTTTTGTTTATAATAAGACAAATACACAATTGTGCTGAGTTTCTCATGTACTAGACCAGCAAAAATCTAAAAGCTTTAGAGCATACTTTGTTAATGAGGCTGTGCAGAAACTGGCACTATTATAAATTGTAGGGAGGACTGCAGAAGACCCCAGCCCCACTGAAGGAGAATTTAGATTACTAAATTTTACCAAATTTTAACTAAATAAAATATTCATGTACTCTTTGACCAGCAATCTACCTCTAGGAATTTATCCCCAAAATATAGTGGCAAAACCATGAAAATGACCTTTACACAAAGCTAAACACTGAAGCAGTATTTATCATAGCAAATAACAGGAAGCAAACCAATGACCATCAGTAGCTAAGTGACTAAACTGTGATATATTCCTATAGTGGAGTACCATGCAACTAAAAAAAGTAGTGAAAATGTCTCTTAATAGTATGGTATAATTCCCTGAATATAATGCTAAATGAAAAAGCAAGTTTGAGGAAAATATGTATAGGAGGCTACTATTTACATAAGTAAGTTACCTAGCTAGCTAGCTAGCTAGATAACAAATAGATATACTTGTATTAAAAATAGTAACAGTTAATAAAGCAATTTAAGGATATTTTTAAAAAATGATGCTCTATGAAGGGAAAGAAAAGAGAGAGAGAGACAAACCAAGAAACACTCTTAACTGTAGAGAACAAACTGATGGTCACCAGAGGGGAGGTGGGTGGGGATGGGTGAAATAGGTGATGGGGATTAAGGAGTACATTTGTGATGGTCACTGGCTGATGTATGGAAGTGTTAAATCAATATATTTTACATCTGAAACTAATATAACACTGTATGTTAACTAACTGGAATTAAAAATAAAGTGATGCTCTATAGAAGGGAGAGAATGGAATAGGGTAGATGGAACTGGGGGAGATGAAAACTAGACTTTTCTAAATTTCTAAATTATAGATTTTATTTTAGAATTCTATGCATATTTTCATATAACTATAAGGCAAAATTTGAAATATCTTTCAAATTGAAATAAAATCAACAAATGAACCTAATTGTATATCTAGCTGGTATCATAGCATAAAGAAAGAACTTTTACCAAGTGAAATGCTTTAAAGCACAGTAATCTGGCCATTCATCCCTAGAGGTATATAAGCTAAGGAGAAAAAGATCTGCAAAAAGTCTTAAAGTGTTTTCAATAAGCATATTGGTATCGCTAATATTGGCAATTTTATTTTGAGACTATATTTGTGATAAAACAAATGAGTTATTATGTTGGTGTTTTTGAACCTCAAGATTTTTGGTTTGGGTGAAAGATTGTGGTGGTGATGAGAATACATCTTATATAGAGAGTGTAGGTAACTGAGGGTCCCTTTAGATGCTGCTCTTTGAAACCTGTTGTACATTTGCACCAAGGCCACACCTCCCAAAGGCTGCTCCCCCTCAATGACTGAGTGTGACAGGGACATTAAGGTGGACCTGTGAATCTTTATTGGCTGACTTTGGTTCAAGGACATGGCTTTGCTGAACCTTCCTTAGATGGCACCGAAGTCTGGGATGCTTCCATCCACCCGCCTCTTGCCTCCCGTGTCTCTGTCTCTGATTTTAATGTTGCCTCATCTTTTCTAAACTCTCCTTGTCACTAGAGGTCAGACTTAACCTCTTAATACTGCCAGTTTTATTAAAGGAATAACAGGGCTTTATACAGAGGGGGTAATGCAGCAAGCCTTCCCAACAGTCTTCTTCAGGTATCTTTCTCCCCAGCGTCTCACACTGATACATCTCTTCTTCCCTACAGCCCTCCCCTCATCGTTATATTCTTCTGCTCTGAGCCCACCACCCTCATGTGTGACAGTCCCTGCCATCTTGTGTAGTTGTTGAGAAATGCAGAATGGGCTTCTGTTTTGACTGCTCTTTGCTGGTGAGAAGCTGCCCCCTGGAATTCCATTATGTCAAATTCTTCACCTCCTTAGATGGAATCTTTCAAATACATGAACTAGAGACACACACATAGAGATTAGGCATGTACAGCCTAAAGATGCTAAGCCTGAAGGCCTTCACCTTTCTAAAGCCTATTTTCGCTCAGTGTTCTGTGGAGCGATGAGGCTGATTCCCACAGGTAGAGAGGAGTCTGGAGGCAGGCATATCAAAAAAAAGCTTGCTTTCTTTGCTTTCTATTTTCTCATTGGCTTTCACTATACAACCAGAAGATCAGGAAGTCTATTTCAAATCAGGTAAAAGATTTAGATACCTCCCAGAAGAGAGTAATAAAGTTATATTTGAACGTGTTTTCAGAATAAAATCACATTTAGAGACTAAGAACGTTTATTTCCTCTCTAAGCAACCTTTTTTTTTTTTTTGGTCCCCCTTGAAATGTGAGAACATCTTAACCTACCATGTTTAGGAATTAACTAGAGAAATTTTCCAGATGTACCAAAAAAGAGGAGTTCAGGGACACTTTCTCAGACAGAAGCCAGGCCATTTTGTCCCTTCAAAGAAAGGCACAGCTTTCTATCCAGGGGGGAGTAGAGTTTGACTGATGGAAGATACCATAGATTTCAGGACTCCCACTTGGGTTTTCTTCAAAATAGAAGATGAAAAAGAACAGCTGTCTAGTGTATATCTTAGTGCTTCTTGTCTTTCTTCTGTGTGCTTCAAACAGTTGAAGCTTCTTCCCAGAGATGCTGATAGCTTTACTGTACATTTGGTAATTTATAAACTCTCACATAGAAAAGGGGCAGAGGGGGGCGGGAAGTGGTGCCATTTATCTTGATGAAAATTTGATTCTCATTCCTCCCTACCAATAAATGAATTTCATTTCTCAAGAAGTCTTTTTCCTTTCTGAAAGTGATTAGAATACAAATTGATGACCTCCTGGAAATTCCATGGAAATAACAGTATATAGTGTAAAAATTCCTAAACCATAAATCTTTCTAAATATAATCCTGATCGATCTAACTCCTAAGGAACATTGTTCCAATTAAATTAAAAAAAAAAAAAAGAAAGGAAGGAAGGAAGAAAAAAAGCCACTAAGAATAGTTTACAAGAAAATACAAGAGAGTAAAAAACCACACATTGGATTTAGTTCCACTATTTTTCCCACTTAGATCTTTAAAAAACAATCCCTTAGATATTAAAGATAGATTCTCCTGTTGAATTAATGCTCAAAGGAAAGGACTTGAAATTGTTCACTGGTTGCTTTTATTCCTTCTATACAATTTTTGGTATCCATGTAGCTTTTGGAGGACATACAATTTAGAAAAAAAAACAAAAGTAATCAGAGAAATGGGTATTAAAAGCACAGTGAGATACTAGTACAAATATAGTGAGTTGCTTAAGAGAAGAGAGCGGTTACTAGAAGCAGATGGTGCTGGTACCCTGTCCTTGGACTTCCAGCCTCCAGATATGTGAGAAAATGAATTTCTATTGTTTAAGACACCCAATCTATGGTATTTTGTGATAGCACCCAGATTGATTATACAGAGCAAATATACAATAATAGACTGAAAGAAGGAATGTGAAGATGTTTACCAATGTTAGAGAAATTTATAAAACACTATTTGAGGAGAAGCAGGATTTTTTTCCCTCCTAATTTATGTAAAAAACAAAGCAAAAAAGGTGTTATATTGTCCTGGAGAAAATGTACAAGACAAGGCAACAGGTGTCCTACATCAAAGTACAATAGAAATATATCTCCCATATTTAATACTCAAATAAATTATCTAAAAATGCACACATTGTGATAAATAAAATCATATTTTTATCAAGTTTGCAGATAATTTTCCATTTTGGCCTCAAAAAAATAAAATTTTTATTATTTGAGACCACACAAATACATGCATATAGTTTTGTCAGTAAACTTATCCATGGAAAATAAAGCTATTTCTGAAAACTGCTTTTTCATAGATGTGTGCTTATTTCCTAAGAAGATAATATTGTAAAAGTTTTATAATAAACTTGTACTCATCCACTACATTTTACTATACTCTCCACTAAATTTTTCCAAAGTAAGTATACAAAAACATCATTTCAAAGTAATTGAGGCACAGAGAAGTTGAATTATATATTCAAACAAGTGCAGATGAATTGAATATAAATTCTAGAATTATTAAATGTAGGCTATACCAGATTTCACTGGCTAGAAATCAAACCTACCTCTGAACAAGTAGTTGATCAGAATTCTATTCTAGACTGGAGTGATGATTATGGCTGATTAGCTTTTCATAGAGGTTTCAAGACCACCAGCCTCTGATAACTCCTAGGGGCACCTCCTGATGAAGGTTGCATTCCTCACTGTACCCCCACTCCTGTTACTTTAAGTTTCCTCTTCCCAGTGAATTCTCATTGTTTTCTGTAAAAGTACTATTGCATCAAATGCTGTTTTGATATATTGTGAGGCTTCAGTATAGTAAAATAATGCCTTGGGGTTAGTGATATTTAAGTTAAAAACCGAATGCCAACTGATTATCATCAAGTTCATCTCTAAAGTGGAAATAAGCATGTCCTCCCTTAGGGCTTGATTTGAAGATAATTGAAAGTATTTGCAAAATACCTAGTATAGAGACTAGTACAAAGACTGCCCAATAGATAAAAAAAGTGTTGCTATTAAGACCAATTTAATCTCAAATTTGATTTAGTGTTTATTTAGAAACTGCTTATTAGAACACATCTCAATGATTATTCAAACCTTGCCTATTAGAAAACTAATTTTACATTTAAAATTCTGAGATGATTAATAACTCGTAAATATTTACTGAAAGACTGTAATCTTTAAAATAAGTGACCTCTTAAGAAAATAACTCATGGATATATTTCTATTTTAACAGTTTTCCATTATTTCTCTTTCATTATTTACTCTCTTCGAGTGTTAATCTAGTAATATAAATATGTGTGATGACACAAACAACATAATTAAATCATAAAACCAGAAGTCTAATTGTTAAGGATTAAGAATATATTTATACTCATTCATGTAGGATTATATAAATGCCTTTAGCTAATGATTAAACATGATTGGTAAAAATTAACTCATCCATATAACTTTTACCCCATTTTGAAAGTGTAGTGGAGTGTAAACAACAAAGATGGAGTATTTGCCTTTATAAAACTTATAACCCTAATATTTTGTAACAGACCTACTTCACTTCTTGAGGAAGTGACTCCTTTTGTGATATTTATTTAAGCAAGGTTTCTCAGGTCACTGACTGTTAAATTTAGTTAAGTAAGAGTAATGCATGTTAAAGATTTAAGAACTCCTTACCACACACTGCATTAACTTTCTTGCCCAATATTTCCCCTTGATGAGAAGTTTCCGGTTCTCAGATGTAGCATGGTATAATAATTGATTATTTATATAACTTTTTGACTCTGCTGCATATAGCTTAGGAGTTCTAGACCTTATCCTCTCTGTTCCCAGTTTGTATAACAAAAATACTTTTATCTTTCTCATAGAGGTTATAGGAAATGATGTAAGTCTATGTGTATAAGACTTGAATAATAATAAAAAAAAAAGGAACAGTATGATCTTTAAAAAAAGGACAGTATGATATATTGTCAGTATAATGGTCATCTTCAGAACTTATTTTTTATTTTATAACCTCTCTTGAGTTCTTTTTTTTTTTAAGATTTTTTTTTAAGTCATCTCTATACCCAACAGGGGGCTGGAACTCACAACCCTGAGATCAAGAGTCTCATGCTTTACCAACTGAGCCAGGCAGGCACCCTGTATTCTTTTTTTTTTTTTTTTTAATTTTTTTATTGTTATGTTAATCCCCATACATTACATCATTAGTTTTAGATATAGTGTTCCATGATTCATTGTTTGTGCATAACACCCAGTGCTCCATGCAGAACGTGCCCTCCTCAATACCCATCACCAGGCTAACCCATCCTCCCAACCCCCTCCCCTCTAGAACCCTCAGTTTGTTTTTCAGAGTCCATCGTCTCTCATGGTTCTTCTCCCCCTCCGATTTCCCCCCCTTCATTCTTCCCCTCCTGCTACATTCTTCTTCTTCTTTTTTTCTTTCTTAACATATATTGCATTATTTGTTTCAGAGGTACAGATCTGAGATTCAACAGTCCTGCACAATTCACAGCGCTTACCAGAACACATACCCTCCCCAGTGTCCATCACCCAGTCACCCCATCCCTCCCACCCCACCCCCCACTCCAGCAACCCTCAGTTTGTTTCCTGAGATTAAGAATTCCTCATATCAGTGAGGTCATATGATACATGTCTTTCTCTGTTTGACTTATTTCGCTCAGCATAATACCCTCCAGTTCCATCCACGTCGTTGCAAATGGCAAGATCTTATTCCTTTTGATGGCTGCATAATATTCCATTGTATATATATACCACATCTTCTTTATCCATTCATCTGTTGATGGACATCTTGGCTCTTTCCACAGTTTGGCTATTGTGGACATTGCTGCTATAAACATCGCAGGCACCCCGTATTCTTAATGTTTCTTTTTATCTAACAGAGATGACTCAACCTAGTTCTTTCCTTTTTTGCCTTTTTTATATCCTCATAGAGGTAAGATTAATGCTTTATGCCAGCAAGGGAATTGGCTTAGGTTTCTAGTATTTTAATTTTCTTATATTAAATAAATAAATTGTACTTAAATTATAAGCAATCTAAAATTATTGTGGGTAATGCGAGGTATAAATAAATTTGCATGCTGTGATAAAAAAATAAAACAGATGTGTAAATGAAATTAACTGTATCTGGCTTGAGTATTGACAGAGGCATGTATGATATTTATAGACATGATTCTAATTATTCATAAATACAGATTCTATAACTGTATAATAATTTGAGAAATTTAGTAAATTATAATAATTGTGTATGATTTATAATAATTGTATATATAGTTTTTGTGTTATAAGGACATTGTCATTTGGAATAAAGAAGTGTGGTTTGTGGCCCCTGAATGTTTTTGATATATTTGTTTTCTAATGTATTACAACTGAAGACCTGCTTTTTATAGGACATTAACAAGTGCTGGTAAAGACCTGCAAGATAATTTTCTGAAGGCTCTGGCAGTGAGAGAAGAAGACAATCGCAATGGAAAAGTGAGCGTGAGTACATTTCATCCAACAACTAAAAATGTATACATTAAAGGCACAGTTGGTATTAATAGTATATATATATTTTAAATTTTATTTATTTATTTGACAGAGAGAGACACAAAGAGAGGGAACACAAGCAGGGGGAGTGGGAGAGGGAGAAGCAGGAGCTTCCTGTGGAGCAGGGAGCCCAATGTGGGGCTTGATCCCAGGACCCTGGGATCATGACCTGAGCCGAAGGCAGACCCTTAACGACTGAGCCACCCAGGTGTCCCAATAATATATGTTTTAATGTCTTCCCTGAGAAGTAATTCATGAGGGATATAATATGGTTCTTTGTCTTATATATTATACAAAGTATGTAGAAAAAAATTTTATTCCCACTTACATCTGTAAAAGTACTCACATGGTGAAAAAAAGGATTCCATACATCTATTGTAGAGAAAATGCATTGGTAGACTGGTTGTCATCTTCAATGTTGTGCTAGTATTATGTTGAAAGTTGCTGCTTCTTTTCAGCTCAGCCTCCTAGTACACTCTTCTAAGTCACATCATCCACTGACCCCCAAGTTTTGCCCTGTGCCTACCTGATTTCATGGTACCTTCAGAAGATAGTCCTGTAGTTTGCCTTGTAATCCTACCTTGGGAGATGTGATAGAAACCACATAAAGGAGAGACATAATTTTTAATCAACCAAGGAGAATATGGTCTTGCTTTATTAAAATGTGTGCTAAATCAAATATGTAGGTTTTTTTTGTTTGTTTGTTTTAAGATTTTATTTATTTATTTGACAGACACAGCGAGAGAGGGAACACAAGCAGGGGCAGTGGGAGAGGGGGAAGCAGGCTTCCCGCTGAGCAGGGAGCCCGATGCGGGGCTCGATCCCAGGACCCTGGGATCATGACCTGAGCCGAAGGCAGGCGCTTAATGACTGAGCCACCCAGGCGCCCCAAATATGTAGTTTTTAATGTTATTTGGAATACATATTTACTTTTACCTTTTGTTAATATAATATTAGTGGTAACAGTCTTCTGTAGGTTTTAAAATGTTCCAAGTCATGGATAAAAAAAGGGCAAATACTCATGCTCAAACTGTAATAAGTTTCTTACAGAAAAATAATCAGAAGTAGTGTGATGAAAAATTTAAAACAGCAACAGAAAAATATGTGTATAAGGAGGTCTATTTTACCAAAGTTTTCTCAAAAAATAGTTGGAATTTTTCTATCAGGGCTCTTGGAAATTTCACATGCAGACAAAATCCTCAATATACTTCATAGAGAGAAAAATTCATACTTTGGTTAGATAATTTAATAGAATTAACCTGGACTTGAAATCAGGGAAACCTTCTTGGAGGAGGTGGACAAGTGAGATTAAAGAAGTGAAGTTGGAAATATGGATAGTGACTAGACTCTGGAAGGCCTTCTAAATTACAACAGGAAAGTTTGAAATTTATCTTACTCTTAATAGAAAGAGCAGCTAAAAAAGTGGAAAGAAAGGCAAAAAAATGGGATGTCACAGGAATCCATGATAAGGACGTCAAGGAAGGAACAAATGATCATTAGTGATCAAACAAGATAAGGATTAAGAAAGCATTCATATAAATTTAAAAATATACTTGACAAGAACAAATTCCATCTATATTAAGAATGAAAATTTGATTCCATAAGGTTGAAAAAATGGCCCATGATTCCACAGTAGAACCAACAAACACAAATAGCTTTAGAGACCCTGAACCCACATTTTTAACCACAGTGGTATACTTCCTCTCAAAAATATCTTTTTAAGTCTTTCTCTCCTGTTGGTATTTCCTTTAACAATGAGTGCATTTACTCAGATAGAAGCATGTCAGTTACTGTAGACTCCCTACTCTCTCTCACTCACGTTGAATGAACCACTAATTTCTCCTAAATGTAAATCAAATTACTTCACTTTTCACCATCTCAACTATCATTTTTTTTTAAATTATATTTTATTATGTTAGTCACCTTTCATTACATCATTAGTTTTTGATGTAGTGTTCCTTGATTCATTGTTTGCGTATTTACTTTGATTCAAACTACCATTATATCTTAAGGAAATTACTATAATAGTCTCCTAAATGATATACCTATGTATTTTCTTACCCAGCTCCCATCCACTTGCCAATCACTGAGTATATTTTCTTGTGCACCTGCTCATGCCTGGAACTGTTTTAGTCCCTGGGACACTGGGGTACTTCAGAATCCAGGATCTTAAAGGGTTTATATTTTAGAGAGGGAGATAAGAAGTAAGCACAATAAAAGTGGAAAAATTAAATGTGTCTCTGGATAGGTACTATGGAGAACATAAAAGTAGAAAATCGAGTAGAAAGAGATTGAATAGAGTGGTTGGTTGATTTAGCTAAGGTATACAGGAAAATCACTTCGAAGAGGTGACATCTGTTGGGACTTCAGTGACATGAAGAAGGTAGCCACAGAATTTGAAGGGAGAGACACCCCAAATAGAAAAGGATTTGAGAGAGAGAGAGACATCCCAAGGAAAGGGAACAGCCTATTAAAAGCTCCTGAGATAATAGCAGTCGTGACATATTCAAGAGAAGGTAAGAAGACCAGAATGGCGGGAATATATTTACTGAAAGGGATTATAGAGACAGGTGAAATCAGAGAGGAAATCAGCAGCTGGATCATAGAGACTTTAAGGAATTTTGATTTTATTCTTTAATTTTAATTTTTATATTCTTCTGTTTTTAAACTAGAAGGTCAATGGGCGACTTAAATAGAGAAGTGACCTAATCTTGTTTACACTTTAGAAAGATTGATCTCACTGCTGCTGTGCAGGGTAGAAGATGTGGGAAGGAGGCCTAGAGAGAGGCAAAGAGGTAAGATAGGGAGCTTTTATAATCAACCAGCAAGAGACGAAACTCTTACAACAGGGTGGTACTAGTGAGATGGAGGGAAGTTACTGAATCGTGTCTGTGTTTTGGAGGCAGAACAGATAGGACTCATTGATGTATTTGGTGTGGAATATTAAAGAAAGGAAAGTAGGGTGACTACTCAGGTTTTGGCTTGAACAAGTGGTAGATGTCAGTGATAGTCACTGTAACAAGAGAACGCCTGAGGAATGCTGATTTCGGGCATCAATAATGAAATTGTTCTGTGTTGGCAGTATTAATTTTGTGACACCTATTAGATACTCAAGCAGAGAAGTTGATTGTCTTTTACATATATTGCTTTGGAACTTAGGGGAGAAGTCTTGGTTAGAATATAAATCTGAAAGATACCAATACCTAAATGGTATATAAAGTCACGGACTTGCAAATATTTATTAGGTAGAGAGTGTAGGTAAAAAGAGTGAAGTCCTATGACAGGTCTTTAGGGTACCCCAACATTTAGAGATCTGGAATGTGTGAAAGAGCCAGCAACTAATACTGAAAGTAGCAAGTAAGAGAAAAGTCAGGCGGGAGCCATGCTGCAAACATGGAAGAAGAAACAATTTCAAAGGAAAGAATGCTCACCATGTCAAATGCTGTTGAGAGGTTAAATAAGATGATGCATTAGTTACCCCCCCTCCCCTGGCTGCAATAACAAATTACTACAAATTGGGGGCTTAAAACAACAGAAACTTATTTTCTCACAGTTCTGGAGGCCAGAAGTCTGAAATCAGAATGTTGGCAGAACCGGGTTCTCTCTAAAGGATCTACAGGAGAATCTCTTTTATGCCTTTCCCTTAGCTTCTGGTGTTTCTGGAAATCACTGGTGTTCTTTGGTTTATAGACATACCACTCTAATCTGTGCCTCCATCATCACATGGATTCTCCCTCTGTACCTGTGTTTCTGTCTTCTGTTCTTATAACACCACCAATCACAATGGATCCTCCTCCCACCTGAGTATGGCCTAATCTTAGGTTTTATTACATCTACAAAGGACTTATTTCCAAATAAGGTCATAGTCATAGGTACCAAAGGTTAAATCCTCAACATATCTTTTGGGGAGGGGCATAATTCAACCCACAACAAATGGTAAAAAGTTTGACATTGTTTTTGGGTAGGTAAATGGCATTGTTACTTGGTGAGGGCTGTTTCAATGAGGGGTATGGGCAAATGTCTCATTGGAGTAGGTAGAAAAAGGAAAAAAATGTATGTAAATGAAAATGAAGAAAAACAACTGTTTTTTGAGGATTTTTACAGTGAAGGGTAGTGTAGACATTGAGTGACAGCTGGAGCACTAGGGACTGGAACCCAGGAAGTTTGTTTTGTTGTGTTTTAATTTAAGATGGATAAAGTTAACCCATGTTTTATGTTAATGGGAATGATCAAGTAAGTACAGAGAGGGGTATTGATGGTATAGGGTAGAAAGGAAATAATTGCTGGGAAGAAGTCCTTAAAAGGAAGATGGAATGCAGAACACTAGGAAAGGGTTTGCCCTTGAGAAGGGCAGAAGCCACCCTTAAAGTTATAGCAAGAGGAAAGAAAGAGTTTGTAGGCACGTCTGCTAAGTAGGTTGGTGAATTTGGGTTTGGGATGATGAGAGAGCTCTGCTATGAATGTATCTATTTTCTCTGCATTGTTGTTCTGAATGATCTTTAAATACATCATTATGAATTTGTTTTTTTCCCTAGAAAAGGTCCTAAACTTAACTTTTATTGAGTGTACTAAATAGTTAACATTAAATGTTGGATGGGTGGTCACTGATTTGGAAACTGGAATCTTGTCAGACTTGTAGCTTTGCTGACTCTGAAAATAACATGGTCATTCATTTATTTGAGCCTTTGAATTTGTGATATTATAATCAGCAGAATACATATCATTGTATCAAGGGTGGCATTTAAGGTTTACTTTTCTGTTTTCTATTCTGGTCTTAAAGCAGACTCCAAATGGTTTTATAGAAAACTATAAGAGAATAAACATATTTTAGACAGATCTAATTATGAGGATCATAAGCTCACTTAAAAGCCATTTAGTAAATGGATACACTTTTTTAAAAGTAGCCCTATAAAGTATACAATATTCATGAGATTTGAATTTATATTAATTTGCTGTCAACAGAAATTATATGTGAACTTTATGAGGTCTGAACTCTCCAAGGGAAATGACTATTTCCTAAGTATTAGCATTTCTCTACATAGTGAGTGTAAAATAAATGGAGAACTTCAACCCAGAGGCTCATTTGCTACTCTTTTTGTTTCATCTTAATGAAAGTACATGCTGGAAAAATTATGATATAGTTTTAGAACTGACATAGTTGATCTGCATGGCCTAATAAGGCTTGAAGGACTAATTCCATAGCAATTTTCCTAGGTAATTTTCTTTAAATGTAACTAGGAAATTAGAAGAAGATTGGATTTACTTTCCCACATGCACAACTTTTTATTTTATTTTTAAGTTGGGTGATCCCAGGTTTCAAATGCTGTTTAGTGTAATTGAATCTTGTTCTGGGTGTCCTCTTTCTCCCTCTGGTCAACTAATTGCAAATTGATTTACTAGGTTTCTCCGTTTAGGCCTTGAATTTACTCTGCCAAAGAGCCTAGAGCTTGGGAAAACAGCACTCCTGTCTGTCTCCACTTCCCAGTGGGCCCCCACCCCAATACTTCAGTGCTCAACTTATAGGATTACTTGCTTATTATATGCACCATTTCTACAAACCTGCTGCTTAAGCATGTAGTCTCAGGGCTGTGCCCTGGGAGGGAACAGGGTTTTATGACAATTGAAAGTTTATAGATATTGTTTAGATAAATCCTTTTTTCAAAAAAGCTTGTATTAAGCTGGAGGTGACTTGATTTAATTCAAGAATCAGTATTATTTTATGAATGCCTCTGAATTTCATACATAATATATACTTCATATAAGTGTATGTATAATACATGTGTATGTATATATACATATATACACACTTATATAAGCATATTATACAAAAACACATTCCTTTCTTTACATTTTTCCCAAAATACTCATTTTAAGTTACTATGATGTTCTATGCACTTAGTTTAGACAAAACATTGAGACTTATGTGCAATACATGTATAAAAATGTTAAAAGGATTTTTATTAATTGTGTAGTGCTTCATATGACAGATAGGATGAGTATGTTTTCCTGCTAATATAACTAATTTTATTTTAAATGTGTACCATGCATGTATGATTCATATATTTCAGATTTAAAGATTCTTTAAAAACTAAAATGATTAACCATTTCCTTCTCAGTTATAAGCAGATTTATTGTTTCCTGAGAAAGTGTATTTTTCTGATTGCTTATGTTGTGAAGCTTTTAACACCACCACCACAGTGAGGCATTCATTAAGTGTATGTTTATGACAAGTGCTTGGAAAAAAATTAAGCAAGTGTGGCTCTAGATATCCAGAAACTCAGAGGCAAATCACATTGATGTGTAGGTGAACATAGAAAATTAACGGATTTTTCGTGAAGTCTTTTGGTTTTTCTATATATAG
Source organism: Halichoerus grypus (assembly GCF_964656455.1). Lineage (NCBI taxonomy): Eukaryota > Metazoa > Chordata > Mammalia > Carnivora > Phocidae > Halichoerus > Halichoerus grypus. The sequence goes on from NC_135714.1 coordinate 64,401,192, forward strand.
TGTCATGATCTGTGTAAATAGTGAAGTGTTACTTCTTCCTTGCTAATTTGGATGCCTTTTATTTCTTTTTGTTGTCTGATTGCTGTGGCTAGGACTTCTAGTACTGTGTTAAATAAAAGTGGTAAGAGTGGACATCCCTGTCTCATTCTTGACCATAGAGGAAAAGCTCCCACACAGCCAAATGATCAATTAATCTTCTGCAAAGCAGGAAAGAATATCCAATAGGAAAAAGACAATCTCTTCAACAAATGGTGTTGAGAAAACTGGACAGCAACATGCAAAAGAATGAAACTGGACCACTTTCTCACACCATACACAAAAGTAAATTCAAAGGGGATTAAAGACCTAAATGTAAGACCTGAAACCATAAAATCCTAGAAGAGAACACAGGCAGTAACTTCTTTGACATCAGCCAGAGCAGCTTCTTTCCAGATATATCTCTCAATGCAAGGGAAACAAAAGCAAAAATAAACTATTGGGACTACATCAAAATTAAAAGCTTCTGTATTGTGAAGGAAACAATCAAACAAAACTAAAGGCAACCTATGGAATGGGAGAGGATATTTGCAAACGACATATCTGATAAAGGGTTAGTATCCACAATATGTAAAGAATTTCTAAAACTCAACACCCCCAAAATGAATAATTTAAAAATGGGCAGAAGACATGAATAGACATTTTTCCAAGGAAGACATACAGATGGCCAAGAGACACGTGAAAAGATGCTCAACACCACTCATTTTCAGGGAAATACAAATCAAAACTACAACGAGATATCATTTCACACATGTCGGAATAGCTAAAATCGAGAACACAAGAAACAACAGGTGTTGGTGAGGATGTGGAGAAAGGGGAACCCTCTTACACTGGTGAGAATGCAAACTGGTGCAGCCACTCTGGAAAACAGTATGGAGTTTCCTCAGAAAGCTACAAATAGAACTACCCTATGATCCAGCAATTGCACTACTAGGTATTTACCCAAAGAATACAATATACTAATTAAAAGGGAGACATGCACCCTGATGTTTATAGCAGCATTATCCACAATAGCCAAATTATGGAAATATCTCAAGCATCTGTTGACTGATGAATGGATAAAGAAGTCACACACACACACACACACACACATGAATATTATTTAGCCATAAAAAAGAAATCTTGCCATTTGCAATGACATAGATGGAGCTGGAGAGTATTATACTAAGCAAAATATGTCAGTTAGAGAAAGACAAATACCATGTGATTGCACTCATATGTAGAATTTAAGAAACAAGAGCAAGAGGAAAAAGAGAAAGAGGCAAACCAAGAAACAGACTCTTAACTATAGAGAACAAACTGATGGTTACCAGAAGGGGAGGATGGGATAAATATGTGGTGGGGATTAACGACTGCATTTGTTGTGATGAGCATCAGATATTGTGTGGAAGTGTTGAATCATATTGTATGCCTGAAACTAATACTACATTGTATGTTAACTAGTTGGAATTTAAATAAAAACATAAAAAAATTCAGAGAACTAAGCACATTGTATGAATATATGAGATATTGAAAAATCATTTCTCAGAAAAATCAGTGAGAATGTTAAATACATTAAATATTTAAATCAAATTGAGATTAAGGGTATTTTTTTCCTTGCAATGTCAAAAAATACCTTATTAGAAACAGTAAAATTACAGAGGGTGCTTGAATGAAGATGTAATGTCTTACATTAAATGAGAGCATTTCATGTATATGATAGAGACTAAAGAAAATTGTAAAGGTCAAAAATGTGATGATTGTATGAAGAGAAAACTAGGTAGAAATTAGATTAAAGAGGTAACATGGATTGTGAAACAATAGTGTTCAATTTCTTTCTAGATTACTCTGAGCTATTTACAAAGTTGATCAATATGTTTCTGTCCTATCTTGGTGTCTATGACATAGTTATCTTGTAGTTTTCTTACTGTAGATTTCATTCTCTTTCTTGGGCTGACTGCCTGATACCTCTACTTGAACCTATATCCTTTCCACTATACACATTTTTCCTTAGTAATGATCCAGCCGCTATACATCCAGCACCATGAATCCACTGAATATGTTTCTTGCTACCAAACCAGAGGCCTAGGTCTTTGCTGTGCATCTATTAATTAATTTATTCAATTATTTATTAAATGGTGATAGCTGTTCTATACCAGGCATTGTACTAGCTTCTGGGGATACAGTGGATCTCAAGTGCCTTATAGATCTGAGAGTTGCTTGGGAAACAAAGTGAATAATCAAGTCAGCATACAAATAAAGCAAAATTACAACTATGACAGGTGCTATGAAGGAAAAACACAAGTTCTGATTGTGTATACATGGTCAGGAGATGATGTAATCAGATTTTCAGACAGAAAAAATAGGACATCTTCAGGATAGAGAATAAACTACAGAGAGGATAAAACAGATTCCAATACATGCAAGATCAAATTAATGAAGATAAAATAATAGCTTGAATCTGGAAGATGATAGGGAAATGAAGAGAACTGATTTGACAGCTATTTAAGGTAACCTAGGCAAGATGTGGTGACAAGATATAGCTAAGACCAGGGTTGAAACAAAGGGAGTGGACATGGATACCTGGCCTCCACAGCTGGATAGTTGGCGCTGCGACTCTTTGAGACATGGTGCACTCAAAGATCAGGAAAGGGGCGCAGAGAGATCACGGATCTGATTGTGTATATTTTGAGCTTGAGTTGTCTTGGCAAAAGAAGTTGTTGAAATGTTAAGTAGATAACTGGAAAAAAAAGATCTCCTAAAATTTACTCCAGTGTTTATCTCCACGTTGCTATACCTCAGATACTTAAGTTTATATGCATTGAAATTAATTTTCTTTTCCTCTTCCACTCCTCAGATCTCACATCCAGGAGGTCACCAATCTCAGTCAATTCTACCTTGTAAATATGTCTCAAATAAATGGGGGGGGCAGGGAAGCCAAAGAAGTAGGCAACAGCCATCTCAGAGGGCTCTGTTGGGCTGTGCTCAGTAGCATGAGACAGTGCTTGGAAGGTCACGAGTAACTGTCAAAGAACTTAGACAAATGGTTGATGTGATCAGACATGTATTTTAAGAATACACTGGCAGCAGTATGTGGGGATACATATCTCTGTAGCAGTGGGGAATGAGATACGAGACAGGGAAGCCAACTGAAAGGCCATTGTAACATGTTAGACAATAGATAATAAAAGGCCGGGATAAAGAAATGACAGGATAAATGGTGGAAAAAGATGGAGTTCAATAATTTTGGAGATAACTACAAACCATCTTATTCATTTTGATTTAGGAAAAGGGAGTTGAGTACTATTCTCGTGTTTCTACTTGGGGGATTCAATAGGGTGTGAGCAGTTGATGATAATTTTATTAATGGAAAGAGAAGTGTGATCCTAGCATTAGAAGATTTACTGTATTTCAGGGGCGCCTGGGTGGCTTAGTTGATAAGCGTCTGCCTTTGGCTCAGGTCATGATCCCAGGGTCCCAGGATCGAGCCCCCCCATTGGGCTCCCTGCTCAGCAGGAAGTCTGCTTCTCCCTCTCCCACTCCCCCTGCTTGTGTTTCCTCTCTCTCTGTGTCTCTCCCTCTGTCAAATAAATAAATATCTTTAAAAAAAAAAGATACTGCATTTCAGTGGATAAGAGCATAGAAGTTGGAGGTGGATAGTAACTACATTCAAGTTCTAGATTTACTGCTTACCCAGTATTAGAGATCACAAAAGGTCTCTGCCAAGTTTTCTAAGCCACAGTGCCCTGCTCTGTCATATAGGGCTTAAAAGAATACCCTCATCATAATATTGATTATTGAAAAGAAAATGGAGATTAGACACTTGGCACACTGCATGATACATGACAAGTATTTAACAAATGTGATTTCTGCAGTAAAAGAAAATTATAACATTGCTAAAGTTATAATAGTGAATAAAAAAGAAGTAGAAAATATGTAATAGTTTTCAAGGGTAGTATGGAATGGTTTTGAGTCTCTTTAGAAAAGATGGTTCAAAGGGTTCCTTAAGACATTCAGATACTTACAGATTTTATTAGGGATCTAAAGATTGTTGGTCATTACCAAGATACTATAGAAATCAGAATATTAAATGCTTTACGTTATTGATATTGTTTTATGTTATAGGAAACCACAGTCTATTTTATTAATTTTCTACTCTGCAAACCACTATGCCATTTGCCATAAACAAAGATAGAAAAGATATCGACCCTCCCAACACTGTTTCTAATGTAATAGGATTATGTAACTCTTTTAAGTGGCTAAGTGGCTGAGTAGGGATGGGTGGGGTGAGTTGTTCTTTTTCAGATTGGTAGTAAACTAAGAATCTTGGATTTATTGAATGGAAAAGACAAAAATAAAATATTCCCTTCCTAATCAGAGACTCATGAGGATTGTAATGAAAGGTCACATGCTGTTCCAGGCTGAGAAAACGGAACCTGTTGACACTTATTTTCCCACTGAATGTTGACTATGTAAACAGTTACATGGCTGACTAGTTTGGGCTTTGAAATATGCATTATTGAAGCTGGTATAAAAGCACTGCTTACAACTTTTCCTTCAGAGTCATTCAAAGAAACCACTGTACGTGGGTAAGGAAAACCTATGAATTAGGCAGTTCCTAATATACCCATTTCCTGTGTTGAAATCTCTATGAAACATAAGATTGCGTTGTATATGACCAGTAACATTGTGCTGACATGATCTTTTCCCTCCTTGCTATTTTCCAACTTCTATAAAATGTTCCCTTTCAAGAAAATGAAGGTATTATACAGATGTTTATTTCCTTTTTAATTGAATCCATGCCTGTCCATTAATAAACCCTTATGGAAATTATATGACTCATTCAATCATACCTTCATTTTAAACAAATTACATCGGTGTTTGGAAAATAAAATGCACATCAACTAACATTTTACTGAAAAAAGTATAGTTGAATAGATCTTTAATTTTTTATTTCCTAGATAAAAAATATAAACAGAGACAGTGAGAAATTCTGGAAAGAGTAGATGTTATGGAGCCATATTCATCTGAGTTTGATTCTTAGATTCCCCACTTATTACAAGCTAAACACAAGGTCTTCAACTCCACAGAGCATGATTTCCTACACATGATATAATCATTTTCATATAGCTGAGATATTTCTAGACTAAAATTATATAATGTTTAAGGCACAAATAAGCTAATACTTAGTAGGTGTTTAATAAAATATAAGGAATATGTGTTTTGTAAAAATAAAGGTAATATGTGTTATTTCAGGTTCACTAGAAGGAGAGCCTAAGGTGCAGATTTTAGTGGAAGTTGTTTGGTGAGAAAGTTCTCTCATGTGATACCTGTAAATGGCATGAGGGAAGCATGATAGTAGAGAAGAGAAAGGTAGGCAGAGACGTGATTTCAGTGGAAACCTAGCTTTAGTCTGATCACACACAGAGCTCTGGCACATGAATTGTATTGGAGTTTGTTTTGCCTTGAGGCAAGGGGGAGGTGTGTTTTATACACACTCTCCTTCCCCCTTCCTGTCTCTATCAATTAATCATCAGCTGCCTCCAGGGTTGGGGGAGGAGGGAGTAAAGTGGCTCAGGTCAGCTAAGGGCAGTCCTTTTTTGAGGAGAGAACAGGTGTGAACCATTAGCCATTAACACCTGCAGCATCTGGAGCTGGGTGCACCAGTCTGGGAAAGGGGATCTAGGAGGGACACTGCCAACATGCACTGCAGATGCAAAAGGTTAGTTTTAGCCATTTTTGAAAGAAAAGAATGCTGCTCTTTCAATATGTAATCATATATATGCCAAAAAATATTTTCATTTAAGGTATTTAAATTTATCAATCATTTTTGTATAAAGGTTTAATTACTTCTTTAGTGTCCCATTTCTAACATGAGAATGGATATTTGAATTAAAATAAAATGTATTTAACTGCAAAGGCATCTTCGTTTATAAACAGTCACAAGTCCAAACATGTTTTCAGGTCCAGAAATTTTGCATATATAATAAGCTTTCCCATTTAAATCTTATACTCATTAGTACATGATCCCACATATAATAGGTGCTATTTTGATGGATTGGCAGAATCAAGCCAGTGAATCTACTCATGATTCAGGAACCAGCATCATGTCAGAATGCATTCATGAAAGACATGTTTGTGAATATAATAATTGTGGTCATGGGAGTGCAGATACAGTTTATTACTTTCTAAACACTAAGCATTTTCAAATTTAGTGCAATCTTTTTTTTTAAGTTTTTAATTAAATTCCAGTTAGTTAACATACACTATAGTATTAGTTTCAGGTGTACAACATAGTGATTCAACACTTCCATACATCACCGGGTGCTCATCACATTAAGTGCCCTCCTTAATCCCTATCACCTCTTTAACCCATTCCCCACCCCCCACCTTCCTTCTGGTAACCATCAGTTCTCTGTAGTTTGTTTCTTGGTTGGCCTCTCCCTCTCTCTTTTTTTCCTCTTTACTCATTTGTTTGGTTTCTTAAGTTCCACATATGAGTGAAATCATATGGCATTTGTCTCTTTGAATGTTATTGGTTGCTTATGGAATAGGAAAAAGAAAATTGAGACAAGTCTCTAAAATTTGAAAAATGAATTGTTCGGTCATATTATGGAGTTATTATATTCCCAAAGGTCTATGCCAACAGGTGACCTTGGCTATTTGTCTAATGGTGAAATGTAGTAGGATTGTTTAGACATTAATAGAGGTATGAGTAACCTAAGAATGCATTGTTCCTATTCATAAGCAAAAATAAGGGTAAAAATGATAAGAGACCTGCTGATTTATTCACAGCAAATTCTCCAATAAAGTTTATGTGAACTTTTAAGTCCATACTCCCTTTAACTACCATTCTAAAATCCACAAAGTTCTGACAACCAAAGGATTTTTTCAAGTTTGGAATAGAGTAATTTGGCAGTGAAACCTGATCTGAAATGAGACTATAGATTTTATCTCATTCAGTGTGGCTGTCCCTTTGGTTCATTGCAGAAAAATTAATGTGTTTGGTTACTGGATGCTGTCCTAGGATTACCTGGGAATGCTGATTTATACATGTGTACCTACCATATTACCTTACCAAAATAAAAATATTCTGAGTTTTAAAACAATTCCAGCTCCAGAGTTTTCAGATAAAGTTGTGTGTGTGTGTGTATGTGTTTGTGTGTGTGTGTACATATATATAATATATGAAGTATTCATTAAGGCAAAATGAGCCATATAAGAAAACAAAACAAATTTTAATGGTTTAATATAATAAAAATTTATTGCTCTCTCACTTTAGCTCTGTTGCTTGTCCATGTTGAACTCACAGTAGGACTTTTTCTGTCTCATATACTTATTCAAGGACCGATATGGTAGATAAGACCTATTATCTTCATTACATAGCTTCTGAAAATGCTCTGGATATTGAGAATCGCTCAAGGAAGAGAGAGAAAAGAGAACCATTCAGAAGATTCTTTCTAGGCCAGGACTGGAAATCTGGTTTATAGTACTCTGTCCAGGGCTATATGGTCACACTTACTTGGGAAAACTGGAAAGTACAGTCCAGCTGAGTGCCAGGAGGAAAGCAGCGTGTGATTGATGAACACCAATTGGTCATGGTACCTGCCACATGTGTGTATGTGCACATTATATCATCGCTGTCATTGTCGCAAAGGATTTAGTTACAGAAAAATTATCTCATAATTAAGGCCATTAGTGATCTTTAGTTAGTGAGCCTGTTCCAATTTCTAAAAATAATGGGAAAACTGCAGAAAAAGAGTAATGGTGTGGAGACGAGTTATCCACCATATCATAACATATTAAAAAGCTACCCTTGTTAAGACAATATGGTACTGGAGCATGAATAGATAAATGCTCAACTGTACTAGTATCAGATAAATGAAAATTAAAATGAGTTATATTTTGCATACACAAGATCAGAAAAAAATAAAATGACAGATCTTGCCAAATCCAAGTGAGGATGTGAAGAAGTAAGAAATCATGTTCATGATTCAACGTTCAGTACATTGTTAGGCACAGTTCAGAGAGCAGTTTAATGATGTCTGGTAAAGAGAAAGATGTGCGTAATCTTTAAGCTAGTAGATGCCTGTCTGAGAGAAACTGTCAATCCTCTGTATAAGACAGTAATTACAAGTATGTGCATTGGAGCATTACTTAGAATATAGCAAAATAACCTAAATGTTCATAAACATGAGAACAAATTGTGGCCCATTTGTAGAATGGCACACTATACAGCAATCAATGTGACAAACTAGGTGTATTCTGTCTTATCAATGTGGATCATCTTAAAGACATCATGATAAATTACAAGGAAAAAAGACTGCAGGACCATTCCAATAAATTTTTCGTTTTGTTTATAGAGTCCAGTTTTTGATTTACAGCAAGGGAATCTTAACTACAACCTTAAAATTAGTAAGGTTTATCTCTAATACAGAGAGGATAATCATTCAGCAGAATCCTTTTGTGAGAACAACTGCTTCCAGTTCCATCCAGAAGAAACCACAGAAAGCATTGGTTGAATTGGAGCCTATAAACCCATGCTCTGTGTGCATCTAAGAAAGCTATTACTCCCTCTAAATCCACTTCTATATACTTTATTTTCACACAGGAACTTAAAGGTTAACTAAGAACTGTTGAAAAATTGCTATAAATTTTGGAGAGTGAAAATCAAAGTAGAGTGGGTCCAATAAAGTATAAAATTGTTGGATGTGCTGATTGTGGTAATTACATAAGGGCTTTAACTTTTGAAATGTTTCATGTAAATGAAATTATAAAATCTGCTACTCCAGATAACTGTCAGAACATTTACAGATTGCTTTGGATTTGGACATGTGTAATAATGACCAAGTATATTCATAAGAATATTTGATCCTTGATTTAACATAATAGTAATATTTTTTTTCTTCAAGTGCATAAATTTTAAGAAAAAACTTCTGGCTGCCTAATGTTAACAAACACAATGGCTTTCAAATTGTGAATGATACAAAGCAAGCAATGGGAAAAAAGTTCTCAATACATGAAATATTTTATTAGAAATGAATGAACTAAATAGCTTTTCTGTCAACAAATAGTTTCACTTCCTAAAACTAATGGTGGTCCTCATAATGAAGATTCTAGTGAAAATTAGCTGTCAGAGATTTTGACTGTACTATAATAAATAACAGAGCTGACCTTCAGAGCAATAAGAAGAATATAACTATGATTACTCTTTATGAGCAGTTCATTACTCTTTATGAACACTATTGCTCAATCTAATTTGTAAAACGTGATCGTGAAGTTGGCAGAAAGTTGTTAATACCTAACAGTTCTAATTTAATGTTTGTACTATTAGGAGAAAATTATATTGCATCATATTCAAAGGATTTTTCTTTTGATTTTCCAAATGAATATTTAGTACTTCAAGAGGTTGGTATAAATGATCTCAGCAAGGTTTGTATCACAAACAGAAATTTAGCAATCATGTTGATTTCTCTTTCCTCCTTAACTCCAGTATGCCATGAATTAATTAAGTGCTTTTGACAGCCAAGCTTTTGAAGCAGTATTCTGTTTAGATGCTATAGCTGAAAGGAAACGCAGTTGAGCCTTCCCATTTTTTCCCCTCCCACTCCTGAGTCCCAGCTAAACAGTGTATTTTACAGCTGGGACTTCACAGGGCTGTGTTCCTTTTTTTTTTTTCTTTTTTAATTTCAATTTTTCATTTAAATTCTAGTTAGTTAGCATATATGATAAAATTGCTTTCAGGTGTAGAATTTAGTGATTCATCACTTAATATAACACTCAGTGCTCATCACAGCAAATACCCTCCTTAATACCCATCCTCCATTTAGACCATTCCCCGCCCACCTCCCTCCATCAAGGGTTGTGTTCCTGGAGATGAAAAAAAACTCCATATGTTGGCAGGTGCTTTTCATTGGACCAGTTCTACCTATCTGACCATTGCTGGTCTCTATTTACTCATCCTGGGTAGAGAGGTTTAAGGGGAGGGACTAGGTTTGAACCAATGTCTTCATTACGGTCAAGATAGCAAGAGTACCTGCTTGATTTGGCGTAAGAGCCAAATACATTTGTATTCTGTCTTTAGTTTTTGAGAGATGAGGGGAAAAATCTCAGATGGGTCAGTTTATCTTTCACTCATTTTTTAGAAATCTCTATTCCTCTTCATATTTAACCAACTTTTGCAGTGTTAACAATTACAATATAATTAAGATAGTTGTCTTTTGTTGAGTGCCTACTTTGTGTTGTTACTTATAACTTGTCATGTTTCTTGGCATAAAGCTACTCATAGCATTCCCTCATCATTGTAATGTCTGTAGGATCTATAGTGATACCTACTTTCATTCCTGATATTGGTGATTTCTATCTTCTCTTTTTTCCTGAGCTGTCTGGCCTAGGTTTATCAATTTTATCGATCTTCTCATAGAACCAGCTATTAGCTTCATTGATCTTCTCTCTTGATTTTGTGTTGTTTATATCATTGATATTTGCTCTTTATTATTTCTTTTCTTCTCCTTATTCTGGGTTTAATTTGCTCTTCTTTTGTTTCTTAAGATGAAAGTTTAGGTTTTGGGTTTGAGAGTTTTCTTCTTTTCTAATATGGATGTTTTAGAGCTATCCTGTTCCTGTAAGCACTGTTTTAGTTCCACCAGATATTTTGGTATGTCATGTTTTCATTTTCATGCAGTTTATTTTTTATACAGTACAAATTACTTTCTGATTTCCCTTTTGATTTCTTTTTGACCCATGCATTATCTAAAATTTCTTAGTTTTCAAATAGTTGGGTATTTTCTAGTTTCTAAGATTGCCTCAGTGTCTGAGATAAATTTATTCATTTTGATTACCCATTCCTCTTATTCCTTTTCTGTCGTGGTCTTATCATTTGAGATGAACAGGCTGAACAGACACATCATGGTTAGCTGATACACTTTCACCCTAGTATTGTGTTCTTAAGTGATCTCTGAGAAGACTAGAGTTTTTTGTTTTGTTTTGTTGGTTAATTTTCTGTTTCCTAAATTACTTCCGTGTCTTCCAGGGTAAATCTTTTTTTGTATGTATTTGTTGCAAGATTTTTCTCAAATGTCTAGTGATCCTTGTTTATTCGTTCATATTTAAGAAAAAGGCAACATAAAAGTTGACTGTGAGCTCTGATAGGTTTTGCATTAACCTATGCATGATTGGTCAGGAAACTTGCATTAGGCAGACACCTTCTTAGATGAGGAAGACTTTGTTCTGTGACACCACGCACCTACTCTGATTCTCTCCAGGGGTTTAGTTTCTCTAGGTAGTAATCTTTAATCTTAAGTATTTGAGGGGTATGGCTGTTGGGCTATTGATAATTCTGTTCGTGCAGGTGAAGTGCATGTTTGATTGACCTTCTTGGCCCTACTTCTCCTTGACTTCTCTGTAACTGCAGTTTCCGAGATCTGAGCTTCTCCAGGGATTAACTGATAAAGTTGATTTTCTTCTTCGATGCAGTACTTTCCCTTGTCCTTGCCTCCCTTCTTCTTTTCTTCCTCCATGAATAAGATCAACTATGCCTGCATCTCTTTTGTTAATAATGCTAGATATATATTTTTTTAATTTTTAGAGGATTTATTTATTTATTTATTAGCGAGAGAGAGCCATGCGGGGGTGGGGGGAAGCAGAGGGAGAGGAAGAAACAGAGTCTTCATCAGCCTCCACATTCAGTGTGAACCCAACACAGGGCTCAATTTCACGACATGTGAGATCATGACCTGAGCTGACCAAAATCAAGAGTCAGACGCTTAACCGACTGAACCACCCAGGTGCCCCAATAATGCTAGATATATTTTAATTCTCAACAATTACAGATCTTTATTTTTTAAAGCAGAATTATGTCACTATATGCTTATTGCCGAGAATCTAATGTTTGATATAATCATAATATGTTCATGTATATGTGTAATTTAAATGTACATATATAAAAAATTTGTCATTTATTAATGTAAATTTTGGTAAAGGAGATTTTCCCATATTTTAAAGATTTTTAGGAATAACAGGAGAAGTAGCATAGGTACCAAATGATAATAGGAACTCTTTGGGCATTATATTTGGGGGTGGTTGTCTAACATTTTATATGTATTTCTTGCTTGGCAATAGATGCTACTTAATAAGCCAGTACTAAGGTGACTTTATGATGCAAATGCTTTTTTTTTTTTTTAAAGATTTTTTATTTATTTATTTGACAGAGAGAGACACAGCAAGAGAGGGAACACAAGCAGGGGGAGTGGGAGAGGGAGAAGCAGGCTTCCTGCTGAGCAGGGATCCCTATGCAGGGCTCCATCCCAGGACCCTGGGATCATGACCTGAGCCGAAGGCAGACACTTAATGACTGAGCCACCCAGGCGCCCTGATGCAAATGCTTTTTGTACCTTACTGGATTGGGATAAAGACTGATCAAATAAAATGACCTGTCAAGCATTTGAAACTAGTATGTCAAAATAAATATAAAATTCAGCAAAGTGCTGTAGACCTAAGAAACGAAGGTGTCATTGAAGGGATAAAGCATACCACTTTGGCATCTGTAATCAGGTATGAAATAGTTATCTAGCAAGGGAAATTATGCACATATTTTCTTGTGTGTTTTCTGAGATGACGGAGTTCTCCAAGATTCTTGGAAAAATATGTGGGGAGGAAGAACATCCAGTTCCAAAATACTTTCTCCTTTGGGGGAAGTGGAGTTGGCAGGATGTGAAATACTTAGCACTCTCTATCTGACCCCTTGTGAGTGTGCCCATCACACTTGCAGGTCTTTGTGTGATTCACCTGGATGACAAAGAATTGAGAAAATAAAAGATCTCATTTTTAAAAAAATCCATTTTGTATTATTATCTTTTTAGAGTCAGGAGAGGGAGAGAGGGAGTAAAGATGGAAAGGAGGGAGGGACAAATACATTTAATACCAATTTCATCATGAACCATAGCATCTTATAATTGAAGAGAGCAGAGTTTATCTTGTTTAGCCTCTTTTCCAACTGGGAATTCCTTTTTCAGCTTTTCTGGCAAATGACCATGCAGCCTCTGTTAAAGTAGTTTAAATATTTTCAATGATAGGTAGCTCATTTCTTTGTAGGTTATTTCTATTTCAGAGATTTCTAATAATTGACTTACCCGTCTTCTGGAGCAATATAAAATAATGCTGCTATCACACTCTGATTTTTGAAGATAGCTTTCATTTTTATTCTTTTAAATTTTCTGGGTGTTTTGAAGTTAAATTTTTAAATTTTTTCAATCACTATGTAAGCTTTCAGTATTCTGAATAATTTCTTTTTGATACTCCCCAATTTTCAATATCCCTTAAAACTTTTTAAAATCAAAGTATAACACACAAAGAAAAATACACAACTCATAAATGAGAAGCTACATAAATTACCATAAAGTGAATGAACCATTTGATTAGTACTCCCAAATTTTAAAAAAAGAACATTATAGATAATCAAATAAGCCACGTTCCTGTCCATTTAGTCACTACTTTCTTACCCCCAAACATAATCACTATTCTAATTTCTAACACCATAGAATAGTTTTGTCACTTTTGAAATTTGATATAAATAAAACCTTGTCTGACTTCTTTAACTCAATATTTTAAGAGTCACTCATGTTATTGTGTGTATTGTAGTAAATATTATTTCATTTCTGAGGTTTTCCATTGTATGATAACACTATTTTTCAGTTTTACTATTTATGGAGAGTGGATTGTTTATAGTTTTGGGCTGCTCTGAATACTGGTGCTATGAACATTCTCATACGTGTCCTTTTATGCATATATATGTGATTTTCTGTTGGATGTATACTTAAAAGTAAAACTGTTAAGTCGTAATATATGTTTATGTTCAACTTCAGTAGATAATGCCACTTTCCAAAGTAATTGAGCAATTTATATTCCCAGCAACCATGTATGAGAGCCCCTATAGCTTCAGTCTCATTAACATTTGGTATTTGAATTTTTGATTTTAGATATTTTAGTGTGTGATGTTATCTCATTGTGTTTTAAATTTGCATATCTCTGATTATTGATGAGGTCTTCACATGTTCATTGGTCATTTGGATATCCTCTTTTGAGAAATGTCTATTCAAGAATTTTGTCCATTTTTTTTACTTTTTACAGGTGAATCACACAAAAAATATGTGCATAATTTTTTTTACTGTGTTTTTGCCTTTTTAAAAACTAAGGTGCAGGATTAAAACTGTTGATTATATGTGTTGGGAATATTTTGTCTAGCTCTACTTTGACTTGATCTACTAATGGAAGTTCCTAATTTTAATGTGGTATAATTTATTAGTGTTTTCCTTTATAGGTAGGGTTTTTTTCTATCCTGTTTAAAATATCTTTGCTGTCCCAAGATCACAAATATATACTCTTATATCTTCTAGAAATTCTATTGTTTTATTATTTATATTTAGATGTATTTTTTTTTTTAACCTGCAATTACTTTTTGTGTGTGTGGTGTGAAGTAGAGGTCAAACTCCATTGAGATACTTATTGTACCTCCTAGCAAAGATGTTAAATAGGCATAGATATAAAAATTTGGACTTCGGAGTGGGAGTCTGCATCAATGCTGAAGTTTGGGGGTGTTGAGTGTACAGATGGCACTTAAAGCTGTGAGATTGGATACTATTGCTAAATAAGTGACCATAGGTTGAGAACAACCTGAGGAGAGAGCCCACGGACACTCCAATATGGGACCCAAAACTAGACTCATCACTTTGCTATATGACGGTATAGATAGAGTACAGTATACTAATACAGACAATAGTGTACTGTAGATTCCTGTCATTTATGTACTACCTATAGTAGTGTATCCCATGATTGCATTGGCTTATGCCACAGTCAAGTCAGAATATAAACTTAGTTAAATGTTATGGTAAACCAGAACATCATATTTTTAATATGAATTATTATTAAGCCAAGCCCTTCATTCTGCACTATAGGAATTGGTTAGTTTGCACATAAAAGCAGCAATTTACATTTTTTCTTGAACATTCTATGACGTTTTCATGTTATTCAGGTCATTTGTTCTAGCTTCTCCCAATATTTTGGAATCCTAAATAATTAATTCAACATGTTTGCTGTCTCTCTGTTGCATTCAGCATTTGTGGATTTGATAAGCAAGTTGCTGATAGCAAATTCTGGATACTATAGGATCATATCCAGAAGTCTTTGACAGGTATAGTAGAGACCTTCCTCCTTTAGCTGACACTGCTCCCAATTCCAAACCTTGTTGAGAAAGCTCTTCAATTATATCTAACCTTCAGTCACCCAGGTCATATTTCCTGTATTTCTAGGAGGAAATCTTGAAAAAAGACATCTTTCTTTGAATTCTCATTTCATATAGTCTTGAGGCAGGCACCTAATCCTGTAATCTTGGCCTCAATCTTGTCAGTAGAAATCACTTCCAGTGTCAATTTATTTCACTTATGCAAAAAGGACTGCCCACAAAATGGTGTGATGCATGCCCAAATGTCATACTTGGCCTCTAGCCAGCTCAACTGTGTGAAACTTTGTGCACAGCAGTTTTTATTTAGCCAAACTGAAAAAGGAAAAAATCTCTGAAGTACATGTTCATTTCAGTTGCGACATTTACAAAGTGCTTATTTTATGCAATGCACTGCTTTAGATGTTATGAAGGGCATAAAGTGAGTTATGGATCCCTGCCAACTCACCTTATATATCATCTCTAGGTCTATCCTTTACATTGCTGTTGAATCCACAACTCTATATCTTCATTTCCTTAATAATTTTTCCCAAATCATATCCTGTGATTTCACTGTTTCTTAAGACAGCCCCCCATAAGTTGTTGCAAGATGCTTCTCTAAGTTCTTAACTAGCAGTGACGATATTTGGCTTTTTACAGTCACGTGCCTAACATTCATGTCCTGTGAACCACCTTTGATTCTGTGCTGTTATACATAGAATTGGTAATGAGAGATAAGAACACTAGGTCTTTTAGAGGGTAAGCCATGCAGTTAGTGGCCCAGAGGGGTGTAGAAAATAAATTCCCTTATCTCTGGTTCTATTTTTTTTTCACAGTCCACAAAATGTGACTTTAAAATTGCAGAGGTATTGAATTTAAGGACCCCCATTAACAATGAATACAGACTCAAAACTCTCTTAGGCACACCTCATGATTGCGTTGTTACGAATTTCATGTAAAATGAGGTACTGCTTCTCCTGATCTTGCAAGGTACTACTGTTACACTCCCAGGAAGTCTTTGAGGTCTGAAACTTGTGTTTAGGTTGTAAGGGATCGTTTATTCCTGAAACATTTACAGTAGTGCTTTTATAAGGCATGTGACCAAATCATAATATGTGCCTTTAGCAATGAAGGAATGAACGTTGTTGATTATCAGTAGGAAACTTGGATGTTATACACTTGCAACTGGGATACAAAACAAAACAAAAAGCTAAAGATTACCAGATCTCAAAGGGAAAAATTAGTAATCCATGAATAATAAACAGAGAAAATATTTTCAAAAGGCAGGGTGTCAAATACCTTTGAGATTAGTTTAACGTATATGATCTGCACTTGTATGTAGCAGATTACCTAAATTCAGACTGACCTTGGCCACTGTGGAGGGTAATATTTTTGAAAGAATGGGCTGTATTAAAACAGTTTCTGCAATGTATTAGGCACAAATATGCTTTCCTTCCACGTTAGGCATGCAGAACTTTTTCCCACCTGTTTATTTTTCCTTAAACAAACATATTATCTGATATAACTAGTCCAAAGAAAATTTTCTCTTCCTCTACGTGAATGAACTCCCCTCTTACTCTTTTGCTAAATCCTGGAGCTCTGATGTAGTTCTTATATTACATCCATGTCACTTTTTGGAATCGTTTCAATAGTATACTGCCTTGAATTATTTTCAAACATTTAATCACCTTCTGTTTAAGTCCATTTTCTCGTTTGACAGTGTAAATTCTTTTCCAAATACAATGTATGATAATACAGACTGGACTCCCTGGCTATTAGGAGGTTTGAAATGAAAAACGAGCTTTGTCTTAAAGTCTTTATAACTGTAAAACATGGCAAAATTAACAATGTTTCATCAAGTCTCTACTGTAGTTCTCATGCTAGTTATTGTATACTGTGGTTGTCCTTTCTTTTCACCACTGAAAAGTTCCATTTTTTAAATGGAAATCTCCTAAAGAATTGGTTCTGGGTATCCAAAATATAAGGAAGAGGGTTTCTAATAAATTTAGACTTGCTCTGTGGTGAAGATAATAGGCTCTGGAGTGAGATTTTTAGATTCGTAGTTGAGCTCCAATAGTTACTAGTTGGAGCACTTTGGGAAAATAATATGCCCTTTCTGGGCCTGTTTCCCAAGCTTTGGAATGACGGTAACAATGGCTCCCACTCGTTGACTTATGGAATGCTTTGAATGAGATGGAGTATGTGATGTGTTTAGTATGCTGTCTGTACTTAGTGAGTGCTTAATAAATATTAGTCATTTCTAAGACTTACACGAGATTGTTATAGAAAGTAGCCTTTTCAGATGGTTGATGAGAAGAACCACTAGGAAAAACTTAAAATGTTCTATTATTTTTAGTGTACAGATGAAAAAAATGAGACTCAAAGAGGTGACAGCTTATTATAACCATCTCAATTATCTAAATAATATATTTAAATCATGAATCAGGTTAAGCTTCTAATCTCAGTATTTTCTCATATGGCATTATTTAATGTGGAAAATTTGTGCTACTACGATTTATTTTTGCTTAAATTTTAAGTTTATGTGGTTTGGCTATAGTTACTAAAAGTTTTCATTTGATGAATTTTTCATGATAGAAAACACACCATGTTTTGTGCATTTTGAAGTGTAAGTGGTATGAATAAATAAACAATAAATAATGTTGGAGTTTGAGGACATTATGTATGACTTCTCTGTTCCTCCCTTAAATTTGGAACTGATTGAGAGAAGATTCTAAAGTGAGATAGAATGAGAAAATGACATTGATTCTCAAAGAGAAAAATCTATACCAGAAGAGCACTGATGATGCAGAATATATAAATTAAAACAACAATGAGACAAAATTTTTGCTTCTCAAATTGGACATGTATATGATAATAACTGTTGTTTAGTGTTGAAGTCAGAGGTGATCACATATTACTATTGATAGGAGCATTTTGGCAACACATGGTTATAAATAGAAAATACATCCTTTAACCAGTTATAGGAATTATTTTTAAGGAAATATTTGAGTATGTGATTAAGGAATTTATTGGACTATTTATCAGTGCATTGTTTGTTTGTTTTTAGGTTAATACTATTATTCCTGCTATATAGATACAGATATAAGATACAGATTTTTTAAAAGATTTTATTTACTTATTTGAGAGAGAGAGACAGTGCATGAGAAGGGGGAGAGGTAGAGAGAGAAGGAGAGGGACAAGCAGACTCCCCACTGAGCTGGGAGCCCAACATGGGGCTCGATCCCAGGACCCCGAGAACATGACCTGAGCAGAAGGCAGATGCTTAACCGATTGAGCCACCCAGGTACCCCTATATATATATTTTTATTTTAATTCCAATATAGTTAACATGCAGTCTTATATTAGTTTCAGGTATATAACATAATGATTCAGCAATTCTATACATTACCGAGTGCTTGTCATGATAAGTGCATTCTTTAGTCCCCATCACCTATTTCACCCATCTATCCACCTCCCCTCTAGTGACTATCAGTTTGTTCTCTGTAGTTAAGAGTCTGTTTTCTGGTTTGTCTCTCTCTCTCTCTTTTTTTTTCTTTGTTTGCTTGTTTGGTTTCTTAAATTCCACACATGAGTGAAATCATATGGTATTTGCCTTTCTCTGACTAACTTATTTCATTTAGCATTATACTCTCTAGATTCATCCATGTTGTTGAAAATGTCAATATTTCATTCTTTTTTAAGGTTGAGTAATATTCCATTATATATTTTATATACCACTTCTTCTTTATCCATCCATCTATCAATGAACACTTGGACTGCTTCCATAACTTGGCTATTGTAAATAATGCTGCAATGAACATAGGGGTGCATTTATCACTTTGAATTAGTGTTTTCATATTCTTTGGTTAAATATCCAGTAGGGTGATTGCTGGACCATAGGTAAGTATATTTTTAATTTTTTAAGAAACCTCCATACTTTTTTTCATAGTAGCTGCACCAGTTTGCATTCCCACCAACGGTACATAAGGATTCATTATTCTCCACATCCTTGCCAACACTTGTTTCTTGTATTTTTGATTTTAGCCATTCTGATAGGTGTGAGTTGATATCTCATTGTGGTTTTGATTTGCATTTCCCTGTTGATGAGTGATGTTGAGCATCTGTTCATGTGTCTGTTGGCCATCTGTATGTCTTCTTTAGAAAAAGATCTGTTCATCTCTTCTGCTTATTTTTTAATTGGATTATTCATTTTTTGGATGTTGAGTTGTATACTTTTTTATATTTTTGGATACTACACTTTTTCAGATATGACATTTACAAATATCTTCTCCAATTCAGTAGGTTGTCTTTCAGTTTTATTGTTTCCTCTGCTGTGCAGACGCTTTTTATTTTGATGTAGTCCTACTAGTTTATTTTTGCTCCTGTTCTCTTTGCCTCAAGAGACATATCTAGAAAATTGTTGCTACAACTGATGTCAGAGAAATTACTGCCTGTGCTGTCTTCTAGGATTTTAATGGTTTCAGGTCTCACATTTAGGTCCTTAATCCATTTTGAGTTTACTTTTGTGTATGGTGTAAGAAAGTTGTCCAGTTTCATTCATTGCATGTAGCTCTCCAGTTTTCCCAGCATCATTTGTTGAAGAGACTTGTTTTTTTCCCACTGTATGTTCTTGCCTTCTTTGTCAAAGATTAATTGACCATATAGTTGTGGGTTTATTTCTGGGTTTTCTGTTCTGTTCCATTGATCTATGGGTCTGTTTTTGCACCAGTACCATACTGTTTTGATTACTTCAGCTTTGTGGTATAGCTTGGAATCTGGGATTGTGATACCTACAGTTTTGTTCTTGTTTTTCAAGATTGCTTTGGCTATTCAGGGTCTTTTGTGGTTCTGTTCAAATTTTAGGATTATTTGTTCCAGCTCTGTGAAAAATGCTATTGGTATTTTGATAAGGATTGCATTGAATTTGTAGATCGCTTTGGGTAGTATGTTCATTTTAGCAATATTTGTTCTTCCAGTATGGTAGCATGGAATATCTTTCCATTTCTTTGTGTCATCTTCAGTTTCTTTCTTCAGTGTTTTATAGTTTTCAGAATACAGATCATTCACTCCCTTTGTTCAAATTTTTTCTAGGTATTTTATTATTTTTGGTGTGCTTGTAAGTAGGACTGTGTTCTTAATTTCTCTTTCCACTGCTTCATTATTAATGTATAGAAATGCAACAGATTTTTGTATATTGATTTTGTATCATATAAGCTTACTGAATTTGTTTATTAGTTCTAGTAGTTTTTTAGTGCAGTCTTTAAGGTTTTCTGTGTATAGTATCATGTCATCTGCAAATAGTAAAAGTTTTACTTCCTTACCAATTTTGATGCCTTTTATTTATTTTTCTTGTCTGATTGCTATGGCTAGGACTTCCAATACTATGTTGAATAAGAGTGGTGAGCGTGGACATCCTTCCCTTGTTCCTGATCTTAGGGGAAAAAACTCTCAAGTTTTCACCATTGACTATGATATTACCCTGGATTTTTCGTATATGGCCTTTATTATGTTGAGGTATGTTTCCTCCAAACCTACTTGGTTGAAGATTTTAATTATGAATGGATATTATCCTTTGTCATGCTTTTTCTCCATATATTGAAATGATCATTTTTTTTTCTTCCTCTTGTTGATATGATGTATCAAGTTGACTGATTTGTGAATATTGAACCAGCCTTTCATCCTGGGAAAAATTCCATTTGATCATGGTGAATGATTTTTTTTTTCATGTATTGTTGGATTTGGTTTGCTAATATCTTGTTGAGGATTTTTACATCTATGTTCATCAGAGATATTGGCCTATAGTTCTCTTTTTTTTTTTGGTAGTGTCATTATCTGGTCATTATCATGGGGGTGATTCTGGCCTCATAAAATGAAATTGGAAGCTCTCCTTCCTCTCGTGTTTATTGGAATAGTTTGAAAAGAATAGATATTAACTCTTCTTCATATGTTTGGTAGAATTCACCTATGGAGCCGTGAACTCCTGGACTGGACTTTTGTTTTTTGGGAGGTTTTTTTTTTTTCACTGATTCAATTACATTGCTGGCAATCAGTCTATTCAAATTTTCTTTTCTTCCAGATTTAGTATTGGGAGGTTATATGTTCCTAGGAATTTATGCATTTCTTCTAGGTTGTCCAATGTGTTGGCATATAAGTTTTCATAATATCTTTTTATAATCCTTTGTATTTCTGTAATATCTTCTTATAATCCTTTGTAATTCTGTGGCATTGGTTGTTATTTCTCGTCTTTAGTTTCTGATTTTGTTTATTTGCATTCCCCCCCAGCGCACACACACACACACACACACACACACACACACACACACACACAGCTTTTTTTTTTCCCCCCTTTGGGTAACTCTGGCTAAAAGTTATCAATTTTGTTCTTTTCAAAGAACCAGCTCCTGGTTTCATTGATCTGTTCTATTGGTTTTTCGTTTTGTTTTGTTTGTTTGTTTTAGTTTCTATTTTGTTTATTTCTGCTCTAATCTTTATTATTTTTTTCCTTCTAACCAGTTTGGGGTTTTGTTTGTTCTTTTTCTAGCTCCTTTAGGTGTGAGGTTAGATTGTTTATTTGAGATTTTTTGTTTCTTGAGGTACACCTGTATTGCTATAAACTTCCCTCTCAGAATCTCTTTTTCTGCATCCCAATGATTTTGGGCCATTATGTTTTCATTTTCATTTGTCTCCATGTATTTTTTTTATTTCCTCTTTGATTTCTTGGTTGATTCACATTGTTTAGTAGCATGTTATTTAACCTCCATGTATGTACATAACCTCCACTTATGTACATGGAGGTTAAAAAATCACAGATTTTTTCTTGTGTGTGATTTCTACTTCATAGTGTTGTGGTAGGAAAAATTGCATGGTGTGACAGTCTTTTTTAATTTTTTGAGTCTTGTTTTATGGCCTAATATGTGATCTATTCTGGAGTATGTTCTATGTGTACTTGAAAAGAATGTGTATTCTGCTGTTTTAGGATGGAATGTTCTGAATATATCTGTTAGATCCATCTGGTCCAATGTGTCATTCAAAGCCACTGTTTCCTTGTTGATTTTCTATTTGGATGATCTGTCCATCAATGTAAGTGAGGTGTTAATGTCCCCTACTATTGTTGTATTACTGTTAATTACTTCCTTTATGTTTATTATTAGCTGCTTTATATATATGAGTGCTCCCATGTTGGGTGCATATTTATAATTGTTATCACTTCTTGTTGGATTGTCCATTATTATCATATAGTGTCCTTCTTTGTCCCTTATTACAGTCCTTGTTTTTAAGTCTATTTTGTCTGTTGTAAGTATTGGTACCCTGGCTTTCTTTTTGCATCCATTTGCATGATAAATGCTTTTCTATCCCTTCACTTTCAATCTGCATATGTCTGAAATGAGTCTCTTGTAGGCAGCATATAGACGAATCTTCTTTTTTATCCATTGTCACCCTATGTCTTTTGATTAGAGCATCCAAATACATTCAAAATAATTACTGATAGGTCTGTACTGTCATTTTTTTACTTGTTCTAAGGTTGTTTTTGTAGTTTTTCTTTTTTTCCATTCTCCTCTTGTTCTCTACTTTCATGGTTTGCTGGTTTCCTTTAGTGATATATTTGAATTCCTTTCTTTATTTTTTTTTTTGCATATCTAGTACTGGTTTTTGATTTGTGATTACCATTAGGTTTATGTATAACATGTTATGCATATAGCAGTCTATATTAAGTTGGTTGCTTAAGTTCGAACCCATTCTTTACTCCTCTCCCCACAGCGTGTTAGGTATATGGTGTCATGATTTGCATCCTTTTATTTTGTGAATTCCTTGACTAATTTTTATAGATATATTTAATTTTACTGCTTTTGTGTGCTTCCTACTTTTCTTATTCCCCCTTATGGTCTTTCCTTTCCACTGAAAGTTTCCCTTTTAACATTTCTTGTATGACTGGTTTTAGTGGTAATGAATTCCTTTCACTTTTGTTTGTCTGGGAAACTCTTTGTCTCTCCTATTCTGAATGATAACCTTGCTGGATAGAGTATTCTTGGTTGCAGGTATTTTTCTTCCAGCACTTTGGATATATGATGCCACTCCCTTCTGGCCTGCAAAGTGTGTGCTAAAAAAATTCACTTGATAGCCTTATGAGGTTTCCCGTGTATGTAACTGTGCTCTTTTCTCTTGTTGCTTTTAAAATTCTCTCTTTATCACTACTTTTTTTGCCATTTTAATTACTGTGTGTCTTGGTGTGGACCTCCTTGGTTGATTTTGTTGGGGGCATTCTCTGCCACCTCAATTTGGATTTCTCTTTCTTTCCCCAGATTTGGAAAATTTTCAGCTCTTTTTTCTTCAAAGAAATACCCTGCCCTTTTTACTCTCTCATCTCTTTCTGGGATCCTTATAATGTGCATGTCATTACATTTCATGGTGTTTCTGAATTCCCTAAGTCTATTTTAATTTATTATTTTCTCTCTCCTGTTCATCTTTTTTTTTTTTTAAAGATTTTATTTATTTATTTGACAGAGACACAGCGAGAGAGGGAACATAAGCAGGGGGGAGTGGGATAGGGAGAAGCAGGCTTCCCCCTGAGCAGGGAGCCTGATGTGGGGCTCGATCCCAGGACCCTGAGATCATGACCTGAGCCGAAGGCAGACACTTAACGACTGAGCCACCCAGGCGCCCCTCTCCTGTTTATCTTGATTGCTTTCCATTACTCTGTCCTCTAGGTCACTCATTCTGCTTCCTCTAGCCTACGTTTATTCCCCCTACTGTATTTTTAATTTCCTTTATTGAGTTCTTCATTTCTGATTTCTTTTAAAAAGATTTTATTTATTTATTTGACACAGAAAGAAAGAGAGCACAAGCGGGGGAGGGGGGTGGCAAAGGGAGAGGGAGAACCAGGCTCCCCACCGAGCAGGGAGCCCAATGTGGGGCTTGATCCCTGGACCCTGGGATCATGACTTGAGCTGAAGGTAGACACTTAACCAACTGAGCCACCCAGGCACCTCCATTTCTGATTGTTTTTTATGTTTTCTGTCTCTTTGTTGAGGATTTCACTGAGGTCTTCCATTCTTTTCTCAAGTTCACTGAGTATTTTTATGACCATTAGTTTAAATTCTGCATCAGGCATATTACTTGTCTATGTTTCATTTAGCTATCTTGCTGTGATTTTGTCCTCTTCTTTCATCTGGTACATATTCGTCTATCTCCTCATTTTGTTTAGCTCTCTGTTTGTGTCTATATGTTAGGAAAGTCAGCTATGTCCCCTACTCTTGAAAGAAGTGGCCTTATGAAGAAGAGGTCCTATACTGCCCTGCAGTGCAATGTCCCCTGCTCACCAGAACCTGGCACTTCAGGGGTGCCTCCTGTGTGTGTTGCTTGTGCCCTACTGTTGTGGCTGAGCCTCTTTTGCCTTCAGTCTAGTCATACTTAATGGCTCTCTTTGTCTGTTATGGGCAGGGTTTGATCCTTGTGTTTTTAGTGTGCCAATGTGGGGTTACCTTGGCTTGAATTGAGTCAGACCAGGCATTTGCCAGAAATACAGTAGCACCCAACTACAGGGAGCTTTTCCTATGATGTTGCCTGAAAAGATTTTACTACTAGGCAGAGCCTGCAGTCAGACCAGATATCTGCCCCCAGCCCACTACTAAGGCCATAGTCAGACTGGTGTGTGTGCTTATATTCCCCTCGCCCTAGGGCAGGAGTCACTTTGGAGTGGTGCTGTCCCCTGTTGGGGCTGCTTGCACACTGCCAGGCTTGTGGCAGTGCTTGGATAGGCTCCAGCCAAGGGTGTATTGGAGGGGGCAGGTCTACAGAAGAGGGCAGGGAGTAGGGGCACTATGTGAGCAAGGTTTGCATAAGTCTGTGTGGGAGTGGACTTAGAGCAGCTTTAGAAAGCTTCTGTTACAGGGCAGTCCACAGGAGCCTGTGGCAGGGCACACTGTTCCAGCGGGGCTCATGCCAGTCCACTGTGGGAGGGGACCTGCAGCCACCAGGGAAACCTTCTGCCCAGGCTAAGATGGAGGAGACATCTCTACAGACATATCCATATCTGTAGAAGAGCAGCAGGGGCAGGGAGCACTGTTAGCAAGCTAGGTGGAGAGTGTTTGTGTTACACTGGTTCCCTAAGGTTGGGGGTGGAGGAGGGAAATGGTGCCCGCCAGCTCTTTTGTTCTTGGAGAAGTCTCCCAAAGATCCTTTCCTCTCCAGCACAGGCTCTGAGATTAGTGAAGAAATCTTGGTCCTGTATGCTCCAGGCATTTTTCAAACTGCTGCTTCTATGCTATATCTCCATGTAGCTGTTTGTCCTGTTGTCTCTTTAAGGGCACAGACTCAGTTCCCTATCACCCACCTTGCTCTCCCAGAGCTGAGCCTGCTGTTTTTAAAGTTCCAGGTGTTAAGTCACACTGGTTGTGGTTGGCCCCTCTGGTTTTGAAAGCCAGATGTTGTGGGGATTTGTCTTTCCAGTACAGGTTCCCGTGACTGGGGTGCCTGGTATGGGAGCTGTTTAGCTCTGGACCTGTCTCTGCCCTTTCGACCCTCTTCTATGTGGCTTCTTCTCTACACTTAGCTGTGGTGAGTCTGTTCTTTGGGTCATTTTCTGGGTTATTTACACTGATGTGGTTTTTATCTAGTTGTATCCATAAGATGAGGTGAGCTTAGGGACCTCCTCCTCCACCATCTTCACTGGAAGTCTCAGTACCTTGTTTTTTAATTTAGAAAAAAATGATAGTGCCCTAAATTTCAATAGTTGAGAATTGCTTAAATAATGAATCAACCATATGATGAAATATTACATAACTATTAATGAAGTTTCAGGAAAATACACAATGGCTTAAAAATGCTGTCAATATATAATTAAAGAATAAAAAGCCCCATCTGTCTTGTTACATTACCTAGGAAGGCTATTCACAAAAGTTTGATTATCTCCAGGTAGTGGAATTATGGGGACTTAATTTGTTTTTCTTTATTTCTTTGTGTGTTTTTTTTTTTTTTTTCAAAATTTATTGCTGTGTTACTTGGTGTGGTCACAAAAATAAAATGATCACTGCAAAAGGAGCATGTGTGTAAAATTACAAAAATTTAGGGGGCACCTGGGTGGCTCAGTTGTTAGGCGTCTGCCTTCTGCTCGGGTCATGATCCCAGGATCCTGGGATCGAGCCCCGCATCGGGCTCCTTGCTCAGTGGGGAGCCTGCTTCTCCCTCTCCCACTCCCCCTGCTTGTGTTCCCTCTCTAGCTGTGTCTCTCTCTGTCAAATAAATAAATAAAATCTTTAAAAAAAAAAAATTTAGAGATTTAAACCAAGGATTTCACTTGTTGAAACCATTGTCCTCATCCTCAGCAGACTTAATTCAAGGGTTTGTCCTAGAGAAGCGAGGACTCAATCTAAAGAAAAAATTATAGTGTCAGACACATGATCTTAAAAGGGCTTATATTTCAAAAAAAGCTGGATTTTTGCAGGGAGGAAATATCATTTGAGTGTCAAAGGCTAAAAGCTTGAGGGACTCAGGGCATATGTAGAAAATGATAAAGTGGAGGTAAATGCGGGCTGATGCACTTTCTTCTGCCCAATAATACAACAAAAGTTTGGCCAGCTGACAGTAAGAGAAGAATTGCAAGTGAATTTGACTAGTCAACACAGCTGGGTCCCTGGGAAACAGTCCAGTGCCCCACCCTCTGGGCACAGCTTGACATATGGCAGTAGCAAGTCAGGATGATTGAAACTCAGTACATGTTTTAGGAAATTCTAGGGTAAAAGGATCTTTACCTAGCTTCCCAAAGTATAACCTGGGTTGTAAGCCTCGTGGAAATGCTTCTTGTCCAGCATGGTACCTGGTAGTAGCAAAGAGTAGATGGGGGGCTTGATGAGGTGGTATGAGGGCAGACCCTGAAGACTTAAAGGACTCTTTAATTCATCATTTGGAGGAAACAATGAGCTGGGTGGGATTGGCAACTGGAAAGCAAAGAGGAACACCCATGTTTCAAGGTGAATGCAAGGACAGCACTCAAAAGAGCAGACTATGGGGTGGGGTGGGAGGGATGGGGTGACTGGGTGATGGACACTGGGGAGGGTATGTGTTCTGGTAAGCGCTGTGAACTGTGCAAGACTGTTGAATCTCAGATCTGTACCTCTGAAACAAATAATGCAATATATGTTAAGAAAGAAAAAAAGAAGAAGAAGAATGTAGCAGGAGGGGAAGAATGAAGGGGGGGAAATCGGAGGGGGAGAAGAACCATGAGAGACGATGGACTCTGAAAAACAAACTGAGGGTTCTAGAGGGGAGGGGGTTGGGAGGATGGGTTAGCCTGGTGATGGGTATTGAGGAGGGCACGTTCTGCATGGAGCACTGGGTGTTATGCACAAACAATGAATCATGGAACACTATATCTAAAACTAATGATGTAATGTAGGGGGATTAACATAACAATAAAAAAATTAAAAAAAAAAAAAGAGCAGACTATGAATTGTACAAAATTATGAATTGTGTATCACATAGAAAGGCCAGATGGGTAGATGTCAATGACTTTGGCTTGTATACCTGTCCCCCGAAGTCTCAGCAGTGATATCAGAATGAAAATTTTCACCTTAGGAGGATGAGGAGAATGAGGATGAGGAGAATTCTGAGCCAACCAAATACTTTCCTCAGAGAAATGTTTAAACTAGAAAAAAAAAACTGTGTTTATTTTACATTGGTAAGATCACATATTTTGCCACCAGTGAAAATGGGGGCTCACAAGGTAAATTCAGTTATAGAGAATATTTTTAAAAGCTACATTTTTCATGTCTGAGTCATGTAAAATTCATACCTCAATTAAAAGAGACATGTTTGTCCATAATTCTACTTGAGGTCATGTTAAAATAATTTATTCATATTTTAGAAAGTGGGAGTTAGATGATTTTCATTGAAGAGATACTTCTCTGCAAATATATTTCCTATTGAACATTTACTTTTCAACCAAATGCTTAATAAACATGTCTGTGACTTCACTTACCAAAGGTAAAAGTGGCCTAAAGGGAGGAGAAGGAAAATACCAACATGGTTTTCCTAAAGTGTTTTCATAATAATCGTTTTTCCTTAAACATAAAGGAAGTTACACTGATACATCTTACTCTGAATACAGACTGGAAAACTGAAAAACTAGATTGTATAGCCAACAGGAAATAACATTATGAAATACTTTTACTGACATTACTACATCACCTTTTAAGTAAAAGAAATAGAAACAAATGTCAGGAATGTGTTTTCAAGAATGAGCTTTTTACTTGTGGTATTTTATTCTGGCTCTAAATATAACCTGCAAATGAAAAGAAAACATTTGTTTTTATAACAAAATAGTTTGTTACCTACTTGATAGTGTATCATAACTTCCTTTTTTTTTTCTTTCTTGGATCTTTTTATTTAGAAATAATTTCAAACTAAAAAAAGACATAAGAATAATACTGAGAACACCTGTATACCTTTTACCCAGATTCACGTGTTGTTAGTTATCTTTAATGGTACTTTTCAAATTTTTCAGCATACTGAATACTGAAACAAAAGTTAGTCAGGCTACATTGTTTTGTGTGTTTCATAGGCAGCATCCCTGTTTACCATGGTTTTCAGGGAAGGACAGATTCTGCCAGTCCACAGAACTCCCCTTAGGGCAGTGGGGGCCAGATCATCTTTCTTTTGTAATCCTAAGAAGGGCCACTCCACTTGTTGAAAGAAGAGTCAAGGAAGCTCCCAACTATTCTAGCTAATGAATAAACCAAAAATGATAAACAAATGAATGTGTAAGCAAATAAGTCTTAATGGTATATATTTCAAAAGTGTGAGTTTCATTCTTTAACCTGTTTCTTCTGCAACTAACAGTATCTTATAACTCTTTCCAAAATATATATATATATATTATATATATTTATATATGATATATAGCCATTGCTATGGTGATGGTATAATGTTATAGAGAGATGTAGAAGTATAAATACACCTGTAAATAGAATTACAGGTATAGATTTAAAAATGCTTTCCCGTATTTTGCCTAATGGGATTATACTATATGCACTCTTCTGCAGCTTGCTCTTTCCACATAACAATATACCTGAACTAGCTTGTGGTATTAATTCATGTAGCTCTGCCTCGGCCTTTTTAAAAGTAATATAATATTGCATTATATGGATATGCCATAATTGTTTAAACCATATCCTAAGCATTTATTTTTTTCCCTTTTGCTGTTATAAAAGTAACAAACAAACATTTGCCGTGTATATCCATTTCTTATCTGAGGTCTCCTGTAAAATAAATTTCTAGCAGGGTTATTTGTGCATGTAAATTGTGATAATGATTGTTAAATAATTTTTATAATCAGAGTTTGAAATTTCTTGTCGTTGGCACGTAGTGTATTCAGTAAATGTTTGTAGAAGGAGGAAGGAAAGGAGAAAAAAAGGGAAGGGAGTCAGGCAGGCCGATTTTGGGGGACAGTCTCCTTTACTTAAGTGAGAGAACAGGGTCCTCCCAGTGAAGGTTGTGGTAGCCTTTACTTACCGATTTTCTATTGTGCTTTTGAGTCTTTTGTTTCTGTACTTTAAAAAATATTATGAGCTTTTTGTATCTTTCAGAGGACAGCTTCAATGTTGTAGAAGGTTATAACAAATATCAGGAAGAATATAACAAATAGAATGTTAAATATTTTTATCATATGGTTCTGTCATATCCTCAACTTTTTTTAAAATCACACTTGCAGTTTTTTTCAGTCTGTCTGTCTCCTCAGATAGATACTAAGCAAGGAGGACCATAAGAATAGAGACCATGCCTGTCTCTACTTTACAAAGATGTCTGGGTGCTCAGCATTTGTTAAAAGCAAAAAGTGGAGGGACAGAATTAGAGTGTGACAGACAGAGATAGAAAAATAGACCTAGAGAAAGAGATAGGGAGACAGCCAGAGGGACAGAGATCGAGATAGAGATAGAAAGTAAGGAAGAGAAGGAGGGATGGAGAGAGGGAAGGAAGGAAGGGAACAAGGTTAGAACTGTAAATATAGGAGATATACGTAAAAATGAATGGTGAGAAAGGAAAAAAAGCACCAAGCTACAAGAATCTCAGTATTTTCTGAGTTCAGAATCAGAGAAACATTGGATCATTTTCCAGAAGACCAAAATTGATGTCCATAGCTAGGCCTCTGACTGCGGGTAAAAACTATGAGGGTCCAGCGTAAGGATTATTTCAAGGCCTTGTCTTGTAATTTAAGTTGTGCAAAGAGAACTGAGCAAGTAGAGGTAAAATACCTACTTTCTATTACCTGATGCTGTGGGAATGGAAATGTAATTACAGTCATGAATCCATCATAGTGAGGGAAGCTTGGAAATTGCACTGGACTAGGAGCCCGTGTAATGTAACAACGTAAAAGCGTATGAAGCAGTTTTGCTTATTTTTATTTTAGATTAGAGTGTAATGTAGTGGAGACATTTATAAAACATTTTCTAGCTAAAATTTCTATTTGATCCTATTACATTATAACTGTATCTTTATATTTCTATAGTGTGTGTATATATATACACACACACACACACACATCATACATATGCTTACATAATTACAGTGTATGGAGACACTCACATTAAAGAAATAAACAATCTTATATTTTATACCATTTACAAGTGTTGTTAAACCTAGATAGGAAATAGATTAGTCGATTTATAAGCTTCTTGCTTCTTCTACCTCACTATCTCTCGGTTTCTTCTTTTTGGGCCATGTGTCTCTTTTCACCAACATTAGGAAGTGAGTTCATGAAAGGAAAAGAAATCAAATATTCAAATAAGGTTTGTGTTTTTTGTTCATTTTACTTCATCAATATTCTCATACTCATGCATACTGATACTTATGCCCGACTGATGACTAATTCCAGTAATACCAGAGAATGAGATTCAAATTATACTTTAATAGGAGGATTTGTTAACATATGGAACATGATGCCTCACTTGGAGCTCCTCTCAATTTATTGGAAATCAACAGGAGTTTGATGGTGTTCATACCTTGAAGAAGCAACTGGCAGAAAGTAGTGCTCATGGAAGTTTCCTTTACAAGTTAGAAAAACATTTTGGCTTCATCCTACAAATACTGCACTCCAAGGCCTATTGCTACTGTTTTCCGAATTACTCACTGGTTTGATGAATGGCAGTTACAAGTAGAGCTTTTATTGCAATGCACAGATGTTGATATTTTCCACAATTTTCTTGGAGTAAATGGAAGGCTTTCATATTGAAAAAATTCATTTTGGATATAATAAAAGAACTTAGATTTCCATTTTTTGAAGATCCATACAACTCCTACATTTTTATTCTTATTTTTAAAAGAAAGTTTATTTAAAGAACCTGCCTTCCTTTGCATTGATAAAAAGCAGATGTTAACTAATGGGATGAAGCCAGAGGTTTAATGAGTAATAATAGAGAGTTAGAAATAGAATAATCATGTTGGAAGTCAGAAATGGATTAGAATTTTTACAGAAAACTGGATAAAGCTAATGATGTTTGTGTATTTTTGTGTTTGTGTGTGTGTATATGTGTGTGTGTAAGGAGGGAGAGAAAGAGAGGATGATGGAAAGGAGAGAGAAAAAGAAAATGTTGGGTGAAAATGTTTCATGATAAAATTCAGTTCTCAAATGACTTGGGATTTACCTACATTTTAAATTTATTTTAATCGTGTATTTGAAGTCCACATGCTGTGTGAGACTTTTAAATCAGGGCTTATAATTCATATAAAGAAATGTATAGATGAATTTCCTGGAAAAGTTTCCAAGGGCTTTTAAAATACATATATTTGCTTTTAGGATACATATATTTGCTACTTGAGTTCCTTACTATGTCCAGAAACTTACAGTTGTGTTAGGAAAAAAAAAAAGGTTTACATTATTTTAAATAATGTGACTTTGTAAATAAATAGGACCCTTGCCTTGTGTGTAATTATTCACATTGGCAAAATTTTACTGTGAAATCAGAATGATATCCACAGCTATCAAAGTACTGTTTTCTGTGATCTCATTTAACTGTGTTAAGGAATCTTGAGAAAATTGTCATTCTGTTTATGCAAATATTTCCAAGGTGAGGAAACTATGTGGTGAGAATAAAAAGTTATTTTGGAAAATATCCTTTTAGAAATGTTTCACAGTTTGGTTTATAGGGTTTATTTTTTAAAGTACAAAGATTTTCACTTTTCTTAATGTTGGATTATTTCAAAGGATATTTCTTTAATATTAGATTAATTTTAAGCAATCCAGAGTAATAAATGTTAATTTTAATTATTTTTATTTCTTGTTTATTTTTGAAGTGGGCCAAAGTAATAACGAAATCTACAATAGTGTTTTGGAGCAGTTTTCGTTTTATAGAAAAATTAAGAGGAAGCCACTGAGATTTCCCATATAGCCCTGCCCCCACACGTGTGCAGCTGTGTCACCCAACCGGAGTGGCGTATTTGTTATAACTGGTGATCCTTGACACATCAAAATCACCCAAAATCCAGAGTTTTGCAATCCATTCACTCTTGGTGTTGTACAGTCTATGCATTTGGACAAATATATAATGACATATGTCTATCATTATAGTATGATACAGAGTATTTTCACTGCCCCCAAGTCCTTGGTGTTATGTCTGTTCATCCACTTCCCTTAATCTCTGGCAACCTCTGATCTTTTTACTGTCTCCATAGTTTTTCCTTTTACAGAATGTCATGTAGTTAGAATATAGTCATATAGTCATTTAGTATGTAGCCTTTTCACATTGGCTTCTTTCACTTAGTAATATGCGTTTAATTTCCCTCCATATCCTTTCATGGCTAGATAGCTCATTCCTTTTGAGTTCTGTATATCCCATTGTCTGGATGTACCATAATTTGTTTATCTGCTTACCTACTGAAGGACATCTTGTTTGCTTCCAAGTTTTGGCAGTTAGGAATAAAGCACATCTGTGTGCAGGTTTTTGTGTGGACATAAGTTTTCAGGTAACCATCAAGGTAAACATCAAGCAGTGCTATAATGATTTTTTTTCATGATGCAATTAATTTTGCAATGTTTTCTTTTTTTATTTGGCATTTGTAGCATTTTTTATAATTTCTATTTTATGTGTAGGAGTATGGTTTGGTCACTTTCCCATAACACCTAGCCTGTCTGTATATTTGCATGTTTGTATGCTACATTCTGAGTTTTTGTGTCCCTGTACCTACTAATGGATTTTGTCCGGTAAAATAACTTTTTGAGGGTCAAAACTGAATAAAGTGAAAAGAAGCCAAAAGTTCTAAACTGTTTTTGAACAAATCAAATGCATTTTAGTAGTTCTGTCCTTCTGTTAGTCGTATCTGGGCACGATTTTGCCCATGGGAAATTTCTTAAGAGTTTAAAAAGGCTGAATAATACTCATTAGTGTCTATGGATTTTCAGACAGTTTGTGTACTTATTTAATCTTTATAGTTTATGAGGTAGTTCTAAGTAATTTATTAATTGAAGAGATTCTGGTTTCCCTTTATAGCTCCTCTTTCTGATCACATTAAGAACTTCTTTAATAGATGCTCTAATAAAAATAAGTAATACCAGTGAGGTGTGGAGGGAAATGAGAGTCTGGTTTCTGTTCATAGAAGACATTACTTTGATTTCACTGGAGTGAATAGCCCCGAACTCATCTGAACATAGTACTGAAGTGGTGAAAAGATGCACATTTAAGGAAAAGAGAGCAACTTTTTTTCCAGCTTTATTGAGGTACAGTTGACAAATAAAAAGTGTGTATATTTAAGGTGTACAGTGTAATGATTTGATATAATATACATTGTGAATGATTACTACAATAAGCTAATTAACAAGCTAATGAACCCATCCATCATTTCACATAGTTACTTTTCATGTGTGTGTGAGAACACAAGATTTACTCTCAGCAGGTTTCAAGTATACAATACAGTATTATGAACTACAGTTACCAGGCTGTACATTAGATTCCCAGAACCTATTCATCTTATAACTGAGTTTGTGACCTTTGACTAATTTCCATTCCCCCTACCCCCAGCTCCTGGCAACCACCATTTTCTCTTTGCTTCTATGAGTTTGATTATTTTAAGATTCCACAAATAAGTGAGATCATGCAGTATTTATCTTTCTGTGCCTGTCTTAATGTCACTCAGCATAATGTCCTTGAGATTCATTCATATTATCACAAATGGCAGGATTTTCTTCTCTTTAATGGGTGAGTGATATCCCATAATAATATTTTTCTGGCTGAATAATGTATATGTACATTACACACATACAGTGGAATATTATCTATACCACATATTCTTTATCCATTCGACTGTTGATGGACACTTCCGTTGTTTCCATATCTTGCCAATTGTGAATAGTGCTGCAGTGAACATGGGAGTACAGATACCTCTTTCACATCCAGGATGGGACTGCTAGATCATGTGGCAGTTATATTTTTAATTTTTTGAGGAATTTCCATATTGTGTTTTTATAATGGCTGTACTGATTTACAGTCTTACCAACAGCTGTACAAGGATTCCCTTTACTCCACACCAACACTTACCATCTTTTGACTTTTTGATAATACCATTCTAACAGGTGTGAGGTGATATCTCATTGTGGTTTGATTTGCATTTTCCTGATGATGAGTGATGTTGAGCCCATCTTCATATACCTGTTGTCCAGCTGTGTATTTTTTTAAATGCCTATTCAGTGCTTTTGCCCACTTTTTAACCAGGTTATTTATTTGCTGTTGAGTTGTATCAGTTCCTTATATAATTTGGATATTAACTTCTTATCAGATACGTGCTTTTCAAATATTTTCTCCCAAAAGAGAGTAAATTCTAACAAACTGTTATGCTACTTTAATGCCTATAGACCAATAGCCACTTCTTGATTTTATCTCCTATTCTATCTTGTGTATTTCCTACAACTCTCATTACGTACTTCCTTACATTGTAGTAATTAATATTTAACATCTATCTTCTTTACATTTTAAATATTCTTTAACTCAGTTTCTAAGCCCATCAACTTAAAAATAATGGTACAGAATGTTTGTTGGTTTAATTAGTCAATATAATTTAAAATGTTAAATATCTTAAATGTAAAAATATCTTAATGTTTTATCAGAATGGACTTAAAGCTAAAAAGTCCTTTGGGACCTTATTTTTGATACTACAAAATCTACAAAAGTGATATAAGCCTCAATGTAAACCTGTGGTTCTTATTAAATGATAATTATAAAGGCTTTTATACCCAGGTTGCTATCTTAAATCTTGTTATTAGCCTAGAAACTTGCTGGCAGATGGGTTTTATCAGTCATGGTTAAATTGCTCTGGGTGGCCCGTAATCATTATGTCATTATCAATCGCAGGATGAGCTGGTCATACTATTTGTAATTTCACTAAGTTGTTCTATCGGCTCTCCAGAAGTCAATGCAAATAAACGGGTTCCAAACCCCTTCGGAACACACTGTAAATCTTTGTAACTTCATGGCCAAATGGTAAACCGCAGGACCACATGACTCAATTCCCTTGAGACAGTCATGTTATTCCTGTCAGATTTTTCTTCCCTCATTCATCAGCTGGAGGCTTTCATCTCCCTTTAAAGTCATGGCCTTTCAAGTAGGGGTGAAATTACACCTGTCAGTAATAAATGTTCCTAGTACTCTCTATCATTCTGTCATTTCACAAAAGACATTAAAAGGAAGTCATAGCCTATTCCATTTTTATTTAGCAATACTTTTGTTTTTCTTTTCTCTATAGTACTTTTAAATACCTTCCAGTTATGTAATTGTTGAGAGTATTTTTAAAATATCCACCTACATTGAGGAATGATATCGAAACATTGGGATATTAGCTTCTGTGTGAGTTATACATTATATTCAGTAACTATATTAAACTTATTTGACAGAAGGACTTAGCTGTATACATAATCTACAACGGCAATCTAAATGTGCCCCTTAGCACACTTGTTCTGTTTATTTTTTCTACATTACGCTCTGATAACTTTGTGGTTGCTTGTAATACCATACAGCAGGTGCACCTGGGCAGCCACCATTTTATTTACACAGAGAACAAAGTTAATGTTTTATCAAATGCAGGCCACACCTGGGTTGGGACATTAGTAGGAAGCAGAGTTCAAATCAAAGTTGCAATTTGCTCTTAGCCTGATATTTGAACTCCATTGAGCAAACTCTTTTGAGTTCTCTTGAAAGTTTTGAGGACTTGGTCTCTTAACTCCCCATTAACCAAAGGATGAAAGCCAGAAGACTGAATACATTACCCATAATGCTAGTACTCACTATGGTAGGTCTTGCTTTAAGCAAGGCAAATAACTGAATTGTGTCATTACTGCCCACACCATACACTGTCCCAGGCAGAGAATGCTTTAAAAACAAATGTATTTGGCTTGATGTACCTGAGTGTGAGGGGAAAAGTTTTAATCAATGCCCTAAAACGGAGCTAGAGGAACAAATGAATATTGTGTGAATTTCACAGATTGCTGATGATGGTCATGCTCTAAAGGTTTGTTGTTGGTGATGTTGATATCTCTCAAGGAGAAAGTATGTGCCAGTTGTTTTTAGATTAGTGATACAGCTAAGAATACATGAATACAATTAGCCACCCACAATTGCTAGCAAAACATCTTTAATAGAACATACAGGACATATTTAATTCCTCTATTTCTATATCTTGTTTTTTTACCCTCCTTCTTTCACATAAGGAGAAAAATAGCACAGTAAATTAAAAATCAGAGCCTAAAACTTAGTAAAAAGGGTGGATTAACCCAGCTTGTTACTAAACCGAAGAATTTATCTCAAAAGCACAATGTGAATTTAATTTCGCTGGAAATGGTTACATTAGAGTTTGATGAGAAAAAACCAGAAGTATCTGTCAAGCCTAATCAAGTAATATCCTTATTTAGAGAAACAACTTCATCCATATGTAAGGCTGAAAATAAATTACTATTATTTAATAATTATGTTTTCTGAAATATCTATATCTGTATAAATAATTTGTGAAAATTGAATTATCCCTATTTATTCCCCAAATCTTTATACTGAGTAATCTTCTGTAGTTCAATTTAAAGTGTCCACTAATACTTCCACTCAAATAGAGGTTGAACTTAATACCCTCAGTCCTCTGAATTAAGTATGAAATGCCTCTGACCATGCCAAACCCTAACATTGTGGCCTTGGGCTCTCACTCCAAGTCTTCTATTTCATACATGGTTCTTAACAAGCTTGTTTCCCTGTTTTATTCACCTTTAGAAGATAAGCATCAAATTAAAAGAATTATGTACAATAGTTAGAAAAGAAAGACTAATAGCCAAGGAGAGAAGGGAAAAGTAACAATGATGTGCTGGACATATTCTGAGGCAGTTGCATATGTGTTAACACATTTAATCCCTCAAACCCTTCATGTGGCACATTACTTATTTCACAAATAAGTATGCTAAGGCAAAGGACGTATGGCAGGCAATTCCCCCAAGGCTAGGAAGTAGCAGAATTGGGATATTCACTCAGGGTATTTTACCTTAAGCCAGTGGTGGATGCTCACAGAGATGACGTACGTCACCTATACAAGCTTATTTATTTGAGAGAGAGAGAGAGCACACAAGCAGGGGGAGTAGCAGAGGGAGAGGGAGAAGCCTGGTGTGGGACTTGATCCCAGGACCCCAGGAGCATGACCTGAGCCGAAGGCTGAGGCTTAACCGACTGAGCCACCCTGGTGCCCCACCTATACAAGTTTAAATGTTGTCTAGTATATTTGTTGGAGCAAGACATAGAGAATCCATTTTAGGAAGATCCATAGAAATGGTTAAAATATACAGAGCTTTTAAGTTATTGACATCATGTCTTTTGTGGAACCTCTCATTTTCTAAATATAATTAATACATTATTTTACACATTTTTGTTGTCCTTGCTTGAAACATTTAGCTCTGAAATGGATGTCACACTTATGATGTCTCAAATAAATTTAAATAACTCAATTTTTTTAACTCAATTTATAATAAGCCCAAATTACATTATTTTTAAAATTTTCTTTCCAATATTATGTATGTGTCAC
Organism: Halichoerus grypus; assembly: GCF_964656455.1. Taxonomy (NCBI): domain Eukaryota; kingdom Metazoa; phylum Chordata; class Mammalia; order Carnivora; family Phocidae; genus Halichoerus; species Halichoerus grypus. The sequence continues at coordinate 64,439,449 of NC_135714.1, forward strand.
CTATATAATATCAGGGCAAATAATAGCACTTGTCCATCCCCCACCCCCACCCACCAAATTTCAGCTGGCTTTTATGTTTTACTGATATGCACATATGCCACACTGTAGTATTTTACAGAAACAACCTACAAATCACCTGCATGAGAATCACCCTTGTTACTTTTGTAGAAAGCTGAATTAGGTCATCAGGGATCGGGGCTTGAGAGCACAGTGTCTGAGAACCATTGCCTTTCAACACCATTTCCCTTTGTACTTTAAGATGATGGTGCTTTGCAGCTGACTGCATTTTACAATCCATGTGCACCTGCAAAGAGTAATGCTTGACCAAAACACTGTTGACTGAAACAAAAATGATGGGGAAAACCAAAGTCTGTCTTCAGCTTATAAATGATCATTGTTGGCCATGCTCTTCCCTAGACCTTTGCCACAGAAAAGCAGGCAGGCACATGTTTGATTCATTCTCTCCAATTATTTTAAGTATTACAGTTGTTCCCCACTTAATATGAAGCTGGGTTTTGTTCATTGATGCTATTGTTCATGGGTCCCTGTCCTATCTGTTAAGTACATTTGTAATTTGTATTCAATTTTTCCTCTCTAGTGTGTATAGCATATTGATTTACAAGTTCATTTCACCCCAAAGTCAAGTTAATGTCAGTTTGCCCTGAAATTATGCTATTCCTTCCATACTAATGGGGACAGTTTTGATTAAAATTAACTGCTACTTTAGAATATCTTAAGTCTCAAGAGGTCATTCAAAGCAAATGGAAAGTTTGTTCCTGACAGAAAGTGTCCTAAGAGGTGCATTTGTGTGACTAATAATGCCCTGATCCCAGTAGCTCTGTATTTCATAGAGATGACAGCCAGTCCATGCCATTGGTGAGGCGCTGACTCTCAGTTAAGGCACTTCTATTGAAAAGGAGACCTTGATGTAATAGACATCCCAGATGGTCTAATTAGAGAAGATGGCTCTGATGTGATGTGGGTAATTGGGAAGAACTGGGAGCAGGTCTTCTGCTGGAGAAGCATGTGGTCTATGTGTTCTTGGAAGTCTGGCTACACTACAGAAAGATTAGGAGGCAAGGTTAATATAGTTTAACAGAGAAATTAGCAGATGAGGATAATGTTTGTTTGTTTGTTTAAACTTGGAAAATTCAATGCTGACAAATACTGTAATGTGGCTCTTTCTAAATGTGCTTACAGGTATTGAATTTCAGTGAGTTAGTCCCATTTACCAAAAATTTTATAAAAGCATTGCATACTCATACTATTAAAGTGTTGTTTGAGGTCGAAATGTTTCAAAATGGCTTCTGATCAGAAGAGAAAAACATAATTTTCATGTCAATGTGCAGGATACAACTTTGTTGCATTTATAACAAAACCTTATCAGTATAATTATAGCCTCAACTTTCCCATTTCCTTATTGATATACTTAAATATTTATCAACTAATTTTATTTTAAAATAAATACCATGTTATATTTTAGATTTCTTCAGTGGTAAAGAATATTAAAACTTCACATGTATTTTAATAATATATTGAAAAATCTCTGTATTTTTATTGCATTAACACTTTCCTGTCCTCCGTACAGCCAGTAAATTTTGGCTGATACTGAGAACAAAGCTCCTAATATTTACTAACATGAGCAAATTAGTTTACCAGACTTTGGGAACTCTGGTTTGAGCTTAGGGGACTGCAAACACAGTGCACAATTTAGAAATTACTGGCTATTTACTGGTCAAACATTGTTCATTGTCTAGGTAAATAGTGATATGGAAGCAAACTTGTACAAGTGCAAAGTAAATAACAATGTGTTTACTTTTTTTCTAATATTTCCATCTATTTATAACAAAGTATTATGTCTATTAGAATTCAAACTTTTTTTTACAAAATAAAGCTTAAGAATATTTTAACACCTAACTGCAATGCATCTATTTTGAAAAACTGACACCACAGATACCCCCTGAGGTGGACATGCACTTTGAAACTTCTAGCAAAATAAATAAATAAAATAAAAAACAATTTAAAAATAAAAGAAACTCTAGCAAAAATAGCTTAGAAGTAATGTGTATCTTCCATATTTCACTCAGCAATCTCTTCAAGACCTTTAGGACATTATTGGAAGAAACCACAATATTGCTTATGGTCATGGAGTAGAGTAGGATTTAGCTGGGTGGGTATCTGGGCTCTCAATACATTCTTCAAAGTTTAGCATCTTGGAGGTCACCCTCAACTCCATTTCTTCAGCTGTTAGGGAGCTGGTAATTAGCATTAATTATTCACTGCTTAGTTACTAACCCTCTCCAGAAAGGGGAGCTATTTCTTTTAACTGGTCAATACAACCTCAGATATCTCACATCTTAACCTTACATAAAATTATAAAAAAATGTCATATTGTATTGTTTCGAATCCTATTTCCATGTAAGTTTTATTTGTGTGTCCTCCCAAGTAAACTGTAAACTTTCATCTGTGTATTTTGGGTGCCAAGCCTGAAACCAGACCAGAGTGGTCCTTCTTTGTGAGCCCAGGCCTTCTGGCTGTTTGCAGACATATAAAATGATGATGAAGGTTTAAGAATTATATATGAAGCATCTCATGGTCATGGATGAAAGTCAAGTCTGGAAGGAATAAGCTTTATTTTTTCAGGTCTTTGAAGAAAAAAAATAAAAGGTAGAGCGAGGTGTACTTCTTGGAATTAAGAAGTAAGAGGTATTGCATGAAGTCAAGCTTTTTTTACAGAAAAAAATATCATCTACAACATGTAAAAATTTTATCTCATGCCATGTAAGTAAAGAGAGTGAAGAGTTTTTCTCAAACAGATACATGGCACTTAAGGACAACCAAGTAAGTGATTTGATAATTATTCAATATAATTCTTTCAAGTTTGTGGTCAAGTTTTCTTATATTCAAATTTTACCATGATACAAAAAAAGGTAAGGACCTCTACCGTGTTAGAAAAAAAAAAAGAGAGATATATAAAAATAATTTAGAGGTAAGATGATACGAAGTAAATATCAATGAATCTTGGAAGATAAAATGGAAACATAAATTTAAATCATATGAAAATAATTGAGGAAGCAGGAATGGAGTTCTTTTTGGAGGGTCTTGCAGCCAAATCAGCCACATCATTATTTCCATGATTTTTATTACTAGTAAATAAAAAAAATGCGTTAAGTCAATTTTTCCCCATCCAGTTGAGGGTGATGTGGCTAATAACAAGTAGATTTTTACGTAGGTGTAATGAGGATGTACTATATTATGAATAAAACAGGCTATTAATTAAAGACTCAAAATAAATACCTTCTAATAGAAATGGAATAAAATTTTAATTTAAAGCACACGTGAAACCAACGTAAAATTATTCATTAAAAAATAGAGGAAGTGTGGCATCTATATATATAATATTTATTACTCTTTTGGGTTCCTGGACCCAATTCCAATGTGTGTGTGTGTGTGTGTGTGTGTGTGTGTGTGTGTGTGTGTGTGTAGGCTTCCCCATACCGACAAGCAATTCTTGGACACCAGGGGAATTCAACTCAATTCTGACACTGTCTACCTAGAGATAGCATCAGATTCCACAGGCAAAGGGCTCAGTCCCACAGACTGCCCTCTACCTCAGATGCCAATCACAAACTCAGGTTATTACCTGTACTTCTGATGGACTGACTTTAAATCAGTGGTTCCCATGACCCCTCCTTGGGTTCAGTTCATTTGCTAAAATGGCTCATGGAACTCAGGAAAACCTATTTATTCACTAGATTACTGATTTATTACAAAGGATATTAAAGAATACAAATGAACAGCCAGATGAAGAGATACATAGGGTGAAGTCCTGAACAAAGGGGCTTCTGTGCTCTGGGAGCTTGGGATCTGACATGGTGGAAGCATTCCGGTTTCTTGACTAGAAGCTCTCAGAACCCTCTCCTTTTGGGTTTCTATAGAGGCATGATTGATTAACTCATTGAAAATTGGTGATTGATTCACTCATTGACAATTGGTGATTGATTCAACCTCTAGCCTCGCTACCTCCCTGGAATCTGAGGTGGAATTGAAGGCTCCAATCCTCTAGTCATGGTTGGTTCCCTGGGCAACCAGCCCCCACGCTTGGGTGCTTTCCAAAAGTCACTTCATTAACATAAACCCAGTTATTGTGGAAAAGGGGCTTGTATGAATGACATGACATCCATTTCAGCTTTATGGATCAGAAGCATTTTCAGGAACTGAGGACAGGTGACCAAATACTATAGTAAAAGATGCTCCCATTACTCTTACAGGTCAGGAAATTCCAAGGCTTTGGGGAACTGTGAACCAGGAACTGTGGGTGAAGACCAAATATATAAGAGAAATTTATTTCGGTCATCTGAATAACCAAATAAATATATTTCTTATAAATCATAGTAACACAATTACTAAAGTGATCTTTGGTTACCTATCACTTTTCAAGTCATCCAAAAGTCAGGGACAATTTTCAGTGATTGAATGTTTTATTTTACTAGTAGGTAATTGGTTGACTTCTCTGAATGTGTGAAAATACAAACTAAGGAGTGGGGGAAAAAATTACTTCTACTGCATTAAAGTCCAGATAGAATTAGTTTATTCTCTGAGTAAATATTTGTGAAGGATTCCCACTCCAGTTCACAGTTTTTTTTTTTCTGATAAGTTAGGAATGGATCACCTATCAAAACTCATTGAATCAAAATGACACCAGGTGGCAGTGGCCTGCTCAAGGGGGCGTCCTTGCAGGGCCACTGGGGGGCCTTCGTTTAGAGTTGACATTCTATTCCCTTGTTAAAATTCTTATAATTGAACTGCCTGCTTAAGAGACATGGGATTTTCTGAATACATTTAGTGTTGAAAAACATATAATGACTCATTTCCATGACCTTTATTATGCTCTGCAATTTTAAAAGAAGGAAAAAAGAAACCAATGAGAAAAAAAGCACCCAACGATGTATTTATTATATATTATGCACCTCAGTGACCTAACTTGATGTCTTACATATATTATGTAGTTAAATATTCAGTAGATATTTAATACTCTTGAAGGACTGAATACAGTGGTGTATTTGGCCTCATCTAAAAACACAGTGCAAATAGGCATTTGCTAAGCACCATTAAACTCTTACTTTCCAGCCTTCTGTTGCTGGATGTGATGATTTATTTGATCTTCCTATGTCAAGTATCTGTCCACACATATATTTTATGTTTAGGCATATATTCCAGGGTGATTGTGTCTAATTAAGTGATTTTGAATATCTCTTTCCTTATTGCAAGGGGCAATAGTGAGAGGATTTGTCATGATGCTCTTAACTGTCCATTTTCACTGTGAAAATGAATAATCTTTAAGATTATTATTTTCTAATTTCCATAGGAACATATTGATGTATTAATGAATGATATCATCAGCCATCAGAAGCATGGAGAGAATAATATAATATGGAATTGTGGAAACAATTTTTATATATGTCATGTGTACTTCATTACATTTGTTCATACTTATTTCATTGTTGCTGTTTTTTTTATTGAATGCTATATATTTTTGAGTTACATTTATGGAAAGTGATGCAAAAAAAAAATGCTCCCATTAGTACCTACATGACTGAACACCTGAAGGCAGAGCACAGTGATCGAGATGATGCAGTAAATTTATAAACAAGAATCTTTAGGGTTCAGGGCTTCCCATTACCCTTACCTTTTGGTAAGAGCAGTAATACAATGTATAACTTTATTTATGGTTGGCTCATCAGTGGATGACTCCAGAGAAGAATGAAGAGAACAATTTGTTGGAAAGGGGGTGATGGTGGAGGTGCTGGGGCTGTCATGGTGACGAAGGAGATGTTGTTTTACTCTCAGAGACAGCAAGGAAGATTGCTGAAAAGGCTTTGTGATTGAGAATCCCTGATTTTCTCCAACAATGTCCATGTCACAGCTTGAAATGAATTGAACAAATCTTTCATTTGTATTTTGTCCTTAGTGTTTGATCTACAATTGAGTGAATTTAAACTATGTTACTGTTGCTTCAAGGTGATGGCTTGATTCCTGATGCTATGCTGATAAATTCAGTTTGGTCACCTTATTCCTGTCATCATTCTCATCGCTTGACTTAATTAGTTCTTCGAGGTCATGTTTAATCAGCTTTATACTGACTGACAATCTCTCCTGTCTCTTTTGTCTCTTTATACCTATTCCCTACAGGAAGTGAGAGCACTGGCTTTGGAATAACATAGATCTGGGTTCAAATTTTGGCTTAGCCATTTTCTGGCTGTGAGACTTTTGGCAATTTACCCTCTATAAACCTTATTTTCCTGGTCTATAAAATGAGAGAAACACTATCTGCCTTTGGGGTTTGTCGGTAATGAAAACTAAATAGTACAAGTATGTAAAGCACCTGGCCTACAATGAATATTTAAATAAACTGAAGCTGCTATTTCTGTGACTGCTATTTTCAGGCTCTGCACCCTCTCAACAGCTCCATCCACTTCATCATCCGCAAGTGACATTTAACAAAGTCATTGACACCATTTTCTACTGGTCCCCAGTGGGTATTTCCAGTAAAGTGCTTCCCTTCTTTAATTATTGCCTTAAATATTTGATATATCATGAAAAATATTTCCTAGGATCCAGTTACAGTTTTGAAGCCAGACCTAATTTTTTCTAAGATGCTCTGAAATGTGTGCTGTGAATGTTGCCACATGAAGATTACATCTTTCCTTTTCCCTAGGAGTGGGCTTGGACTATTGAATACCCCTTAAGTGAGTAGTTATGTTATGAAATTTAGGAAAGATTAAATATCATAATCATTAAAAATTATTTTGGACTCACTGAGTAAAAAACTCAATAGTTAAAGGCAAACATTGAGTATCCTGGGATGAATGAGACAGATTTTCACTAGAAGATCTTAGTGTCATTATATGTTTACCCGTAATTAATACTACATGATAAATGCTTCAAATGAGGTGTGAATCAAGTGCTGGGGCATTCAGAAAAGGAAGACCTTTGGCCTCCTTTTTAGGGAAGTATGAATTTTTTAGGCCATTGGGAGAGGTGGGGGCTTCTGAGAGGAATGTGTTAGGGAAAAAGAAAATATTTCAGGTGGAGGAGCCAATAGGGAGAAAGATCTAGAGTTTTAGAGTGAAACATTGTGTTAGGAATGTTGTGGCTGACAAAGAAGGCACTTAAGGTTCAGTATTACAAGCTGAGACTGTGGAGGTAAGTTGGGGTCATATCGTATAGGACAGGAGTGTCAGGGCTGTGCTTAGGAATCGGATTCTTTCCTCTAAGCTCAGCAGATAGTTGGGTTCTTTAATGCACAGATTTGTCATGGTTATTTTTATTAGAATAATAATTTTCCTGGTCATGGAAGAGGAGAAACTGATAATGTGGGAGACTAAATGGGAGACTGTTGCAATAGTCCAGGTGGGAGAAGACCTAAGATAAACTAAAAAGGGCAGTAACATTGAATAGAAATACAGTAGTTCAGGTGTAATGTGAACTATACAGCTAACTGCTGTTTTCCTCTTCAGATCAAAACAGAATGATTTTCCCTGCCCTGTGGCCCTGCTATGTGGATCAGGCCATCCCAGGTTGTGTTAGATGAAATAATACTGATCAACATTCTGTTTTGAATCTCAGTATGCCAAAATTTTCATTCTTAGATAACAACACTTATATGGGCATCCTTTCTACAAGTACCTCATTCATCACTGTTAACTTCATTGGCCTTTATTATTTTCCTTATCAATATGTTTTTTAAAATAGCTTGCATTTCTATTTGGGATAGCACAGAGTTCATGTTTAAAACACCAACTCTGCTCCAAACAATAACAGTGAGAGATGAAAATGAAGAAAATTGAAAAGATATAGCTGGCTAAAAAACAAGATCGATATCTCTATAAGTCAGAAATACCAAGTTTTGAGTGAGTCTAAAACTACAGTCTGCTAGGGTCCAGTTGCTGAGTCATATGATCTAAAAAGTCTCTATGCAATACTTGAAACTAGAGAGCGTGGGCTTATTGCTTTGTCTGAGATGGGAATGACTCTTGCCTAATCCAGTTCCACTGAGAAAAGGTGGTTAGGATTATGATTGTGATTATGAGCCTGGGACTATGGCTTTGTAAGACACTGTAAGCCAAAGTAGGTGAAACACCAATAACTCCTTTTTTTTTTTTTAATTGGAAATGAGTCAAGTTGCCCATTGGTTTAGTGACTGAATCTGTTATTGCTGGTATCACCATAAAGAAAGAACTATTTATGGTTTGGTTGTCGACTTAACTCATTAGGAGATTAAGTGGAAGGAGTTAAAATATAGAGGAATAAGGAAGGCATCTATTATATTTGATACAACTGATAAATTCAGGTTAAGTCTTAAAAATTGAAAACATACATTTCCTTTCCTGCAAGTTGATGGACTAAAATAACGTGAAAAACTTCATATATATATATATATGTAATATTTATATAATAATATTTAATATTCTCCCTACACCCGGAATTTATATATATTTCTTTGACAAAGATGTATATAGGGCAATTAAAAGAAAATGATCATTAACTAGTGAAACAAACAAAAAACCCAGAGTCTCTTTTTTTAAAAAATTTTATTATGTTATGTTAATCACCATACATTACATCATTAGTTTTTGATGTAGTGTTCCATGATTCATTGTTTGCATATAACATCCAGTGCTCCATTCAATACGTGCCCTCTTTAATACCCATCACCAGGCTAACCCATCCCCTCACCCCTCTCCCCTCTAGAATCCTCAGTTTGTTTTTCAGAGTCTGTAGTCTCTCATGGTTCGTCTCCTCCCCTGATTTCCCCCCTTCATTTTTCCCTTCCTACTATCTTTTTTTTTTTTTTTAACATATAATGTATTATTTGTTTCAGAGGTACAGGTCTGTGATTCAACAGTCTTACACAATTCACAGCGCTCACATAGTGCATTTTATCATGGATTATGATTGCTTTAATTGTGTTAGCAGTAGTAAAAGCATTTTGGAAAATTAGAGTTATTTGGACCATTTTCTCTATAGATTCATGTTGTAGTTCATTTTTTTAAAAAAATAATTTCATTACAACATAAACTTTTTCAATAAAAATCATTTTCTTGTATCGAAATTATTTTTTAAACAATGTGGTTTTCTTTTCACAAGGGCCAAATATTGCCTTAAGTTATTATTAAAACTTATTTATTTCCCCCTTTTCTCATATTAGTGTATTCACTCATTGATTCAATAAATCTACATTTTTCAGCATCTATTATGTGCCTAGCAAGTGCTAATGCTGGTGATGAAACTTTGGACAGTATCAACAAGTCTCTTGACATCATGGAAATTAATGCTCCATAGGAGAGATGGGCAATAAACAAGTGAACAAATGAATAAAATAGAGTGAGAACTACAATACCCTGAAAGAAACAAAGATCAAGAATAATGGCTATGTGGGCAGACTAATTTACATATACATATGAGAATATATACATTTATCACTTTTCATGCGTGTAATGAGAAATAAACTCAATTTTTAAATTTTATTTTATTATGTTATGTTAATCACCATACATTACATCATTAGTTTTTGATGTAGTGTTCCATGATTCATTGTTTGCGTATAACACCCAGTGCTCCATTCAATACGTGACCTGTTTAATACCCATCACCAGGCTAATCCATTCCTCCTACCCCCCCCTTCTAGAACCCTCAGTTTTTTATGAGAAGATGCTTTTTTGGAAGTTTCTTTGCATATATTCAACATTTAAACATAATAGAACTAAAAAAATGTATTTTCAAGTAAAATTTAAATATTTTCTAAAATATCACTGATAGAAGTTTTTTACCCATTAATCTGATTTGTAAAAAAAAAAAAGAGGAAAGAGCTTGAAAATAATCTACTTTATGAATAATGTAATTTCAGTAAGCACAATCCATATCATGCTGAAAACTCACCATATGATGAATGGACAATTTATATGAGTGACTTTTGAGATCACAATTAAAACATTATAAACATTTACTGAAAGGATATATATTAAACATCATTTTCTTCTATTTAAAATGCCATTTTTAAAGAAATTTTAAATGTCTACCTTAACACTATTTTTTCTTCTTAAAATTGAGAAACATGTAAATCATATGCATTATGTTAGTAGACTTCTCTTTTCTCCTTAAAATGTGAACATGACTACTGGGGAGGGTATGTGCTATGGTGAACGCTGTGAATTGTGTTAAGACTGTTGAATCACAGACCTGTACCTCTGAAACAAATAATACATTATATGTTAAAAAAAAAAAAAGAAGAAGAAGAAGATAGCAGGAGGGGAAGAATGAAGGGGGGGAAATCGGAGGGGGAGACGAACCATTAGAGACTATGGACTCTGAGAAACAAACTGAGGGTTCTAGAGGGGAGGAGGGTGGGGAGATGGGTTAGCCTGGTGATGGGTATTAAAGAGGGCACGTATTGAATGGAGCACTGGATGTTATATGCAAACAATGAATCATGGAACACTACATCAAAAACTAATGATGTAATGTATGGTGATTAACATAACATAATAATAATAAAAAAATGTGAACATGACTACTTACCTTTTAAATTATAGTTTAAAAATTACCATGCTAATTTTAATAAACCTTATAACTTGGTTTAATTTTCCATTCTTAGACACATTTTACTAGATTATGCCATAGCTTTAAGGTTTTATATATGGCAAGATACTATCAGGAATGTAGATAATTCCCTTTCTGAATTTTCTCTGACCTAATTAAGATTACAACTAAACTGGTCATTAGAATAATAAAATCTTGCTCCTTTACTTTCTTCTGAATTTCATGGGGGAATAATTTATTTTTAACTGTAATGATTATATATTTTACTCAGAGACCAAATTTGTACAATAATATCAGTTATATTAGTGTGTTATATGCAGTATTTCCTGAAAATAATTAGTCTTAAATACAGGTTTTTTTCTTCAAGTTTTAATATTTTCCATCTTTAAACATTTTTAATAATATGGAGAACAGAATGAAAAATCATGGAACTATTAAAACAAAAACATGAATGTAAATTCTTGCTCACTGAGAGGAAAACTCTTGAGACAAAACAACATAATGGTAAAAAAAAAACCCAGAGAGTAGGGATCTAGTGCTAGAGCTGGATGGAGCTCAGTTCACATCAGTTCTGTGGCCAACCTCAGGCGAATCACTTCATCTCCTTGCTCCTCAGTTTCCTCCTGTGTAAAATAGAAAAAATATCTGCCTCAGAGTCTCATTTTCATTATATATATAATGGCATATTTAAAAGAGTGTGCTTGCTTATTTTATAAATACTATACTAATGTTAGCTATTATTTTTAACATTTCCCACTTAGTTTTTTAAAACATTGTACCTTGATTACTATTATCATAAAGTAGTATGGCCTTAGAGCAGATAGATTGAATATGTGTGACAAAACACAATTTTTTGTTTAGTAGGCTACTATAATTGAATCATCAAATTGTACTAAAAAGTACAACCAGATCAGATCTTCTAATTTGAACTTTCTAAGATTCTAAAAGCATTTAGGGATTTTTTTTTTTAGTTCTTTGAAGACAGCATTATGAACATCTACTATCATTTAATCATAGTCTTATTAAAGTTATGGTTGACAGAGTTGCATTTAGTGAATGCCAGTTAAACTAGAATTGTGAAAATAGGAAAGTTGTAGGACACCCTTCGTCTAACTTGAAATGAACAAAATGTGAATAATGAAATACTATTAATACTATGTATTCCACTGAGGTCATTGTAAATTATTCATTATGTTATCTTCTAAAGGAATTTAATATATGAAATGATGAATTATACAAAATTGTACTTTTCTTAATATAGGCATCCTTAATCTAGCTTTATAAAATTCTGTAATTCTTAGAATTATAAAGTAGGGAATGAATTTTGTGCATGTTTATGGAAAATTTTTATGTATGACATTCCAGCTCATGTTGATGTTTACTGTAAGTAGAACTAAGCTGAAAACAGGTAAAATAGTGATTGTCATATATAGCTTTCCCCACAGAAAGTAGATTTCATGAAACAAAACTACCCCACAGAATACTGAATTGGGAATGAAAACTTCCTACTATAAGTTAAAGATCTAGAATTTGCCTTTTCCTTCCCTTTTTTCCTCCCTGCTACAAACAAGCATCCTATAACTAACAACTATTTTTATTTTTTTACTTTACTTAATTTATATATAGTCAAAGTAAATAATACTCAAAGAAAATAGACTTACCTTTTAAAATTTTGTCAAAATATAGCATTTTACTAAAAGCTAAGATAAATCCTCCAAAACAAAATTGATCACAAGTTTAATATGTTGGTGACTGCTCTTTCTTCTATCCTCTGTGGCTTATTCTTAAAATTAATGAGAGAAATGTAAAGATATAATAGACAGTTTATTTCAATATTTTACACACTCATTTACATTTCCACAGCTGCCCTCAGATTCCTCTCATGTCATACAGCAGTAATTTGCTAGAAAGCAGACCTTTATGACCAATATTAGTATTAAAAGTAGCATTCATTTGTCAGTAGTATTCTAACAACTGTAGGCCCTCATTTATTCAACTTTACTACCTTAGGCAGCTGCAGAGACCTTGGAGATCTTAGATCTTCCGTTAAGTATGACCTTACGGATGATTGGGTAGTTTCACATTCTGTTAGGAATAGAAATTATATATTTTGTGGAAGAAACTTCACCTAAATTCACTAACACCCAAAGGAAATGTACCATGAAGAAAGCAAATGTTACCTGCATTTCTGCTAGTTAATTGGACTTCTGTAAAATTACCAAAGTGACAAACCTGTCGAGTGCTACCTTGGCTGTCATGTATCATGTTCACTAGTATTTCTCAGAAGGCTCAGAAACGAAAGGACATTTTTCTTCTGAAAGTTCACTCTCTTTCTCAGAGGTACAGACAGGAATTAGGGAAGGCAAAAATGAGCGTCTGCTTGGCTAGGCAGAACAGCTGCCTTAATCTCGGCTGTTCAAATGGTATCAGACATCACAGCCAGATCATCCACAGACCCTTTCCTTTCAACATTAAAAGTTCAGCTGTGGATGAATGGAGCATTTCATTTATAACCACCCAGAAATTTTATTGAGTGATTCTAAAAGTTCACTTTTCAAAGGAAAGCAATCAAAAAATAAAATGTTTTGCAAAAGAGAATTTTTAAGATTAAAAACACTTTACAAGTTTTAGCATTTAGCTTCTTAGCATTTGTTCGTGAGTAGTCAAGGGCATGCTCAAGTAACTATAGAAATATTAGGGTTTGATAACATTCACCTAGACCAAACATCTTCAGATTACAAATGCAAAAGCTAAGACAGGTTAAGAGACATGCCCAAAGTGACATAGTTGATGGAGAAGGTTGTTCTAAATCAACATATCTTGGCATCTCGTATTTACGATTTGTACAACATCACTTATAGAATGAGATAGAGCAGGAGTTGGCAAACTATGGCCTCTGGGCCAAATCCAGCCTCCTGTTTGTTTTTGTAGATAAAGTTTTATTGGAGCATAGCCATGCTCATTCATTTACGTATTGTCTATGGCTGCTTTTGTACTAGATGGCAAAGCTGATTAATTGTAAGAAAGACCATATAGATCACAAAATAGAAAATATATACTATTTGGCTCATTACAGTAAATCCCTGGTATAGAGAAGTAAGGTATGAGTATATGCTAGAAAAGAGAAAAATTGAAGTTTTTTAAAAAAGTGTTGTTCAATGTGCCTTTCAAAGAAATAGTTTGAAACTTTCCTCTGAATCCCCAGGCAAAAATAAAGATGATGGCCATGCATGGATGCCATACAGACTGGTTCTGTCATAAATTACTTCTGTTCATTTATTAATGATCAAGAATTATGTTTAATAAAGAATAAAATGTTGGTATGGATAATACTTTCTAAATTGTATGCCAATAAAATGGAAAATTAGAAAAAATATTACTGTCAGCAAGGTATAATAGATATACTATACTGTACGGTAAAAGAGAAAGTGATAGACATGCATTTTCATTCCGGTGAAACTCTTATTTTGGAAGAAATGGTTGTCGGTGCCTGTGCATTTCCCTGACAGGTTGTACCACGCTGCACAATGGCAGCATTTGTCTTTGGGCTGCGGACCTAAGACACTCAGTATCGATGGGACCTTTTTCAGTACAGGTAATAATAAGGTGGTCAGTCAAGCAACCAAAAGATCAAGTTTAAAGTTAAAATTAAAGAAGAATTCCCAGCACTATAGCATTTCATTTTATGTAAAGCTCTCCAGCAGCCAGGCTCTTTTACTTGTCACTGGTCCCCAAATGAAAATACAAGTTTGACAGGAAAGATACAAACAAGTAAGGTAGTCTTATTCCATAGAAAAAGCTAAGAGAAACATTAGAACAAGCCTATTAGATGACTTAAAAGACTAGCAAAAAGAGTAATTAACAAAAGTATATAATCTCAATCATGTCTTTTAAAAAATAACATGTCCAACCAATAGTTCAACTAAAGGTCATGGTGCCTTACTTCCTAGTCTTCACTGGAGAGGCCGTGGTTAAAAAGTCAGTACGATGTGTTTCTTTTGTCACACGTAGTTGGCTATCTTAAAATATTTAATTTATATTATCACAGTTGATTTCTAGCAATAAAGACAATTCTTTTTTGACTTACTTTCTAGTTGCCTTTAGCATTTGGATGGGAGGGAAGTTCTTATGTTCACCTCATCAAATCCTCTTGCATTGATAGATGGGGAAACAGGCTCAGGGAGCCTCATTTCCAGAGTTATGCAATGGGTAGGAGCTTGGCTGGTAGGCCAGAAACAAACGACTCCAGCCTCCTGTCATGGGCTCTTTGCATAGTACCCCTCTAATTCTCCTACATGGAGAATCTTGATTCAGTTTACTCTGTGAGGTGTGACAGGAGTTAAGTTATGCTAAAGGGCTTACTGATAAGTGTGTTTGTGTACTATAAGCTTTGAGGGCTATTTAGCCATCCTACGTGGGTCTAGTCCCAGGTCCCCAGATGAGAATACAAGATTGACATGAAAGATACAAATGAGTATGAGGTAGCCTTACTCTTATTTGTTATTTCAAACAAAAGGAGCTAGAGACTTCCAGAATCAGAAACACTAGTACAAGCCTTTGGATGGTTTAAAACACTTTCCTGAGAATATAGCACTAGGTTATAGTTCATAGTTTCAGTGACTGGACCAAGTTCTGACTAGAGCTCCTGGATCGCCCAAACTATCACGTTTCTTGATGTTCTTTTGTTTCCCCCTCACTTCCTCATAAATTTAAAGTCCACTAACAGTGCCAACGGTGGTCCTCTATGGGTGCATTCAGCCATTCTTATGTTCAGTGAACATATTAAAGCACTCATTTTCTATCAGGTTGTCTTAGTCTGCTCAGGTTGCTATAAAAAATATTGTAGACTAGGTGGCTTAAACAACAGAAATTTATTTTCTCACATTTTTCTGGAGACTGAAAGCCCAAGATCAAGGTGCTGGCATGGTCAATATCTGGTATAGACTCTCTTCCAAACTTTTAGATGGCCGCCTTCTCAGTGTGCCTTCACGTAGCTGAAAGAACAAGAGCAAGCTTTTTGGTTTCTCTTTGTATAAGGACACTAAACCCATCATGAGCCAGACCCCACCTCCAATATGACCCATCTAAACCTAATGCCCTCCCAAAGACTCCATCTCCAAATTTCAACATAATAAGGATTAGGGCTTCACCATAAGCATTTTGGACAGACGCAATTCAGTCCATTGCATAAGGGGCTATAGCAGACTTGAAAGATACAAGTATAAGTAAGACATAGACATTTCCTCTAGCTGGGAAGACAGATTTAAAAAGAAGGGATCCATGTGAAGAGTGCCATTAGTAAGCAAAATACAAACACTTTTAAGAAGCATCTGCTGATCTCGTAGAAGAGATGAAATTTAAGTAGAACTCAGAAGGACATGGGGATGTTTTGGTGTGAAGAAGACATAGGTAGGGAATTATAAATATTCATAGCAGAACCAGCTATATAATTTGTGAGAGGACTATTGCAAAATGAAAATGGAAGGGCACTTGTTTTCAAATTACTAAAAATCTCAAGAAAGTGACAGTAAAGCATTAAACCAAGTATGGGCAAAAGGACAACTATTGATTGCATGATTCTACTTGTATGAAGTACCTAGGATAGTCAAATTCAAAGAGCCAGAAAGTAGACTAGTAATTACCAGGGGGTTGGGTGAAGGGAAAATGGGGAGTTATTTTTTAAGGGGTACAGAGTTTCATCTTGGGATGATGAAAAAGTTCCAGCAATGGATGGTGGTGATGGTTGCACAACAGTGAAAACCTACTTCATGCCACTGGATTGTACATTTAAAAATGATTGAAATGGTAAACTTTATGTTATGTATAGTTTACCACAATAAAAAATAAATAAACCAACCTTGGGACCCTTGTGAGTCCAGGATGTGGCACAGCTGCTGGGAGGTATGCTCATGAATCCATCTCTGATTTGCAGCATGCTCAGGAAATGGTATGTCCTTCTATCTTGCTAGAATGCCAGGGACATGGTTGTGGGTTTATCAGGGCTGTCAGGGGCTGAGAGCTGGAACAGTAGACTGAGACCAGGTCATTTTAACAGACAGTAGTTTCTTGCCTATCCAGCTAGGTTTACCCTTCTTTCCTCTTAATAAGCCACGTGCTTTGTTCAGGTATACCTTCCTTGGGCCAGATAATGTTATCTCAATCTCAGGGTTTAATACTGATTAGCCTATGAAAATGGAGTAATACTCCGAGTGTTACCATTGCCAGTGGTTAATTTAGCAACAGCCCCAAATTTATCTTCATATAGTTTTCACTATGGAGTGCTGGGAAACATGCAACTAGGTTTCAGGATTAGTCCTGGGAATTGCATAATTCCCCAAAAGTGAACTCCAATAGTGACACCAGGTATCAACCGTAATACTCACTGTATTTGCTTAAATGTAGTCTGTTTTTTCTCTGTGTCTATTTTCTGGTAAATTATTATTTTCCTCCCATGTGTGCATTGCTTATATTCTGTGTCTCAGAGGGTTACTCAAGATTAATTAGTGTCCTCCTATGTGTAGAAAATGACCAGTTCTGCAGTTTATCATTGGGGAATATCATCAGTTACCTTCTGCTACAAAATCCAGATGAAAATATTTTGCATTTCAGTGCAATTATTAAAGTGTTATGTAAACAAACATGCTATGCCCTTGAATTAAATTTTTCTGGGTAATTCTGTCACTAGAAATATAAATTTTAATATCTGCTAAATATGGCGTCAGATGAATTACATGAATTTGAATAATTTTATTATACAGAGTATTATTTTGCAAGACTTCTTTTTTTTTGGATCATCAAAGCATATTTTTACAACCAAATCTTTATATCTAGGGAAATATAGTATAATTATGGTATAATATCTATCACTTAAGAGTCATTTTTGTGAAGATTATATTCATCATAGCACATTTAGCTATATAAAATAAAGTTTCTTTTTATTATTGAAGTATAGTTGACATACAATGATATATTAGTTTCAGGTGTACAACATAGTGATTCGACAAATCTATACATTACTCAGTGCTCACCAAAGTAAGTGTAGTCACTAAATAGTTTCTCTTCTAAATCTAATTTCAAAATTGTATTTATCTGGAGATTGCACAACATTTTGCCCTGTTTATCACCTTAAATTAGTAGCTTTTAAAATTAAGTACATATTCTGTGCAAGGTATTGTGCTAGGTGCTGTACAGAATTTAATCATGAATAAGAAATCTACCTGCAGTTTACATTTTATGCAAGAGTACAAATGATTTTAACAAGAAAACCAAGAGAAAGAATCACAGGGATATGACCTAAAAGAACATTGTATGGCCACACAGTGGAAGACATCACATATCATTGAGCTGAACAGGGAAGAAGGACCAGATGAGATAGGCAAATGGGATAGGGAGAATCTGTTTAAGCTGAAATCAAGCAAAGCACAATTTGATGAGTGCTTAATGAAGGGGTCATTCAGGGTAGAGAGGAACCTGTAAAATCAATGACACTGCTGGATTAAAGCATGATTTACTTCAGGAAAAAGAGATGGTTCAGTTTCATGGACATTTAGGGTAACTATATGAAGCTAATGAAGGGGGATGATTGTGCATTTTATAGGGCCATTTGTATTTAACCTGCTGCTTTTAAGGCACTGAAAACATTTGTAAATTACAATTTATCAATCTCAATCTTCTGTTTAGGAGAGATTAGCCTGTTAACAATGTGAAGAATAATTTGAGCTATGGAAGGATAGAGGCCAAGGGATCTAGCTGGAAGGGATATGGTAAACATAAAACCTTTTAAGAGTTAACCACTGACTAAATTTGGACTTAAGTACTGTTCTGAATAATCTAGTTGGCTAGGGAAATAAATGGTTGCATTAATAATTGAACTAGGAAAGTCAGGAGAAATGCTGGTTTATGAGAGAAGATAATTAATTCTATTTAGGCATTTCACAAATTAATAGGAGTTCGAGGTCCATGGTGCCAAAATTAGCAGTATGTACCTTGATAATTCAGTGAAAAGTCAATAATTTTGCCAGCATTCTGTAGATCTGGTATATGGTGTACTACATGTCAGACACTACTTTTAACTGCTGGGATATTAAGCAGTTAACAAAACAGACAAAAGCAGAAACCCTCCCCTCATGGAGCTTACATTTCAGTGGTGGAAAAACAGCAAAGGACTCTGAGTGAAATAGGAAAAATCCGGAGAGATGTTAAACTGAAGTAGAAGTAAAGGAATTATTTAAAGAAGGAGAAAGTGATCTACTGGGCCAAATGCTGTTGGTGGATTAAGAGGAAGAAACAAAGTCATTAGATTTGACAAGATGGAAGTTGTTGGTGACTTTGTTAAGAACTGTTTTAGAGAGAGGTGAGGATAGAAGCCTGAGTTGAGTGGGGCCATGAAAAAAAGAAGATGGAATGAATTTAGACAACTACTCCGCTTGTTAAAAGAGTTTGCTATAAAGGAGAGTAGAGAGATAGGCTAGTGGTAGAGGGGAAAAAGGAGTCACGAGGTTGTTGGCTCCTCCGTTTTGAAGTGGTTGACATTGTAGGTTATTTGAATATTGATGGAAAAATCCACTAGTGAAGGAAAAGTGATGATAGAGTAAGTAAAGGGAAGAATTGTAGAGTAATGTCTTTGAGTGGATGAGAGGCATGCAAGTTGGATGGTCTGTTCTTGGATAGGAATATGGATGATTCATCCTGTATGATGGGGGTGGGGGACAGTGTTTTGGAATCTAGATGCAGGGATTGATAGATTTGAATGGAGAAACTTGTGGAGATTCTGTTCTTACTGCTTTGGTCCCCTTCACTCCAGATAAATAAGAATCAAGGAAATGAGCAGAGAATGAGGAGCTATTTATGTAACTTCCATCAGTAATCAGGAAAACGTTATTTTATTGGACAGCACAGGATTCTTTAGTATCTGTGTGAGATACTGATTTTTGCATCATGTGAATTCTAAGATAAAGTTTCAGTATCTCTAATATCCATCAGTAGGGAAGTGATTGAATACATTAAGGTACATCTACACTGAGGAATATTGTGTAGCCATTAGAAAATAAATTTAAGTCAGATCTGTAGCTATAAGACTGGAAGGATTTCCAATACGTCTTTGTCAAGTGAGAAAGGTCAATTACAGGCTAATGTGCTCATTGTGATTCCAGATTTTATAAAAAGAAACAAAACGTGTATCTTGTGTGTATTTTTGCATATTCTGTTATTACTATGAATAAACAAGGCAAAAAGATACATAGTAGGCTTATTGGTATTAGTTGCCTTTTGGGGGGCTGAGAATGAAGGGTTATAGAGGGATTAACAGGTTTATTTTTACAGATCTCACCTTTCACTGGTGATATAATGAAAAAAATATGTATATATTTTAATTAAAAACTGAGCAAACAGGTTTAGAGACTGTGCATCATTCAATATCCTCTTTCAGTAACATAACCAACATTAAAAACCAGACTTAACAATTCCATTTTGTGATTCTTTTCATAAAAAATAAAAGTCTCTGTTGACTTTTTGTGTATTTTGGACTTTTCATACTACTATCCTATTTTCTTCTTTCTACATCCCCATGGAGTTACAGATCAATTGGTAATTGGGGTGAAGGAGACAATAATAAGTATTTGTCTAAGTGTTCTATGATGGCTAATTCAGAGGAGCAGAATGTTTAGAGAATGCCAACTTCTGTTCTTTGAGTAAATTTTGTACCCTATTTGGAAGGATTTTATGCCAGAGACAGCTGCTGGCCCTGTAATGGGTCAGTGTGTGATGCTGGGCCTGTTGCCTAATCTCATAGAGCAATATTTCTTATGCTTCAACATGAAATGATATAATTTTTAAATGCCTAATTCATAGAAAAAAATGTGAGCAATAAAATAGGATATTAGATGCAGAAATATTTTTCACCTTCTCTTTTACTGGTCTTTTCATCCGTGTTTGTCACTTTTAATCAAGGACTCCTTCTTGTAAGACTATTTGAGTTTCTGTGATGTAACACTCTCCCACAGAAATCTTACCCGCATTTATGTCTTCCAGCTCAGACTTCCTCCCTGAGTTCCAAACTGTGCCACAGATCCTCTTCATTAGATCAAGACACTTCAAATCTGACATTCAATGATGTTCAAATCTGAACTCCCCATCTTTCCCATCATTATTCTCCAGTGTTTGCCATCTCAATGAATTTCTAAATCTTTATAGTTCTTGTAAGGGGAACAGAGAGGCAGAAGAGAGGACCAGAGAGATAGTTATCATTCATCCAGTTGTGAAGATGTATTTCAACAGCTAGCAAAGAAGTGAGGCCCGCAGTCCAACAACCCGTGAAGTACTTCATTCTGCTAGGAGCCCTGAGAATGAACTCAGAAGCCAATTCTCCTCCCGTGAGGCTTCAGAAAATCTGATAATTAGGATCTTTGATCCACTTTGATTTTGCCTGTTTCCTTACAAACCATATTAGATTTCTACTGCTACTCTAACAAATTACCACAAACTTCACGATTTAAAACAACACAAATTTATTTTCCTAAGATTCTGGAGGTCAGAGGCCTAAAACAGGTCTCACTGGGATAAAATGCAGATGTTGGCAGGACCACATTCCTTCTGGAGGTTCAAGGGAAGAATCTGTTTCCTTGCCATCTCCATCTACTGGGGGCCACCTGCATTCCTTGACTTTTGATCCCTCTAGCAGTGTTGGGCTGGGTTTCCCTCATGCTGTCATTTTATGGGATCCCCCTGTTAGTTCTCTCTCTGCCACTTATAAGGACCCTTATGATTACATTAGGTCTATCCAAATAATCCATGATAGTCTTCCCAACTCAGTGTCAGCTGATTGGTAAACTTAATTCCATCCATAACCTGAATCCCCCCTTGCCATATAACCAGCATCTTCTCAGGTTCTGGAGATTAAGATGGAAACACCTTTGGGAGCCACTACTCTGCCTAACACATGAGTTCACCCTAGACAATGTATGCAAATTATAGCTACCCCCCGCCCCCCCCACAAAGACACACATGACAGAGAGAGAGTAGAGTTGGGGTGTCAAATATTTATAAAGTAACTGGAAAGCAAGAATGTGAGAACAGCTATGGTGTGAATAGCATGAGTGGCTACGGAGTCAGGGATATCCCTTCCTCTGATGTGTTCTTAGGTGTTCCAATATAATCACACCTGTATATAAGTTTATAAGAACTTACGAGTTCGGAAACACAGTAGACAAAGAGAATAAAATAAATTGGCCACTAGAGGTAATTAATGCTTATCCCTTCCCTTATGTCTAGGCTATTTGTGATAGTGAATCTCCTGATGCCACACCTATTCAGTGTAGCTCGAGCTATGCAGATAGGAAGCAGTCCATAGCAGAGTAGCACTGGACACCAGCCCAAATCCCACCTGTAATAAACCTTTTTTTCTTGGGCAAATTATAACCCATGTCCCCATCTAGAAAATGAAAAGTTCTCATCCACCTCCAAAACCTTATGATTCGTATGGTCAATACTAGCCCAAAATCATAATGCCAGGGCAAACTTCCCTCTATATTGTAGAGGTAGCCTGACTTTTATTTTGCCTTGAGGATAGATGAAATATTATTATTCAAGCAGATGATGATGTGAACATCGGGAGCAAGAGGTTTGACTTTTTATAATGCAAGTAACTGCCTAGATTTATAGCTGGTTTAAAGTATGTAATACTATATTCAGAAGCTGAATGATTTCATTTAAAGGAGCTCCCCTTGCAGCAGTCAGTTGGGAAAATAGCTATGGAACTTAGAACTTAGGATGTTTGGGTTGCATGCCATCTCAGTTTTGGGGTGAAAATAACTAGGGGAAAAGGAAGAGCTAACAGCTCTCTGGGTAGCTGGAATGTCTTCTCATCCTTGGATTATTTTTGAAGCAGGGAAGAGGTATCTGATTGCTGTCATGTGAGGCTCTTTCTCTTGGCATGTTTTTAAAGGCCTTCATGACTTGGAGGGTCAGGTGCCAATTGTACCTTTTCTTAAACCATAGCAAGTAAAAATGAAGAAGGTGCTTGGTAGACATTATCTGCAAAGAATTTTTGTTTAGAACCTGTGTTTTCACTGTATTGAATTGCTCTTATTTGAAATAGTTGAAATTTAGCATGATCCCCCAATATGTGGTTCTTTCCACTCTTCAGCTTTTAGGACTTCACTTTTAACATACTAGTCACCAAAAAGGCAGCCTCCTTTCCTAAATGTGGTAGTATCTTTGAACCACAAGTTAATGAAATGGATGATTTTAACTGCCAAACCACAACAGTGCCTCCAGTGTCTGTAATCTTGCTTTGAGCTGGCCCAAATGCATGTGTTCTACATCTGTATTAGAGAATTTAGCCTTGACATTCCTTCATCCCATGCAATATTTGTTGAATAAAAGAAAAAGAACGAGCAGACATGCTTTTCCCAGATGTAATGTTTAGTCAGCCTGGAAATTCTTTCACCATGCCCCTGGCTTTACTGTCACAAAACAGTATGGAACCAGTGCCTGCCTCCTGTATCCAATTTAAATTGACGATTGCTGGTGACTTATTATCCTGATTTTTAATCAGCTAATTACAGTAGATCTACTGTGAACAAGAGTTCTGCAACTTATTCCAATAGAAACTTTATTCTCAGTTTCATGTCTACACATTCTGTGTTTAATTACTTATCTCCTGTGTGAGCCACTTTAATTTTTGAGTGTCTTTAAAAGATTAGAAAAAAATGAATCCAAATAATTTTTAAAGTTTTATAGAAAAAACAAGGTTATGTGTCACTTTGTTGTCTTCATTTTTCAAAAATGATATATAATGATTTTGACTGGTGATATTCACCATCTCCTGCCAATCATAGACACCAGATAACATGAGAACTCTTGATATTGTTTTGTCCTTCTCTCCACTTTCCCCTTTCTCCTTTGTCCTGCCCCTTCTGTCTTTCCTCTTCTTTTTTTTCTTTTCTCTTCCAAATTGTAAGCCATATTTAGTTGTGCTAATAAGGTAATGTAAATGCAGAATGGATTAATACATTTCTCAGTTTCATAATGTATTCTCCAATCTGACACTATGGTTTTGAAGCATAAAGAGTGAAAAAAAAAAATGAAACTGGATTTCAATTAGGTTTTCCCATTCTTTTAATCTATAAATATTTCTACAGCACTGGAAAATAAAGTGGAAGAGTATAGTTTGCTGCTCAAGTGTATGAACAGTTCTCCTTAAAATAACATTTGTCAAGTAATAAATATCACAGAGAGCATCTGGGCACATGCTGCACTTAATGCTTCAGACTGGAGAGCGATGGTCTTCACATGCTAAGGGTTTGCCAAGGCTCTACAAACATTCCTTAAAATATAATTTAAAACACTCTCACATGTGTTGTGAAACATTTCGTGTCTACCAATTTATTAACTTATGCAGATAGGTATATTTGATTTTGGTGCAGACCATGCAATAAATTGTCTCTTTCAATCGCTGTGCATATGGCTCATCTTACAATTTTTTTTATCAAACAGATGATGGTATCTTTGCACTGGTCATGTTAGAAAGAAAGACTCACTTCTGTGCATGTTTCCTTATGTAAAATGGTGGAAGTAAAAGAACCATTGAATCCACAGTTGACTATGCATATTTCATAAGGCACAATATGTACAGATGTACATACATGTAATTTACAAGTATAGACTTGTATATATACACATAAAGTATATACATAAGTGTGTGTCTATAAATTGATAAATAGATATAGATAACCCTCAAATATTTGTATTGGTAGCAATGTGTGAACAAAAAGTTTAGAGACTGCAACTCAAAAATATAAGTTCAAAAAAAGGAATGGATCTTTTTATTGGTGTGCTTCTAGAATATGCACAGTTCGTTGCATGTTTTGGGAGTCAAATATTAATTAAATTAATTAATGATAACTTCAACTCACTTGCATAGAGTTCAAATACATGCCAGGCAAGTCTCAGACATGTCTGTTTGGTGTATACTCTTGTCTTTGTAGTCTAACAATATCAACTAATATTTTTTTATTTGAGAGAGAGAGAGCATGCACAAGGAGGGGAAAGGACAAAGGGAGAGGGAGAAAGAGAGAAAGACAGAGAGAGAAGCACACTCTTCGTTGAGCATGGAACCCATCATGGCACTCGGTCCCACAACCCTGAGATCATGACCTGAGCTGAAATCAAGAGTCGGAAGCTCAACTGACTGAGCCACCCAGGTGCCCCTCAACTAATATTTTAATGGCAAGTGGTAAGATGATATTATAGATAGATTTAACACATATTTAATGTTTTTTCTGCATTTTATATCTCTCATAGGGAGTCCAATTATTGTTAAGTAATTAGTACAATAGAAACCCTCTAAATCTATACTTTGTGACTCATTAGACTATGAAATAACCCATTTCCTCTGAAAGCAGATGGCAGGATGGCTGTTCGAAGAAGTTAGTGAGATAGTTGGTTGCATGCCCACGTATTCCCTCTCCCTCTACCTGTGCTGTATGCTAATCCAGGGCCAGTTGTTTTTGTTTCCAAACCTGTTTATGCTAGTTGTTCTCTGAGTTACTGTTACATTAAATTTAATTTTTCATGTAATTGAATTGTTACATAAGGAGATAAAATATAGGAGCAAAAGGAAATGTTCCTAAGAAAAGTAAATTAAATGCTTTGGAAAGTTTTGGTTGAAATCACAATTAAATTAGGTATAGAAAAACCAATTGTAAATTATTGGAAAGAAGTCATAAAAATCTAGATGATTTTCATGTGCAAATTGCTTATATTTTAGATATCTTTAAATTCCTACTCTGTCTTAAAGAAATTAATACTAGACTTTATAGATGATGCCTTGGAGTAGTTTGTGTAAGAAAGATTATAAGAAACTCTAAGGAGCAGTCACTTACATAGAAAGGCCTTATCCATAGCTTAAAAATGGCAACTATGTGAGCTTTTGTAGGTTTTACTTAAAAAATTAAATTTGTAACCTTTCATAAGCTTCTCCTTAACTGTTCTTTTGACATAGTCTAATTACCAGTCTAACTGTATTTGTTAAGAGGACAGCTACTATAATTCACAAAAATATTGATTCAAAGGGGCACATGCACCGCATTGTTTATAGCAGCACTATCAACAATAGCCAAATTATGGAAAGAGCCCAAATGTCCATCAACTGGTGAATGGATAAAGAAGATGTGGTACACACACAAACACATGCACACACACTGGAATATTACTCAACAATAAAAAATGAAATCTGGCCATTTGCCATGATGTGGATGGAGCTAGAGTGTATAATGCTAAGTGAAATGAGTCAGTCAGAGAAAGACAAATACCATATGATTTCACTCATATGTGGAATTTAAGAAGTGAAACTGATGAACATAGAGGAAGGGAAAAAAAAAGAGGGAGGCAAACCATAAGAGACTCTGAACTACAGAGAACAAATGGGGGGTTGATGGAGGGTGGTGGGTGGGGGATCTAGATGGGGGATAGGTATTGAGGAGTGCACTTACTGTGATGAGCACTGGGTATTATATGTAAGTGATACTAAATTATACTCCTGAAACTAATATTATACTATATGTTAACTAGAATTAAAAAAAAAAAGTTGGAACAAAAAAATTAAAATTAAAAAAAAGATATCTACTATAATTCAACTTTGACATTTCCTTCCATTCCTCTTTTATGCATCTGCAGCAAAGTAATTGAAAGATTTTGAGACTGAAAGACAAGGCGTTAAAAATCTGTTAACATCTGCAACTTAATTGTGTGAGTCACGATGTTTTCATACTGTATAACCTAAAGAAAATTCAGAAATAAGTGGAAAAGTACAGCTAATATACATGAAAATAAATGTTACTCAGATTTTCTACTTTCAAATTCTCAGCGGGAGCCTGGGTGGCTCAGTTGGTTAAGCGACTGCCTTTGGCTCAGGTCATAATCCCAGGGTCCTGGGATCGAGCCCTGCATCAGGCGAGCCCCGCATCGGGCTCCCTGCTCAATGAGAAGCCTGCTTCTCCCTCTCCCTCTGCCTCCCGCTCCCCCTGTGCTTGTGCTCTCTCTCTCTGTCAAATAAATAAATTAAATCTTAAAATTAAGTTCTCAAAACAGCTTCATTGTTCTCACCAATTAACTACAAAATAAGTAAAGATCATGAATGCAAACCTAAGCAAGAAATTCTAAAGCACATTTTAATATATTGGGAGATCTATGTAAATTTTCATCTGGCAAGTGTTTCTTTATCAAAAGATGTTTCAAATGCTGTATTTTAGATGTGCAAAGGTGATTCAGACCAGTCTGAGCTTTCAAGAAATAAGAATAAGGACAACACCACATTAACACAAAGGTATCAGTGGCTGATAAGCTTACTTCCCACTAAGGGATTGAAAGAGACTTCTAGGAAGTGTGGTTTTAAACACAGCCGCAAGGGGCGCCTGGGTGGCTCAGTCGTTAGGCATCTGCCTTTGGCTCAGGTCATGATCCCAGAGTCCTGGGATCGAGCCCCACATTGGGCCCCTGCTCCATGGGAAGCCTGCTTCTCCCTCTCCCACTGACCCTGCTTGTGTTCCCTCTCTTGCTGTGTCTCTCTCTGTCAAATAAATAAATAAAATCTTAAAAAAAAAATTAAATTAAAATTAAAAACAAAACACAGCTGCAAAATAATAGTTTTATGACAAATAGCTAGAGGGAAAGGTAATCACAGAGAGGAAACTGGACCAGCAAAAGGCAATACAAGAGGAGCAGAAAATATTTCTGGAGAAGGAAGGAGCTCTTGGTTCTGCAGTCAGGTGAGGGAGCAAGCTCCAGAGGCTCCATGGCATTGGAACTTTTAAGTAAGTTGACTTACTTGAGCCACTGACATTGCCTGATTCTGAAATGGAACATCTATTAAGATGGGTATAAAATATTATGAGAGAACCTGTGAGAAACAATATTTCTTCTTGTAGAGAAACTTCTTCATAGAGAAAATGGCATTTCATTTTGACGTGATGGATACATATTTTGGGACTCCTTACAGGGCATTGTTTGAAGAGGGAAGAGACCAGAGGCAGACACATCACTACTGATGTAGTGCAATGTAAAATAATTCATGAACTTAGTGAAACAGTTTCCCTCTCTTAAAGGTAATTACTGTTGATTTTTAAAAATAAATTTCAAGTTGGTGGAATATAAATTAAGAAAATTTCATTTCCTTCTGCTCTATTATTCCTTTTTGCTTATATTCAGAAATTCCACCATTAAGTTAGTATCTTGGAAGCATTTGACTAATATAAAGTGAAAAATTAATTTAAAAAGTTTCTAGATCAAAACTGAATCATTATTCCTAAATAAAATGAAAGGGAAAATAAAGATACAATTTTACTGTATAGAAAAATGAAATGTTTGCTTAAATTGTATTTTTATTAGAAGGCCACTAAAATTGGATTTTTAAATGTTTTGAAAGATTCCTAATTATTGTCATATGGTTCAGTTTCATGTACATTTAAGAAAAATGTCTTTAGGCATTATGGAGTTTCCTTCTATAAATCACTGAAGGATGTTTCTTACAAAATGGACTTTCAGTTTTATATATGAGTAATATGGAAAAGCAGTACAACTGTATCTTTTTTTTAGTGCTGTACTGGTTTTCAGTGGAGAAGTTAGCTTGTAAATAAGCAAAATTGCAAAAAAATAGCTTCATAGTACAGAATTACCTTATATAATGCATATGGTATAAGAAAATATGAATATAGCTCATATATGTAATAATTTTAAAGTATGTTGGGAATGTTAATATTTGTAAGAATTTGCAGAATACATAGCATGCATATATTAAGAGCTATAATTTTTGTGTATTAAGATATTTATTTTTAAAATAATTTTAAATTAATGCTTAAAGAATAAATATTTTAGAAACATCAATAAGAAAAAAATTACTGTATTTTACCATCCCTCCCAAAATACTTTATAAAATATACCTTTCCTGTAAACTATAAAAATTATGTTTTAAACTATTTTCTTATAAAATTACATTGATACATCATTTTTAAACTTCACTTCTTTACTCAGCATATCATATCCCTTTATTATCTTTTTTTTAAAGATTTTATTTATTTATTTGTCAGAGAGAGAGAGAGAGCACAAGCCGGTGGAGCAGCAGGGAGAGGGAGAAGCAGACTCCCCGCTGAGCAGGGAGCCTGACCTGGGGCTTGATAACAGGACACGGGGATCACGACCTGAGCCAAAGGCGGTGCTTAACTGCCACCCAGGCGTCCCTATCATCTTTTTTTTTTTTTTAAGATTTTATTGATTTATTTATTTGAGAGAGTGAGCACACAAGCAGGGCAGGGGGCTGCTGGGGAAAAGGCAGAGGGAGAGGGAGAAGCAGACTTCCTGCTGAGCAGAAGGCAGCTGCTTAACTGACAGCCACCCAGGCGCCCCTCCCTTTATCATCTTTTAATATTCTAATTGATTTTTCAAGAATGTGATCTTAATGACTTATGTAATTGTTATCAGATTGATGTGTCATATTTTATTTAGTCAATCATCTGTGGTTGGTATTTGCAGTGTTCAGATTGTCTCTAATAATAACCATGGTTGTGAATTGCCTGAGACCTAAACATTTGTGCCCATGTCTTAGGAGACAGGGATATAGGCAATAAGCATCTTCAGGCTTTTGATTCATAGTATGAAATAGCTATCCAATTTATATGACTACTTTCTCTAAACTCTCCCAATCTGGGTACTGTCTTTGTTTCATTTTTGTGTTTGTTATTTTTTTTTAATTTGTCGTTTTCTGCTTAAAAATAATTTCTTTGATATTGAACATACTTTACATTAATTGGCTATGTGTTTATGTGTATGTGTGCGAATTGTATACCTATGTACTTTTCTGCAAACTTATATGGATGCCTGTGTTATTTAGGTTATAAGTATTTTTCTCTTGTCCTTTTGTTTAGATATTTTCTTCCTGGCATTTTTGAAATGCAGCTATTTATAAGTTGATGAGTCTAATCTAAGGATCTCACTTCCCTGTCTCAGCTGTTAGGTGCATGTATATGTGCTTATGTGTGTGGGGGTGTGGCTCTGTGTGTGTGTTTGTGTGCTTGTGGTAGGGGTGGTAGTAAATGGGCATATATAAAAGGAAGAGCATTCAGGTAAATTTTGAAATATTAATCCACTACATATATATTATTCAGTTTCATTAAGGTTAAAGTCAAAGAGCGTATGTAAAATAGCCCATATATTTATGAATTTGAGGAGTCACTTGAGTTGCAAGGTTGAGCGGTAAAAGTACTGTGGGGGCTAGTGAATTCCCTCTAAAAGGAATGTGTTACTTTTACAATCAGAAACCAGGATGAACGCTACTCAACACCAATGTACTTGGGTGGTTTTGAAAATACAGAAGAGAGAATTCCTAGGAAGATAAAAACTACATTCATGCTAGAAGATAAAAACCAGTGCTATGTTTGAGTCTCTCAAAACACTCAAGACAAATTAGGCTATGATTGTCACAACAGCATTTTTATCTGATGAGACCTTAAAGCTGACTACAGGGCTGCCAATAAATGTTTCCCATTAGAAGTGACACCGTACATTTTACATGATGAAATACTGTTGGTGGTGGATGTAGGACTTCAACGGGGCCAAAAAGATTTCATCAAGTGGATTCTCTGCATGGGGTAAAATTTCACCAAGTATAAAAATTTTATGAGCAATATTTTATAAAATATGTATTTAGATATTTGGCCAAACTGTAGAGAAAAGCAAGAAATTAAGAACATAAATTTCAGGTTCGTAGTTCCCTCTGGGAGAGAGGGAATGGGATGTGATCAGGGAGGGTAAATAGGGGGCAGCAATGGTACTGAGAATGTTTAAATCGGTGGCAGTTACACAGGGTTTTGTTTTTTTTAATTATTCCTTATATATACTTTATACACAGGCTTTGCTTGAATAAGGTATTAAAATATTTTACTACTTAATTTTAAAAATCATGAAGCTATTTTAAATGAATGCAATAATGGTCAGTACTTACTGGATGTGTCCTGTGTGCCAGGCACTCCCCTCATACTGGTACCTCTTTCCCCATCATGTTCCCACACTGTAATGAGTCTCGGTTCTGCCTCTGGTCCTCCTTTACTCCTCTTTGGTGGACATCCCCCTTATTTGGCTCTCCAGAGTCTTCTGTGCAGAAATACTCTGGGTAAGTTCTCTAAGCAGCATACAAATGAATTTGAGCTTCTAAACCTGACTCGCCTCCAATTTCCTCAACTTACCTGTGCCCTAGAATCTCAGATTCATGCCGCCATGTTTTCCAAATGGAGAATCAGTGAGTAAAAAATTAATATATGAAAGTTGTTAATGTAAGACACAGAGCATCTTCTCTCCTTGTTTCATATTACCGGTGGCCTTCAGAGACAATGCCCCATGCCTTTGCTGTCTTCTTAAAACTCTGAGATGATGTTTCAGATCTGTACCTCTGAAACAAATAATGCAATATATGTTAAGAAAGAAAAAAAGAAGAAGAAGAATGTAACAGGAGGGGAAGAATGAAGGGGGGGAAATCGGAGGGGGAGAAGAACCATGAGAGACGATGGACTCAAAAACAAACTGAGGGTTCTAGAGGGGAGGGGGTTGGGAGGATGGGTTAGCCTGGTGATGGGTATTGAGGAGGGCACGTTCTGCATGGAGCACTGGGTGTTATGCACAAACAATGAATCATGGAACACTAAATCTAAAACTAATGATGTAATGTATGGGGATTAACATAACAATAAAAAAATTAAAAAAAAAAAAAAAAAAAAACTCTGAGATGATGTTTAATTTTTACACCAACCTCTTCCCTTAGCTCCACACCTCCCCATTCAGCTGCGTGCTCTACTTGTGTATCAAACATGTATAAAAACTGAATGAATAATTTTCCCACTTACCCCAAACCTCCTCCTCCTGTGCTGTCTTGATGAATTGCAGGGCTGCTGCCAAGTGGTACAGGTAAGACACATGGGAGGTATCCTGAAAGGCCCACCCCCCACCCTCTGTCTCCAGTAACTGCGCTTTTATCATGTTTCCTTTTCTCCTTCCTTCTCATTGCTGTAGTTTAGGGCTTCATTTTTATTCAACTAGATTGTGTATGTAGTAAAAAAATTTTTTAAATAGCAAATGGCCTCCTTATTGATCTGTCATTTTGCCTACTCAAATTTATTTTTGACACAGAATGAACATTCTAGGATATTGATCTGTTGATATCATCCTCCTCTTCAAAAATCATAATGTCTCTTCAGTGTCTATATTAGTGGTCTCTGAAGCACAAACCTCAGGGGTGGGCAAGATGAGCCAGTAGAATTCATAAAGAAAACATCAGCACTTTTAGTTGTTTTTTTAAATAATTTTTTATTGAGGTATAATTGATGAATAACTCTGTGTAAGTTTAAGGTGTGCAAGTTGTTGATCTGATACACATATATTTCAATAGGATTATGACTAGTTTTAGCTAATACTTCTATCACATCAAATAATTATCTTTTTTGTGCTGAGAACATTTTGCATTTGTTTTGAATGTAAAAAATTAGGAAGTAATCTTTATTAGTATTAAAATATGAGTTGGCACTGCTTTTTAACTCAATCTCTGTTCTGTGGCCATGACAAGACGTATTGAGGAAAGAGTGGGAATTAAAAGCCTCCAGGAGTTGGCAGTGGTACCTTTATTCTCTTTCTTTCAATGTGTATTGACATATTGCAGTTTATGTGCATCAGGTTAAATGGATTTGCCAATTATATTACCTAGTTTGAACTAAACTAACTTTCAGAAAATGGGCGAGGAACTAAGAACTATTAAGTTAAAATGAAATGGAGGGAGGGGAGAGGAGGGTGGTAAGGAAGGAAGCGGAAGAGTGGGATAGAAAAAAGGAAGCTTGCTGATTAGGACTAATACTAATGATGAAAACACAAGTGATAATTCACAAGTGGCAGAGCTGCCCGTCCTACACGTGGTATAGACTCATATCATTCACACTGGAGACAGAAGCAGCGATGAGCTCAGAATGACAAGAAGTTGGGCAAGAAATTATATTTTAGGAAGAAGATGATTGGTAATACGGATTTACAGCCACTATCTAACAGTGAATCTTACCAGAATTATATACTGAGCCTTCAGTTAGTGATGAAAATTTGAAGCTCCAGTGATTTGCAAGTCAAACACCTAGAACATAAAGGCAAACCCCTTTTTGAAGCAAACTCTTGCTTGCTATGGTAGACAGCATTTGAAATTGATTTGAAATTTTTCCACTCCATTATTTCATCGCTGAAAATAATTTTAAGGCAATTCTAAATAGTCATCTTTGCATTTAAAGATTTAGAAAATCAATCTTTAAATCTTTTTTTTTTTTTTTAAGATTTTATTTATTCATTTGAGACACAGAGATACAGAGAGAGAGAGAGAGCATGAGCAGTGGGAGAGGCAGAGGGAGAGGAAGAAGCAGACTCCCCGCTGAGTCAGGAGCCTGATGTGGGACTCGATCCCAGGACCCTGGGATCATGACCCGAGCCGAAGGCAGACGCTTAACCATCTGAGCCACCCAGGCACCCCAGTAATCTTTAAATCTTTTAATTATTTTTAAATGACGAGGTTTTTGTGATTTTCGTAAACTATTTTTTAAAAATAAAAACTGCATTCTCTAAACACTGTCTTTCCCACACATTATTGAAAATATTTTCTGGGAACAAAAAAGCGTCCTTTGGGGAAACAAAACAAAAGATATTTAGTGAATGAATGAATGAATGAATGAATAATTACAATACCTAATACCTTTCAGTTAATTTGCCAGAAAAAAAAATACTGATTAACGTTAGGGAATATAGAAATTTGCTAACTGAATTTTTACCAAAACTACTATGTAATTTGTTGTTGGGATTGAAAATGAGCATCATGATTTCATGAGTATAGCTCAGGTTGCATTTGTTGTACTTGCATCTAAGTAAGTTTGTGTGTTAACTCTTTTACGTTCTGACACACATCAAGAGCAAGTAGGCAGCTAGTCCAAACATACAACAGATTTTTAAAGCACTACTTTACAAGGTATTAGATGTAAATGGGGGTTGGGGATGAGGCGTGTTCATTTTTCAGATATTCTATAGTTCATCTCCAGCACATTCTTTTAAAAATACATTTTATAGATGCTTAAACATATATACATGATAATGAAAGAAAAATGTATATATTTATCTCTTTAAAATAAAAAAAAAGCACAAGCTGGGACACCTGGGTGGCTCAGTCATTAAGCGTCTGCCTTCAGCTCAGGTCATGATCCCCGGGTCCTGGGATGGAGCCCTGTGTAGGATCCTGTTCTGCGGGAAGCCTGCTTCTCTGAACTCTCCCACTCCCCCTGCTTGTGTTCCCTCTCTCGCTGTCTCTCTCTGTCAAATAAATCAATAAAATCTTTAAAAACAAAAACAAAATCAAACAAACAAAAAAGCACAAGCTTAAAACACTTTTATCTTTTATTTTCTTTTTACCGATTGTGGACGCTCTAAGGTAAGTTTAGGATATCTACAGAATATAGGATGTTTAGGAAGGCAGGATAAAATTATAATTACAAATTTTAAAAAGATAAAAAGGGCCGTTCACAATCCTGACCATCTAATTTAAATAGAGTGTGTTATTATTTTCACTGTCTGGTTTCCCAGTCCTCCGAGAGGAAGGTACTTATGAGGTGGGCACAGGCATCAAAGGGTGAAGAGACAGCTGACATCCTGAAAGCAAAAGAAACATTAGAAACTATTTCAAGGATGGATACTCAATTATCCAGTGCTTTGTATAATATAAGAATAGATACTCATGATGATATCACGACTTCATCTGTATAGTAAATGGTTTTGATTTTTCACTAAAATTATTCAGTTTATCACTTGAAATATTACACTCCAGTACTGAAAAAGATGTCATAGTCTATTTTTTCTCAATAAATCAGAGAGCAGTGTAGTGTTCTTTCCTTGCTGGACATTGCACCAGAGTGTGTAATGAAATTTTTCGCTGCCGTCAAGTCTGTGGCCAGTTTGCTCACGTGTTGGTAATGTCTGTTCTGTATATGTGGGCATGCATATCATGTTAACGAAGGGGAATTCAGTTTTAGATATGAATGTGGTTGGCAGGCAACAAGCCAATCTTTTTTCAGATGGTCACTTGTTGGAGTTACTACATTTCAAGTATAAGATTTGCTTCAAATTATGGCCGATCTGATTAGAGAGCTGGATGCTGGAGACCTGGGGAATGATGGGCATCTTCTTGAAGCTGATTAATAAGACCAACAGTAGCGATACATTATTGGATTTATGTTTTCTGAAACTTTATGTATCTTTTTAATTGTTTGTGTTTAAGGAAAATGAAGCACACTTAATGATTCATTAGGCATTCAGGATAAAGGGGCACAAAAAAAGAGAGAGATAAAGTTCGATGACAGGTATTTAGGTGGTATTTATTGGTAAGTGTTCGTGGCTCATGGTCATAAACTCTGCAATGCTCCAAAGTCCTGAGAGCTTTTATTAGGCTTTGTCAAACACTATCCTAAATAACATGCTTATGGTTCTTGGTCCCTTTTCTCAGCCTTTAGGTCTGTGTTTTAGGTCTGATTAATCTGTAGTGAAATTTTCTGGTATCAATGATTATCTGAGGACAAATGTCAGTAGAAAATTAAAGTAAGCACACAACTATAAGAACATCAACAGATACACCACCTATAATTGCACTAATTTGTTAATTTGTGAGATTATATATTCATTATTCTAAGTTACTATTTTTAAAGAATAATGGATATTTCTATTTATTTTAGTAAGACATCTTCCAAGACTTCTGTTTCCTAGCCCCTTTACTCAGACCCCAAAGATGGAATATTTTTGTAAAAGACATTAACGGTGAATTTTAGGTGATGCCACCTAATTATCAATATTAACTTATTACTTTTATTTAAAAATAATGTCCCAGGAGTTTGTATTCTGTACAGAATTAGTGAAAGACAGTCAGGGTTTTCAGTGAAAGTGATTTACTAGAGTATGTTTTATTCATTAAATTATTGATGACATATCAGTTGTGCATTTATCATTTCCAGTAACCTAACTTTTTGCTAAGCTGTCTCTCTAGCATGATGGATAGAAAGAAAGATTTTACTATGAAGTAAAGGTGACACTAGAAAATACTCAGATAAGCTATCTTCCATTGGTGCTTTATACAATATCATTGAAATACTGATTTTAAAAACAAATACTCTAGACTCATGGCAGGAAATACATGTTATGTGTCTTAAATGTGAATCTATAAAAGCTAGAGAGGATACTGGGTAGACACTTGATATGGTAAGTGGGTCCTGCAGCTGTGTTGGCCTCATAAATGCTTTGCATGTGTTCTTGAAAAGCAAATAAAAGAGCAATCCCCTCATCTTCCAAGGGCATAGGATATTTTTTTTTCCTTTTAATCGTAGTCCCAAATATGATCCTCATTTTGTTTTCTTAAAATGTTTCAAACCGTGAGTAGACACTTCAACATGGAGACACAGCTGTTCAGTTGATCAGGCACAAAAGAAGCCCAACAATATTCTCAAAGTGAAATTGAAATTGTAATTATGTGAATTTTAGCTACTGGAATTATAAATATGGGGTCCCTCAAGGAAAGCTTGGAAAGCTGCCAACTGATTGCATTTTATGACAACATTCACATATATCACAAAGAAATTTGCATTTTGTTATCTTCTTCCCTTTATTGGCATGTAAGCCATCTTGGTGCTCTCTACCACTAACCTCCTCTAGTTGAAGGTAGAAGTCAGGTGCTTGGGAGTTGCTTTAATGATTTCCTCTTAGCTGCTCATTATGAACAGCTGCACTAAATTGCACAACATCACTTTGAAGCCGCATAGACCAGCGCTCAGCTCAGATTAAAAGAAATGTGTAATTTTATCTTCTTGGCTTTTTCAGTGTTTTCGCTGAACATTTTATTATTATTATTATTATGTTATGTTAATCACCATACATTACCTCATTAGTTTTTGATGTAGTGTTCCATGATTCATTGTTTGCATATAACATAATAATAGCATTTTTAAGACTTTTTTAAAAAAGTCCATGGAGAACAGTTATTGTTGCAGAGTGATACTGTTCAAAATGGACTATTATTGTTATGGGACTTTTGAGATACATTTTAAGTTACTTCCTGTATACTTTGGAAACTCTTAACAACTTCTGACAAAAGCTAGAGAAAATTTTGGTTTTCAAGCTTTCTAAAAACTTTTTAGTCTTTTTTATACCATCCCTCGAAGTTATTAATCCTACTTTTTTTCAGTTGCCGATGATCGTCACTTGCACTTGTCAAAGCCATAAAACTATATGCTCCCTTCCAGATATTCTTTTTTTTTTTGGAATTTTTTTATTTTATTATGTTATGTTAATCACCATACATTACATCATTAGTTTTTGATGTAGTGTTCCATGATTCATTGTTTGCGTATAACACCCAGTGCTCCACGCAGAACGTGCCCTCTTTAATACCCATCACCAGGCTAACCCATCCCCCCACCCCCCTCCCCTCTAGAACCCTCAGTTTGTTTCTCAGAGTCCATAGTCTCTCATGGTTCGTCTCCCTCTCCAATATCCCCCCCTTCATTTTTCCCTTCCTACTATCTTCTTCTTTTTTTTTTAACATATAATGTATTATTTGTTTCAGAGGTACAGGCCTGTGATTCAGCAGTCTGCTATGGTGAGCGCTGTGAATTGTGTAAGACTGTTGTATCCACATATTCTTTCTTATCAGGATAATGCTAGAACTTGGTGACTTCTCATTAGTTTTCCTTGTTTATTCTATTCTTGTGTCTATCTAGCTATATATTGTTCAATTTTTAATCATTCCTGTTTAAATTTTTTAAAATTATTTAATTTTTGAAAATGTTACCTCTCTGAATGTACTTTATTATTGCCTTAAATTTTAACTAATTATTTATAATGTACCTTCAACTGGAATATATAGCTTCAGATTTTTTAATAAAATATTTCCAAACAAGAAGAAAAATATTAGTTATCTTTTGCATTTGGGGTCAGCATCCACTATTTAATGCTAAAAACGTATCTATCATCTATAGTTATCTTGTTTATGCCTTATGGATTCTACATGCTTAAGGATGCCTTGGAAGGAAAGTGAATAAAGTGTAAGCATTATTTTGGTACTTATTATTATGAATTTTGAAGTGGCAAGTGATTTTGAATTTTTATCAATATTTTAAAAATACTTTGTACATGTAATATAAAATATTTTTAATAATTAAAAAATATACCACTTGTATGTCTCAAAATTATGAGATATCTGAAGTTAGAATTGTTTGCTGTGGCTAAATCTATTGTTCCCGTCTAAGACTTCTATTCATTGGATTCTTTTTGTAGCATTTGATGGTATTAGTCATTTATGCTTTTTGCCTCTTTCAGACTCTTCCTCCCACCCCTAGCCCTAGTACTGGTCTTTCATAGCATCATCTCATGTCACTGCTAACCTCTTAAATATGTCTCAGTATATTATTCATGCTTGTGTATGTTCCTTTCTTACTAAGCCCACTCTACCCTGAGTAAAGTTTCGCCCTCCAGGTTTTCACCTCATGCTCAAGGCTCACAGATTTCACTTCATCCCCTTTTTCTTCCCTGAACTCCAAAACTACATTATCAAGTGCTACTAGAAATCTCCACTGAGTTGTTCTTCAGATACTTTAAACTCAGCTTATCCAAAATGGAACTTATCATTTTTCTTTTTTCCCTATTCCAACTTGTTCCCAGTTCCATATTCGCACAACGTCATTTGAAAAAGCTAGGAACATGGACATCATCCTATAGACACTCTTCCTTCTCACCTTACTCCTGGGACATTAAGGCTTATCAGATTCAGCTTTTCAATACCTACAGCAGATTGTCTCATTCAACATCCATTCCAGCCCACTTTGATCTTGACTTCTTACATTCTAAAGCTGGAAAATAACTGAACTATATGTTTCCAAACTCTCTTGCAAGTAGGTTTCTATATGTAACATAGATCCACCAAATAGGGAAGAGAAAAAAAAAGAAGCAGTAATCACGCTCAGCAAGCATCCTATCAAGCCTTGATGGTACCATCTGATTTTTCTGGACAGCTTCACATCAGAGGTGCCAAGGGATGAAGAACGACTGAACATTTCTCCTGACTGAGTTGCCTGTAATTTCCATAGTCTGGTATTCAAAGCTCTCCGTGATCAGCCCATCTGCCTTCACGTTCTTTCCATCCTTCCAGTGCTGTGTGCTACACACAAACAGAACTGCTTCTGTTATTCATACCCAAACAATAATTTTCTGTGATCATGCCTTTACTCTGCATTTTCCTCCCATATAGGGACTTAGCCTCACCCCTACAAATGTAATCTTACCGTTCCTAGATACTCACTTTCTATTATTTCTTTTATCATTTTCTACACTAGAATTCATTTATTTATATGATGATGTTTTCTATTTTATATCTTTCTAAGATATAGTTTATATTTTCTTTGTAACCCTATAGCTTTTAGCAGGAGTTTTTCGACCTTGACTATTTAAGTATTTTGAAGAAATGAATGGTTTTGAGTAGGGATTACTGAGATATGAACATAATTATTTTATTTTGTGGTAGCATTTTATATTGTGATAAAATACATATAACATAAAATTTGCTATTTTAACTATTTTTAAGGGTACAGTTTGATGGCATTAAATACTTTCCTGTCGTTGTGCAACTATCACCACCACCCATCTCTAGGACTTTTTTATCTTCCAGAACTAAAACCTTCTACCCAACTAGCCCCAGCCCCTGCAAACTACCATTCTACTTTCTACCTCTATGAAACTGACTACTCTAGGTACCTCATATAAGTGGGATCATATAATACTTGTCCTTTTGTGACTGGCTTATTTCACTTAGCATAATGTCCTCCATACTCATCCAGGTTGTCACATGGGTCAGAATTTCAGGTTTTTTTTCAGGCGGAATAATGTTCTATTGAGTGTATATGTCACACTTGGCTTATCCATTTATCTGTCAATGAACCGTTGACAGATGGCATTTTTCTGCCAGAACCATTTATCTGTCAATGGACACTTGGGTTGACTCCACTTTTGGCTATTGTAAAGATGAGCCTCTGAACCTAAGTATACACATATCTGTTCAAGTTCCTGCTTTCAGTTATTTTGGGTATATACCCAGAAGTGGAGTTGCTGGATCATATGATAATTCTATGTTTAGCTTTTTGAAGAACTGTTTTTTTTAAGATTTTATTTATTTATTTAACAGAGAGAGAAACAGTGAGAGCAGGAACACAAGCTGGGGGTGAGGGAGAGGGAGAAGCAGGCTTCCCGCCGAGCAGGGAGCCCGATGCAGGGCTCGATCCCAGGAGTTGTTATACTGTTTTCCACAGTGACTGTACTATTTTAAATTCCCACAAGCAACGCACTAATTTCATCACATTCTTGCCGACGTGTATTTTCTGTTTCTTTCTTTTTGATAGTAGCCATCCTCATGGGTGTAAAGTGGTATCTCCCTATGGTTTTGATTTACATTGCCCTAGTGGTCAAGGATATAGAACATCTTTTCATGTGCCTATTGGCCATTTGCTTGTCTTCTTTGGCAAAATGTTTATTCAAGTTCTTTGCCTTATTTGTTAATAGGGTTGTTTTTTTGTTGTTGAGCTGAAGATGTTCTTTTATATATTCTGGATATTAATCCCATATCAGACATATGATTTGAAAATATTTTCTTGCATTCTGTGGGCTGCCTTTTTACCCTGTCGGTAATGTCCTTTGATGCGCAAAAGTTTC
Source organism: Halichoerus grypus (assembly GCF_964656455.1). Taxonomy (NCBI): domain Eukaryota; kingdom Metazoa; phylum Chordata; class Mammalia; order Carnivora; family Phocidae; genus Halichoerus; species Halichoerus grypus. The sequence continues at coordinate 64,479,847 of NC_135714.1, forward strand.
TACTTTTGGTAAAATCTAGTTTATCTATGTTTCTTTTGTTGCCTGTGCTTTTCAGGTCATATCTAAGAAATCATTGCCAAATCCAGTATTATGAAGCTTTTCCTCTTTTGTTTAAGAGTTTTCCCCTGTTGTTTCTTTTCTAAGATCTTATGTTTAGGTTTTTGATCCATTTTGAGTTCATTTTGTATATGAGATAAGATGTAAGGGTCTTTTATTTTTTTGCATGTGGATATCCGGTTTCTCAACACCATCTGTTGAAAAGACTACCCTTTCCCCACTGAATGATCTTGGCACCCTTGTTGAAAATCATTTGACCATACATGTGAGAGTTTATTTCTGGGCTCTGTATTCATTCCATTGGTCTACATGTCTCTCTTTATGCTGATACCACACTGTTTGGTTACTTTGTAGTAAGTTTTGAAATCAAGAAATGTGAGACCTCCAACTTTGTTCTTTTTCAAGGCTGTTTTGGCTATTCTGGGTCCCTGGAGATTCCATATAAATTTTAGTTTCAACCACGTCTTTGTCCTCTCCTTGTTCAGCCACACAAATGGCCATAAGAATAAAAGCAATTAAGGAGGGCATGTGATATGATGAGCACTGGGTGTTATATGCAGTTAGTGAATCATTGAACACTACCCCAAAAACTAATGATGTACTATATGTTGGCTAATTGAATTTAAATTAAAAAAAGAATAAAAGCAATTAGTATTTCATCACTTTTTTTTAGTGCAGGAGAATATTGCCTATTTTTTGATGTTAATATCTGAACCGTTAGACTACAAAGAAAGACAGTAATGTATAATGCAAACAACCATGAATAGCATTTGAGAAGTTGAGAGACTCTGGTTCTAACCTCAAACTAGCTGTGTGGTCAGCAACAAGCTATTTAATCCTTCTGGACCTCGGTTTCCTCGTTCTTACACTGAGGGTATTGAAATGGATTATCTCTAAGATGTGTTCCAACTCTAAAACTTTATGGAGAATATACTCTTTGGGAACTCTGCTTGATAGTGTTTTAGTTCCTTTTCCTTGCCTATACCTAGCTAATGTTATGATTATGAAGAATAGCCCTTCTCTCTACTGAATGTGTATTATATGTATCCTGTCCTATGACAGAGGGAAATCTCTCTTGTGAATTCTGTACATGCATATGTTTGTTCATGTTCCATCAACCAGGAGATTGATGAGGTGGCAGTTTAACAAAGGATGAAAGACAAGTTTTACCCAGGTATGCAGGGAGAAGGAGTGAGTCAGGTCAACAACAGCCATCACAAGTAGTTAAGGCTGGAGGCAAAAAATGAGAGACCAGTGAAGGAAAGGAAATGGAAAGCATGTAGAAGTGGAAAGCTTGAAACTAGAATGCTGGAAACTGGGGCAGCAGAAGACATTTCTACCCAAGTGTCCGACCTAGAATTAGAGCTACCTACTTCTTCAGTTGCCCAGGGACCCTAGAGATACAGAGGTAGAGAAAAAGAGAAATATTCCTGAAATGTTGAAAGGAAAGAAGGAAGCATAAAAACAGGATGAAATTAGAAAGAGAATGTAATTTTAAATAGCATAGGATTAGCCAAAAGTAGTTTAACAGACAGTAAAATGTGCAAGATGCATAATGTGATCCTGACCAGTAACTACCAAATATTCAGTAAAGTCCCCTAAGCTCATGAATGCTTTGTGTGAGAAACATTGTGGTGTGTGGAAAATGACAAAGCTAATTTTCATGCTGCATCCACGTAGCCTAATGCAGCCCTTGAGAATTCAAGAACTTGGAGAACATTAGCACACCAGAAATTTCCAGAGCTTTGAGGAAGGTCTTGGAAATTTACAATGTCAGAAACTGGTGGAGCATAGCAATACAAGGTGACATCTGAATACACATAAAAAAGTAGCAATTAGCTTATTGAGTGGGCTTAATTCAGTGGAATATACAAACAAGTTTAATTTATTTTTTTCCAACTACTGCTTTCAGATTTCTTCTGTGGAACCTGTCTTCCTTTTCCCTGGACAATACTGCAGGCATAACTTTTTTTTTTTTTTAACCCACTAAAAATAGTCTCACCGTAATTCAAATTCACTTTCAGTTTTTTAAAAATTCATTTCAGTCTAAATCAAATCTTTCATGTGCATTTATTCTTATCAAATAAGGTCTTCCCTTTCATTTGTTGTATGGAGCTATGATCTTTTTTGTGGTTCATTTTATATTCTTTGGACCTGTCTTTCCCTGAATCTGGTTCCTCATGTTGAGAGAATGAGAGGAGAGATTGGAGACAGAGGGGAGAATGGTCTTATGTGATTGATGCTCTTGTATTCAGCATCAATTTCAACGAATTCTTTTGGTTATGAATGGCGTCAAAAAGATGATCTCCCTCATAGATTATGCCCGTGGGCTCTTTGGAGGACCTCCTCCCACTCACCCCAACCATGGGAATACCCTCTATACAGAGTCCTGAATACAAGTGATGGTTTCTGGTTAATCTCTTTGCTACTTCTATTCAGTTTCTTTCTCTAACTATACAATACACCAGACATAAAGAAAAAAAAATTATGGACCAAAAACAAACTCTGTGACACTGGGCAAGTTATTAAATATCTCAGCTTTTCATCTGTAAACTTGGAATTGTACTCTCCACTTAGACATAATAACTAAAGTTGTATAAAGTGCTTAGAACAATGCCTGGCACATACTACTTAATATTGTCTATTATTGTTGCGGCTGAGTTCCCTTGTCCTAGTAAACAGTCTGCTTGTCTAATAAGCAAGAGGAGAGGTCAGTCCTCAAACTTTCCACCTGAAATCTTGACCCATCAGAACTTCCCATCTCTCCAGCCTTCTCTTGGCCTATGGTGGAGAAAAGAAACAGTTTGATAGAGGGAGGAATCTGTCCAGCTACCCAGTAAATACTATTGTCTAGCATCCCTCTTCAGAATGTGAGAATACTTGTCAACTATTATCTTCACTGTCAAGTCTTTAGCCAAGTTCTGAGAAACAGACATAAAACTTTATTTAACATTCTATTTAGCAAAATTTCCGGAACAGAGATTATAGAACACAGAGGAAGCCATGTTAATCCTTGAGTGGTATCTACTATCCAGCTAACTGGTCCCTCGGTTCTATCACAAACAGTAGGTTGATTCTTTTTTTTTTTTTTTTTTTTGATTTTTTAAATTTTATTGTTATGTTAATCACCATACCTTACATCATTAGTTTTTGATATAGTGTTCCATCATTCATTGTTTGCATATAACACCCAGTGCTCCATTCAGTATGTGCCCTCTTTAATACCCATCACCACGCTAACCCATCCCCCCACCCCCCTCCCCTCTAGAACCCTCAGTCTGTTTCTCAGAGTCCATAGTCTCTCATGGTTCATCAGTAGGTTGATTCTTGAAGGTTTTATTTTTCATTCTAAGGTTATAAATGTCATTATTGTGCTTAGAAAAAAAATTTTTTTTTAAATATTCAACTCCATGAATTTGATTTGTTTGGGGACATTGTTGGAAAGCAGGGAGGAAAGGAAATGGAGCTTATTTCCTAGACATTTACCCCACATTCCCACAACCATGGGAGAAATTTTTAAAAGATACCAAATCATTTAAAAATGAGTTTTAAATATGTGAGTATAAAAGTTTGAGAAACACATAGATTCAGTTTTCATTTAAAAAACAACAATTTAAAAGTGGAAGCAAGTTGCCTCGCCTGTCTTGAAGAAGGAAATTTTCAAATTGTATTCTTTGTTTACTCCAAATATATGAAGCATAGTTGGGGATATTAAATATACCCCATCTACTGAACATTTAGTCTATCCAACGTCCTCATTTTCTTCTTGCCTAATTGCAGGGAAAATTAGGGGAAATGAGCATTATCATTTTTAAGGTCCAATAATCCTTAAGTTCCTTAAAACTCTCAAATTTTTTGGCTATATTTTACTTTGATTTGTGAGCTTAAAGTGAGTATCTTGACTTGCCCTTGAAAATGCATTGGTTTTTGATTCCTTCTTCCTAATATCTTTCTGTATCTTTGGTGACTGGAATATGTAGATAGAGTTGTAAATGACTTCAGGGTGGGATGATTTTTGGAGAACTGAACAGAGAACCCAAGCTGATAGATCCAGTCCCTTGTTCTAAGATTTTCGTTCTTGATGAAAGGAAATATGAATGAGACAATCAAAGTATCACAGCTTCATTAGATGTTAACAGTTTTAACAGGTATAACTTTTTATTTAATAAAATAAAATAATAAATAAAAGTGAAAAAAAAGAGAAGGGAAAACGCTGTAGAGTAGACTGGTTAGCAGAACGGGAAAGATGGGGAGGAGGCTCAGTTCTGGAGAACTGATATCAGCCATTTTCTTTCCAGTTTTCTAGAGACCAGCCCTGACATGAAGTCAGTATTTAATGAATATCTAATGAAGGCCTCAAGCATAGGATTTTGCATAAACTAAGTTTTTAATCAACAGTATTAATCATAAGATCATCAAAATGTGAAACTAATTCAATCTCTTGTCAATAAAATACCTAATATGAGCCTTGAACATTGGAATGATTCATTGCAATTACCTGTCTTACAGATAATGAAATTTTAACTTCATTTAATTGCTTTGCAAAATACCTATTTTCTCACTTATTTCTGGTTTCTTTGTGTTTAAAACCAAGGCTTAATTTGAAGACCTCCAAACTATTGCCAAAGGCCTTTCAGTTCTCTTTCAATTTGAATTGTTTAATTGAGATGATAAGCACACATTGTTAATGATGACAATAGTTAATACTTTTGAGCGTTTCCTGTGAGCCAGGGTTGTGCTAAGAGCTTTGCCCATTTTATCTCTGAAATCTTCCCTCCCAACAACCCTGTGGTTTAGCTATTATTCCCATTTTACAGTGAGAAAACCAAGACATGGGGACCTGATACTTCATGACATGCCCCAAATCAAACTGGTAGCTAGTGACAGAGCTGGTCAGTCACATTGCCAAGTCCCCTGTTTCCACTCCCCAAAATTTGGCTTAACTCTTTCACCTTGAAAGATCTGAAATATGACTAACATCCTGTATTCTTAAGAGTAATACAATTTTAATGACTAGAAGAGAAGTAGTGTTCTATTGAACAGGGCATGGTATTTGTCATTGTGTTTTATCTTGATAGTTTGTCATGGAGTCACAAGAAGACATTTAGCTGATTCTAATTATCCTCTACAAAATATTTAATAAGAAGTACAGTAGCCAAAATTTATTGAGCCCTCACTAAATGCTTAGCACTGTGTATTCTATATTCAGAGCACATTTATTCTTTGTAATCACCTTAGTATTACCTCCATCACATGGATGAGGGGACTGAGAGTTAAAAGCTTAAGTCTATTTCTCAAAGGTCACATTTTCACTGCTTTTTGGCTAGATCTTCCCCATCCTTTATTTTAAGACCCCAAATCAGCATTTTATGCATATCATCTAGATTTCATTTTTCAAGTTTCACCCTATCAATTCTGGCCTATTGGGATCCCTCTAATCTTATTTCTGTCATCCCACACCATTTTCTTAGCTCTTGAAGCCTGCCATTGAAAATGCCTCCACTGTCATCATCCCAATTGTTGATAAGAATGTTGAACAGATTGGTACCAAGCACAGAGCTCTGAGATCCTGGGCTGGAGAGCCCTCCCTACATTGTCTCAGTTCATCCTTCAGCATCCTCTGAGGGCTGCTGATTTACAGGTTGTGAATTACCTCTCATTCGGCGCATTTGTCTTCATTGGTCCACAGATTTTGTCAAATTCTTTCTCCTCCTCTAGTATAACACCTATCTCAAAGATAATATCAGAACGAATTTGCTGTCCTATAGGATGATGTGGTGATGGTGATGAGAAGAATGCAATGTAATGTGAAGCCTCTATAAACTATTATTTATAGATTCACAGAAGTGGAAAATATCTCCAAGTGTCTCTCAATACATTTACCTCCATACTGGCAAATTAATATTTATGTCATTCAATTCTTAAATCTCTCTAGGTCTTCAAGCTTCTTAGTAAGTGCCTGATATCTAAATTTTTGTAAAGTGAGAAGTCCTACACATCTTGCCCTTGATTTTTCTACCTAATATTTTCTGATTCTGTCATTACCCAGAGATGTTTAATAGGGGAAACTGATATTGATTTTATAACATAAAACTTACAGGTATACCTGGAAAGTCTCTACCTTCTTTCAAGTCACCTAATATGGATCCATCAACATTAAATTTAATGAAATATCTCTGTATTTTTAGCTTTTAAAGTTATTGAGTTCCATGTGCTTACTGTTCAACTGCTTAAAAATGAGTATTTTAGAACTTTTTTAAATTTTAGATTTGGAAAATAGGAATAGCACAAAATTTGTGAGATATTGAGCTTGTATACTATTTACACAGTGCCTTATCCATACTTGATGCTCAGTAAGCATTTGTTAAAGAACTTTTGTGTTGTCATGGAAATCTAGTGCATTTCCGTTTTTGAATTATAAAACTTCTTTAAGTGTCAGGGAGTGCTCATTAGTTCTAGTATCTTAATATTTGTCAGGTAAGTCTATGTTTTGTAATACAGAATTTCATAATCCTATCTGTTTTTGAATTTCATTCTCTAAACTGGAGTCCCAGTTGATTGCAGTAGAGTCCTATATGGGAGTTACATAACATCCTTGTTAATTGTCATTGTCCACTTCTGTATCTTTGCCAGATTGGTTATATCTTTCCTGTTCTACAACTGATTAATCAGAGTGTAATCTTCCAGGTATACGTGACCATTGTTCATTGCTTGAGGGCATCTGAAGACTTTTTTGTTTGTCTTATTTCTGTCATTTATGTGGAGTTATCTTGTTTAAACCTTTCTGACGATTATATGCTGGTATTCTTTAGAATCAGGAAGTCATTAATATTATCTGAACTACACCCCTTCTATTCCAAATGAATTCCATTTTTCTTATTCTTTACCCAGTGGATAAGGTTTAGCTACTATTTGTCGGGACCACTAGTCTTTTACATCATTAAATACTCTTATTACAACCACCTTCAGCTTTTCTTTTTCTGAGTAAATAGATAAACACCTTTCTATAGATTCTGTTAGGTCTTTTTGCACAGTCGCAAAACTCCATTTCTCTTCTATTAAAGCCCTTGCACTTTAGACATGTGTATATTTGTCCCAATTTAAAGTCTAGAAATGTTTTAAGAATAAATAGAAATGGTAAAATACTGAAGTTCACATAAACAGTACAGTGATATTGATATGTATTATTTGCACATTTATATTTAATTTAAAATATATCATAAAATTATTTAAAATTTGGGTCTGGATGTTGCTTTATCAAGGTTTTTGCCAAACCAAAATGAAACACTCTATGTAATGCTATTGTCCTTTAAAATTTTTCAGATAAAAGAGACTTTTGGACTGGCCCCACACATTCACCTAACATTTCTCTGGAGTTTTCATCACTTATTTTAAGAAGCTCTTGTTCAGCAAATGAATTTTCAGACCGTTATTAAATTTAGGTTACTAGTTTCTCAGATTTGGTTTGAGATCTCTGAGGGAAAAGATCCAGAGCTTCACCATTAGCTACCCAATGCATAATGTCTGCTTCCAAAACAATGAACAGGGAAATGTGACCCCATGCTTGGGAATTGAAACCTTGCCAATTGCACTGAAGTGTTACATTCATTATGTCATACCACACACATCTGATAAGGGAAGACATAATGCTGTTGGATAGGTTCTTGTATACAAGAACTCCATAGGTCAAGTAAAGAGCTGTTTTTCATTTAATAACTGAACTATGCAGGTGCTAATTTGGACCATATGTAGGATAATGCAGAAATATGTTACTCCACAGTGGAATGGTAGCGTTTGTTTGAGTTGATATTAAGGGGAATTTTTGATTAATTAAGGTGCCTATGCTCTGCTTAATTTAAACCATGGAAGTCAATCGACATGGCTTTATAAAAAATAAAGCTTGTAGAAAACTGTCATAATGCTGAAATTTTTCCTGTTGCTTTTCTTCACACACCCTGACTTTTTGAAGCTCCCTGCAGACCAGTTCATCTGAGAGAAACATATTGGACACTGGGAAAGGCCAAATTAAAACTGAGGCAGCAACTGAACTCCCTCATTAAATATGCCTGCCATGGGATCTACATAGTGTGTCTGGCACAAGTAGTACTGAGTGATTCAGGTTCTTAATATTTTTCATCTTCTTGTGGGAACTAAGTTAGGAAAAAGGACCCCAGAGGTAACATGCTAAGAACCATTTTCACCATTTAATTGCAAATTTGCACTAACCAACCAAATAGGGTCTATGTGTTGAGGATTAAATAAATCCATGAGAACTTTGATGAAAATTTTGTCTGAATGCTATTAGAATCAACCCCTAAGAGAACCTCTTAGACTCTTTCCCTATCTAGTGAAATCCACATTTTGCAGCCTTCTGGACTCTAGTTACTCATATGCTTCTCTAGCTTTTTGTACTTTCCTTTTGCTCCTTTTTGAGACTGCTATAAAATCATTTTATTTGCATTGCAAATATTATTCTCTTCCTTAAAAATTTATTAGGCTAAGTAATTCTGTAGTTCATTATAATCATATAAATGTATGTGAAGAAAAATTTTGTCACCCTACTGGGTTCAGTATTGCTGCCCCAGCTCTCACTATTTTATGTTTTACGCTGTTGAGCAACTGTGGGGGTTCATGGTGTAATGGTAGCACATGGATGTCATCCCTAATTCTGAGGAGCAAGAAAATTTTTAGAAAATATGATTACTGATCATGTCTTTGTGTCATGAACTTAACCAGGATATGGCCTTTCCTCAGCCTGGATTTCTGCTGTGATGTAAACATCTGTCCTGTAAAATGAAAATATGGACTGATTTTCTCCAAAGATGCATGCAGAACTGATCTCCACCCTATAATTGATTTGGAGACCATGTGCATGGTAAAACACTTCTGTTCCTTCCTTTACACTTCCACCCAAAACCACCTGAGTGGTTCACCTTATATACCCGTTCCTTTGTCCCTATGGCTCTCTAATTGGACTTATCCCTTCTAATGCACCCATATGTATCAGTCACATAAATCTCTATGAAGCATACTTTACAAAAGTTACCCTTGCCTTAGAAAATATTCTTGCCTCTATAATAAAATCTGAAGCCCTAGCTAGCTAATCAGGTGATTTTACCATCTACTATAGCCCAACCTAGAGTCAACTTTCTCTCCTGCTGCCCTTCCTCGTAAGTCTCCCCTCAAGCAAGTCTGTCTATCACTAGACTTCTGAAACTCTTGCATTAGCTCTCTTCTAACTTGTGCTTGCCCAATTCCATTTGCCTGGAATGTGCATCCCACCTACTTATTTATTAAAGTCCCATATTCCACATTCCCATCTCAGACTCCAGCTCCACTATCCATGATCTCCTCAGCCTCAGGACTCTTGAAATTGGTTATTACAGAATCTCAGAATTTTCAAACCTAAACAGAGTTTGGTAAATGATCTGTCTTAATATCCTCATTTTATACGTAAGAAAACCGAGACCCATGAAAGATAAAATTACTAGCTTGCTATTGCAGAAATCTTTAAAGATACAATCTTTAAAGGTAAAGGGGTGATTTACCCTGACATTAAGGCATCACTATTGTAATTTTTTTGATCAGAGTTTGGGTCTTATACCCATCACCTAACAAGTATATAATGGATGATTTGTGAATAATTTGACAATGACATCCTGATCAAATATACATGATAGATATATTTTTAGTCTTCTAAAGGCTATCCAAAATGTAAAACATTAGCTTCCATCATTAGAACTTTGTAACAAAAATAATTTGTCACATTCATTCATTCAATTTATCAGATTATTTCCCTCATAGCTGTCATAAACAGCTAAATTTAGTTATAGCAGAAATCATTCCTGGTATTTCTATGACTAAACACAAAATTATTAAAATCTTCTGTTTGAAAAACCTTCTATTTATTATGGATAATAAATAATATTATCTGCCTTAATAACCGTGGTGTTTCTACCTCGCCACTTAATATTGGAAATACAACAGTTGAGTTCTGAAAGTCACACATGGAGTACATTCTTTGGAATCTTCTTTGTTTGATCACTGTTGAACAACACACAAAGCTTTGTATTTTTTCACCTGAATAAATAGTGCCCCGCATTTCACCCTTTGAGGTCAATACATACGTCTCACAAGACAGGCGTTCTTCAGCTCTTTTCCTGCAGATTCTAATGAAAAGCAAAACTCTCAGCATTCATGACACCTGACTGAAGGTAGAGGAGTCTGTATCTTTTATTTTTATTTTGCACAACCAGATGCTGGTCACCAGTAGTTTTATATATTATAAAGTTTTCTTAGTAGAAAATAACAGTATATATTTATATGCTGCTTTCGACTTTGATAATCAACGTAGTTTCAAAGCAGATATGACTTGCCAAATACTCGGAATATTTAAATTTCATTGTAATATGTAATAACAGGTGTGCAGAAGAGTTGCCAGTATCCACACAGTGCTTGTGAATTCAATTATTACTTGCCAGATAAAATGGTATTTAACTGATATCTTGAATTCTAACTTGGCAATAGCTCTTTCAAAAGTTTCAGCTTTCAGTAGAAATCATTGTCTTTATTATTTATGAATGTCAGTTGGGGGTGGAAAGCATGTTTACTCTTTTTAAGATATCTCAGGTTTTTTGCAACATGTATTTAGATGAAATTGTTTCCATTGTGTCTTCAATTTGACACTTTTGAAAATAAAGTGAGAAAAAAAAAAGCACTGGGATTGAATTGTGCAGAACAAATGCATTGTAAGTTTTAGAGTCCGAGGCAGGAACAAAAACTTCATTTGCATAGCTTAGATGAGTCACCATGATTTGGCCTTGTGTTAGATGCAGGGGCCCGATTTGGGGAGCTAAAATTGTTCCAGTGGTGACCAGATCATTAAGGTTTGCTAACAAACCCTATCTACTCTGTAGTATTTGGAAATGTCTCACAGTAGCATCATTAAAACAAACTAAGTATACACTTAGATGTGATGAAAGCTAAGTTAATACAAATATGCAGGTGGTTTCCTTATTTTTGGGCACAGGGTGATATTTCTGTAGCACATCCATACCTCATTATTCATTTAGGGAAATATTTGAAGTCTTATTAACTAATAGCCAGTTTGGACTATTCTGGATAATTTTAGATATATTAGAAAATCAGTTCCGTTAGCATCTCTTCTGGGTAAAGTCTAGTGATAATCTATGGACTGCTAGACCTTCTTGTTTTGTTTTGTTTTGTTTTTTTACCAACTAGCTGCTTCCCACTTACCCTGTTCCAGGGACAACTTTCTCACATGCAGTGAGTCCAACTGCCATCTTCAGCAAATACCTTCACTACTCAGATGGGACAAGCTGTATTCTATTCATTGACATGCTCTTTTTCAGAATTAAAATGTGTCCCAAATGGATGTGAACATCTGTATAAGTATTCTATGTGTTATTTCCCACCACGACATCCTCAATGATCTTCTCCTTTCATATAGTTAGAGTTGACTACATCAGAAATCAACCAATGCAGACTACACATGCTCTACTAGAGTAGAAAACACAGTGGGTCTTATCATCTTAAATATTACAAAAACTTGGGCGTAAGCAGACAAGAGCCTCATATATATATATATATATATATATATATATATATATATATATGTATATAGAATGTTTAAAAAAGTAGAAGAAAATTTGATTCACCATGTCTTAAATATACTAATTTCGAATGAGTCATTTGTTCAGGAAAGAGAAGAAGAGGTATTTATGAAGGATAGTGTGGTCTTACCATATCACATGAAAGGAAAACATTCTGATAGCAGTCGAAAGTGACAAATGACAATCAGATACCAAGATAAGAGATAGATAAAGAAAGTACACAAGATCTATACAAGTACAGTGAATCTGCAAACCTCATCACCTGGTCTCTAAAGTGATTCTTTCTTTAATAATTACTGTTTTTTTTTTTTTTCTAGATAGTAAGGATACAGAACAGTGAATATAGCAGATACTGATGATGTAGAGCAGAGTATAAAACAAAGTCCCTCTTCCTGTATAATTTATGTTCTGTTCAGAGAGACAGACAATAAACACATAAACAAAAAATAAATTTGATAAGTTCATGTGATAAATGCAAAAGGGAATAAAATCGAAGAATGTGATAAAGAGTGGGGGACAACTTTCAAAAGGTGGTTTATGGAAGGCTTCCATGAGATGGTGATATTTGAGGTGAGCCTGAATGGCTAAGCGCAATGGGAAGAACTGATGAAAATGTTCCAGGCAGAAGGAACCGTGCATGTGAAGACCTTGAGGCATAAATGAGCTTAATGTGTGCATGAAGAATAGTAAGAAGTTCAGTGTGCTTGGACTATGGTGAGTGCTGGGAAGAATAGTTTGAGAAGAGTGTGAGAGGTAGACAGACACAAATCATATATGACCATTTATATGGAGAAGAAATTCAGATTATATTCTGTTATGTCAATGGAAAAGATGAATGAAGTTTAGTACACTTGAGACATATAAAGGACCAATGTTTTCATCAAGATTTTAATCAAAGAAGTTAAATCTTTAAAAATTAGTCATTCCTTTAAAGCAGCTGTTTCTAGTTAGCAGAAAAATGACCTACGTGAAATAACTCAGAATTGGGGATTCTGGTTAAATGAGGCCTTGAAGAAGATGAATTTCTTGATAGGATAGTTTAAGGTTTGGAGGTAATTCTGGAAGCAAGAATGTTTGTATAATCACTGTTTTTGTTGTTGTTATTTTAATCCCTGCTTCTCTTCCTCTTTTGTCTCAACTTTCCCAGTCTGTTCAAACAGGTACCAGAACCACAACTAACCCCATCTCCAAACAAACAAACAAACACATAAACAAAACAAAGCAATAACAACAAGGACAGACTGAAAGGAGAATCACGTGGCTCCTGGCATTTTGGACTTGCTGTTACGAAACTACACACTTTAGGCTAAACCTCAGCAGTGACATTGGATGGCAGTAGTGGGGACCACTCCCTGGAATGGGTCATGGATACCTCTTAGTTTTGTTGAACAGTGGCTTTGGACCAAGGTGAAGGGTAAGAGTTATTGTAACCATTAGATTTCTCATGATGATCGCAGTCAAGAGCAGGATTTATGAGTGAAACTCCCATCCACCTCGGCTTCACTTTGACCTTCTGATTTCGTGTCAGGTAACATAACATAGGGCAGTGTGTCCCGAGATGTGTTCATACAAAGTGACATTCAAGATAATTTGGGATCATACTTTTTATTTTGATAGAAATATATGTACTTTAATGTAATTATAAAAAATAAGTAACTACTCAGACTCAGAATTTCATAGACATTATTGATGTAGCAAAGTCCAGGCAAATCTATTTAAATGGAAATAGTACCTAATATGACAAAAATTGTCAATGTCATAGCTAAATGATGGAAGGTGGAGTAATGCTAGCATTAACCTAACATAGATCCTGAAATTGAAATTCCAGCTCTGTGATTTCCTAGCTGTGTGGCTTTGGTAAATCACTTTAATCTTTGAGTGAACATTTCTTCTACAGTGGGGTAAATAACGTGTATTCCATCATTATTTTGTGGTAATTAAATGAGATGATTAATCTGTAGACCACTAACATAATGTCTCTCTGAAGTGCTCCAAATTAGCAGTCGCCACTCCTGTTTTCTATCAGTGTGGACTCCTTGAGAGCAAACTATTACATTTTTAGAACCTAGTCTAGTGCCTAGCAGTCAATGAATGTTTTTGAATGGAAAAAAGAATGGATAAGTAAATGAAGGAGTTTTCTGAATTTGAATTTCTTAATAAGTTATATTAATTGGACTTTTTCCTCAACTTTTATCCAACCCAGTGCAGAAAATTATTTTTAGGTGCCGCCTACATACTAACCATTCTTTTGGGTGAGATAACATCACCTTCAGAGACTTCACAACATATGCTGCAGAATAATTCCAACACAGATAAGAGTTAGAACAAGTAGGCAGGTCAAGTATATTTGAGCAATTACTAAGTATTTAATATTTCTGGCATAATTTTGAATTTTCCCAGTCTCCATAAGCTTATTGATACAAAGAGGTAATTTAGCAGTGACACTTAAATTCGGCTTCTTCTTCCTTCTTTATAGTAGGTGCCCTAGGCTCCCAGACCCCAGAGGGGTGTAATTGATTATGTGCTCCCCCACCTCCCAGCAAACTAGTTATGTTTGAGATTAGTCAATATTATCTCAAATGTGGTTATAAGAGACTTTGTTCCAGGTAAGTTCTGTGTTTGCTCTGCTGGGCCGGGCAGGCTCCCTGCTGGGCGCTGTGTCGCCGGGCAGTGTTTCACGCGGCAGCACTCCCTTGCTGTTCCAGCAGATACCGCGTTACCAATGGCTGCTTTTCCAGACTTGACAATTCCCCCTCAGTTGCCACACTTTTCCAGATGCAGAGAGCTCAAGCACTATTCCACCAGGCAGTACCCCAGATACCAAGTACCAAGATGGGAAGCAGTCTGTGGCAGAATGGGCAAAGGGGAAGGCGACTTTCTTTCCTCTGATTTACCCTTTATTAGAGAGTTCCAAGAAATGCTGTTTAGCTAATGTTTTACAGTTTCTTCAGTTGTCACAGTTACTGAAGTTCCAGAGAACAGTTGAAGAGAGACGGTCAGTGTGCTATGTTTGAAACAACTCCTTACCTCTGAGATCTAGGGCTTTGTTACTAGTACAAGTTTATTTGTTGTACATTGCCATATGGATTTGCCACCGGTTCTTCAAATTTAGTATTTCCAAAATTTAACTCATGATGTTATCTTTCAAATTTACCCTGATTCCTAATCTCTTATCCCGTTTTTTCTTTTTCTTTTTTTTTTGGCCAGTTCATGATTTATATTTTATTTTTATTTTTTTCCCTAGGGTTTAATTCTCCCCAGAAAGTTCTAAAGTTCCCTGCTCAGTAGACTCTGATAGGTTATCACACATGACTGAACTTCAGCCCTGACACCCCCTAGACGCAATTTGTGATTCCTGTTCTCCTGGAGCATTATTATGTGGGGATAAAGCAACAAGAGTTGGCTTAGCAGAGGTAGGCAGTGTTGGCATAGTGGAACTTAGTTTTGATTCTCCAAGTTATTGGGAGCTATTGAAGCAGGGAAGTAACTCATCAGAATTTAATATTAGATCCTTCTGACAGGATTAGGGTAGATGGATTGGAAAGGACTGGAAACAAAGAATGTGGCAATCATATCAGTGAGATAAAATGAGAATCAGAAGAGATCTATTTATTATGTACAGATGAGTTAAAATGAGCAAAATTTGGTACTAACTCAATAAAAGAAATGAAGTGAATTATGAAGTTAAAGGTGACTTTCATCTTTCTGGCTTCCAAGCTGAAGTCAATATGGTACAGTGGTTAAATGTGTAGGCTCCAAAGGCAGGACACCTGGTTTTACTACTTACTGGCTGTGTGACCTGGGGCAAGTTACTTAAGCCTGCCCTTCATCAGATAATGGTAGTAATTACTTCATAGGATCTTTGTGAACATTAAGTGAGTTAATATTTGTGAACTTAGAACAATGCTTGGCACACAGTAAACTTACAGATAGTTTTAGTTATTGCTGTCATAGTTTGTAGTTAATGTAATACTTATTATTTTAATATTATCAAATGAATGATAATGGTGCCACAAACCGGAATGGGCAATACAAGAGGCAAAGCAAATTTGAAAACTAAGGGGATGTTTTGATTCAGGTTTACGGAGCCCTATGTGCCAGTCATATTTCCAGGTAGCAATGTATAGCCAGAAGATGAGTCTGCAGTCCTAGCAAGGGTTCTGGCTAGAAGAACATGAGTAGGTAAGATTGGCTTCTATAAAAATGAGCTAGGGTTGAGATACTAGACAGAAACCAGTGTGTTCAGGAATAAATGAAATGAGAATGTGATGACAAGATGTCTAGTATATTCTTTCAAGAAGTTGTAGATGAGAAGGAAAAAAAATAGTATGGAAGTAAACAGAGGGAGAACCTTTTCAAGATTTTTTTTTAAATAAAATTTTAAAATCTTTTAAGTAAAAATGGATTTGATTTAATGTATTTATAGAGTGAATTTATACAAAGCCAGAAGAGGGCAAGGAAAGGAAAATACTTAAAAATAGAAATCACAATGGCAAGTAATATTAATTATTTACTAATAGAAAAAGATGTGTTCATTTTGTGTCAGCTACTGTTCTAAGAACTTACATGCATTATCTTACTGGAGGTTGCTTGGGGTGCATGGCCTTGAACCCAGGACTGCTTAGTACTCAAGCACTCACATCTCTAAACTCTGTACTGTTTTGCTTCCCATACTTGGAATAAAAGAGATAATGAACAATAATCCTAAAAACAGTAGTATACATTAGGATTGAGAACACAAATGGGAAAATAAAGTGCATCAAATAGTTGGGGATATGTTTTAAGAATATGGTCAACTAATCTTCGACAAAGCAGGAAAGAATGTCCAATGGAAAAAAGACAGTCTCTTCAACAAATGGTGTTGGGAAAATTGGACAGCCACATGCAGAAGAATGAAACTGGACCATTTCCTTATACCACACACAAAAATAGACTTAAAATGGTTGAAAGACCTAAATGTGAGACAGGAGTCCATCAAAATCCTAGAGGAGAACACAGGCAGCAACCTCTTCGACCTCAGCCGCAGCAACTTCTTCCTAAAACATCGCCAAAGGCAGGGGAAGCAAGGGCAAAAATGAACTATTGGGACTTCATCAAGATAAAAAGCTTTTGCACAGCAAAAGAAACAGTCAACAGAACCAAAAGACAACCAACATAATGGGAGAAGATATTTGCAAATGATATATCAGATAAAGGGCTAGTATTCAAAATCTATAAAGAACTTATCAAACTCAACACCCAAAGAACAAATGATCCAATCAAGAAATGGGCAGAAGACATGAACAGACATTTTTCCAAAGAAGACATCCAAATGGCCAATAGACACATGAAAAAGTGCTCAGCATCACTCGGCATCAGGGAAATCCAAGTCAAATCCTCAATGAGATACTACCTCACACCAGTCAGAATGGCTAAAATTAACAAGTCAGGAAATGGCAGATGTTGGCGGGGATGCGGAGAGAGGGGAACCCTCCTACACTGTTGGCGGGAATGCAAGCTGGTGCAGCCACTCTGGGAAACAGTATGGAGGTTCCTCAAAAAGTTGAAAATAGAGCTGCCCTACGACCCAGCAATTGTACTACTGGGTATTTACCCCAAAGATACAAATGTAGTGATCCGAAAGGGTACGTGCACCCCGATGTTTATAGCAGCAATGTCCACAATAGCCAAACTATGGAAAGAGCCAAGATGTCCATCGACAGATGAATGGATAAAGAAGATGTGGTATATATATACAATGGAATATTATGCAGCCATCAAAAGGAATGAAACCTTGCCATTTGCAACAACGTGGATGGAACTGGGGGGTATTATGCTGAGCGAAATAAGTCAATCAGAGAAAGACATGTATCATATGATTTCAGTGATATAAGGAATTCTTAATCTCAGGAAACAAACTGAGGGTTGCTGGAGTGGTGGGGGGTGGGAGGGATAAGGTGGCTGGGTGATAGACATTGGGGAGGGTATGTGCTATGGTGAGCGCTGTCAATTGTGTAAGACTGTTGAATCACAGACCTGTACCTCTGAAACAAATAATACATTATATGTTAAAAAAAAAAAAAAGAAGATAGCAGGAAGGGAAAAATGGAGGGGGGGACATCGGAGGGGGAGACGAACCATGAGATACTATGGACTCTGAGAAATAAACTGAAGTTTCTAGAGGGGAAGGGGGTGGGGGGTTGGGTTAGCCTGGTGATGGGTATTTTTTTTTTAATTTTATTTTTTAAAGATTTTTTTTTATTTGACAGAGAGAGAGACAGTGAGAGATGGAGCACAAGCAGGGGGAGTGGGAGAGGGAGAAGCAGGCTTCCCGCAGAGCAGGAAGCCCGATGCGGGGCTCGATCCCAGGATCCTGGGATCATGACCTGAGCCGAAGGCAGACGCTTAATGACTGAGCCACCCAGGTGCCCCTGCCTGGTGATGGGTATTAAAGAGGGCACGTACTGAATGGAGCACTGGGTGTTATATGCAAACAATGAATCATGGAATACTACATCAAAAACTAATGATGTAATGTATGGTGATTAACATAACATAATATAAAAAAAGAATCGGGTTAGAAAGGAATGAGTAAGAGATTAGCTCTGCCTCTGTGAAAACAGAAATAACATTATTTGTATTAATAATGTCTGAATCCTAATATTCAGTTGTTAAACAATCACCAAGTGAGTTTAATTAACTTACTTCTTTTCAAAAATGCCTAAATGTGTTGATTGTCCTGAAGGAAGTGCTAAGGCTCCTTTGGCAAGAAAGATTTGAAAATGATATTTAAAAGTAATTATCCTAGATGTGAGTCCATTTATCTACACTGATTTTATGCAGGAAATAGAGTGAGATTTACTGGTGTGTCTTCTGTTTTCCACAAAAGTTTGAGTGTGGTTAATGGGGTAATTGTTAGCAGAAACCTTTTTCTTACAGCAGTGTTGGTGGGCTTTAAAATCTTTTACACTTAAATTATCTGCCCCCCACCCTTGTTTTTAGCTATGCAGTATTTACACGAGAGAAAAAAAAGAATCCCTATTGATTCATACAGGTTTATAAAACAGAATATGTGCTTCGACTTTTTATAGGCAAATGAAATAGAATGATTATAAACAATGAACTTGCCAACGTGATACTGCTAATCAGCTTGTTTAAACAAAACCCAAATCGTGTGCCAAATACCTGCCATCTTGTTAAGGAACAGTTTGTGTTCTTTGTATGTGGCTAGATTTTATTCTCCAGAGATTTGATGCTATGAAGCTGGAATTCCATTTGTATGTGGTTAGGAATGATATTAGGTCCTAGAAACACTGCCAGGACATATCTTTCCAAACAGGTGGGAGAATGATGTGGAGTAGAACAAGTCTACAGTGATGCTTGAAGAGATGCACAAATAGATTTATTTTTATAATGTCCTTTCAGAAATCTCCTCAGCCTTTTTCATTTACTCAAGTGAATCTCAAGCTTAGGAGGTTCTCTTTATATACATTGTATTTTCTTTTGCTTTATACAATATAGAGGACATCTTTTAGCGTCTGTAAATTTTTATTTTTCAGAACACTTTTACATATATTTCATGAATCCATACTTGGTTTGTTAATTTTTCCCCCTTTCTGTTAAAAAGACATTTATCAATGAAAGAAACTTATGGCACAAAAAATTTCTCTTGGAAATGCTGAAGAAATAAATTATTTCTCTGCTTTATTATACAGTACTGAGCTGTTTAAGTGGAATGGAGAAAAATACCTTACCAAATGTCTGAAATGTTGGCTAATCTGTGTGTCTGTGGTGGAGATTAGGTCATTCTAGAAAACTGTACTCAGATAAGAACACACAACTATTTTTATTTATCCTTTTTAAAATTATTACTATTTGGGTAGATTCTGGAACTTTACTGAATGTTTTCTTTTTCTTTTTTTTTTCTTGGCTATCTTGCCTCACTATATCTGTTAAGTAAGAAATCAATGCATCTCTGCAAATATTTTACATTTTATATTTTTAAAAGTAAGCATATGACATTTCAATTAAATTTGCCTATATTAAGCATTTTATCTTAGTTAATTGCTAGTAAGGTTTTAAATCTGGTATCATGTAACAAATAAGCCTCGTCAGAAAAACTCAAAACTATTCCAATCAAGTCTGTATTCTGATTCATGGAGTATTTCTGTACTAGCCTTGGAAAAATTGACAGAGTAGAAGAAAAAAATGCTTAACTTTTTGGAAAGATATCATGGAAAGAAACTGTGCTAATGTCATCCTTCATAGTTAGGTCAACCTTCAGCCCTTCATATACTCAGCTGTCTTTTTTCTACTTAAGTCTATTTTATTTTCCATGACCTATCTTGAGTTAGTGGGACTGGAGAGGATTCTACACCTACCCCTTAACATAAACATAGTGTATGCCTACTTAATAAAGAAGTTAATAGTCTTATTTCCTACAGGTTAACCCCAGTTATTAACATCTATGGTATTCTTGTTTATTAAACTGAAATCTTTCTGACCAGACTGTCTTTGATTGGACCTAGATCTGCTGACCTACTGCTGCTGTCTATAACTAGTACTCTGTTGTCTCTGAGGAAATGCCAGTGTCTGGAAGACCTAAGAAAAAGAATAATATAGCTTGGCCTATATATTTCCTTAAAGACAATAAAGTGCTAATATAGCCCTTAGATTATGGAAATGTTGCTACAATCAGCATAACTTTAGTCCTGTGCAGAATAATAGCATCTTTCCTATGACCGAGGATGAAAATTTTAAGAAATAGGAATTTAAATTAAGTTCTGAGAAAGTAAGACCTATAAACAAATTGAAGTATCTGTAGAAATCTATAGAAATATCTGTAGAATCCTCTCTAGTCTCTGCCCCTCTCTTCTGTGTTCTTTTGTTCCCCTCAATTCTCTGACATCTATAAGACTGATTCCCAGTTGCTGTCCATCAGTCCCTCTGTAATCACCAGTGCATAAATAATCTCAGCCCTATCCTTCTATCCAGAACAACAATCTAATTTCTGTTTGGCTATTACAGAGCATCTGCTTTCTGATCTGAAAAACCAGAAACTGACCCATGCACGTTTGTTATTGGAAACATATAACATCTTTTCTCAGGTCACTTTTCCTTAAATTGTAGCATTTTTTTTTTGAAAAACCCTCCTTGCCTCTGTTGTCTGCACACTATTGCTGAATTTAACAGACTTAGGATGGGTTGTATATATAAGTGGCAGATTTTAGAACCCCAGGAAAGGCCTAAATTGTGTGATGGTATGAGCGTGGACCAGGTAGTCACCTGCCTGGGCAGATACTGCCTCTTCCATTTTAGTCCAAACCCTTCTCTGAGCCACCTTTCTTATGTTAAGAATTAAATAAATTAATAAGTGTAAAGCATATAGAACAGAATCTAGAACATAGCAACCAATAAGTGTCAGCTTTCAATTCCTGTGGATAGTTATGCACATATGAGGTCAGCCCATCGACTTTGCCTCAGCAGACACCTAAAACACCATTACACACCATAACTCTATGACAAAGCTCAGAAAGAACATATATATTGAATTCATATGAATCATATATATATTTTTTTTTCCTAAAAGAGCATATCTGTTTGTAAGGCCAAATAATTGGTTTAGTAAGTTCCCTATTACAGTCACCATAACCTTGTGAAAGAATCATATCTCAAAAAGCCCATAGGAAATTTTAGAAGTGATGGTAAGTGGTTACTTCTCATTCTTTTAGCTGGAATATCCTTTATCAGGGGCTTATTTACCCATTCAGATTTCTCTTCACTCTATTTCATATATTATGTGAAATATAACATGAAAACGTCTGTTCTTTTTTTTTTTTTTAAGATTTTATTTACTTATTTGACAGAGAGAGAGATAGCGAGAGTAGGAACACAAGCAGGGGGAGTGGGAGAGGGAGAAGCAGGCTTCCCGCCAAGCAGGGAGCCCGATGCGGGGCTTAATCCCAGGACCCTGGGACCATGACCTGCGCTGAAGGCAGACGCTTAATCGACTGAGCCACCCAGGCGCCCTGAAAACGTCAGTTCTCGTAGTGGTGAAGCAAGCTGTGAATTGTCATAATGTGATAAGGACATTGATAATTAACTTTGGTCTAAAGGCAGAAGAATATAATAGCACGAAATAGGTGATAAGAAGTAGCAGAAAACAAGGAGGTAGGAGTGAGAACAGTATCTAAGGTCCCTTGCCCATTTTCCTGAATTTAAAGTGTATTCTATATTTTGGTGGTTTCAGAGGCTGTGATGTATTTATTTGCTTAAAAATAACTGCAGTGAAACCACTGAATATTCTACATAGATCTTTACGTTCAGAGCCCTCTGCATCCTATTATACTCTACTTTCCCAGTTCTTTTCCCTATTCTTCCCCTGAAAGTATACAGTTCTACCACCCAACAAGTATATTTCCCTCCAAACGTGTCCTTTTGTCTTGCTTTTGCTCTTCTAGTTCTGTGGCTAAGGACGATATCCAGCTCACTTCCTTATAAATCTAGATTGAGAAAAATTAAGAAACCAGTGGCTGGAAAGGAAAGGAAGCAGAAAATATAAATTATTCTTTATATGTATGTTAGTAAAAAAGAGAGAGAGAGAGAAATTGAATAACATTGAGAGTCCTCAAGAGAGATTTCCTTTATCTTTTTTTTGATCCTTATGGATATGTAGAAAACTTTGCTTTAGACTGAGAAAAAAATTAAAATAGAGGAAGGAAAAAAATTGTACTGGGAAAATGAGAAAGCTTGAGAGAGAAAATCTGGAGGAAATGAAAATAAACTGAATCAAGGGTAAGGATGGGTGTGTATCTAGAGTTAGAAGGCAGATGATAAGCCTTCAGAGAGATACAGGAAAGTTATTCCTCTGCTACATGGAGTAAGGAGGAACATAGAGATGAAGATAGAGGAAAGGTGAAGAATTTGAGTGAACTGATCAGGATGTTCTGCATCTTCTCAGTAACGTTACTGCTGAAAATGAGAAATGCAGGGTTGGGGTTGGACCCTTAAGAAGAGTAGAAAAGTTCTGGAAGAGCTATCATAGGAAATAAGATAGTTTGTCAGCTGAATTTAAGGAATGCAAAGTTAAATTGAAGACCTAGTTGAGATTAGATACATACAGAGATGATGCAAGTGGCCCTTAAGGAATCTCCTATTTTGTTCATTTCTAAGAGTGCAGTTACATTCTGTGGTTAGGTTCATGATAGATATAGCAGATAATAGGCATAATTAAATGTCAGTGTTATTGTTGGCAAAAGATCAAACATTCCTGAAATTGCAGAAGCAGCATGCCTTTCTTCAAGCCTTTCATTTTAATAAAAAGGATAAGTATCGGTTGCCAAAACCATCTAATGTAATACCAGACCTGCCTGTCCTAGATAGAAGTATATCTGCAGATGTACTAAGAATTTTTGGAGATTTCAGTCAATTCTAACTTCTTCTATTTTGTAAAATATTGATATACATGGTTTTATATTATTGGAGTTGTCAGTTAAGAACTAAGACCACAGGATTAAGTGGTTATTATACCATTTTAGATGTGATGATAGAAATTAGATAAGGCTCACCCAGTTTTTGTTATAGATAGGGGAGCATAGAACTACTGTCTTTATTTTTTTTAAGTTTTAATTTAAATTCTAGTTAGTTAGCATTAGTTTCAGGTGTACAATGTAGTGATTCAACACTTGCATACAGCAGGTTCAAGGAGAAGCTAGAGGTTGGACGGATGACAGTGAAGTCTGAAGTGGCGCAGGCACTATGGGGACAGAAGGGCTAGCAGTTTTGTCTTGGAGAAAATGCACTTTCTTCTTTGCCTGTATCCCCAGTTACGTAATAATAGAGTAATAGTAATTGCCATAAAAAGTTGACCACAACGTTTATAATTGCTCAAACAGCTACAAGTTTATTTCTTGCTCACAAAACAGTCCTGAGCTATACTAGGTTAGTGCACATCAGAGGATAGTCTATTCCGCCTTAGTCATTCAGGGATCCAGCTTAATGGAGCTTCTGTCATCTTCAAGATTGTTGTGTAGTTATCTCCGTCCACGGGGAAAATGAGAAAGATCATGGAAGTTGGCTTATGGAAAGTTTGATGGGCCAGTTCTAGAAGTGTTGCACATTGATGATGCTAATGTTTCATTATCCAGAACTCCGGCATGTGGCCGAACCTATTTGCAAAGAAAGCTGAGAATGTAATCTAGTTGTGTGCCCAGGAAAAGAGGTGTGGAACAACTCTTTGTCACACTCAGTGCCATAGTAACGCTGAGTACGAGGTGTGGTAACAACTGCTATATTGACCTGATAGGGAAAACTCTCTACTACCCTAACCCCCCATCTCCACTTCATGCCTGGGGACGCTTGGCTGCTTTCCTCATAGTTCTTGTTTGAAGACATATGAAAATTAAGAAATCAGCAGTTAACCGTATTATCTAACATTTAGAGACTGTGGAAGATAATTAGAATTCACCTACTCAATGTCATTATTATAAATGACCCTTAATGACGACAATGAGGCAGTTTGGAAAAGTCTTGTTTTTCCAAGGACACAAAGTTTTATTCCCACCATGATTGGCAACCGTAAAAGTGATGAGTGCGTTTTGACTAGGGAGAAGGAGAATATTGATTTGTATGATTTAAAAAAAAAATTTTTAAATGTTTGCTGCAATACTGTTTAGGCAATAAATAAAAACTTTTTAAATAAAAAGTACAAATTTCTCAAATGTGTTTAAGTGCATATGTGAAGATATGCTAATGTATATGTTATAGTTAAATGGCTGCCATGGAATTTTCAAAATTCAGATTGTACTTGCCTTATAATCCTAACTTGACTTTGAATGTGGGCTCTCATAAACAAGTATACCCAGATGCATTCTTTTAAAAAATTACCATTATTGGCCTTTGTTACTATGTGGTCTGTGCTATGTCTTAAGAAACTATTGTTTATTTTTTCTCATATTTGAGAGTTGAGTTTGTGTGAACATATCTTAAAACATTGAAAATTTTATTTAAGACACATGAGGATATTCTAGAACCCCTGTATTGTCTAAGGATTAAATGAAAAATCACTTATATTAAGTTTTGGCCTCACCTGTTAACATAGGCTTCAGAGTTTCAAAGAATAAAGGTTTTGCCAAAGGAAAGGTTTTCTGGGGTAAAACAAGAATTCAAATCAGATCTAAAATTATTATCCTCCTCTCTCCTAATACCTTCCCAACATGTAATCATACAAATTCCTTATAATCGTAGATATCAATACATGAAATTATAGCCTGAATAATTATAAGGAGAGAATTATACAAATTTTATAGATACATTCAATTATCTCCTACTGAGGGACAGAGTATTGTTTGTGTCTATGTGTAGGTCTTTGTGTGTATACTATGCATGTTTGGCATACACGTAAGACTGAATTTTCTTGTTTCTCTTTGTCCTAGTACCAGTTTCTTTCTTTCTTTCTTTCTTTTTTTTTTTAAGATTTTACTTATTTATTTGAGAGAAAGAGGGAGAGAGAGAGAGCACGAGTGGGGTAAGGGGCTGAGAGAGAAGCAGACTCCTCACCGAGCAGGGAGCCCATGTGGGGGCCGATCCCAAGACTCCAGGATCATGACCCGAGCCAAAGGCAGATGTTAATGGACTGAGCCACCCAGGCACCCCCTAGTACCAGTTTCTTAAAATGATATTTACTGAATGGGTTTATGCCACAGTCAGTTTTGGTAATATTTCTGTAGATAATTAGATATACACATGGGCTCCTCTGGTTTCACACATGAGTGTGAAGCATTGATTTGGTTACTTACAATACTTACCAAAATACTTTAATCCTAAGGAAGTTGTTCTTGAACTTTAGTATATACAAAAATTAACTGGACAGCTTATTAAAAGTGTAAATTTCTAATGAAATAAAATTAGAGGAGGAGCATGAGTATGCATTTATAACAAGTACTCCCCCCAAGGTGCTTGATCCATTGATCACATGTCAAGGGACACTGTCTTAAAGGGGTGCATCAAGGAATATTTCAATGTTTGACTCTTTTATTATGCATCTTATATCAAGGTTTAGGCAAATGATGTTTCTGAAACAAATATTTGTGCCCTTGTGATTCATATTTAATCTGAATTCTATAGTGACACCTGGAGACCCTGATCAGTAATCCACCCTGTTTTGCTTTGGAGCATGAAATGTCTAAGCTTTAGATAGGGGCTGACAAACAGTGGCCTGTGAGCCAAACCGGACCTGCTGCCTGTTTTTGGTGGGCCTATGAACTAGGAATGGTTTTTACATTTTGAAATGGTCGAAAAAAATCAAAAGAAGAAGAATATTGCATGACACGTGAAAATTGTATTCAAATTGTGGTGCTCATAAATAAAGTTTTATTAGAATATAGCCATGCTCATCCATTTACATATTATCTATGGCTGTGTATGCACTATAGTGACAAAGTTGTGTAGCTATCACAGAGACTGTATGCTGTGCCCTCATTACCCCTCGCTGTTCCGTGTACTACCAATCACAGTGACAGTTTTAATGCTGTAGTCTTTCAAGTGCTACCGTACGGTCATAAGACAGCACTGATAAAGCATTGTCTTTTTTATGCAGTGGTTCTGAAGTTGTGCTGAAGTGATAGAACACATGTCAACATCACTAAACTAAGTCCCCTCAACAATATTCCCAACTCATAAGAAAACAATAGAAAAATTAGAAAAGTGAAATGCAGTATCTCATCATTGCAGAATTTCTTCACCAAAGTAAAAAATGAAAATGAACCTGCAACCACAGTAAATCCCTAAGTCACTCTTGTTAGCCAAGCAAAGGAAGCTATTTGCTGTTGTTGAGTTAATTGAATTGTGCTTGCAGTAGCTGAAGAAATTTACCCAGAGAAAATAAACTTGTTTAAGACTATGAGCCTTTTTGTAAGAACGTTGGTGAAAGAACTGAGGATGTTGGGAGCAACGTAACAGTCAATTGAAAAACAAAGCAAGTGATTTTGAGTGGTTTCCACGGCTATTGATCAACCAACAGATGTTAACTGATAACTTCTCAGTATTGTTGCTTATTTGTGGAGTCAATGCCAAGTGTAAAGTGACTGCAGAATTAGCCCTTGTGAATAGTCTGCACGGAACAACCATGGGCAAGAAATTTTTAAAGAAGTTTAGAAAACACTAATTCAGTACAGCCTGACATGGAATTAGCTAAGATATTATAACTAATGGTGTTGATGATATGTGATATGTATAGAGCAGAGAAAGGATAAGTTGTGCAGATTCACAGTTTGTGAAAATGCAGTTATGTTTAAGGTATTACTCATTACAGGATACCTTGTGGAAAGTACTTGAATCTACAGTGTATTATTGAACCAATAGTGCTCAGAGGTGAACTTCTTTCACTCTGTGGCTTCACCCATTGTGAGTTCCATGAATTTTTGTCAGAAATAAAAACTGAATATCCTGAGTTGCCCCACCATGCATCAGTTGAATGGTTTAACAGTGTTAATGTTTTATTATAGTTTTCTTTTTTATCAGGGTTGAGGTTGAAATTTTTGTGACGGGAAGAACAACTTTGAATCACTGTTTCAAATATTAAATGATTTTGGATATCAGCTTTGCTTCAGACTTGATAATATTTCATAATGGATTCAACTTAAACTTACAAGCAAAACAATGCCTCTATGTGAAATTGTAATGCGGTAAAGTCATTTCAACAATAACTTACATTGTTGAGTGGAGTATTTTATTTTCTCATTGCTGTGTAGCAAATTACTAGAAACTAGACAGCTTAAAGCAAAACCCATTTATCAACTCCCAGTTCTGTATATTCGAATCAAGGTTCGAATCAAGGCCAGGCAGGTTCTCCTGTGGAGGCTCTAGGGGAAAACCCACTTCCAAGTTCACTCTTGCCCTTAGTAGAATTCAGTTCCTTTCAGTTAGAGGACAGAAAATTAAGGGTCCTTGATGATTTCAGCCAAGAGACACTGTCAGCATGGGGAGGCTCCCCACATTCCTTGCTACAAGGCCCTCTCCATCTTCAAGACAGCAACGGGACACCAAATCCTTCTCATCCTTGTAATCTTGGACTTCCTCAATCTCTGTCCTCTAGACCAAGTTTAAAGGGCTCATGTCGTCAGGCCTAATCCCGGGAGTAAAATCCAAGCTATTCACTGTCCCAGAGATTATACAGCCTGTGTATACAGGAAGGTGAGTATCTGGGGAGTCATCTTGGAATACTGCCTACAAGAGACAAGCTCAATACACTTCCTGTGTTGTCAGAAGGCAAAATGAAGTGTGAGATCTTCATGTCCACACATTTGCAGCAGGTATGTTTTAGGAACTCAAACTATAGACCCACTAGTGTTTTTCAAACTTCTATGTAAGGACAGAGGAAATTTTCATACTTAAAAATCCATTTAACTGAGGAAGTGAGAAGTTTTCACATAACTTTCAATTGGAAGTGATTAATTTGCAATGTAATAACGTGTTAAAAGGAAAATATCAGAAGAAGAATGAAACAGAATTCTGTAAATGCCTTCCAAATAATGAGTATACTCAATTAAAATCATATTTTTTTGCATTAATGCCAGTATTTGGCAATATCTGTGTGAAAAGACATTTTCAAATATAAAATACATAAAATCTTTTTTCAAAAAGATTTTATTTATTCGTTTATAAGAAAGAGAGCCAGCACAAGTGAGGGAGAGAAGCAGACTCCCTGCTGAGCAGGGAACCCAATATAAGGTTTGATCCCAGGACCCTGGGATCATGACCTGAGCTGAAGGCAGACACTTAACCGACCGAGCCACCCAGGCGCCCTAAAACATATAAAATCTTGTTACAGATCAGCATTAACAGGTGAACATTTGCAATTGATTTTGATGATAGGGAACAATATATTTGAACCCCAGTTAAGCAAAATATTATTTAAAACAAAAAGGAATTCCATTCTTGTTAATAGAACTGTTTTACAAAAAATTGAACTCTATTCTTATTGTTTGAATTTCGTCAAGTTTTTTATTGTTATATAATTACCTACATCATTTCCTCAATTTTGTGTCTTGACCCACAAAGCCTGAAATATTTATTCTCTCTCCTTTTAAAGGAAAAATTTGCCACTCTGCTTTAGAGTCTAAAATATAGAAGATATAAGAAAGTGTGTTCAACAAATGGTATTGGGAAAATTGGACAGCCACATGTAGAAGAATGAAACCGGATCGTTTTCTTACACCATACACAAAGATAAACTCAAAATGCATGAAAGACCTGAATGTGAGACAGGAATCCATCAAAATCCTAAAGGAGAACACAGGCAGCAACCTCTTCGACCTCTGCCACAGCAACTTCTTGCTACACATGTCTCCAAAGGCAAGGGAAACAAAAGCAAAAATGGACTGTTGGGACTTCATCAAGATAAAAAGCTTCTGCACAACAAAGGAAACAGTCAACAAAACTAAAAGGCAACCTACAGAATGGGAGAAGATATTTGCAAATGACATATCAGATAAAGGGCTAGTATCCAGGATCTATAAGAAGGGCTATTCATGCAAAGAATGGAATGTTCCAATTAAGGGAACAGTGCGTGCAAAGATCCTGAGGCAGGGCCTGTTTTGCTCACTGTAGCATCCCTGGCACCTAGTAGGTGATCAGTAAATATTTTTTGAAGTGTAGCATGGCATACAAAGGAAAGAGTGGCAGGAGATGAGGAGGAGAAGACATAATACTCAAGGCATTGTGTAATTTAAAGAAAGATTAAGTGAAAAAATAAGCCATTAGAGAGTCTTAACTATAGGATAACATTATAGATTTATGTTTTGAGAAGGTCATTTTCTGCATCATTACCACCTACCACCACCCATGCAATCCAGTGGTCTAACTATACTTGGTATCATTCTCTAAATGTTAACATGCACTATCAACATTCCATGCTCTGCAATCTTTTCTTATATCCTTTAAGACCCAGTTCCATTATTAGCTATTCTATGAAGCCTTCCCTTACTCTCCTAACAGATTTAGTTGTTCCTATCCCAGCAGGTTCCTGTTAGCTCTGATATTATTGCATTCCATTTACTCAATACTCTATGTTTACATTTGTTTTCAATGACTTGAACATGAATTGTCCAAGTACAGACTCTAAGTCTTACTAACGTGTATATCCTCTGCTTCTTTCACTGTGCTTGGAACATAGTAGTTATTTAGAAAATGTTCACTGAATAAAGAAAACCATGAAACATTTTATCCCCTAATATAAGATTTATTTATTATTACTTTTTAATAGTAACCATGATTTCTAGGAGACTCTCTGGTGGATTTACAAGAATTAATCACTTTCATTGTTGGAAGCAGAATAATTTGGATAAGTAAATTTGGCTAGAAAAATTAAAAAAAAAAAAGAGTTTAGATTCCAACTACTGATTCCAATTCAGATTACTTTTTTGTAAGAAAATACCTAATCAGTTCTGCAGTTCTGCTGTGAATGAGGAGATATTCAGTAAAGGCCTAGGACTGGGGTGGTATATATCTGCTCTATTTATTTTAAAGTAAAAAGCAAGACATAAAAGGTGATATTATAAAATAACATTCTATGTCAAACTGAGTTCTAAGAATTAAGTTTTTATGAGTTTCTTTTGGTACACATAATATCCACATATAAATTTGGTCCCCACCTTTTAATCTAAGTCTATATAAAGAGATATATTTCTTGCACTTCATTCAGTGTCATTGAAAAGTAGAAGGAACTCAACAGTTAGTTATATCAACTATTAGATGGTTGAATGAAAGTGTGACTGAATCTATCTTCTTCAAGTAAATTAATAGCAAACACTGTTTTTCTCTTCACCCATCAGCTATGTTTACTTTCAGTAACTTTGACATTTTTATAAGGACATTCTAAATGGTCTGATCTCATAATTTCTTGACCTTCCCAGCTCATTTAGACTCCCCACCAATATCAGCAGTTACCCACTGGCAGGGCTGTTCTGTGTGTCATTCAAAACTGCTTCATGTCCAGTATTACTAACTTTGTCACACAATAAGCTCTCAATTAACATACCCGGTGTCCTTTATCATATCTTTTTATAATGACAATTTTTATTTTCACCAATAATCTACCTTCTTCACTTTGACATTTAGATTGCCTCTACTTTAGACCGTGCCCTAGTTATCATTCATTTGAAGGATTATAATTGTGTAACGTCCAGGACATACACAACCTCACCATTACTACAACTCAATAGCTCACCTTGCCTACTATTGATTTATTTAACAATGCTTCTTA
This sequence comes from Halichoerus grypus, assembly GCF_964656455.1. Classification (NCBI taxonomy): domain Eukaryota; kingdom Metazoa; phylum Chordata; class Mammalia; order Carnivora; family Phocidae; genus Halichoerus; species Halichoerus grypus. Next base: position 64,510,777 of record NC_135714.1, read on the forward strand.
ATTCCTACTCTTCTGGTCCTAGGCATAGAAAATAAATTCCAGAGCCCCAAATGTCTCATTCAACTTTATTTCTTTATCTTATCTGGATAGTAATCCCATGATTTCCAACTTTGAATATTTTAAAACTTCATTGATTGAGTCACACATGTCGTCGAATTTTAATTATCTATACAAATACAAAATTGTAGTAAAAGTGTATTCTCTTATAGTTCAAGAAAGTGCCATTGTACATGTCATTTGCCACAGCTACTCTTGCTGGGATGAATTAGACTAAGTGGTCTTTGGAGGCAAGAAAATTTTAGGACTCTAGTGAGGGACTTTCTGAAGGTCCAGGTAACACAAATCAGGAACTATCTATTGTTATCATCCAAGAGAGATAGGTAGTTTAAGCTTGAGACTGTTGGTTCCAAATCAGGAAATCTAGACCCAGTATCAATAGCAATCAGGAATGGTAACTTTACTAGTATATATCCAGGTGGTAGCTACTCACCAGCAAACTCAACTCTTGGCAAGTTATTCAGTAAAGTTGTTTCATTTGTTGTGATTTTCAGTTTGACTGTTTGATGTACATACAAGATTTTCCTGTTAGATTTCAATCAGTTCTCTTTTTGAACTGGCTAGAAAGAAAGGACTGACCTGTTTATGCTTTATGCTTTTACATTTTTATTGCCTTTGCAGACCACCTAGGTAAGAGTTCAGTCCTAGTAGGAAACAGGTATGTTCTTTGTCTTTTTGCTCTTTATGTGAATGTATTCTAGATTCATTCTACTTTACTGAATGTAAGTAAAAATGAGTCCAACATTCAACATGATGCCTGGCATTTTCTTTATTAGATTCAATGTAGTATTTACAGTTCAAATTATACTCTTCATAGAGAAATTCAATTGGGAAAGACTGGTAGTTGGCATTTTTCTTATAAGGTTTGCAAGGATTCTATCTTAAATTAGTGTAAAATATTTATGAATAAAATGTCTTTAGCATTTAACATACTAAAAAGGGTACATATGGACCTGTCCAAATAGCTTTCTTTCGATGGAGTGAGTCACTTAGGCGATTTTCAAAGTTGTTATACTATAAGCTCTCTCTGTATGATCACTGACAAACAGAAACAATTCAAATAATAGTGTAGTTAAAAACAAATAACATTTAAGGCTGATGCACCATGAGAAAGTGCCCTTGAATTTAAACTTTTAGTTACCAAAACCAAAAGCACAACATAAAATGTTGAAATAGATGACTATAAGCATTGTTTTCAAATGTAAAGAAAAACATTTTTAAAGATTAAAAGAGGAAACCAGGGTGTGGTTTAATTTGCCATCCAATCTGTAGAATATCAGCCTTAAAACTGGAAAAGACACATAAAATAAATGTCAGCTCTCTTTTTACTATTATAAATACTATGACTATTAACACTTCCTTTTAGCTGGAAAAAGTATGCTAAACCAAAATGAGCCTAAAAAATATTTTAACTAGGGCAAATATATTCCTATAGCCAAATCCTTTTACATTTAGATATCAGTCAGTAGCTAGAAAAACTTATTTTTTCTTTTTAGAGTTTAGCTGTTTTACTCTTCCACATGTTTTATATTTGTTAAAGGATGTGGTTCTTCTGAAAGACATTGTGACATACAGCCTCTCTGTTGTAGGGGTAAATGAAAGCAAATGATGCTGTTGTAAAGCATAAAGACAAAAACAGTGTTGCCAAGTTTGCAAACAAGTATAAGCCTGTAGTACATATAAATAATCTGGGTTAAATATCAGGGTTGTCTGAAGCACTGTTATATATTTCTGCCCTTCTCATTCATAGTTTGATATAAATCACTCCTCCTATGATTAAGAAATTTATTGAGCAAGTTTCTTCCCGAGTTAAGTTGCTTCCTTAATCTGAATTGGTCCGTGTTTCACCTTACCCCTAGTAGTTCAGATCTGGATACTCTGATTCAGCAAGGGCCCATGGTGTTGTGTCCTCTGTAAGCGAGATAAAATGTAGCACAAACACAGACTGGGTCCTTGGGGTCATTAGGCACAGGGTTGAACAGACTGGTTGATCAAGAAGTTTGTGTTGTTAAGTCAACACTTTATACAGTGATCCAGATTTCACCTATGTTGGTGGCAACGTGCAAAAATCTTGGTATATTGTTTCAATATTGTATTAGTTCAAGGCATATCTGAAGAAGATAGAAAGATAAGGAGGGAGTTTGGGCCAATGTGTAATGGGGACTCTCATTTTACTTAAAATTCTTTTAGCTTGATAAAACTTTTGCTTAAATAATATGACTATGTTTCGGGCGCCTGGGTGGCTCAGATGGTTAAGCGTCTGCCTTCGGCTCAGGTCATGATCCCAGGGTCCTGGGATCAAGTCCCGCATCGGGCTCTCTGCTCCTTGGGAGCCTGCTTCTCCCTCTGCATCTCTCTCTGTCTCTCATGAATAAATAAATAAAATCTTAAAAAAAAAAAATAATAATAATAATATGACTATGTTTCAAGATAGAGCAGACCGTAATAACTAAAGCCACGTGCTCTGGAACAGGCTTCCACGTCCTAGAGCTGTGTGACCTCAGGCAAGTGGTTTCATGTCTGTATGCCTCAACTTCTTCATCCGTAAAGTGGGAATAATAGTAGCACCTACTTTCTAATGTAGAAATTAAATGAATTAATACATGGAAAGTCCCTATGACCATTATTATTATTATTTTTTAAGATTTTATTTCTTTATTTGACAGAGAGAGAGCATGAGCAGGGGGAACAGCAGAAGGAGAGGGAGAAGCAGGCTCTCCGCCAAGTGGGGGGAGCCCGATGTGGGGCTCGATCCCAGGACCCTGGGACCGTGACCTGAGCCGAAGGCAACCACTTAACCGACTGAGCCACCCAGGTGCCCCTCTGACTATTATTAAGCATATGATGAATGTTTGCAACTATCACAGCTGTTATCCACCCAGGACACAGTGGAATCTGTATACTTATTATTTATGGCTACCCGGGTACAATAAGTAGTGCCCAACTGTCTGACTTCTCAGATCTCTGATAAGCAATTAAAATCAGTGGCTGTTAGGCAACTATCAAATCCATCCGAATGCCAGCTGGAGATACTGATCTCGGAATGATGAGGAAGATAAATCAAGATTGAATTACATAAGACAGTGGTGATAATAGTGTAGCTGAAAGACACTTGGAGGAGTTGGAAATTGAGGCTTAAATGGGGAGGAAAACCCTGTAAACAGTTATCTGCAGAACTGAAACATCAGAAGAACGTGAGTTGGGAGAGCATTTTATCAGAGCCTCAGTATTTGAGGCCCAGTGTGGAGGTAGACGAAGTTATTTTCTCATTGACCAGGATGGTTGAGGGAAATAGCTTTAACTTTGTCCAAAGAAAGCAACATGCAGAAACCAGAAAAGGAAATTAGATTTCTTAGGGATCCCAGATGAGAGACAAACCTGGGACTGAAAGAAAGAAGCTCAAGTTAACACACTGGAGAAGCGGATTCTAATTCCAACTCTGCCACTAAGCTGCTGAGTGATTAGGACAACTAACAGTCTCTCTGAGCATGTTTTAAAATAATAATTATTATTTTTTTATTTGAGAGAGAGAGAATGAGAGAGAGAGCACATGAGAGGGGGGAGGGTCAGAGGGAGAAGCAGACTCCCCGCCGAGCAGGGAGCCTGATGCGGGACTCGATCCAGGGACTCCAGGATCATGACCCGAGCCGAAGGCAGTCATGTTGAAATACCAAGCACTACAGATTGATGGCCTGGGAACAAATTTGAATAACTGAAGTGAGACTGTGTGTGTGTGTGTGTGTGTGTGTGTGTGTGTGTGTGTGTGAGATATCTAAACGATTTGGAATAAAAGCCTTAAAGGGGCATTTATATGTTTCCTGATTCTATCAGGGCTCCCCTATACCACCCTTTTATCCCCCTTATGCAGGCACTTGCTTGTACAGCATTTGGATTTAAGATCTCTGTACCTCTCTTTCTAGTGTCCTTTTTTTAAGCTCTAAAATCCCATCAGTCTCTACACATAATGATAGAATGAACAGTAATACTGGCTATTATTGGGATCCTTTTATGTGCCTGAGCCTAACGCTCAGAATAACCTTACAAGGTTATATTGTAACATTATATTTATTTTACAAATGGTGAAACTGAGACTGAAGGATGCCAAACGACTTGTCTAAGGCCACATAGCTTGTGAGTAGCAGGGCCCAGGTCCTGATTTTCACCTAACTGTAGCCAAGGCTGAAGGTCTTCCCATTATACCATACTTCCTTCAACTACTGTTTGCTATTGCTATTTTTAAAATTATAGACCTAAAAAGTAGAAATATTTAGTCATCTGAGAGATGTTCTCATCTAGACTAACATATTTTCTAATTATGCCAGAAAAATCAGTTGTTACCTTTCATCAAGAAAAGGCTACTTCAAGATTGGACCCTGCCAGTAGTATGAAGAGATACTTCTTCACCCAGACATTCTAGAACACAAGTTCTGTGAATTGATTCTGCTCTCTTAAAGCAGATTAAAATGTGAAGTTGGAGTTATCATCCCAGTGTTTAAAGTTATATCCTTTGCTTACATTTCTAAAATGGAGGATCCCCTGTGGTTAAATTCTAATGTTAGGAATGAGAAGGCAATACTTACCTAGTTCAAAATGTCATTCAAAAACTTCTTGAAAGTTTGGGCCACCTGTGTGGCATAGTCGGATGGGCGTCGGACTCTTGGTTTCAGCTCGGGTCCTGATCTTGGGATCATGGGATTGAGCGCTGTGTCGGGCTGCGCACCCGGCCCAGAGTCTGCTTGGGGTTCTCTCTCTCCCTCTGCCTCTGCCGCCTCCCAACCTCTCTCTCTCTCTTTCTAAAAAAAGTAAATGAATCAATCTCTTAAAAAAAATTCTTGGAAGTTTAATTAAGCCAACTTTCTGGGAGGTTCACACATGCTGAGGCTGTGGTTCTGAGACAACCACACTTCTTGAAAACTACAGGTAAAATTCTCTGGCAACATACCCCATTTATGTATTTAAGGCACTTGGTGATTTGTGAATAGTCATGCTGTCTTCAGAACCATCACCTGCCAATATCTGCTCCTTAAGTGCTATCTGAATTATGACTGTTGAGCATACTGAGAAAAACACCCTTCATTTCTTAGCTACCAGCTTGAGCTTGTAGTATTGCCTGTGTGAAAAATCTTGTTTTGACTTGAGCAAGTTAAATATATATGTCAGTAGTGGTGACTGACCATGTGATCCATACTTCACAATTTTCAATTACTTTCTTCACTAAAATGAGTGTAAACTTTTAAATCAACAACCAAATGTATTAAAAAGTCCAAGGCCTTTTTAAAAATCAGATATAGAAATGATTTGGAATGATTTGTCTTTCTGTAATAATTGGATTAATTTAACAAATCTGTGAATAGTTTGTCCTAAAATGAACCATTGACCACTAGCTTTTACAAAAATAGTACCAAAAGTTTTGCTATGTTTGTATATATGAAGACTGTTTTTCTCAAGGTGACCAATATTGCACTTCAAACTTGAACATTGGAGCTTTCTTGTGTCTCCATTTCCTCATCTTTCTGTAGCTAGGTATCTTACCAAAGGTGGTATCCCTTCATCCATTCATCCTTCGAGAGCCTACGGTGTGCCAAGCACTGAAGTGTGCTGGGGATGTGGTCAGCCAGCCATTGAGTTGGGGGCTAGGAGAGGGTGTATGAACCGACTATTCAAGAATATGCAGGAGCTAACCTGATAGACAGGGGATGAGAGAGCATTCCAGGAGAGCAGAGAGACCGGAGCAAATGCATGGAGGTGAGAGGCAGTACAACACATAAAGAACTAAAGGTTAATGGTGTTGATGGGTCATAAAGCAAAAAGAAGAGACTGGAGAGTTGGGCAAAAGCTTGGCTACAAGGACCCTGTTAAAGGCTTGATCCCCCGTAAGGAGTCATTGAAGAGCTGAAGTCAGAAGAGTTGCATGTTCAGTCGCTCAACAGGCAGTTATGTACAGTTGTGAGAAGAGAACTATTAGACTTCAAGGCAAGAGGCCAGGCAAGATGATGATGGTGTGAATGAGGCTGTTCTTATTCCATAGAGAATGAATTGTTTTCTATAATATAGGAAGAATTTTAGGATAGTAGAAGAATCCTGCAAAAGACATCACCAATAGCAACAATGGTAACATTAGTAGCCGCCAGAATTTATAGAGTACTTACTATGTGCCAGGCACTCTGCCAAGACTCTACATGCTCCAGGGAAATCCTTACTGCAACTTTGTGAGTTAGGTACTCTCATTATCACCATGTTTAGAGAAGGTCACACAACCAGGAAATAGTTGAGCTGAAACTCAAAGCCAGATTTTTTTTAGAGCTGTGGTCTTAACTACTGTGGTATACAATTAAGCTTATTTAACTTATAAGTTTTCATAAAATAATGAAATAATAGTTTTCAGAATAAAACTGAATAAATTTCTCATTATCTCAGTAATCAAAGTAAATGGGTTTTGTGACTTTTGCCCTTGCTTCAAAAGGCACTTCACTTCCAAGTTTGCAGTCATTTTGATGGGTACCTGGACTCCAGAGAAGGAAGTTACTCATATCCAAATAGTCGTAAGCCACAAAGCAGGCCCTATGAAACTTATGAAGTAGTAAACACACACACACAACAAACAAACAAATAAACAAGACTTGCGAATTAGTGGAATATATCTTCAGCACTTCTTATCTTCACCCTATTTCTTGTTGACTTTTATCCTTATCCAAGCTATGTTATCTGTGATCTAGTGCTGCCCATCCCCCCAAGTTCTTGGAGTAAAAGTTATCTGAGAAACTGATTTGAATAGCTATGTTTGTTAGTGACTCAGTGGGATATTTCTCCTGGAAGATGTTTTTGTATGAAGAGTGGGCCATAGAGAGAGAGTAAGGGAAGGGAAAAGACGGGGTAAAGAGAGGCCTTTGGAAAGGGTGGCTTCCTAAAAAGACTAACTCTAATTTTTAAAGAGACATCTGGTATGATGAATTTAAACATTCAAGTCCCATAATAAATTATCCTATCAAGATTCTGCCTTGAAAGCAGACTTCTGATTATAATTTGACTTCCACTGTGGTTGGATTTCCTGAAGAGAATGTCCTGAGTAAAAGATGAAGTACCTAGATATATGGGCAGTTACAGTTCTCCATTTTAATCCTTAAAAAAAGCATCTAGTCCTATTTATTAATTACATGTCTACAGCTTTGGTTAATGTGAGTTAGTTCCACAAATGGTTCCAGAATGCTCACGAATCAAATTTCGAAGTTCAAGACACTGTGGATGGGTCTGGAGTCCTGGTGAATCCATCTAGGAAAATGCTCTCCTTTAATGCTGTTTGGCAGTAATCCAATTTGTTTTCCTATGTTATACCCTTACCTTTGAAAGTCTTACAAGACCTGTTAAGAAAGTTAGATTGTAAGCATCCCAAGACTTGGAAGGCAGATAGAGTTTTAAGAAAGCAGGCTTTCCCATTACCTCCAGAATATACCATGTAGGAAAATAAAGCCAGTTTTGGAAATCTACTAATCACACTTCCAACATTGATGACTTTTTACATTATCCCAAGGGAAAATATCAGTTCTGACAGCTGACAATTTCTTATAATTGCATTTAATCAAAGAGTTTATTTTAAAGCTGCCTAGAGTTCTTACTGCATTCCATATGGCTGACTCTTGGCAAAGTGAGGAGTACTAATAGTCATGCTAAAACCTTGTAGTTTTTCAGGTAGTTCCCTGTCTAAGCCAATAAATCACACTTTCTCTTCTTAAAAGTTATTAGGTCTCCTGGGCAGTGTACCAAGCTGGGCAGATGTTTTGAAGATGTTCTGATCAATCCAAATTAGGAAATAGGTGTTTGAAGTTCACTATGTAAACATCATGGTACTAAAACTTGGCTGTGTGGTTTGGGTGGAACACAGTAAAAGAAACACAAAGCATTTTGTTGCCTCTATATGACCTAGCATTTAAGAGGAGAAAAAAGTGACAAGTTGGCTTCCTTCAGATATATTTTGATCTCCCGGCAAATCCTGGCAATACTTAGGTATGTTTGCTGCTGATAGTAACAGATCAAGCAGTTTCTTCCACAGAAAGATTTGTTTTCTGTTTAGTGATGGCATAAATTATTATTTTTTGTCTCTGATGTGGAAATAGCATACCTTTTAATTTTCTGAGGGTTGTCATAAATATTGCACTTACGAAAAGCCAAAATGAGTCTACAGTGTGTTGTCAAAGAAATTGATCATTAGGGGCACCTGGGTGGCACAGTCATTGGGCGTCTGCCTTCAGCTCAGGTCATGATCCCAGGGTCCTGGGATCGAGGCCCACATCGGGCTCCCTGCTCGGCGGGAAGCCTGCTTCTCCCTCTTCCACTCACCCCGCTTGTGTTCCCTCTCTCGCTGTCTCTCTCTGTTGAATAAATAAATAAAATCTTTAAAAAAAAAAAAAAAGAAAGAAATTGCTCATCAATTTAGTTAATCACCAATTATGGGTAAGTGCTTTTCAGAAATAAAAATGTTTTTAAAAACAGGTAAAAATTGGTTTCAAATATAGAAAATACACATTTTCCTTTGAATGTATGTCTTGCTTAAATATTGACTATGTAAATACAGCATAAACTCTTCATAACTTTGCCTTTCACAATATGATGGAATGTGATGATTTTAAGGTTTGAGTTTATTTCTCGCATTTTATTGATGAGGATTCAAACTGAAACCTGCAATGGTAATAAAGGCAGAGCTATATTTAAAAGTCAGGTCCAAGGTTATTTCCATCAAAGTTTCTTGAATTTGCTCTCATTTTAATGATAACCATGACCTAACAAACCTTCAGTGCAACCAATTGTTATTTTTCTGGGAACCTGATTTGGTTTTCATTATGTCAGAATCTGAAAAAAATTCTATCTTTAAACTTACTAGGATAATGTTCATAGGACCGAAAGAATGCAGGAATAATAACCTATAAGTCTATAAAATTTCAAATGAAAATAAGAAAGAACAAACCTTACTCAGTAAAATAGGAACAAAGTAAGAGAATCAAGATAGTAGTTGTGCTAACAATCCCTTTAAAACTCTGAAGTGTTATACTAATACCATGTGACTTCTATCTGGGTATCTTATTGTTCCTCCCAATTACCATGTGAAAGAAACAAGGCACATAGTATTTTCACTTTTCAGATAAGGAAAATTAAGCTTAGACGCTTAAATATCTAAGTCTGATAGCAAGTGAGACTATCAGTAAGAATAGCTGTGATTGCTAATCTAAGTTCACTGATGACATGCGCAGAACCTGCCTACTTCAATGCAAAAACAACTGGAGCATGATCACATTACTGTGTCTTACCCTAAAACATTCACTCCCAGCATGCAAGCTTACATCTTGTATATGTGTCTTGGTTCATCTAACAAGCTAAATGACTTTGGTCAAGTTATGATCTTTTGTAGCCACTTTCCTTATTTATAATAGAAATGATTATCCTGTCCCGTTAAAGTTTGTGTCATTGAGTGAAATTATATGATAAAGCACATAGCTCTTAGCCTGGTACATAGTTCTCTACAAAGTAGTTTAGTTGAATCTGAATATATATACATTCAATGTGTAGCTATGGATTAAGTAGTCCTAGCTGGTTCCAAAACAATACTATCCAGAAGATCTCTGAGGGTCTATGATTACCAATGACAGAGAGGTTGCCCTGGGGACGCAAATAATATTTTCTCATTCCATCAAAATCTTTGTAGGAGTGTGTTTACATGTTCTTTAGTGTCTGCTTCAGACCCAGATTCTAGAACTATCTTTGGCCCTAAATTTAAATTTGCAAGTTTATTAGACGATGTGTTCATTTACCCATTCATTTATTCAATAAATATTTATTGAATTGTCCACATTGTGCCAAACTATCTGCTTGGTGGTGGGGCTAAAAGGAATAAAACAGACATGTCTCCTCTTTTTATGGAGTTTGCAATATGCTGGGAAAAAATACAACTAAAAAATAACTATGAAAAAAATGTGATGAATATTATGATAGGGGAAATTGGCATTGGGGCATAGGACCACTTACAGGAGTCTAGCCTAAAGGGGATGATGGCTTCACTGAGGAAGTGAGCATGTTTAAGCAGAAAATTGAAGGATGAGTTGAGTTAGCTGTTTTTAAATAAGAGAAGAGAAGCAGAACGTCTGGCAATGATTTTCTCCTATGTAGTTCCAGCTTCTCCCATGACATTTGAGATATACAAAGTCATATTTGAATGCTTTGTTGTGACCACTGTGTGTTACTGGAAATAAACTCAGGTCAGCAGAAATCACATATGACTACTACTCTTTCTTTCCAACTACTGGTAGACAAAACATCTCAGTTCCCCTAAAATGTATTCTCGAAAGGCCTTTAAGTTATTTATGTCTTAGGATCATTGTTTAATTTTTTAAAAATTCCTATCTTTATAAAAGAATGAAATGATAACAATGAAAAGGAGAACTACCATATACCCAATGCCTGCTATGTGTCAGGAAAGCTTTTGTATTCATTAGTTCTGATCTTACCAACAACCCTCTAAGATTAATATTTTTATCACCATTTGTACAAGTAAAAATTGAGGTAAAGTTAGTCTAAATCTCACTTTATTCTATTAATCATGAAATTTTACTTTTAGAAAATATTAAGAGTATAACTATGTGCTAGTTGAAACATTTGACTTTCCCCATTTCACAAATACCTTTTCATTATTAATGAAATTAATAATTAATGTAATTTTTTGACCATTTTAAGTTTTACAATTAAAATTGTATATTAATTTCCTGATATACATTGTTTTTCTCTGGCTTTTTCTTAATTTTACACTTGGTAATAGTAATGCCCTACTAGTTATTGAAGCCTGAGTTTTTGTAACTCCAGGAAAGGGAAGAGAGAACATGAAAAGATGAAGATGACACAATCTTGTTATTAGTGATCATCAGTATAGTTTTTCTAGGTAGGATCTACCATAATTTTAATAATACTATATGTAGTAGTAAGTCCTTGGAACATTGTATGTGAAAATATGGAAACAAAACCATGGGGGATTCTAGTAAAACTCAAAAAGACAAAAATAGGATAGATTACCATACTTCCTCTGGGGCAAGAACCCAAGTCTTTTTCATGGTATCTATCATACCCACATTAAGCTCAATAAATTTTTGGTGAGTTGAAGAATATACAGTTGGAAGACAAATGATTTCTTCAATAAGGAATGTACTTAAACCAGTCATTTTCATCAATGCAAACATATAGGAGCCATGTCTCTCTATATTTTGGAACAGTTGTCAAGAGTAAAAAAATGGTAGGACTTTAGGGAATTTAATGGAAGTCAGAGAGGAGGTTAAAAAGTATTGAAGAACTTAAAAACAGACTAGTATATAAAAGATTAATCATATATTAGGTCACAAATAAAACATCAGTTATTTTCCTGGACTGAAAATATTACAAACAAACAAACAACTCTTTAATTGCAAGGCAATAAAATTAGAAATTATTGACAAAATTAAGTCAAAAAGATCCTTTCATCTGTAAATTCAAAATAAAATTTTCTATTAAACAATTCCCCAATGAAAAGGGAAAAATAAACTGAAGTAATAGAATTTCTAAACAGTAATAATTAAAAATATCACATATCAGGACCAATGGCATATATTTAAATGATAATTAGAAGAAACTTCAAATTGCTAAATGTTTTAATCACAAAAAATGAAGGAATAAAAAAATCAATGAAGACCTTTGCTGCTGCTGTCTTAGTGCATAGGTGGAAGGAAAAGCAGGTGAAGGAAACACCAGCTTTGGATGGTTTACAAATAGTTAAGGGATTTTTACATCTGACCCAGGTAACAGGGACCAGATTTACCTTCCTCATGAAACAACTAAATAAATGGATAAAACACATGAAACAATAAATGTCATGACATTGGATATCAGGGAAAAAGGGCAGTAACCCCTGAAAAATGGGAAATAGATGAGATGAGCCCTGTGATTTTTCTGGAGAAAATGTCTTGGTTGCAGTGCAGAGAGGGAGAAACCAGGCAGGATGTGGAAGTCTCCATGAGTTGAGGAGTTGAAGCTGGTTGTCTCAAGAGGCCAAGACAGCTGTGGTTCACTGGGCAGTAGACTTGAGAAGAGTGAGCTGGACAGAGAGAGAAAGCATCTGAGATCTGTAAAGGGTCCCTCTCAAGCACTGAGCTGAGTATCAGTGATGCACATGAGCAACTTACTGGAGCGAGGGGAATGGATTACCTGAATGGATGAAAAGGAACAATCTTTAAAGCCAACATAAGACCATAGCTTGAGTGGAAAATCTCACAATTCACAGAGCATTAGGTAGAATACTCAAAAGGGTTTTTGCCTCAGTAGTAGGGAAAATCAACCTCAGGTTAATTGTTGCTCCGGCCTCACGTAACAAACTTGAAAAGGAAGAATTGAATGGATAAAACTAATTCCAAGTAATCTGACCACTTTCCGTAATAGAGCTCAAGGATTTTTACAGGAATACAAAAATATCCAGCATCCCAAAAGATAAAATTCACAATATCTGGCATCTTATAGAAATTACTAAAAATACAAGGAAACAGAAAAATTCTACACATAATAGATTCTATTGAATGAGAAGAAAAATCAACCAACAAAACTGACTCAGAATTGATACAGATGATAGAATTAATGGTCAATGATATTTAAAAAGTTACTATAATTATATTCCATCTATTCAAGAAAGTAAAGGGAAGACTGAACATGTTAAGTGAAAAGTTGGAAGGTATTTTTTTAATTGCCCCAAATTGAACTTCTTGTGATAGAACTACAGTATTTGTAATGAAAAATACACTGAATAGGATTAATAGCAGATTTGACATTTAGGAAAAAGAGATTACTGAACTCAAAGAACTAATGATAGAATCTATCCAAAATTAAACCCAGAGGAAAAAAGAATGAAAAAATCCATAGCAATTCTGTGAGCTATGGGATAACTTCAAACAGTTTAATATATGTGTAATTGGAATCCACAAAGGAGAGACAGGGACAGAAAAAAAAAGAGAGAAGAAATAATGGCTGAAAAATTCCAAATATGATGTCAATTATTAACCCACAGATTCAAAAGCTCAGTGATCCCCAAGTATAAGAAACGACACCAAGGGACATCTAAATCAAATTCCTTAAAAGCAGTGATAGAAAATTTTAAAAGGGGGAGGAGAGAGAAGATACTTTATATACAGAGAAAGATAAGTGAGACAGCATATTTCTGGTAGGAAACAATGTAAGTGGAAGATGGTAGAGAACCATCTTTAAGGAATTGAAAGAAAAACCTGTCAACCTAGAATTTTTTACCAAACAAAACTGCTGTTCAAGAAATGAAGGCAAAATACTTTGTCAAATGTACAAAAGCTGAAATAATTCATCACCAGCAGATCTATAGCACAACAAATGTTAAAAGAAGTCATTCAAGCAGAAGGAAAATAAGGCCAGAGAGAAACCTGGATCTACACAAAGGAATGAAGAATGCAAGAAATGATAAGTATATTGGTAAATTGAAAGATTTTTTGAAATTATTTAAATATCTTTAAAATATAATAAACTGCTTAAAGCAAAAATAATGACCAATTATGGGTTTTCTAACATATGTAGATGCATAACCCATAAAAGGAAAATTGATCAATTATACTTCATAAAAATTAAGAATGTTCTTCAAATGATGCTCTTAGTAGAATGCAAAGGCAAGTCACTGACTGGGAGAGAAAACTCTCAAAACATGTATCTCATACAAGACTATTATCCAGAATATATAAAGAACTCTCAAAACTCAATGTTTAAACAATGCACTAATAAAAGCAGGCAAAAATTTTGAACATTTTACCAAAGAAAATATATGGATGGCAAATCAGTACTTGAAAAGATATTCAATATCACTGGTCTCACTAGGGAAATGCAAATTAAAGCCACAATGAGATGCCACTACACAGCTATATTAATATGTCTAAAGTAGATGAGACTGACCATACCACCTGTTGGCAAGGATGTAGAGGAACTGGAACTCTCATATTCTACTAGTGGGAGTGTAAAATGTAAAATATACAATCACCTTAGAGAACTTTTTTACAGTTTCTTAAAGGTTAAACATACACTTACCATATGACTTAGCCATTCTCCTGATTAGTCATGAAAGAGATATGCCCATACAAAACCTCATACATGAATGGTCACTGGAGCATGATTCACAACAGCCCCAAACTGGAAGCAACCTGAATGTCCATTCACAGGCTGAAGGATAAAGAGGCAGTGGTGTAGACATACTTAGCAAAAAGCAAATGAATGCTGATACATGTTATAACATGGATGAATCCCAGAATGATTACACCGAGTGGAAGACGTCAGATAAAAGAGTCCATAAGTGATTCCATTTTTACAAAATTCTAAAAATGCAAACTAATTTATAGTGAAAGAAAGCAGATCTGTGATTCTCTAAGGATGAGGGATTGGGAGAGAAAGGAAGGAAGCTACAGAAAGTAATTTTAAAAAACTGGGTAATGAGATGTTTATTATCCTTAATTGTCAGGATGATTTTATGGGTTTTGCACAGGTAAAACATAAATGGTACACTTTAAATATGTGCATATTTTAATGTATGTCAGTGGTACCTGTTAAAAATAATAAAATGAATAAATAAATACCCATCCCCCCCCAAAAAAGCCTAGATAAAAAACAGCAAAATAAACCAAAGAAGCCCAAAGGAGGAGTTATTAAATATAAAAGTAGCAATCAATGAGGTAGACAATGGAAAAATAGTCCACCTAATAAATCCAAATCTGTTTCTATGAAAAAAATTAACAAATTAGACAAACCACCAGCTAATTCATAAAGAAGAAAGGGAAGGGAAGCAAAATTATACAAAATAAGAAATGATGACATAAATATAATTAAAACATTAAAATTTTATTTCACAATAGATTTCAGAAATTGTAATACCATTCATATCTTTGTTTCCTCGGGTTTATTTCTTCTTTTTTTTTTTTTTTAACATTTTATTTATTTGCGAGAGAGAGAATGAGAGACAGAGCATGAGAGGGAGGAGGGTCAGAGGGAGAAGCAGACTCCCTGCTGAGCAGGGAGCCCGATGTGGGACTCGATCCCGAGACTCCAGGATCATGACCTGAGCCGAAGGCAGTCGCTTAACCAACTGAGCCACCCAGGCGCCCAGGGTTTATTTCTTCTTAGACTCAACAGCAACTGCTATAAATATTTAGAAGTTACATGCACACAAACTTGTGAATTAAGAATTAAGAATAAAAAGCATACTGGGTGCCTGGGTGGCTCAGTCGGTTAAGTGTCTGCCTTCTGCTCAGGTCATGATCCCGGGGACCTGGGATCGAGTCCCACATCGGGCTCCCTGCTCAGCAGGGAGTCTGCATCTCTCTCTCTGCCCCTCACCCTGCTCTTGTGCTCTCTCTCTCTCTTGCTCACTTGCTCTCTCTCTCGAATAAATAAATACATAAAATCTTTTTAAAAAAAGAATAAAAGCATACTATTAGTCGTTTTCATTACTGTTAAATTTTTCGCACACAGCATCCCCCTCTTGCCTGCAGCCTGAT
Source organism: Halichoerus grypus (assembly GCF_964656455.1). Lineage (NCBI taxonomy): Eukaryota > Metazoa > Chordata > Mammalia > Carnivora > Phocidae > Halichoerus > Halichoerus grypus. Next base: position 64,526,391 of record NC_135714.1, read on the forward strand.
AACAACCACTCCCGTTGCCCCCTCCTTGATGCACCACTACGTCCAAGTACTTTCTGAGTATTTCCTATTGAATATCTTATTTCCATTATTTTTCTAATTTCCCAAAGTTTTGCCTTATTCTCTGAATGTTTCTTTTTCATATCATGAATGAACTACTTTCTCTTAACTCATTGAGTGTATTAATTTTATATATTTTGAGGTTTTTATTTGCTTTCATTGACTATATTTCCTCTGAGTCTCCTTTTCGGTTTGTCTCCTTTATAATCTTTGTTTCTTGTTAGAAACCACCCTCCAATGTCTAGAGACCCTTGGTTCATTTGTATTTATTTATTTTATTTTAATTTTTTTTTTAAGATTTTATTTATTTGACAGAGAGAGAGATAGCGAGAGCAGGAACACAAGCGGGGGAGTGGGAGAGGGAGAAGCAGGCTTCCCGCCGAACAGGGAGCCCGATGTGGGACTCGATCTCAGGACCCTGCGATCATGACCCGAGCCGAAGGCAGACACTTAACGACTAAGCCACCCAGGCGCCCCAGTTCATTTATATTTAAAAGAAAGCACTAAAAATCCATTTGGAAGGTCTCTATCCCTGTGGCTGGCTTTTCCTAAAAGTAAACGGTCTCACCATTGAGGTATTGAGTGGGGAAGCTACTAATTAGTTACAAAAGCCCTTTTCCAAGTTCTGTTCTTTCTCTTCAGAGGTCAGTTTCACCAGCAAAGACTTCTCTAATCTTCTGCCCATAATGGAGATAAAAAGGTGGCAAGTATGGACCTCAGTGCCAACCTGAGAATTAAATAAAAAAAGGGACTGGGGTTTTCTTATTCAGGCCTTCAGGTTTGTTGACCTTCACTTCATGATCCTGTTTTCAATATGGCTTCTGATCCTCCTGCTTGACTGATTTCTGAGTTACAGAGACCCTGTGCTTTTCAACTTCTAAAAACTTTTTGCAGGTTTGTAAGTGATGGAGGGACACTTTCCCGGCTGCCAAAGCCAGGGAGGGGATGGGAAGAAGTTCTAACTGGTCCTCATACAGGCTTTCATGTTAATTCTGATTTTGGGCCCACATCCACTGGCACCTTCAAGCATCTAGTACCTGCAGAGAACACTTGGACATGAACCTCTTCTTCTGTATTAACTAGGGCTTAACAATCTGCTTTACATCTTCTACAGTTGTGTCAATTTCTCTCTTCTTCACCTACTTCCTCCTAGTTCTGACTGCCATTATGAATATATACAATTTGTATTCCTTTACTGTTACTTCATTAGGCTTTCTAGAGGGAGCACAGGTAAATGGATGTGTTCAATCTGTCCTATTTAACTGGAAGCTAGACTCTTCCTCTATGACACAATTAGAATGATAACATTAAAATTTATATATGGAAGCTGCCTGTAGGTTTCAATTATTTGGGTGGGGTTTCTTTTGCATTAAAAAATATCCCATTAATATGATGGGATCATTAGTAATTGGTAAGTTTAACTTGTGTTAGAAGAGAGAAGAGAATGTCTCTTTAAAAGCCTCCAAATATATTTATTTCATACATATTTTATTCTATACTTATTTTAAATCTTCTTAAATTAGAATAAAACAAATATATTTGTACAACCTGTGTTCAGAGTTGAATAAGTAACCATGAAATAATGAGAATGAAAAGGAAAAGAAAACAAAATGTATCAAGAAGAGATTAACTTTTTTCCCCCACACTTCACTGGCGCTGAAATGTATTATGAGCTATCTTTCTTTGTAATGCTTTTGGCATTTCACATCCATAGCAGATCAAAACTAGCATATATTCTTTCCCTGATTTTCCATTTCTTCACTAACTTAAACATTGTGGGGACTGGCTGTGTTACTCAGCAGTTGTGGAATAAAGTAGTTGGCTTGAAATTGATTTAAATTAAATCTGATATTTCAGAGATATAAACCATGTTCTTACAATGTTACCACAGCACCCATGGGGTATTATATAAACAGTTGGATGCAGGTATGTGTTTATCAGCTGGTCTTTTCTCATCTAGCAATACTTTTCATGATTGTATTGTTTTTCTTTCAGTTCAGTAATTTAGTTCAGAAAAAAAGTCTTGTTTTCCTCTTTCCACACTTCACCCCCAGCCTTCCAGCAAAAATAAAGTAAAAAAATAAATAAAAGAAAACAGATCGTCATGAGTTAGGGCAATGTCCTATATGTCCCAAGATAACATTTCAGTATTTTAAGAAAAATATTTACTTTCCATGTAAAAGAATATCTATGTGTCCTTTCTAGAAAAAAAATATTTTTATTTGATCACTAGTAAAATATGACATAGCTCAGAATTCCAGGTCATTTAAGGAAGGTAACTACATGTTCTTATTTTCCTTCTAGAACATTTTATTTACGGCTTTACTACTATAATATTTTAAAATAGCTAGAATATCTTCAGAAAATTATTCAACCAGCCTGTACTTCACTTTACTCCTCCAATAAAGATTGCAGAACACTAATTATATTTTTTTAAAGATTTATTTATTTTAGAGAGAGAGAGTGAGGAAGTGAGCACATGGAGGGGAAGGGCAGAGGGCAAGGGAGAAAAAGAATCTCAAGCAGACTCCACACTAAGTGCGGAGCCCCACTCGACCCCATGACCCCGAGATCACAATCTGAGCTGAAAGCAAGAGTGGGTCAACCGACAGCCACCCAGACAAACCTAGAACACTAATAGTATCAACTTACATGCCACTCTCATGTGTTTTTGCTTTAAGGACAACAGCAAAAAAGTGCCTGGAAAAATACGTAGAGGAAATTAGGAGTAAATGGACACTTGAGCCAGATTGCCTGAGTTCAAATCTTGATTCCACCACTTACTGTTTTGTGGAAGTAGGGCCCTTGGTTTCCTCATTTTTTAAAATAGGGCTGGTAATAGTACCCCATAAAAATGTTAAGAAATTTAAAGAAAGGTAACATACATGAAGGGCATAACATAGTGTCAGTTACTTAGCAAGAACTCAGTAAATATTATGTGCTCCTTGTCATTATTAACATAAACTGTTACTAATATTTTTATTATCAAGTTAAGGAAGCTTATTTTAAAACATTGCCCTAATTTAGGTAAAACATCTGTTGTTAGATTTGGGACAGAAACCTTAGGTCTTGATTCCTGACCTCCTAGGCTTTCACTGACAAGCAAAATATATTTCAGAAAACAGTCTAGAAAACAAATGTGAACTATTTGATAAAATATGTTAGGAAATTCCTTGTACTATTTTGAAGTGATAGCAATATTAATAAATTAATAAATAGAATTTCTGTTTGCCACAGTTAATTTGCAATCTAAGAAAAGCTCAAATCAGTTATGCATTTAATGAATAACAAGAAACAGCTTCTGTGTCTAAAACAATGAAGGTCAGGGATTTTCCTTCAGAACTATCACAATTTAAAAAATTAATAGCAGTAAAAATTCCAGTTGGTTTTGGAAAGAAAACTACCCCAATATTTCCATATTCAAAGCCCCGTAAGTAATTTTCCAACTGATATGACTTATTGCACAATAATAATATCCTTTTCCTGTCCCCTTATGTTTCCAAACCTGTAGACTCTTCTTTTCTCTAATTTTAGAGCTTTTTTCTTTAATTTCAAGTCCACAGAACTTTGGTTTAGCACTCTCCACATATTCCAATGACAAAGGCGTAGTAGACTAAAAAATATCATAGAAAAACCAAAAAAACAGTAGACTGAAGATGTTACTATGGATTTTATTTTAAAAAATAATAATACTAATTTTTTCCAGTAGCACAAATGTTATTTTAGTTTTTTCTTCATTTTATTTTGAGCTTAGATTTATGAAACTTTTCAGAGCCATATTCTCTATTTATCCTTTCGTATTATCATTTCTTTCAAATTTCTCTTTCTTTCCGTATTCACAGTTGATCTCTTCAACAGAAGTAGGACACTGGGAACTAACCTAAACCCTTTCTTCTTCCATAGGCTCTACATTCAGTCAATTGCCAAGTGCCATGCATTTTGCTTTTTAAAAATCTCTCAATTCCATTCTTTTTGACTTTTCTGCTCCTATCTTAGTTCCTGTGCTAGTCCCAAATATGAGGACTTTTGAAGAAATGATCATCCTTGTCATAAACCCCTTAAACCCACTCTCGTTCCACATAGCTATCAGCATGCTCTCTATAAAATTTAATCCCCTTCAGAGTCAAACGGTGCCCACAGCATAAATCTCCTTAGTGTGAGATAAAGCTCCTTAGTGTGGGAGACAAAGCCTATCTTTCCTGGTTTCTGCCTATCTGTCCAATGTCTTGATTTGCCTTTTGCACTGATGCAATACCTAAAAACTCTCCCCAACCCACATACAACCAGACAAGATCAATTCCTTACAGGAAAAGTGAGTTTGATTAACCAAGACAGAGTTTCTCAGATAGATAAAAAAGATTGCTGGTTGATATTGTTGACTTGTCACCCTTCAGTGATGAGGTTGAGATTATAAAAAATAGAAGCTAGGTGCATCTTTACCCTAAGTAAATGTCTGTGGCTCTGGTTACTGCCACAAAGCTTTCGGAGATTTCCTAGCCATATGCAGAATTGAGGCCACCAGTTTGGTGTCTTAGAACAATAGAAGAGGTTCTCTGTGAAGGCTTCGGCTTACGCCAATGCCAGTTCAACGCTCTTCTGGTTGCTAACTCCTCAACCTCAGCAGTGCTACCTTAAGCCATGTCTGGAATTAAATTCACCTGTGTTTGTGGTAGGTAGCCTCTTAGATGGCTCCCAATGATCCCTCCCACCTCTTCATATTCATGGGCATAGGCAATCTTCTCCCCTTGAGTGGGCTGGGCTTTGTGGCTCACTTTTCATAGGTAGACTACAGCAGACAAAATGGTATGCCAGTCTTGAGATCAGGTTATAAAAAGCCTGTGGCTTCCTTCTTGGGCACCCTCTCTTAGATCACTCACTGGGAGAGGGAGGGGGGTGGGGGGTAACAAGCTGACAGGCAAGCAACCTGCAGAGAGGTCCCCTTGAGTGAGCTTCTCGAAATAGATCCTTTAGACCTGGTCAGGCCTTGAGATAACTGCAGCCCCAGGCAACAGCTTGACTATAACCTCATAAGAGATCCTGAGTCAGAGGCACCCAGCTAAGCTGGACCCAGATTCTTGATTCACATGAACTATGAAATAATAAATGTGTGTCATTTTAAACTTCTAGATTTTAGGGGTAATTTGGGCAATCAATAAGAAATACATTGTTTTTCACACACGTTCATGCAATTCATTGGCTACCATTAGTTTAATTGTAGCAACTAAAATACTGAACTACTTAGAAATTCCCATACGCACCATGTTGTTTCCTCTCTTCAAGGCTTTGCACCTGCCTTTCTTCTTCCTAGCCTACCCTTCATGTCCACTTGTTTTCTAGTTTCCCTCTGAGATTTCCGAAGGTGCTAACACTTCCTCTGCATTACTTCTATGCTTTGTACCTACCACTCACATTCTATTGTCCTGATTTGAGAGAGATGTTGACTCCCAAGTATATAACCTAATCCTATGTGCCTCTTTTCTCTGTGTGTACGTGTTTAAAGATGACACCTCCTTTCCCTCTTAAAAAATATAAAGGACGATTTTTGTGAGAGTAGTAGGTACCTGGTTTATTTATTTTTAACTTCTGAAAGCTTTATAATGCCATTCAAATCCCATATAGGTACAAGGTGGTTCCACATTGTTAAAATACATGTTAACTTAGAATATGTAGGTAAAGAAAAACAGACACAGTAAAATCTCCAGATCTTTTGCGTTTTGAAAATGCCTTGTGGCAATTTTCCTTGAAACCTCCACTGACAATAAAAAAGAAGGCTCGCATGAGGAAATGCACAATAATGGCTTGTAAAATCACTTTCAGATTACAAGGAGTTGAGCCTTCTGGTTTCTCTCAGGGCCCAGTGGCCATTACCAACCTTTAATGGGTGCAGGTGTGGTTGTTTCTTTTTTTTTTTTTAAGGTGACCTTTTTTTTTTTTTTTTTAATTTTTTTTTATTGTTATGTTAATCCCCATACATTACATCATTAGTTTTAGATATAGTGTTCCATGATTCATTGTTTGTGCATAACACCCAGTGCTCCATGCAGAACGTGCCCTCCTCAATACCCATCACCAGGCTAACCCATCCTCCCAACCCCCTCCCCTCTAGAACCCTCAGTTTGTTTTTCAGAGTCCATCGTCTCTCATGGTTCTTCTCCCCCTCTGATTTACCCCCTTCATTCTTCCCCTCCTGCTATATTCTTCTTCTTCTTTTTTTCTTTCTTAACATATATTGCATTATTTGTTTCAGAGGTACAGATCTGAGATTCAACAGTCTTGCACAATTCACAGCGCTTACCAGAACACATACCCTCCCCAGTGTCCATCACCCAGTCACCCCATCCCTCCCACCCCACCCCCCACTCCAGCAACCCTCAGTTTGTTTCCTGAGATTAAGAATTCCTCATATCAGTGAGGTCATATGATACATGTCTTTCTCTGTTTGACTTATTTAGGTGTGGTTGTTTCTTAACCTGTTTTTGTTTTCACTTAATCCCGTTATCACTGGCTGGTTAACCCAGTGCCTGCCCCGTCTGTTTGCCCTCATTGTCTCACTCAGTTAACACTGCCATGGCAAGCTCAATTTGCCCATGGAAAGAAAAAAAATATTCCTTGATTTCACCAAGATCAATAGTGAGGGATCTTGTATTCTTAAGTTCATTGGCCTAAAACTGTGGGAGTCTTTGGCCAGGTTTATTTTCATCAGCTACTCATTCTTTTCTCATGATGTCACGATTATTGCCTGTTTGTTTCCTAGGTCTAGAATTCTAAAAAAAAAAATCCCTGACTTTTTTTTTTTATTTCTATCAGCCTTCAATGCAGCCCTTTGCTGATTTATTTTTATAATTTACAATTTTTGATTTATTAACTTGTCATGTGTTTGCTATCCTAATTGCCTCATTACTAAAAGCTTCCATAAGCTTCTCTCTTTACTGTAGGGGATTTCTCTTTTAAAATGCTGTGCAAAGATTTCCCTGGATTTAAAAAAAATAAAAACAAGAAACCAGTATTGTGTGTTTTGAGTATAGACACTCTAAGCAGGAAAAGGACCAATCCAGTTGGAAATATGCCACAAAGGGTGGAATATTTGAAAGAAATTATTCAGTTTCATGATTTTCCTTCATAAATCTTGCTGTTTACTTGGATAAAAGCCAGAGGTACTCTGGAAGTTTGCTTTAAGAATCACACATCTTGAACTCTGAGTTCTGCTCACTGTTTCCAGATGCACAGAATGACCTGCTACCTATTCCTCTATTACAAATTAACCTTGATTCCTCAGCTTATTAATAATTAAGAAATTCATTATTGACTGGAAATACAGAAGACAGTGAAATCATACATGAGAGTTAGCTAGAAAATGCATCTGAGTTTTCTTCTACTTAGCCAATAAAGGAAAGAAACAGTAACTGGGCAGAAATTCTTTTAAAACATTATATAATCTTTAATTCCTACTGTTTCAGTTCAGCTTTTAGAAGCAGAGCTGTAATGGTCCCTAATGGCCATTCTTCTTCTTTCCGATGAATTCCTCTTCCACCTTCAAGATTAACAAGCTGACAAGCGAGCAACCTGCAGAGAGGTCCCCTTGAGTGAGCTTCAAAGTAGATCTTTCAGACCTGGTCAAGCCTTGGGACGACTGCAGCTCCTTGAGAAAAATCTTCTCTGACACCCTTTTCAGAGTCTCCACGCTGAGCGGTTATCACATTGCATTCTGATTTTCTGTTTACTTTTCTGTATTCCTCTAGACTTTAAGCTCATTCCCCTCCATATTCCTTTGTTAGAAAAAAGTCTGTTATGTGATAGGCTTTCAATAAATGTTTTGAGGAAAGGAAGCAAGAAGGAAGAGCTTCAATATAAATTTATCATCATATGCCAAGGGCCATGACAATAATTTTAGCATTATTTTCTAACTCTTGATAAATAATAAGCCTTATTAAAGTGTTTGGTATGGGTTACCTTCAAATCTCCCAAGAATACTAAATCAGTATTAATTGGGCCCACATCAATATTGTGACTGAGTTGCTTATCATCTTTATGTGACTATAATTTTGAGACAATAATAAGTTCTGCATATAATAATTTTGAAGTCTATATAAAATCTACCAGCCTGAGCTATAACTGGACATTTACAAATGGGTATTGGATGTAATTACAACTTGAAAGGCATGCAGATAAACTTTTAATGAACTACTAAGTTATTCTTTGAACATACCAATTTTTTTTTTTTAAGATTTATTTATTTATTTGAGAGAGAGAGTGAGAACGTGGGGAGGGGGAGGGACAGAGGGAGAGGAAGAGAGAGTCCTAAGCTAACTCCCTGCTGAACATGGAGCCCAAAGCTGGGCTCAATCCTACGACTCTGAGATCATGATCTGAGGCAAAATCAAGAGCTAGACACCCAATGAACTGAGCCACCCAAGCGCCCACCAATTTTAATGAGCAGCTAATATTCTCACAGCTTAACATAGAGCATTAAACACGGAATAAAATAAGTATATAGAGTTTTTATGACAAAGTATTTTCTAATGAAGAGAATTACATTTATTTATTCATTCAAGAAATAGTTATTGAGTTTTTAAAGGTTGTAGCAAGAGATAAAACAAATTCCCTGCCCTCAGGGAGGTGAAAATCTTTTTTTTTTTTTTTTTTTTTTTTTGTGGGTATACTTTATTCCATCATTGACGCCATTACTTCCTATGGCAAATGGCCATGTATATTGCACTGAGAGAAACCTTGAGCATCTTCCAATCCCCATGCCCTGCCAAAAATTACGACAATTGTGAAAGTGATTGTAGGTTGGAACCCTCAACAACAGAGCCATCAATTCAATACTAATAAGTTGGGCTCAGCTCACAACCAGGTCACTAATCTCAGTTCTTATATTATTAGTTCAGTAATCCCTCCACACATTCACTATGTGATGGGATGTTTTGGAGACACAATCTTTCCTTGGCTACTGCTACAGGATAGCTCTCTCTCTCTCTCTCTTTTTTTAATGTTTTGTTTCTCACCATATAGTACACAAATAATGAATCACGGAACACTACATCAAAAACTAATGAGGTACTGTAAGGAGGTGAAATTCTATTTGTGGAGATAGACCATTAAAAAACCTGTCACAGGGTGTCTGGGTGGCTCGGTGAATTAACCCCCCGACTCTTGTTCTCAGCTCAGGTCTTGATCTCAGGGTCATGAGTTCAAGCCCCGCGATGGGCTCCAGGCTGGGCATGGAGCCTATTTAAAAACAAAAATCTGTCATAGCCTGATGATAAACAGACACACATACACATAAACAGTCAGGTAGGTAGAATAATGTCATAGCTAATGAGCGTAGCACAACATACGGAGTTGTCAAGTCACTATGTTGTACACTGAAACTAATGTAACTGTGCATCAACTATATTTCAATAATAAAAAGAATAAAAACATGCAGACACTTATCCATTAGTCCTCTATGAGTACCTATGTTGAGGAATAAATATAAAAATATGGGGACATGTATCATCAGGAAATGTTTATTTTAGCATTATTTACATTTGTGGAAAATTGGAAATGATTTAACCAGTGTTAGTGGATTGCTAAGTAAATTTAGAACTTACCTATAATATGCACCACTAAAATGGTTATTGTAAAGTTTATGTTAAAACCTTGAGCAACAGTAAAAAAAAAAATGAAAAAACAGAAAAGCAGATGACAAATTATTTAAATTATAAACATATGTAACTAGTATGAATTTGTATTTCTTAATTTTTTCTTATTTGACTATCAAGATATAATAGGAGTCAAAAATTCCACAATTTTCTGTAATGGAACTTAATTTAGTTCCTAAGAAGTCAACATGCATGTGATAAGGGTAAAAAAAAAAAAAAAGAAAAAATAATATCAGTGTTTGATAAGTGTTATGAAGAATACTGAGGGATCAGAGACTAGGCTATTTTAGTAGTTGGTAAGGGGAGAAATCTATCAGAATGATGATATCAAGATCTGAACATGTTTTCTAAGGAGATAATTTTAAAAGTGAGATAATTTTAAAGATGATAATGCTTTAGATAAGAGTGAGATATAGGAGACCAGCTGTGGATGCCAAGGAGCCAAAAAATATTTGTTTTAATTTAATTTGACATGTAGACAGCCTTTTCTAACTAATTTTATGATTGACTCAACCTGCTTATATAGCTTGTGAAATTTAAATATTTATTTATTTATTTATTTATTTTTTTAAAGATTTTATTTATTTATTTGACAGAGAGAGACACAGCGAGAGAGAGAACACAAGCAGGGGGAGTGGGAGAGGGAGAAGCAGGCTTCCTGCCAAGCAGGGAGCCCGATGCGGGGCTCGATCCCAGGACCCTGGGATCATGACCTGAGCCGAAGGCAGACGCTTAATGACTGAGCCACGCAGGCGCCCCTAAATATTTATTTTATTTCATTGGAGTTATATAAGTATATATATGTACATTTACACACACAATGCATTTAAGTTAAATAATTGTGTCATTTATAGAAAGGTTCAGGCCAGGTTTCAAACATTCTTTTGTTAATGATCATTAAAGTATTTGTGTTTCTTTGGAGTAGATTAGTAAGTAATCAGTTAACAGAAAACAATAGCGTGTTATTTTTTATTTCTAGGAAGAAGTTGGTTTTAAGTCACTGGGTTTCTTTTTCAAGTTCAGGTGGCTGGTAATGTTTTCAAATGAGATAGAATTTTGTTCTATGCCCCAGCAGGTAAGAGTTGGATTTGAGAGGATATGTTGCCCATAATACTAAAACAAACTGTTTCACTTCCATTTAGTGAGTTTTGTTTAAAAACCCAAGAAAATAATAAGTATTAGTTTTTGAAAGCATATATCTAGATAGATAAAGCAATTTCATTTCTTCCTTGTAGAGGAGATCTAAATCCTTGCCCCAAATCTCATAAAAATAACTATTAAATACGCATGTAAATTCATCAATACACTTGACTTTAAAGAGTTAATTAATATATTGTCATATGTGGTCATAAACTGGGCTTCACTCCACACTAGTAATGCTCACTTTTGGTATATTATTCTTTGAATACCCTCTACTAATCCTGTAACATGGCATGTAGATGCTAAAGAAGCAATCTCAAGCCAGCATGAAAAAATTCAGCAAAAAATATTTGTAGAGATATTACTTAATAGACCTATACCTTATTAGAAATGACCAAAAAAAAAAAAACCTCTAGGAAACAAACTGAGGGTTGCTGGAGGGGAGGTGAGTGGGGGGATAGGGTAACTGGGTGATGGGCATTAAGGAGGGCACATGTGATGAGCACTGGACGTTATACACAACTGATGAATTATTGAAATAACAAAATGACAAAAAATAAGAGGAAGGAAAATTTTAAACATCATAACCCAATTTAATTTTTTAGATAAATTCATGTTTATATATACTATTTTCCACACACACACACACACACACACACACAGAAGTTTATCTGATCCTGTGATTAGTTTTTGACCTCTGATAAAATAGGAATAGCATTTGATGATGGCCATTAACACATGTGGAGAAATAATTTTAAATGCAAAATAATGTTAAATTGAATTTTGCGTCCACAAGATATAATGACTTGGTTTTCACAAACTAGTAGGGATCTTAAAAAGAGACTATTCAGCTGTTCAGTGGTATTTGAGAATGAGTAGAATTGAAATCTATAAAATATGACTTCATTTACCACATGTCAGAAGCCATAAAAGCGAATGTATCTAAAGGTCTTTCATGCCTACATGTACAACACAAATGGTCTTTTTCATCATTTACAGTAAATATGATTATTGCCAGATTGTAAATATGGACCCAGGCTGTTCCTTGGGAAATTTAGTTCAATCTGTTTGCAACTCTTTACAGATGTGAGTTTTCCATAAAGATAGTATCTTTGTACTTTGCTACAAAATGTAGATTAGATTATTTAATTTATCTCTCCAAGATATATATAACATTACTTATGTAATTCATGTTAGTACTGAATGTTCATGATTTTCTGTAAAAGAAGATAATAGGAGAAAGGGGTAGGAAAATAAGATGGCAGTTTCTTCGTAGTAGAGACATCTCATTTTAAAGACAGCAATACAATGACCTTAACAGAAGTACTCTTGCTATCTTTCCATTGTCTTGCTATCCTAGGAAGAATCCAAGGACAGTGTGCCTCATTTGGGTCCTGGTTGGAATCCCTGCTATTATTCTCTATCTCGGTTTGTGGCCCAGCTCAGAGGTATTTACTGTGGTTCACAAGAACTGGGCAAAAAATAGTCAACAATAGATGGATAGACATTCATCTCCATTTTTGAAAAACTTGATGTACATACTTTACTAATGCAGGTCAGCCCTAACATTTTGCATGTTAGGGCACTGTTTTTGGCAAATAGACCTGCTTTTCCTACATACAAACACCTCCGCTCCCTTACCTTTTATGGTATTCTTGTTTTTTCTTTCTAAAGGCTGTTCATTTTGTTAATTTTTATTAACACACAAGATCTACCTTGCATATAAATTATTCCTTAGGAGTCATTTATATAGTTGACAGAAGTACATTGGTTTGTTAAGAATTTGACCACCTTTTTAAATAATGATAAGCCACAAATTTCTCCCCATCTTGTGAAAGTGAGTTTCATGATTGAAAAGAACCCAAACCATCTCAGATGCAGATCATTTTTTAAAAAAAATATGTAAAATGCTACTCCACTGGTTGGGGAGTTGGGTTGATCACCTCATGTGTGGCAGTGTATATTCCTGAGGGATAACAAAACATTTGTGATAGATGAATAAAAGCAGTCTGAACTAAGGCTCACACCATGAAAGAGGAGTTTCCAGTGCATTGTTTATTTCAACCAAGACAAAACCAAATAGCTCATCTGGCTAAAAAAATTGAAAAATACAGATAAAAACTGACTTTAAAATAAAGGTCATAGGGACACCTGGGTGGTGCAGTCAGTTAAGCACCCCACTCTTGGTTTCAGCTCAGGTCATGATCTCAGGATTGTGAGGTCAAGCCCTGTGTTGGGCTCCATGCTCAGCGTGGAGTCCGCTTAGGACTCTCTCTCCCTCTGCCCTGCCCCACGTCAAATAAATAAATAGATCTTTAAAAATAAAACAAAGATCAGGGTGCCTGGGTGGCTCAGATGGTTAAGCGTCTGCCTTCGGCTCAGGTCATGATCCCAGCATCCTGGGATCGAGTCCCGCATCGGGCTCCCTGCTCCTTGGGAGCCTGCTTCTCCCTCTGCCTCTTTCTCTCTCTCTGTCTCTCATGAATAAATAAATAAAATCTTTAAAAAAAAAAATAAAAAATAAATAAATAAAAATAAATAAATAAATAAAAATAAAAATAAAACAAAGATCATAAAAATACTAAGTGTCGAAACCAACTCCATGGTGTAGGCAGGCATTAAGTCCCAGGGAACAACATGACCTTGAAGCAGTGAGACCACAAATCTTCAGAAATGGTGGCTGCACATATCCGTGTTGTAACACCTCCGTACCCATGTTTGTGATCCATCTAGGTGAGCCTCAGCCCATCTCACAGAGAAATATTCAAGAGATATTTCTTAATTTGTTCTTCATTCCCTCTGGAAGTTTTCATATGGTTATAGTCAGGGAAGCAGAAGTCGATGTTCTCTAATCAAAAATGATGTTTGAATAGGCAATATATTTTTAAGAGCTTACATATATGAAGATCTTCCACTAGACTTGATATCATTATCTCATTTCATCCTAACCTCAATCTTGTGAGTTATCTATTATTATTCCAACCTTACACATAAGGAAACAGACTGAGACTAGTTAGGGAGTTGGTGAAAGGTCATATGTTGATGATAAATATAAAACTAATGGCATAGGTTGTATAAAAATAATATTACTAAAATGACTACCAGACCCCCAAAAATATGAACCAAATCTTAAATTAATTTAAGTTTCAGGTTGGGGTATTGCACATGGATATGATGCATCAAATAAAATTGCCCTTATATGTTTCTGGTAAGTTTTCACCAAAATATTGCATTCCATTTGAGAATTGTGTCTATAGGTCTCATTTAGTAAAAGTGAGTTACAGAATAGCATTGGTTTTAGTTATTTAATAAACTTTTTATTTTAGAATAGATTTAGATTTACAGAAAATTTTGAAGATAGCGCAGAGAGAGGGTTCCCATATATCACACACCCAGTTTACGCTATCATTAGTGTCTTACATTAGTGTGATACATTTATCAGAATTAATGAATCAATATTGATTCATTGTTATTAACTAAAGTCCCTACTTTATTCAAATGTTCTTAGGTATTACCTGAGGTCCTTTTTCTCTTCCAGGATCCCACCCAGGGTACTACATGTCATGAGGTAAACACACTGAGGTACAATTTAGGACCTGGAGCTTTTCTGCAAGTAAAGAATTGGGAATCTTAGTGAAGGTAAAAAGAACCTGTACTTGAGTCTGGTTGAGTCATTTGTTAGATATTTGTACATGGGCCATGTACAAAATAAATTCATCTCCTAGAGTCAGTTTATTCATAGGTAAGGGCCACCTTCCACTTTAGAGGCTGTTGTAAGAATTGAAAGAATGAAGCATGCTTAGTTTCTGATATAGTAGTTTCTTTTTTTTTTTTTTTAAAGATTTTATTTATTTATTTGACAGAGAGAGAGCACAAGTAGGCAGAGTGACAGGCAGATGGAGAGGGAGAAACAGGCTCTCTGCTGAGCAGGGAGCCGGATGCGGGGCTCGATCCCAAGACCCCAGGATCATGACCTGAGCCGAAAGCAGCCGCTTAACGGACTGAGCCACCCAGGCGCCCTGATATAGTAGTTTCTTGACATAGTAAGCTATTAATAAGTAGTAGCTTTAAAAATATTATCAATACTCCATATAAAGAGCTGAGCACAGAATAGGCTTTTATAAAAATCTATTTAAAATGAGTGATTTGAGAAGTAAGCCTACCTAATTTGTGAAAATATTTAATTTGAAAATATTTATTATCCTAAAGGAAGTAACATTTTTGCATATGGTTTCACCAGAATGACACCATAGCTCTTTCTCTGGGTGAAAAAAAAAAAAAAAAAACTCTTCAGTTTTTAGAGTGCTAAAGTTTTGTTGTTCATCAAATTCAGAGGTTGATATTAATCAGGTTGACATGAC
Organism: Halichoerus grypus; assembly: GCF_964656455.1. Classification (NCBI taxonomy): domain Eukaryota; kingdom Metazoa; phylum Chordata; class Mammalia; order Carnivora; family Phocidae; genus Halichoerus; species Halichoerus grypus. Next base: position 64,541,593 of record NC_135714.1, read on the forward strand.
TTCCTTCAGGAGCAGAGATGGATCAGCTGATCACCCTTGAGTAACTAATGATTAAAATGACATTCATGGTCAAACAATAGTTAATTCTGTAGTGAAAATAATCTAGTATTGGAACAGACAGCTGTTTGTACAGACTTCTATTCAAGTGGATAGTGAAAATAGCAAGGGATAATATGTAGTCTTATTTGTAATGCATTTTTCAGTTAGCCTGTGAAAAGTAACCTAATCAAGCCCATTCAAAGCCTGTGTGCACAAATAAGGCCATTAGAAAAAACAAACTAGAAACTAAGAAATGGTCTTTGAAATATGACAAGCTAGATAAGATTGAGTGATCATTATAATAAGGACTGGTCTTTGTGTCCGAGGCTTTAAAGAAACCAGAATGCGCTCAATGGAAATTGGGCTCTGAGCCCAAGAAGAATTAGGCAGGGAGCCTAAAGGAAATTTAATGTTCTCTGCTTCTTCTTTCTGTTTTCTATTTAATTTGGCTTTGGAAGAAATCTCTATTTATAAGACAATTTTAAGTTTATCTGAAGCAGGTGGATGGTTTAAGTCTACTGGGCTGGAGATGCAAAGAAAGATACAGGAAAAAAGGAGAGGACACCACTGACACATGTCAGAGAGACTGGAAGTCTTTGCGGGTAGAATTTGATCCTCCTGTAACATAAAGAGGATTTATAGCTTTTGCCTGGGCGAACTAAATATTCAATTGTCTGTGTCTCATAGTTTGGCTAACCTGTTCTCCGTGATTGTAATAGAATCATAATAATCTCAAAAAAGAACTGGATTAGTTTTATTTACTAGATATTTCCATTGAAGCAGTTTCCATGTACTCATAAAGTATATCTAAATATCAAGAGGACTTATTTCATTTTGCTTTAAGCCCAGCCTTGTTTTCTAAGGCTGTGGATATGAAGAAAATGGGTAGTGATCTGCAAATTCAAATGGGGATAAATATTTATTGTGGGAGAAAAAGAGGAAAAGAGCTAACTAACACATCCAATAAAAGTAAAAATTTATTTGCTACAAACAATATATGGAAGTTATATTATGGCCAAATGTTCTTTAAGATTTTATTAAGTAATGTTCCAGAAGATACCAGGTATGGAAAGAATGTTAAAATTTAATATACACAGAGTATATAACTAAGAAATTTACAAATGAACGCCCCCCCACATCTCTTTAATTTTCAATAAATGTAACACTTGTTTGATAGTGATTTTATTTTTACTAAACTTACTCAAATTTTAAGTGTAAGGGCATAACAATGATCACATCAGTTGTAGACCCCAATGCCTAAGATGGACTCAGAAGTAAATTGATTAAAACACTTGCAGAAATCAATAATTAATGAAATTATATAATGCACATAATAATTCTTTTTCAGCTCTAGCGATTTAGGTTGCCAGTTTTTAGTGGAAGAGATCCCACAAATAGAATAAGAGAAACCAAAAATAACAAAGAAGATATGCAGTTAATGAACTAAATAATCAAGTGATACAAAGGTGGTATTTATTGTATCCTAATGATATATCCTATTATATGCTTATATAACTAAGGTCTAAAGAATGCAGTTTGGCACATTAAAAATATTACTATTCATATAAAATAAAAATTAGAAATTGAGAAAAAGTTCTTTTGACCAGAATCCTGAGGTCTAGCTCGGTTCACTGCTTAAAATCTGTATTATTTTGAACAAACGTTTTCATGTTGGGACCATCTATAAGCTGGAACTGTTTCACCTATAAGCAATATTGTTGTGTAGATTAAATGAATCTAGTATAAGCTCCAAATGAAAATACTTAGAAAGTTGTAAAATGGCACAAAAAGCAAGTATCCTTGATGTCTCAGTTAAAAGAATGTGCTCTTCCCAAGTTAGCAAATTTCAACTGAGCCTTAAACTTGAACATATTTCTAGATAGTAATTGTAATTATAATCATAGGAACTATAGACTCATTTGGTGTTCTCATTGTTTACTGCTTCATAAGAACAAAACAGCATCAAAGTTAATAAACTTTGAGGCTCTCAATATAGCCAGTATTCCCAAACACATTTTGCAAAAGTGGGAGGAAAAAGGACAGAATGGCTACATGCACAAAAAAAGACAATTATTCTTGGATCTAAGCCTCCTTTATTTTATTTTAATTTTTTTAGGAGAGGCATAGTGAAACTAGAAAACCTCAACGAAATTAATCAATGAACCAAATTGCAGCCTTATGTTTAGAGCCCTACTGGCTTACAGAGGAGTCCATTTTCGGTTTCCACTCCAGATGCCATGACATCCACATATCTATGGACAGTATCCCAAGCATCCAGCTTTGTTTCCCTAGAGCAGCCTTCATACATACATTGCCAAGGCAATAGTTCTAAACAGTCAGAATCTATGATTTTACTACTAATCAAATTACTTTGACAAGGAACAGTCACTTAAAAAGGGAGGAGGAAGAAGAGTGCAAATTGTTGGCACTCAGTCACACGGTGGTATGCCTTTATTGCTATGCAGTTGTTAGCTGAAGCCTTTCTAATCTGCCTATTGGGATTATCAGTGGTTTAAGGGCACTGTCTGTTAGTACCCAGTCGCTGGTACCCACACATTTATCCCAGGGACAGAATAATAAGAACATATCACATGGAGTAAAGCTGCTGGCATATAAGTGGCACTCATATGGATTCCCTAAAAAATAAAACTTCCAAGCAAAGATTGATGCCTATCATCTTCCTTCTCTTTTTCCTTCTTCCTTATCTCCTTTATTCATTCTTTAACACTTCCCAGATTTCCACAGGTGTCAGCCCTGTATCTTGTCTTGGGATAGCAAAGAGCAATTTATGGACCAAGTGGTGATGATTTTGTTTCTATGTGTGTGTTGCTTAACACATGCCTATTCTACTCTGACACATATTTTACCTACTTAAAATTATTTCTGATTTGGATAGGAGGGGATGGATCCCTTAATATCAGTGATTTGATGTGATGTATATGAGAGATGACATCATTCTTTTGAAACATGATTTAAGACTGGGAGAAAACTAGGAGAAAACGAAGAGAAATATTAGGATTAGGAAGAGCTGGAGAAACACCAGGCATTTGAGTTGTTACCAGTTTGGGCCATTATGAATAATGCTGCTATGAACACTCTTTTATGGTGGATTTGTGCATACATTACTATAGGAAATATAACCAGCAGTAGAATTGCTGGGCCATGGGCCATGCTAGCTTCACATTCAGTAGAAAATATTAACAGTTCTCCATAGTATTTTTAATGTTTTATATGCCCACTGGAAGTGTGTGAGACTTCTAGTTGCTTTTGTAACCTCACCAAAACTTGCAATTGTTGATCTCTTTTTTAGCCATTCTGGTGGGTTCATAGAGGTACCACATTATGGTATTAATGTGCATTTTTCTGAATTATAATTGGGTTGACAACTTTTTCATATGTTTACTGGACATCTGGACATTTGGATATCTGTTTTGTGAGGTTGTGGAGGTGATTGCCAGGTTTTTTTTTTTGTTGTTGTTGTTATTTTTATTATTTGATTTTCCTTTGCTTGTTAATTTTTAAGTGGTCTTTACATACTTTGTATTTGAGCCTTCTGTGGGTCATACGGATTGTAAATATCATTTCTCACCCTATAGTTTGCATTGACATTTCTTTAATGATGTCTCAATGAATAGAATTCCCCAAAACGAATGTATCCAATTTGTTAATCTTTTCCCTTATTGGAGATATATATATATAATAGTTATACAGTAGAGTTCTGAAATAAGTTTTGACTTTATCTTTCCTGAAGATCTTGTGGGCAGCCATGGACAATGATAAGAATAATCCCGACTATGGCTTCTTTTTTGCATTATTTATATCCTCATCTTCTATAATGTCTTGGTAGCATTCTGCATAGCTGACTACATCCTAGTTACTAAATTATTGTTTCCCTTGTCTTCCATGACATAGCTAGATCTTACCTGATTTTCTTACTTCTGTTTTTTTTTTTTTTGCTAAATTCTGTGATATCTAACTTGAAATGATTAAATTCATAAAGTTCTCTCTCCTAGATTTTCTTCTCACTATTCCTTCTCAGGTATTCTTATCCATATTCATGGATATATGCAGATGACTTACACATTTGTATCTTCAGATCAAACATCTTTTCTGAATTCCTGATTTATAGACCCAACCAAATAATATCTCCACCTGGGTGCCTTACAGGCACTTGAAATCAAACATGTCCAAAAATGAACTCATAAACTTTCTACCACTCTCCAGTGTTCTCTAGCTAGGTAATTCATATCACCATACATCCTCAAGTCCAGGTTCGAGGGAATCATCCTTTACACCCAACTTTTCTTTGTCATCCCCTATTTGCTAAGTTATCTAATCTTACCTTTTTAGTTATTGAATATTTCTCTGTTTCAATCTACTCTCACATCATGAATAGATGACACCAATAAGTCTTTACCGCTCAGCGGGGAGTCTGCTTCTCCCTCTCCCTCTCCCTCTGCCCCTCATCCTGCTCACGCTCTCTCTCATGCTCTCTCTCTCCCTCTTTCAAATAAATAAATAAGTAAAATCTTTAAAATTTTTTAAAAAATAAAAACTCATTTTAAGTACAGTGTTTTTCTTTATTATGTCACTAAAGAGATCTCATCAATATGCTCTGCAAAATTTCTGACACTATTTGCTTGTAGGCTCAGGGACTGGCTTTGCCCTCTTGGAAAGATTATATGTTCTGATCATTTGCCCATGTGTTTAGCCTATGCATTCTTTGCCATACAGCAACAATGGGCAAGTTTATTTCTTTCCTTTGGGCAAAAATTTGGGGTCCAGTATTACAAGTAAACTTCTTTCCACATACACAATGCAGCACCATGAATACCATAGTACCTCCTATTTAACTATTTTAACTTTCTCTATCTCTATAGAATGATAGGATTTTTTTCTCTTTAACCATTTCACCTTCACTAATAGGCAACATTTATACAGGCATATATGTTTGAATCTATTTATGTGCCATTAAATAGGTAGAGAACATTCATCCATTTATTTTAAGGTATTTATTGAGTAGTTAGGGAATCATGAATAGTAATGCTACATGCTGTTCAATGACTGTGAGGCAGTGATGAGTATTAGGTACAAAGCTCTGAAATCTACCATCCGGTTTTGACTCTTTCATTGCACCATGTAAAAGCTATTCAGGCTCCTTGTTTTGGTTTCCTTGCGTATAAAATAGAAATTAAAAAAAATATTTTATAAGGCTGTTGTGAGACTAAAAAAGAAAGCACTCATAGTACCTAGCACTTGGTAAGCAATGAATAAATCTTTGCCATTACTAAAGTAAAATTTAGGAAGACAAATCTTTCATTTGAAATTCTTGCTTGTACTATAAAATATATTTTCAATCTGACATGTGGCAAGAATTATTTTTTCAAATTTAATACTTCTAATATTGCATAAATAGGTTATGAAAATACTTGATAAATCATTCAAATTGTATAAAATGGTATTATGATAAACAGTCTACCACCCTTGTGGAATTATATTTGAAAATAGTAATATTTTTTTAAAAAAGGATAGCACTTTAAAATATTTATAACATGTTCGACATATCTAGATCATAAATTGCTAAATGCTTTGCATAAGCAAAGTGGTAAGAGGATTCTAATCCTAATAACTCAAGTCATTTCTAGACTTTGTAACATTCTGGTATATAAGAAAGTATAATTGTTGGGTTTAAGTGTGGAATAATGCCATTTTCAAGCTCATTACGTACATGGTAACAATGAAATCTGTGAATGAGAATCATAAAATCTGTATAAGAGGAATCCACCTGTGGCTTTATGATCTTGGAACTGAGCCATAATTTTTCAACACCAGTGAAAGTGCACCTGTCTATCAGATAAGAAAACACAGTGGTCATTAATTATATTCTTTCTTTCATTATCTCATGGGCTTGGAACCATTAGTGTTATTTATAGGACAGACTTCGTGTTTGATTTAAGTCATGTTGAAAGCTGCAGCCCATGTGTGAGTTACTTTGGCAAGATCGTGGTTTGATCATGTAGTGAAGACATCAGAAACAAAATGTGCTTTGGATTATGCTAGGCTCTGCTTAAACTATTCTTTAAGAAAGACAAAATCATAAAGAATGTTGCAAGTTAATACCATGTTCAGAGTTTCAGGAGTTTGGTATACCTTTTACTTGTCAACTTATCATAGAGGCCTGAGAAAGTAGGAGGGAGGAAAAAGAAAGCCAGGATTCCAGGCAGCATGATAAATTTCCAAACAAGAAGTCTATCAAGTAGCATGTCTTCGGAGTAGAGAAAATTGAAGTAAGTGAGGAGCTTTGTTCAAAAGAGAGATAATTGCCTTTCTAATTTTCTTATTTTTTAAAATTTATTCATTGGAACTTTCAGGTTAATATTATTACTTTCATTTTCCCTCTAGTATCTCCACTATTTTCTCTATTATGCCTTCTCTAAATATCAGTAGCTAGTTCACAAATTTTTATTCATTGAAAACTTTATTGACAAATAAACAGGGACCATGGGAGACACCATGAGAAAGGAGTAGAAGAAGAGGCAGAGAAGGAAGGACAAAAAATAAAAAGAAAAGACAGGAAGAGCAAGAAGTAGAACAAAAGGAAGAGGATGAGATCCCTGCTCTCCAGTGTCTAAAATATCTGCATGTCCTATGGTCTCTACCTAGAGATGGTGTATGATGTAGTCTGTTAGTTTGGTAGGGTTGCCGAACAAAATGCCGAAGACTGGGTGGCTTCAAACAACAGAAATGTCTTTTTTCACAACTCTTGAGGTTAGGAGTCCAAGATCAAGGTGTCAGCGGGGTTGATTTCTTCTAAGACTTCTCTCGAGCTTGGCTTGTGGATGGTTTTCCTCCTCTTGTGTCCTCCCATGGTCTTCCTTCTGTGTACTTGTGTCCTAATTGCCTCTTCTTATAAGGACACCAGTCATATTGACTTAGGGCTCACTCACATGACCTCATTCTAACTTAATCACCTCTTTAAGGTCCCCATATCTAAATACAGTTGCATTTTGAGGTACTGGAGTTAGGAGTTCAGCATATGAATTTGGTGGAAGGGACACATTCAAATTTCTATAGTGAGTTTTTGGGCAAATTAGAATACAAAGAGTGGAAAAATTAATTCTAGCCAAAGAAATTTGGGATAGGTTCTGGTAAATGGAGTATACATTCTTTTTTTTTTTTTTTTAAAGATTTATTTCTTTATTTTAGAGAGAAAGAGAGAGAGCAGGGGGTAGGGGCAGAAGGAGAGGGAGAGAGAAACTCAAGTGGATTCCACGCTGAGCACAGACCAGTGTGGGGCTCGATCTCATGACCCTGATTTCAGACCTGAGCTGAAACCAAGAGTCAGACGCTTAACCAACTACACCACCCAGGTGTCCTGAGGGGGTATATATTCTTAAATTCATATACATGTCATCATAGGATGACAGTCTTGAATTTTAGGGCTCTGGGCAATTTCTTTCTTTCTTTCTTTCTTTCTTTCTTTCTTTCTTTCTTTCTTTCTTTCTTTCTTTCTTTCTTTCTTCTTTCAAGATTTTATTTATTTATTTGAGAGAGAGAGAGAGAACGAGCACTGGGGGGGGCAGAGGGAAAGAGAGAGAGAGAAGCGGACTCCCTGATGCTGAGCAGGGAGCCTGATGCGGGACTTGATCCTAGGACCCTGGGATCATGACCTGAGCCTAAGGCAGACACTTAACCGACTGAGCCACCCAGGTGCCCCCAGGGCTCTGGGCATTTTCAATCAATTTTTGATATATTGAATATATAATGTCATATGTATAAGTAGGATTAATTTTTATCCTTAACTACTATTTATGCAGGAGAAATATTGAAACATGTCAAGCCTTTTGTATTAACATTCAATTCAGAGAAATATTCTGTACTAAAGATCATTTTAGTTATAAGCATATACATGGGTTATTTCCCAAAATTATTTCCAAATGTATGTGCCCTAATACATTTCCCTGTAGCTTTATTTCTTTGCCACCCCTCTGGAATAAGAACTTGAAATGCAGAAGAATGAGATAGGTTTAATTTAAAATGAAAACAAAAGTCCATTATTTATATGCTTAAGTTTTTAAAAAATTAACATGTTATAAACCCAGAAGTGAAAAACTATAAAGGTATGCAAGCATTCTAATTTAAGTTGTCCCATATTTGTTGAATGTTAAATCTTCTTTTAAAGAAGGAATGCTGGTATATTTTTGTAATCAGACCAGTTTAAGTTCAGCCTCCATTTCTATTGTCTGCAATTCTTTCTATACTGAAAAGATAAAGCATTCTGTTTGTAATACAATTACTCTTGCTTTTTCTACATATTAATGTAACATGTCTGCTGTAGACTGAATATCTGTGTACCCCCCAAATTCATGTTGGAACCTAATCCCCAATTTGATGGTATTTGGAGGTCGGGCCATTGGGAGGTGATCAGATCCTAAGGGCAGAGACCTCATGAATGCGATGAGTGCCTTTGTAAAAGAGAGCCCCAAGTGTTCCCTTCTCCCTTCTTGCCACCCAGGAAAACACAGTGAGACGGTAGCGTATGTGAACCAAGAAGCTGAATCTGCCAGTGCCTTGATCTTGGGCTTCAGATCCAGAACTGTGAGAAATAAATTCATGTTGTTTATGAACGACCCAGTCTGTTGTATTACAGACAATGTCTCTGTACAATTGGATACCAAGAACAGCTTCAAGAAATGCATCTGTCATTGGGCAGGGGGAGCCATTTTTGATATCTTAAATAAGTAAATCTCAAAAGATAAAATTTAATAGGTTTTTTTAAATACACACTGTGATTTAATCTAGAGCCTTTACTTAAGGATATGAAGTACTTACTAGTTTATACTGATGATGATAAAGTTGAAGATTATGAAAGAATGTTAATGATAAAGGTGATGAAGTTGTAGTTTCATTAACCAAAATTATTAAGTAGCTGCAAATTGTCTTTGCTTCCCCTTTATTACTTCTGGTCTAGAGGAACCAGGCAACTCTACTAAACATTTTTGGAAGCCCATTATCTCTAGTACCTGGCTTTCCAACATCTATACTTTCTCCTGTATCTAAATGTATTATCTCTCTCTCAATTCTGTTACACTACCAAGGTAATAATTCTTAGCACAACTGAAGTTGACATTAAGAACTTCCTAAGAGTGTCATTAGGGTTAATTTTAGGTAAAATGGCTGGCTAGCAAAGTAAGTGTGTCTAAATTACACCACCTCCTAAAGTTGGTCTTTTATCTCAGAGTTTATATATGCATCTACCTTATTATTTTGATTTGAATAATTAGTTATGATTGAGGTATGGTCCAATTACTTGGTCATATATTAAATAATTATATACATATTCTTAAATTTTAAATTTGTATTGTCTGTACTATAAATAAGAAAATGGAGGATTCATGGATAGTTTTATAGCTTTGACCATGCTATAGCTTTTATTCCAGTTAAATATGTGGCTGCTAATTTTTTAAATCTTTATTTAAATATTCTATTAAATATAGAAAAATGCACAAATCCCAAGACTATGGCTCAGGGTATCACAGAGTGAACATACCTACATAAATACTACCAAAACCAAGAAATAAAAAACACCGTCAGCATCCCAGAAACACGTTTACCCTTTCATCACTGATGCATTATTTTTCTTTGTAATCCTCCTCTGCAAAGCAAACCAATATCCTGACTTCTAACTATATAGGTTAATCTTTCCTGGTATTGAACTTTATATAAATAAAACATTCTGTATGTATTCTTCTCTGTTTGGCTTATTTTGCTCAATATTATCATTTGGGCCATTGTGTTTCAGTAGTGTGTTCATTTTCATGTTTGAAAATGTCTTACGGGGTGCCGGGGTGGCTTAGTCGGTTAAGCGTCTGCCTTTGGCTCAGGTCATGGTCCTGGGATGGAGCCCCGAGTCTGGCTCCCTGCTCAGCAGGGAGCCTGCTTCTCCCTCTCCTCCCTGCTCATGGTCTCTCTCGCTATCTCTGTTGCCATCTCTGTCTCTCAAATTAATAAAATCTTAAAAAAAAAAGAAAATGTCTTAAATGGTGTTTCTGGAAGCAAAACCTGAGGCAACAGTTTCTGTTAACATGATTTTATCATTCCTAATAAAATCTCAGGGGAAAAAATGGTAGGGCACTGTGGAAGTGGGATCGGGAAGGTTGGAGGGCAAGCAAGATAGGTGTGATATAAAGCAAAGTTCTCAGGAGGGGTGCTTGTCCATTCTCACAAGGGAGCTCTATGCAGGGTGTAACTTCAAGTCCGAGGTGTCTGGATCAGGGGTAAAGGAGCTGGGAAACCTACTCTAGACTCTTTCACTCATTGGTTAAGGGTTGCCTATAAGGTACATAAATTTTCAGGCACTTCAGGCTCTCTGCATGCACGGTAAATTAGGTTCCTGCAATCAAAACCTGACTTCTGATCTAGAGATGCAGGTGTTGGCTGTTGAAAATGAAAGCACACCTACAAAGATGGCAAAGGGTTACAAGGAGATATGGGTGGAGCACTAAAGGAACGATTACAAATAGAATACCGTTGTATAAAATGCACCATGATTTATTTATTCGTGATACTACTGAAAGACATTTGAGTAGATTTCCAGCCTTGGGTTATGAATCATGCTGTTGTGAACAATCTTTGACTTGTCTTTTTGTGACCTTATGTGTGTATTGCTATTCGCTTCTCATTTAGTAAAAGATACCAACAGTTCTCCACAGTAGTTCTAACGGTTCATACTTCCATCTGGAGTGTGTGAGACTTGCAGTTCTGTAGTCTGAGCAGAATTTGAGATCTGTCAGTCTCCTTGTTAGCCATTGTATTTTGAGTTTGCATTTATGATTCCTAATGGAGTTGGCCATTTTTTTCATATGTTTATTGGCCATTTGGATATCTTCTTTTATGAAGTTGTGTGTTTGATTTTTTTGAATTGCCTTTCTCTTGTTGATTTCTCAGCGTCTTTATATAATGTAGGTTTGAGTCATTTGTTGGTTACATTGCGCGGTAGGCTGAGTAATGGCCCCCTAACTACATCTGGTCTTAATCCCTGGAATCTATAAATGTCACCTAATATGATAAAGATTTTTTGGATGTGATAAAATTAAGAATTTTGAGATGGAGAGATTATCCTGGTTTATCTTGGTGGGCTGTAAATGCAGTCACATGCACATTTTAAGAGGAAGGCAGAGGGAGACTTGGCCCAGGCACAAAAGATAAGGCAACAAGGACTTAGAGCCTCTACTGATGTAGCCATTGGAAGCTGGAAGAGGCAAGGAACAGATTCTCCCTTAAGGCCTGCTAACACTTTGATTTTGGCCCCATGATACTGATTTCAGACTCTAATCATCCAGAACTGTGAAAGAATATCTTTCTGTTGCTTTAATTCACTAGGTTTGTGGTAATCCGTTAGAGTTTTAAGAAAACTCTCATCTCTACTGTATGGCTTGTGTTTTCATTCTTTTAATGGTGTGTTTGATGCACAAAAACTCCCAATGTGATTGTAGTCCAGTTTATCAATCTCTTTCTTATGGTTAAGGACTTTTTCCTGCCATGTTTAAGCAATGTTTCCCTGTCCTAATGACATGAAAATATTCTCCTATGTTATCTTGTTTTACCTTTCGTCTTTATGTTTACCAACCACCTAGAATGGATTTTTGTATATAATATGAGGGAGGTTAGGTTTTATTTTTTCCCTTTAATGGATGTCCCTTGAATTTGGGACCATTTGTTAAAACAACTGCACTTTCCCTCTGCACTTGAGGCATCTTTCTTGTAAGTGAGATGATTGTATATTATAGATCTGTTTCTCTGCTTTCCTATTTCATTGATCTATTTGTCTGTCCTTGCACAAACACACCTGTCTGAATTAATTTAGGCTTATAATAAGTCCTGATATTAAGAAAAGTAAATTCTCCAATCTTGTTCTTCGAAGTTGTCTTGGCTGTTTAACATTTCCATATCCATAACCATTTTACAATCACTTTGTCAGTTTTCACACCATAAAAAATCTGATGGAATTTGGAATTTTATTGACTCTATAGAACAGTTTGGAGAAAATTGGGGGCATATAAAAAGTGGCCCTTTCAATTCATAAATATGATATTTCCTTCCATTTATTTAGGATTTATTTAGTTTCTCAAGATAATGTTTTAAAGTGTTAACTAGATTTATTTCTATTGTTATTTATTATAAATAGTAACTTGAAAGTGTCATTTTTTGAACTCTGTAGCTGATAAATAGAAATCTGAATTGATTTTTTAAATATTGATAATCAAACCAAATGGTTAAACTCACTTATTTACTCTAAAAAATTTTTCCTTTGCATTCTCTCTATACACAATCATCTTATGTACAAATAAATATATTTTTTCTTCTAAGACTCAGATGTTGCCTTCTTTTTCTTTTTTTTTTTTATTTATTTCATTGATAAGGCTCTCTACTACAGTTTGAATAGAGTATTAATGGTGGACATCCATATCTTGTTCCTAATATCAGAGGGAAAGATTTACCACTAAGTATGAGATATGCTTAGATTTTTGTTGTTGTTGATATTCTTTATCAGATTAAGAATATTCCCTTCTAAGCACAGATGTTTCTAGGGGCTCAAATCAATAAAATTGACCTGATTCCCAAAAAAAGAAAAGTATATATTCCCTTCCAAACTTAATTTTACTGAATTGTTTATTTTGTTTTGCTTTTTATCACAAATGTAGATATGCTTTGTTCTGGATGTTACTTGAGACAAGAATTTGATCCCCCTCCCTTTATTCTGTTTAATGTGTTGAATTACATCAATTGATTTTCTAATACTAATAAATCCAACCTGGTAATGACATATTATTCTTTTATATATGACTAGATTTGGTTTGTCAGTTTTTTTAACAGAAATATTTGCAGCTATATTTATCAATGAAATCAGCCTAAATTTTCTCTTCCTATGATATTCTCTTCAGATTTGGACATCAAGTTTATCTTAGCGCCATAAAACAAATTTGGATGTATTTTCTCCTCCATTTTCTGAATGAGTTCTTACAAGACTGACATTATTTCTCCCTTAAATGAATTGGTAAAGTTTATTGATGAAACTGAGGCAGAGTTTTGTTGTACAAAAGTTTTGGGGTTTTTTCTTTACCCATCCCCCCCACCTCCCTCCCCTCTGGCAACCACAAGCTTATTCTCGGTATTTATGAGTCTGTTTCTGGCTTTTGTTAGTTTGTTCATTTGTTTTGTTTTCTTAGGTTCCACATATAAGTGAAATCATATGGTATTTGTCTTTCTCTGACTTATTTCACTTGGCATAATAACCTCTAGGTCCATCCATGTTGCTGCAAATGGCAAGATTGCATTCTTTTTTTATTTTATTTTTTATTTTTTTATTTTTTATTTTATTTTTTTTATTATTATGTTACATTAATCACCATACATTACATCATTAGTTTTTGATGTAGTGTTCCATGATTCATTGTTTGCGTATAACACCCAGTGCTCCATTCAGTACGTGCCCTCTTTAATACTCATCACCAGGCTAACCCATCCCTCCACACCCCTCCCCTCTTGCCTATGTTTTCTTTCAGGAGTTTTAAAGTTTCAGATCTTACATTTAGGTCTTTAATCCATTTTGAGGGAGTGTGTGTGTGTGTGTGTGTGTGTGTGTGTATGTGTGTGTGTGGTGTAAGAAAGTGGTCCAGTTTCATTGTTTTGAATGTAGCTGACCACTTTTCCCAGCACCATTTGTTAAAGAGACTATTTTTTCCACATTGCATGTCTTTGCCTCCTTTGTCATAGAGTAATTGACCATATAAATGTGGGGTTTTTTCTGGGCTCTCTATCCTGTTCCACTGATCTATGTGTCTATTTTTGTAGCAGTACCATACTGCTTTGCTTAATATAGCTTTGTAGTATATTTTGAAGTCTGCAATTGAGATACTTCTAGCTTTGTTCTTGTTTCTCAAGATTGCTTTGTCTATTCGGAGTCTTTTGTGGTTCAATACAAGTTTTAGGATTATTTGTTGTAGTACTATGAAAAATGCTATTGGTATTTTGATAAGGATTGTATTAAATTTACACATTGCTTTGGGTAGTATGATCATTTTAACAGTATTCTTCCAGTTTGTGAACATATCTTTCGATTTATTTGTGTCTTCTTCAGCTTTTTTCATCAATGTCATAGTTTTCATCTCTGGTTAAATTTACTCCTAGGTATTTAATTTTTTATGCAATTATGAATAGAGTTGTTTTCTTAATTTCTTTTTTCTGCTAATTGGTTATTAGTGTATATAAACAGAAGAGATTACTGTATAATAATTTTGTATCCGGCAGCTTTACTGAATTCATTTATTAGTTCTAATAGTTTTAAAAGATTTTTATCTATTGATTTGAATAAAACTATTATGGATTCAAGGAAATTATTTTCTTTTTATGTCAATTTAAGAGGATGTGTTTTTCTGGGAATTTTATATCTTCACAGATTTTTCAATTTATTGGCATATGATTTTTTTTAAAGATTTTGTTTATTTATTTGACAGAGAGAGACACAGAGAGAGAGGGAACACAAGCAGGGGGAGTGAGAGAGGGAGAAGCAGGCTTCCCGCGGAACAGGGAGCCCTATGCGGGGCTCAATCCCAGGACCCTAGGATCACAACCTGAGCCGAAGGGAGATGCTTAATGACTGAGCCACCCAGGCACCCCGGCATATGATTGTTTTAAAGTCTTTATGATCTGAAGTAATGTTCCTTTTTCATTCTTGGTATTGGGGTTTTTTATGCTTTTATTCTTTCTTTCTTTCTTTTTTTTTTTTTTTTTTGATCGTATCACCAGAGGATATTTTTTGTGATTATTAAAGATTCAAACTTGTTTCCAAGGTTCCTCTCTATTGCTTTTATCTTTTACATTCTCTACATTATATATTTTTTCATATATTTTTCTGTTGTTTTTCTGTATCTCTGAGATGAATGCTTAGGACTGTTGATTTTCTTTCTTTTTTTTTTTTTTTCCTGTTCTAATGTATGTATTTTAGGCTGCTCTACCTTCAGCTTTAGGTCTTCCCTTTGCACTGTTCCTTAGAGTGTCTTCCTATAAGCTTTGTCCCTCTCTCAAAAGTAGTAAGACTACTGTTTCTCAATGCTTTCCATCCTACTGTGGGTGGGGGTCAGGGGCATTCTTTGTTGTACTGATTAAGCCCTAGTCTTAGGCAAACATTTTGTCAATGGGTATTGAACCTGTTCCAACCCCAGATTTAGGACTGTGCCCTGCATGTACTCTTCTTTCTCCCCAAAGAAGTGTGTGTGTGTGTGTGTGTGTGTGTGTGTGTGTGTGTGTGTGTGTGTTTTAGTTCCCTTCACCTATTGCAATGAGTTTTCATAAGGTCCCTATAGGTGATAATGTTTGTTGCCACCCCTACCCTTTTAAGACATTTTCTCCCCATGAATAAATGAGGGGAAGGATCTGGGCAGGGTCTGTGCCTTTTCTAAAAGTGGTTACTCGTAGACGTAAATAGGCCTGTACCTTATAAGAGGCTCTCTCATGACTCTCATTGTTTTTTTTGTTGTTGTGTTTTGTTTTGTTTTTGAGAGAAGAGCCTGAGAGCTGGTATAAATTTCCCTTGTGTCTGTGGTTCCCAGCCATTCTATATTCTCTTGCTATACCACAGTCAACCAATAGGAATTTGTTAAGACTTTCAACTGAGTTCTTCTTCCAGACATTCTTTGGTATCTACTCCAGGGAAGCAAGTGGTTACATTCTGTCTGTCTTTGGACTTGCCCACCTGCCTTATATTTCATGTTAGTTAGTTCCTCCCTGACTTCAACTCTCTCCTGAGGTCAAGAAAAGTTACATGTTTGCAGAATGTTGAAGATGTTGTTGGAAGGGTAGCAACAATTCTCTTTTCCTTCTTTCTACTTTCTGTGTGGAACCAGACTGCTTAATTTTAAGTCCTTAATCATCAAGAGGCAACAAGAATCTTAGTCCTAGAGATCAGGACATTCTGAGATTTTTCTAGGTCAATAATAATCAAATGAGATAGAGTAGAATCTATAATAGTCCAAAGAGGGAAGAACTATATAAATGGGCAGTCATGTTATTTCCCTATAATTTTTGTCTGATTGCTTTATAGAAAGATATGATGTTATTTGGCCTGCTTTTTAAGAGAGATAAGTATAGCCATAGGCATTAGGTTAAATGCAAAAATGGCTACTTTGGAGTCAGCTGTAACAAAAGGAAAGAAACAACCAAACAAAAATCATGGGTGAGAAATGTGAAGCTGCTGTAAGACATTAAAATTTAGTACTTCTTTCCACTTCATTTGATGGATTTTGAAGTCATTCTTCATTATTTTCTCAGTTATATATTATGGCAAAGTATTTTGGGAATGAAATTAAAGGACCATAAATCATGTAGAACAAATACTTAGAAGAAAGTTTAGAAGACTACCATTCAATTATTAAATTAATCCTTTACTCTTCAGGGTGATCAGTGGATAATAAAAGTAGAAGTCAAACTGAGTGGAAAGTGTAAATCCAACATAATCTAATTAATGGTAAATCCTCGATAGGTCTTTGTCATTGCTTAAGAAACTTGAAGGCTCCCTTCCTAAGCTGTAATTCTTGTGCAAGAAGCAGTTGGGTTTTCATTAGAACACTGTGGCTAGCAGAAACATCTGCTTCATTCATTTTACTAGCAAGTATTTCTGTATTTTAACAAGAGTAAATTAAAAAGACTGGCTCAGAGGGGTCTTTCTCTTTCTTTGGTGCTTTTGGTAACAAAGGACTAGTCTCCGTTTTAGGACAGTTCTACCATCCTGCCCATAGTTTCACTCAGTAGACATATCTGAGAATTATATTGTGTGGACTCTGTTCTCTCCACTCTTCAAGAAAATATCAATTAGCCAAGTTTGTGGAGTGAAGGGAAAAACACATGTCCTCTCTTATACCCCTGTTGTGCACCAAAGTTTTATGTTTTCAAGGGGAACCAGTATGCCTCTGCTTTGTAGTTTGGGTAGTTCTAATATAAAAAATAATACCGTTATCTTGAATAAATTGTATACTTCTCCAACTGAAAATCAGATAGCATGATAGATTCATCTGTGTGACTTTGTTAATTTTATTTATTTATTTTTATTTTCTGTGCCCCACCTTTTTCCATTTTTTTTTCTTTTCTCTGTGAAGGAGGTGTGGTTCAGATATTTGTCTGGTTGCCTTTGCACAGTGTCACTGCATCTACTTATCTTTATACAAGCTCATTATGGTTTATTCTCTAAGTATAAAAATATGTTTAAGCTGATTATTTTTCTGTCTGACAACCGTCAGTAAACTCAAGATTGTTATCCAGCACCTGGAATCAGTTGACAGGGGCGCATCTAAACCCTGTATCAGGAGTCGGCAAGCTATGTCCAATAGACCAAATCCAGCCCACCACTCGTTTTTTGTATACTCAGGAGCCAGGAATGGTTTTTACATTTGCTGAATGATTTTTTTTTAATTAGGTTAAATTAATTAATTAATATTATTAACATATAACGTATTATTTGTTTCAGAGGTACAGGTCTGTGATTCATCAGTCTTACACAATTCACAGTGCTCACCACAACACATACCCATCATTGTTGAATGATTTTTTAAAAATCAAAAGAAGAATAATATTCATGACACATGAAAACGATATGACATTTAGATTTCAGTGGCCATAAAGGAAGTTTTATTAAACACAGCTACGCTCACTTATTTTTGGAATTATTCATGGCTGCTTTCTGCTACAATGGCAGAGTTGAGTAGTTGCTGGAGAACTGTATGGCCCACAAAGCCTAAAATATTTATTATCTACCAATTTACAGGAAAGGTTTGCTGATCTCTGCTGTATATGAAGTGTCTAGATTGATCAGGATCTAGAATATTTCAAAGAGAAAGAAGTGTGCTAAACAGTAGATGATGCAGAGGGGTGGATATTGTCATCATTATCATAGAATTCATGGCTTCCTAAAATATATTGGATATTTACAAAATAATGCATTTGACATTTGTGGTTATATGCAGCTAATACTAATACCTCCCCAAGACACACACACAGTTGGGGTTTTAATCATTTAATCATTTCATGTGAAGAACAGTTTTAAAATAATGGAAATGATTGGGACACCTGGGTGGCTCAGTTGGTTAAGCATCTGACCCCTGGTTTTGGCGCAGGTCATGAGCTCAGGGTTGTGAGATCGAGCCCCACATCAGGCTCCGCTCCATGCTCAGCACAGAGTCAGCTTGAGAGTCTCTCTCTCTGCCTCTGCCCCTCCCCCTCCTCTCTCTCTCTCTAAAATAAATAAATGAATTTTTTAAATCTTACAAAAAGATAATGAGAATGATTACTCAAACCACACACAGAAATCAATACTATTTTTCTATTCTCACAACCTATCAATGTTTTGGTGGTTCCTGTGTTCCAGTAAGTCATTTTTTATAATCTCTCTTCATTATCTCACTTAAGAGGCATTGGAAGTAATTTTTTTAAAGCAAAATTATAATTAGTAATGAAATACAAGATATTTACCAAAAGTTCAGTTTTTAAAATACCTTATTACCCAAAGGGTTGTTAAATATGCAAAATTTAGTAAAAAATAATTTTAATTATTTTAATTTTAAATTTAATTTTATATATTTATATATATTTAATTTTATATTTTATATTTAAATTATATATTTAATTTTAATTTTACTTTTAAAATTATTTTTCTCATAAGTACAATTGGATCTATCACCAATGAGGATAACAATGTTTCACCAATATTTCAGTAGGAAATTTATTTTAATTTATATTGACTTTTTCAAAGCATTTACTGATAGCTCACTTACTTATACCAAATGTATATTCCTTTATAGTCTTTCTAATGTCAAGACAATGCTTCTATCCCAAAAGCTTCTATAGTCTCTTACCAGAGCTGATTCCTTTTATTTGGTTTGCTATTCTAGTATTACATATTAATAGGTTAATGTGGACATTATTTCACTGTTAAATATTAGTTCTAACTTTTTCACAGAATCAGTTTCTTATTTTCCTAATCTCAGTTACAGTAAACTGATGTTTCCTCATGCACATGTTTCATAGCATATTCATAATATAAACAAACATAATAATATGGGATGTCTAAATGACAGAAGGATAATAAAGAATGTCTAAATAACAGAAGTTTGTGGGGCTAAATGATTAACACAGATAGAACACCATTTGCCCTTCCCAAAGTGTTTTAATTTGATTGCCAAAAACTGCATGTTGGTCACGTAAACATGATATATTTTCTAAGGCTAGCAAAACAGAGAGAATTGTATGTCAAAGATGACCAGAAAGCAGAGGTAAACTTTCTCAAATATGGGTAAAATCAGGGTAAATTGTATTGGCCAAAAGGAATTCTTACAATGTTCTAAATATTAAAACAGAAGGAAAGCATTATTGATGTTTTTTGTACCATCCTGGGTTCTTATTCTTAAAATTAACTCAGGAAAAGAAATAGTGAGGCTCACTGAAATTATTTTGAAAAATATATTTATATTAAAAAAAAATAAGAGTCATGACCGCAAAAAGCAAAATTTGATTTGTGTCATATCCATGCCTAAAACTTCCTGGGCTTTTTTTTTTCCCCCAGCATGGTTCAAATCGCTTTAATTCAGTAACGCTTTTCAAATGTCTTTTATATGCCAGGTACGGTGTTAGACTTTGAAGAGGATACAAAGTGGGTGAATGCATAGACCTAGTTCTGAAGGTAATCATAGTCCAACAGTTGATGTTAAAGGTAGACAATACCTACATGGCAAAATATGTGTTAGGTAAGGTTATGAGAGAAAATATTTAAAGTAATAGTTTGTGGGGCGCCAGGGTGGCTCAGTCGGTTAAGCGTCTGTCTTCTGCTCAGGTCATGATCCCAGGGTTCTGGGATCGAGCCCTGCGTCGGGGTCCCTGCTCAGTGGGAAGCCTGCTTCTCCCTCTCCCTCTGCTGCTCCCCCTACTTGTGTTTTCCCTCTCTCTCTCTGTCAAATAAATAAATAAAATCTTTAAAAAAATAAAGTGATAGTTTGCAATCTGATTAAAGAGAGAACCTTGAATGCCATCTTTATAGTTAGAACTTTATTCTGTACTCCTTAAAAACTTTTGAGCACAGGGCAGTAATGCTTTTGGTTGTGCTTAAATGACACAGGGGAAAAAAATGAGCAAAGTTGTCTTTTGTTTTATGTTGTTCCATTTTATTTTTCTCCTTTCAACCACTATTCTCATCGATGTTAAGAAATAGGGAGAAAAAAGATCAAATTGCTAGTATTGACTATTATATATCCAGTGCAATTTTGAGACCATTATTTCATTTCTTTATGGAATTGTTTTTTTTTTTTTTTTAAAGATTTTTATTTATTTATTTATTTGACAGAGAGACTGTGAGAGAGGGAACACAAGCAGGGGGAGTGGGAGAGGGAGAAGCAGGTTTCCTGCGGAGCAAGGAGCCCGATGCGGGGCTCGATCCCAGGACCCTGGGACCATGACCTGAGCTGAAGGCAGACGCTTAACCGACTGAGCCACCCAGGCGCCCCTATGGAATTGTTTTATTGTTGTTCTTGTTAGAGACAGATTTTCCTGTAAACATCACAAACTGGAATTATTTGAAGTCAGTGTTACAGGGATTTAACAAAAATACAAATAACAATGATTTACATAACTTTTGCCCTGAATTTATTTAGTAACCTAATTAATTCCATGACTTACTCCATATTTTATTCCTTATTTTCTGTAACTTTGTTCACCTCAATGTGGGCCTAGGCTCTTTAAGCTTTATATATAACATATATAAATATATATCTCTAGATCTCATATTTATATTTCTGTATTTTGTATTTATATTTTAGTGTTTGAGAATATGTTATGGGTAAGTTTGCACACAGCTGCAGACAGCCTCTTCACAAGTCTAAGAAGTGTGTCCAAGGCCGAGAAAAATATTTATTTATCTTACCCTGATTTAGTCAATTTTATGGATTTCATAAACTCTTTGTAAGGATAGACCGTTTTCTTTTTAATTTCCAAATTGTTTCAGTTTTTTTTTCCTGCAATGAAAATCTCACAGGAAATCAATAACCTTAATTTTTTATCTTTAGCATTTTTAACAAAGCATGAAATCTGAGAGAAATAGTGGCTATTACTCTTTGTATCTGAGTTTTATCAGAAAAGCAGAACTAGTGTGGGAATTATGGAATAATGGACTCATTATGAGACCTGATGCAATTGTGGAAGAAGCCAAGGAATAACCAGGAGTGTTGAAGGAAGGAGAGCTGGAGAGCAAAGTAGAGCGAAGACAAACTGAGACCCACCACCCCCTTCACACCTACTTCCACCACATCCAACCACAATGGCATTCAAAGTGCAATGGCCACTGTTTAATTTCCAATTTCCAAACCTGCAGATTTCTCTTTTGCCTAACTTGGACCAGGAACTATACAGGAAAGGGGATTCTGAGAAATGGTTTTCAGCTTGGCCAGGTTGACATAATACACAACCACTGCTATTTTAAAAACCATTTACATATTCATTCTTTTAGGTATTTAATAGGAACTTACTACTTGGCCAGGCTCCTTGTTAATTATTGAAGATAAAATTATAAAAAAGAACACCCCCGGGCGCCTGGGTGGCTCAGTTGGTTAAGCGACTGCCTTCGGCTCAGGTCATGATCCTGGAGTCCCAGGTTCGAGTCCCGCATCAGGCTCCCTGCTCAGCAGGGAGTCTGCTTCTCCCTCTGACCCTCCCCCCTCTCATGCTCTCTCTCTATCTCATTCTCTCTCTCAGATAAATAAATAAAATCTTTAAAAAAAAAAAAAGAACACCCCCCCCCCTCAAAATTCAATTTTTTTCAGGGACAAAAATACAAGAAGCAATTAGAATAAATTGTAAGAAGAAGTACAGGTAAAAAATGGGAGGGGATATTTGAGGTTCCTTATTATTTTTTTTAAGATTTTATTTATTTATTTGAGAGAGAGAGAGCACAAGTAGGGGGGAGAGGGAAAAGCAGACTCCCCACTGAGCAGAGAGCCCTCCTCGGGGCTCCATCCTGGGACCCTGAAAACATGACCTGAGCCGAAGGCAGAGGCTTAATTGACTGAGCCACCCGGGTGCCCCAGTTGAGGTCCTTTAAAAGAGTTCACCAGTGAAGCCTTCCTAGGCAAGGAGACATCAAAATGGATACCTGCTGGAGGGGCTCAGGTGCTGGATGGGGAGACAAGTAGAGGAAGGAAAGTAGCACGAAAAGCCCTAGAACCAAGAGAGATGGTGGTGTCTTGGGAGAACTGGAAAAAGTTCAGGGTAACTAGAATGCTGAATTCTCAAAAGAAATGGGTAACTTGTGATGGACAGATTACTGTTTCTTTGGTAAATTGTGTTACATGTATTTAATTTTTTTCCTGCTCCCATACTCATTTCAATAGTAATTCATTTATCTGAGGATTGTCGCTTTAAAAGTTCCTCTGATGCTAGTTAAGAGTGTGTTTAATTGGTATTATTGTCTCACAACAGATGTTTTAGAAATATGTAAGTCAGAAACTGCATTTTATTTTAAAATCTCAATTTAAATTTGTCTAAGTAGAATATAAACAAGAACATGTGTTTAAGCATGTTTTTTTCTCTCTCTCTCCATATCTTTCTAGCAGCAAGTCCTTTCCTTCTGGGTGGTCACTATGGTGGTCTTTGTTTTTATACAAGGGAAAATACAGGAGGACTCTCCTATAAACCAAACTACAGTAGAATTTTGCTGGGAATTAGACTGCTAACCACAATCATGCATTCCTTCTTGTGGTTGTTATCAGCATGGTTAATCTCTAAGTACAATGATATGCTGCACTATTCAGAACTCAAAAATTGACATATTTGTATGGAGGGAAGAAAAAAGAGAATATTTCACCTTAGATTCAAGTACCCAACCTGTAAAATCCAAAAGGTATGTTCAATAAAGTAGGTAACTGCACAGTGTATACCAAAAAAAAAAAAAAAAAAAAAAAGCAAAAGTTTTCCTCCATATCTACAATAATCAACAGGGAAAAAATTCAACAATAAATATAAAATCATTAGACAAATTAGACAAGTAACAAAAATATGTAGGTCTAAATTATGTAGTAAAGTTTCAATCAGATTGCCAGCAGGAGTTTTATGCAGTTTTAAAGGTGATTTCAATGTTTGTTTGTTTGTTTCTTAAAGATTTATTTATTTGAGTGACAGAGCATGTGCATGTGTGGGGAGTGGGGAGAGGGAGAGGGAGAAAAGCAGACTCCTTCGTGCTGAGCAGAGCTCACCTGGGGCTCTTTCTCACGACCTGAGATCATGACCTGAGCTAAAATCCAGAGTCAGAGGCCTAACCGACTGAGCCACCCAGATGCCCCTCAATGTTTGTTTTAAGTAATAGTTGTACCCTATGTTAGCAGAGCATAGGATCTTGTATAGTAAAATGAATCATGAATCTACAAATACCAAATCAATGTGACACTGGTACAGAAATAGGTAAGAAGATTAATGGAGGTGACTAGAAAACACAGGAACCACTTTCAGTGTTTGAATGTGTGCAAATTTATATGCATCGGGGATTCAAATATAATAAAAGTATCATCTTAAGTCAATGGATAAGTACTTATTTCATAAATAGCCCTGGATATTAATTTGCATCTATATATTAATATGCATCTATTACATTTGATACAACTCTGATAAATTCAGGTTAAGTCTTAAAAATTGAAAACATACATTTCCTTTCCTGCAAGTTGATGGACTAAAATAACATGAAAAACTTCATATATATATAATATTTATAATAATATTTAATATTCTCCCTGCACCCAGAATTTATATATATTTCTTTGACAAAGATGTATATAGGGCAACTAAAAGAAAATTATAATTAACTAGTGAAACAAACAAAAAACCCAGAGTCTCTTTTTTTTAATTTTATTTTATTATGTAAATCACCACACATTACATCATTTGTTTTTGATGTAGTGTTCCGTGATTCATTGTTTGCGTATAACACCCAGTGCTCCATTCAATACGTGCCCTCTTTAATACCATCACTAGTCTAACCCATCCCCCCCAAACCCTCAGTTTGTTCCAGAGTCTCTTTTGATTTGTGTTTGATAAATAGTAGATGGAAATATTAAGTTCTTCAAAATAATGAAAGTTATCTGATAGTAGAGCAGAAGTCAAATGATGAAAAGTTGTAAGAAAGATACAACTGAATATTGAAAATAATACTAACCCAGTTATCACCCTTATTACATTATTCAGGGTTTATGGAAATGCAACATGACTCATATTTGCTTAAAACTAAAATTTATTCTTTTAAACACACATACACACAATTTTAACAAATTGATTCTCCACTTCGAGTCTTAAATCAGGGAGTTAAATAATGAAACAATGGTGTCAGGGTAAAAAAAAAAAAAACAAGCGATGGCTTCACAGCAATTTGAAAGTAAAATTTGATGAGATCTAGCCAAATTTCAGTTGCTTAGACTTCAAACACAAAACGTCATTTCTAGCATGAAATAATATTCCTGTCCAGGCTGTGTGTGTGTGTGTGGGGGGGGATGTATATATATATAAATTCCGGGTGTAGGGAGAATATAAAAACCAAAAAGTTGATCTCCTCGATAAAATCACAAGGAAGAAAGATGTTTGAAATAAATAATAGACTTCCCATTTTGCCTGGGATAGTCGTGTTGTCCCAAGGGTAATTGGACTTCCAAAAATGTCTTGGTTTGGATGACTCCAGTAATTATAAACAGGAACTAGAAGCTAATGCACCTGGTCCTGGTGTAGGGGGCGGAGTGTGGTAGGAATGGAGTTTGTAATTTTGATGTCAGTAAGCTAGAGCATAAGTTTAATGCTCATATGGGAACAGGAAGTGGAGTTTGGAGCCACCTGAGGAACAGAGTTGGGGCCCTTGAAGTCCACTGTGGTGAATAATATGCTGCTGGATTCCCTTTCAGGAATAAAGGACTTATTATTCCAATTGTGAGGAATGACTGGCAAACGGTCCCTTGTTGCCAGCCCCCTTTGGAAATTATTTCAGCTAAAGAGAGCTGTCTCATTAAAGCCATACACCTTTCTCAGGGTGACCAACATCCAACGACGGACAGGAGTACAAATGCCTGACCCTGTTTCCTCAGTGGGAAACAACTAGAGAGGGCCATCCAACTCCAAAGCCACACAGAGGGTGAGCAAAGGCATTTAATATAACTGCATCACACCACCCATTTGTATTTCCTTCCTTTCCCTTCCACAGGGGTTCACCTCAAGAACACTTTCTAACAAATAGCTTGAACTCTAAACCTTTTTTCAGTATTTTTTTCTGGAGAACTCAATCCATGACTTGTGAAAGAGTGACCTAGAGATAATCTGGTGAAAGAGTGACCTAGAGATAATCTGCCCCATGACACAGGAAGGCTGCTTATCTTTCCCAAGATTCTGGGTAGAAGGGCGAGAAAAAAACCATCTGACAAAACTAAGTGCTGGATATGTGGCCATGCCTATGCTGAGGTCCAAATTTGCTCTTTCTTTGTTCAGGAAGCCTCATGATGAAAAATTATGAAATCTCTCTTTAATCAGAGCTAGCACTGCACTTCACGGCCATAAAAAGTAGTGCTAAGCCTCTCTCAAGGGTAATAACACCACCCAGACTGGAAATGATTCCCCAGGCAAAAAAAAAAAAAAAAAAGAAAAAGAAAAAAGAAAGAAATAGTGTTAGCTATTAAAGATGAGTTCACAATAAAAATTTACAAAACAAATCAGGAGAATTCACTATGGATTAATTGGTAGACATAAATATACCAGGGCATTAGTTTCAAGAACTTTCAAGATAATTGATGGAAAATTTTAAATCTGTATTTTTAAATGAATAGATTTAAAAATAAAATGATTAGTTTTTAAAAACAAGATGCTATGAAATACTAACTTCAGATTGTAACAGAACTAATGTGAACTTCTAAAATGAAATAAAAACATGATAATTAAAGGAGATAAAAAATCTCAGTGGACAAGTTAAAGAAACCAAAGAGAAAATTAGTAATTTGGAAAATAGAATTGGAAAAATCACCCCAAATGCAGTAGAGAGATATGAAACTTGAAAATTATGAAAGAGATTATGACACGCAGACAGTGTAATGAGATGGTGCAACACGTCAGCTTTAAGTTTCAGAAGGACAAAACAGAATGGCAGGGAGGCAATACTGGAAAAACAATAGCTGAAAATTTTTTTGAATAGATGAAAGGCAAGAATCGTAAGACTTGAGAAGCACAGTGAGTTAACAGCAGGATAAATAACAATTAGCCATCACCTGGACACAACTTAGTGAAAAGGTGTAACACTGAAGACCATGAGAAACTCTTCAAAACAACTATAGAAAAACCTCAGGCAGCCTGCGAAGGAAAAACAATTAGGCAAGATGTTAAAATGTCTGCAATAGTCTAAAATGTCAACAACAATAGAGATCAAAAGACAACGAGAAAATAGGTTCAACTTCCATTAGGGTAATAAATGTTCCACTAGAATTCTAGACTCAGCTAAATTGTTGTTTAAGATTCTACTTAAACAGATGGAGAATATATACAGGAAATGACTTGCTCATTTTAACATGCTTAAGATAATTGAATTTTATCCTCTCTACATAGTTACAGTAAGAAATCATTGGCAATGACCAAAGCCTAGTTTTGTAACATTTGTGGGGTCTTTGTAGCTCATATACCACTTTAACATTTCCATGTAGCCTTCAGACGTATTACGCCCCCCCCCCCCCCACAGCCTGGACAGGAATATTATTTCATGCTAGAAATGACGTTTTGTGTTTGAAGTCTAAGTAACTGAAATTTGGCTAGATCTCATCAAATTTTACTTTTAAATTGCTGTGAAGCCATTGCTTTATTGTTTTGTTTTTTTTTTTTCCCCTGACACCATTGTTTCATTCGTATTTAACTCCCTGATTTAAGATTCGAAGTGGAGAATCAATTTGTTAAAATTGTGTGTATGTGTGTTTAAAAGAATAAATTTTAGTTTTAAGCAAATATGAGTCATGTTGCATTTCCATAAACCCTGAATAATGTAATAAGGGCGATAACTGGGTTAGTGTTATTTTCAATATTCAGTTATATCTTTCTTACAACTTTTCATCACTTGACTTCTGCTCTACTATCAGATAACTTCCATTATTTTGAAGAACTTAACATTTCCATTTACTATTTATCAAACACAATTCTTTATCAAAAGAGACTGGGTTTTTTGTTTGTTTCACTAGTTAATTATCATTTTCTTTTAATTGCCCTATATATATCTTTGTCAAAGAAATTAATATTAACATTGATGTTTAAAAAACAATGCTGTAATTTTTTTTAATAAAAAGGGGTATTTCTGGTTGTACACAATTTGTTTGCCTTGGATATAAAAATATACTTAGTGCTTTCCGTTTTGCAAGTGAGAGCATTTTAATAAGTAAGGTCTAAAGTGCTATCAACATTATTGGCACCCATTTTCTTCCCTTCAGGAAGGATGAATCATCAGTAGCCAAACTTGAATAATGACACCTAAGATTCTGAAACATAGCTTGTAAAAAGCACCGAGGGTTCCACAGATGTTCTCAAGTGGTTACTGAGAAGTAAGAAGTAAGGTTTCAGCTAAGTGTAACTTGTATCTGTTTGAGTATAAGTGGCTTACCCTAAGGTCAAAGGGGCTGTTCAACAGTAACAAGAAAAAAAAAATCAGTGGAAATATGAAAAAATCCAATCTATCAAGCAGATATTATACTCCCATATACTGAACAAAACAATGATTTTTAATTGAATTTTATTAATATGGGTGTTCCATACTGTATAAATACTAGTATAAAATTGGTACAGTGTTAAAGATAGTTTCGTATTTGAAGCATGAAAATAAATTTCTAATTCACCATGCCTACTCTATGTTGATTTGCTTAAGTAAGTCCAATATTTAACCATTACAAAATATACAGGAAAACATTTTTTTTATCATGGGAAATTGAAAGTGTGGCATTAACTGAATACATCATGTGGAATTCCCTTCTGGTGTTTCATTGCAATTCATTAAGTATTGGTTAAGTTTCTACTCTGTATCGGGCACTTTGTTAGATTTTGGAAGATTCTGGAGTCAAGGATCCAAGACATAGATACCAAGAAGAATAAAACTGACTTAAAACATCCTGCCATTTAAGGAGAATGCAGGCATGCAAACAACCAGATACAGGGTAGGATGAAGTATGCCTTAAAAAACTGTAAATAGCATATACTGTGGTCACTCAGAGGATAGACTGATTAAGGCTGTGTGAGAGGATTCAGATAAAGCTTTAGGTGGGAAGAGATATTTGAATTTGATTTGTGAGGTGCATCAGTGTTTTTCCAAGGTGGAGAGTAGATGGGTAAGCAGGGCAGATTAGATTACTTTAGGTTAAAACTTTGATAAATGCCAATATAGTCCGTTGAAGGAAACATTTAAGGTTTTTACACGTTTCTTAGAAATAATGATATATACATGTTGTTAAGCATTTACTAGGTGCCTTATGTTTTATTTCCACTTAATAAGAATGGTATTACATAGGCATTACTATCCTATTTTACTGGTGCAGAAACAGGCTTAGTGAGTCTCTATAGAATTGTACTGAGAGTGTTAGTAGCTATATTTGATTTATATTATTGTACAACAAATTGCCATCATTTTAGTGGCCTGAAACAATGCCCATTTATTATCTCAGGGTCCTGTGGGTCAGAAGTACAAGTACAGGTTAGCTCAGTCCCCTGATCAGGGTCTCGCCAAACTGACATCAAGATACTAACCAGGGCTGTGGTTCTTATCTGATGGTTGGGGACCTCTTCTGAGCTCATTTGTTGTTGAAATGATTTATTTCCTTGTGACTGTGACCTAGGTCCCTGTCTTCTTGCTGGCTCTTGGTGGGGCCCACTCTTAGCACCTAGAGGTTGCCCATAGTCCCCTTCCAGCAGATTCCCATGGGAAGTTCAGTGTGAGTGTTTGTTTTTTTCCAAGCTAGCAGGAACTGATCCTTCTGACTTCTAAATACCTCTACAGACTTCGGGCTGGAGTCTTCTATGATGGAAGGCAATCACTGAGTGACAACCCCATCACCACTTGGCATAAAATTGAAGCTAAGAATGAGTAACTATCCCATCGTATTCATATGCACAGGTTCTACCCACATTTGAAGGGAGGTGACACAGGGTGTGTACACCGGGGGCAGAAGTCGTGGAGGCCCTCTCACAATTCTGCCTCCGTGCTCTGCCCTTCCTAATGCAAAATACATTCACCGCCCTTCCAAGGTCCCCCAAAGACTCTTCCCATCATCAGCTGTAGTCCAAAATCTCATCACCTAATTATAAATTTCATAATTTCATCAGGTGCAGTCCAAAATTGTATCTAAATGTCCTTAGCTTAAAAAAAAAAAAGTCCCATCATATAAATCATCTTAATGAGATGCAGATGAAGCCCTACCGTAATCCATAAATACAACTCCTGGGGCACAATTCTTCTCCATCTGTGGACCTATAAAAGTAAAGAGAAAATTTAATTGCCCACAACATTCCCAATATGCAATGGTGAGACAGGCATTTAGGATAGTGGCTATAAACATTTTGGTTCAAAAAATGGCAATGGGAGGTAAAAAGGAGTCACTGGTCCAAAGAAGTTCTGTAATCCATCCAGCAAATGGGTTTCTTGATTAGTTTGTAAAGATTATGAATAATTTTCTATGGCTCTTGGTTCTACCCTCTGGGTTCTTGGTTTTACCCCCTGAGTCATCCTTCCTTTTTTACGCAAAGTAGCACACATTTGCAGGTGAGTAATTTATCAGTCTGCTTCTTGCCAGTAGAATGGGAGAGGGTGGTGTCTGAAAAGTCCTTTCATTTGTACTTTCTCTTCCTTTTCAGGCCAAGCTTAAGATGTTTCCGCTGTTAGAATTTTTTCAGAGATTCTGTGGGCCTTCCATGGATTTTCATGGCATTAACTCTATTACACAAGAGGCATACCCACAGATCTTTTTGAGATAGCCCCTTCTTTTGTTTTGGTTCCTCTTCTTGGAAGCCCACTGGTTTGGTTGAGATGTGTGAGGCAACTCCTTATCTTCTGAAATAGCCTTTGTATGACTGAATTCTCTGACATTTTACTGTAAGCAGTGAGTAGAACCCAAGCAGCATCTTCACTGTTTTACTTGGAAATCTCAACTATATGTCCAAGAAAAGCTGAGCTTTCCACATCATTGGACACAGTTTTGCTAAGCATTCTACCATTACAAGAATCTCTCTTCCTCTTTTTAAGACAAGACAGGGTACATATAAAAACTAATTAGTATTTCTACACTCCCAAACATCTCTAAAGGTATGTACCCTTTCACACTTTTTATCTGCTAATATAAATGTATACAAATACATGTAGACTTACTTAAAGTTCATTTTATCTTTTCTTTCAAAAACACATTTCTTTGAAATCAAGATGTTAACCAGGTACCTCTTCATTTGGAGGCTCAACTAAGGACATTTTTGCTTCCAACCTCCCTCGGGTTGTTTATAGAAATCAGTTCCTTTGGTTGTGAGAGTAAGATCAGAGTTGTCTTGCTATCTGTCAGTTGGGGACCACTGTCAGCTCCTAGAGTCTGCTTCCTGGTCCTTGCCACATGGCCCCTTACCATAGGATCTCTCACACTTCCACGCTTTCTAACTTTAGAAATGGTCCTGTCATTTTTTTTTAAGGGCTCAGCTAATTAGGTCAAGTCCACCTTGATTTTCTCCCTTTTGACTAACTCAAAGTCAACTGATTAATATCTAGTTATAGGAATGGTATCCTATTATGTTCTCAGGTTCTATCTATTTTCAAAGAAAGGGGAATACAATAGGCATACAAACCAGGGGATAGGGATCATGTGGATCATTCAGAATTCTGCCTACCACAGTGGCATAGCTATAACCCACATCCAGATCTCTTTTGCTCTAAAGTTTCTTCCCTTAATATTATGCTATACCACCATCTCCTTATTTTGAAGCATATTTCTTAATTTAATATGTTAAAGCCAGCAAAGATGTACATGCTTTTTCAAAGTACTAGGCACAGACCAAATTTATTTACCTCTCACCAGTGAAGAGACAAATCCACATTTGCTCAGAAATATAGGTGTTTGGTACAGAAATATCTTATATGTATAAACATTCATTAAAGTAGTGAATGGTGCAGTTAATATAACTATTTTTTTTCTCCTATCCAATCAATTCTATCAAATAAAATCTATTATGTGCTCTCAACCAATGAAAACTAGTTTGGCACATCACTGTGCATCTTCTCAGCTTATATTATTTTAGAAGTCTATTCAACTAGTAATAAATGATAGAGTACAAGATAGGCTTTTTAAGCTCCCTTCAGTACCAGAGTCACTATGAGGATCTAGGTTTGATATGTTGGCCCTCTGGTGCTGGGGACTCATGCTCATTCATGTTGTTGCTCAGCCATCCTAAATTCATGTCTTCCATTATGTACTCTAAGGTGGTTCCTCTGGTTCCTGCCACAATTCCCAATAATGTGGACAAGGGAAAGGAAAATGAGGGCATGGGCATTTGTATTTAAGACAATAACTATTTAAAAGAAGTTGCTTCCTCTCACATCCCATTTTTATAGAACCTAGTCAAATGGCAATTCCTAGCAGCAAAAGACTAAGAAATTTAGTTTTTGCTGAACAATGATAGATCCAGCCAAAACTTTTATTAATATAGAAAAAAGGAAAAATGGAGATCAGAGGACCATTAACAAGACTGCCACATGTTTTATAATTACTAGTGATTGTTGGCCAGTACTTCAAGTTGTTATGACAAGTTTTGACCTATCATTTCTAACTAATCAAAAGTAGGCAAGTTATAGGGCAGAAAAATCACACAAGTTATGAAAATCTAAAGCTTTACTGGTTTGGGACAGAGAAGCACCTAAGGTACCAACCAAATAAACAGATGGTAAAGATAATTGGTCAATAAGAAATTAGTGGAAATTCTTTGCTTTATGAAAGACAATATAAACATCAATGGAACCTGAAGAAAAGTGATCAAAATTGTCAAGAGTTGCCAGAAAAAAAGTATAGTTCAGGCACAAGATTGTTTCTGGGGATGTGAAAAAGAAGGATGATTGACCACATAAGGACACAGGAACACAGTTGTGTGGAGAACAGGTAATGTTAATTTTATGTAGCTCTGATTCAGATGATGCTTCCATTTTAGGAAACTCATTTCTGATGCTAAGTACAATAATGACTCTACATAAATCATTAAACTAAAATCCCACATACAATTACATTAATATTTGTCTATAACCATGTGAAAAATACAATTTCCTAATATGCACTATTTTCTTTATAATTGTCATTAGGATGACTTAAGTGATGTAATGGCCAAATCATCATAGCTCTGAGACATATAAGGAACGTAATCAGGTATCATTTAAATATCCTTAAGAACTGTGTCTTGGCGATACTCCAAAGAATATGACACAAATTCAGGGTAGTATGAAGCAGGGAATAGATTCATTCAATCCTAGTAAGTGGTAAAGTGACTAGGGTATGAGGCTGTTGACTCAAACTAGACAGAAGATAATCTTTGTTACAGTTTCTCAAATTGAAAGGCTTGGTGCTATTAGCCAACTCTATTTAGAAGGTATGGATTTGAATTCATGGCTGTTACAGTCATTTGAAAAGGTAGCCCAGTGTGTTCCTCAATAGAAAGGGAAAAGTCCATCTGGATGTTTGCAGTCCATTTTTATCCTTCATTCCACAGAAATGGTGATCCCAATTTTCTTTTTTTCCTTGGTGGATAATTTTCTTTCAAATTCTGGAAGTATCAGAGTTGCAAATATAGATGATAAAGTGTAAATTATCATCCTAGCCTTACTATGTTTTTGTTAAATCTAGAAATGGAGACTTTTTGGTAGTAATTTGGTTAAATAGTTTTGTTTGATATTTTAAGTATTTTAATAAGGTAATTGGGAATAGTAGAGTGTTTAGCAGGTTAACCTTAGATTCCAATTAAATGTGTATCTGAATAATTCTTAGGACTTACAATTTTTTGACCAAAAGTTATAAAAAATTTTTCATGTATTTAATGAGTCTTACGTGTCACTATATTTCAGAATTTAATATATTAGGATTACTAAAGTTATTTAAGTACTCTAGCAAATTACTAACTTGAAGTAATTGAATTAAAGTTGACCCTTGAACAACACAGATTTGAACTGTGTGGGTCTACTTACACTGGATTTTTTCCAATAAATACAGTACAGTACTGTAAATAAATGTATTTTCTCTTCCTTATGATTTTCTTAATAACATTTTCTCTAGCTTTGTTGTGAGAATTTAGTATACAATCAATATAACATGCAAAATACATGGTAATCAACTTTGTGTTATGGCTTCTGGTCAACTGTAAGACATTAGTAGTTAAGTTTTGTGGGAGTCAAAAGTTATAAGCAGATTTTCAGCTGTGTGTGTTGGGGGGGGTCAGTGCGCCAATTTAACCACTGCATTATTCAAGGGTCAACCTAAGGGGTGCCTGTTTGGCTCAGTTGGTTAAGCGTCTGACCCTTGGTTTTGGCTCAGGTCATGATCTCAGGGCCCTTCATCAGGTCCGCGCTCAGTACAGAGTCGGCTTGAGATTCTCTCTCTCTCTCTCTCTCCCCCTCTTCCCTTCCCACTCATGTTCTTTTTCTCTCTGAAATAAATAAATAAATCTTTAAAAAGTCAACTCAAAAGAAAGAGACTTAATATATTAAATTTATACTTGAGCCATGGTTGATAGGGTTTCAAAGAATTAACCAAGTTTGTAAATGGTAGAGATTAAAAACTTTCCAGTTTGTTTACATTAGACTGATTACACATTAATCAGAAGCTCTCTTGAAAGATGTTGTTAAATTTACTCAATTTATGAAAAATACAAGATAGCTTAAAATTTGAACTTAAAACCTTAAGTAAACAGATCTGTAAATTTGTGATTTTTTTCAAATTTAATTTTAATTTCAGGAATCCAAATAGCTATAATTAATTTCTCCAGGCACAGAAGTTACCCTCAGGATCACCAAAATTTTATACAATAAATATGCTTTTTGGAAGAAGCATAATAAAACTTTATATTTTTAAAAACAAAAGTAATACTTATTTAAACAAAACAAAGGTACATATAAAGACTAATCTTTCTGCATTTCCAAACACCCTCTTTCAGTGGCATGTGTCCTTTCAAACTTTTTTCTCTGCTAATATAAATATATACATACATATATATATGTGTATATATATATGTATACATTGTAAAAATTAACTTTTTTCAAAAAAAAAACACGTTTGGACAAAAATCTTAAAAAACAATTCTCAAAAAAATTACAAATGGCCAAAAAATATGTGAAAAATGTTCAAACCACCTTCAATTAAGTAAATATATATTAAGATAACTACATAATTTTCATATTTCATTTTGGCGATTGTTTAATAAGCACTGTCGGAAAAATTAGTGAAGTGAAATGAGCACTCACATACGTGGATGATGCTTTTGGAAACAGGCCGACTCTGACAGATACTTTGGTGATATGTGTCAAAAAGCTTAAACTATCCATGGTTTTTAATCTAGTGATTCAGTTTCTAAATATTTATGGACAAGAGTGATTGTCACAGTCATGCTTGCAAAATATTTGAATAAATTAAATGTCCAAAGAAAGGACTTATTAAAAAATAGTGTTTACATTTGGTGAACCATAATGTAGCCCTTAAAAACTGTGTTCCAAAGAATAATGGCCTAGGGATATGCTTTGCATGTAAAACATATATAAACATGATTCTTTTTTTTTCCCCAAACTCTATACCACATTTATTATTATTTGTAATTATTTCACAAATGTATAAACATGCTTCTAATTAAAATGAGTATATACTATGGAGACATATTTGCAAGGTATAAATGAAAACAGGAAATTATTATAATTTTAATATTTTAGGGTAGTAGAATTATAGATTCTTTTTTATTTAAGATTTTATTTTTTTATTAGAGAGAGTGAGAACAAGAGCAGAGGGGAGAGGCAGAGGGAGAAGCAGGCTCCCTGCGGAGCAAGGAGCCCAATGCAGGACTTGATCCCAGGACCCTGGGATCATGACCTGAGCAGAAGGCAGATGTTTAACTGACTGAGTCACCCAGGCGTCCCAGAATTACAGATTCTTAAATATGTTTTCCTTATGTTTCTCTGTATATTCAGGTTTTCCTCAATGAGTATGCATTATCTTAATAATCATAAACAAAAAGCGATTTAAAATTTAATAATAAAAATAATGGATATTCAATGTCATGTATTCATTCATCATATTTACTAGTTTCTGATGAGGCCTCTTCCATGTGTAATGCACCATATTTATTATCTTGCTAGTTGGCTCTGTTTAGTTGATGTATTTTTAGATAATCTAGTTAATCAGTTTGGAGAATAAAATTAGAACACATTCCTTCAGATTCCAGCCAAGTATCCTTTACCCTAGACAACACTGCAAAATAAAAAATAATTTGAAAATCAACTAAGAGAAGCACCAGAACACTAAAAGTGAAAAAAATCAGCACAAATATGTTTTTAAAATCTTGGGCTTGTGAGAGTTTTGGAGAATATTTTTGAAAAACTGACCATCCAAATAAAGCAAGTTTGTCTAGGATGCAAATTTATAAACAAAATGGTTATATGAAGTGAGAAAGGCATGAGTCTTTGTTTGCTTCGATATTATTTTTAACACGTTGAAATATTCCAGTAAGTGATTTGAATTGCAATTTAGGAACCAACTGAGTCAACAAAATAAATAGGACAATTCGATGCCATTTGAGGATATTGGCATTTTATAAAAGAAATTGTCTTATAGAGTAGATGGTGGTTCTGGCTCAGGTTGCATCTCTTTTTCTCCCCCCCCCGCCCGCCGGATGGAGATCCTTGCCACCAGGTTCAAAGCACTCTCTTGCCAACTCTAACACCATGGAAATAATTTAAAAGGTGCACTGGATGAAATGCTTCAAGGTAGTGGAGGCTTTTATGACTGTGTAAGATACAAGGGTACACTTGTACAGGTGATCAAGAGAGGGAACATACAAATATATCATGCTAATTTGGCAATTTTCACAATTATTTTAGGACCATCGCCAGAAGTTCATCAATCCGTGCTTCCATTTTCTCTACAATGGCAGGCTATACTGGTTGTCCAGCCTCTCCTTGAATGTTTATAGAACCAGAAAACTCTCAGTCTCTCCCGGGTTCTTATCTTGAGGTCATAGATGACATAGGAATGCCTAAATAAGTAAGTTTCAGGGATCAGATAACACCTGAAATTATATGTGAATTTTTAAATATGTGGGTTAGTTTCCATACTTAATCAAATTCCCCAAAGTGCCAGCGACCTCAAAAAAATTAAGAACCACTGCAGAAATAGGCGATTCCATTTTCAAACAGCTCAAATAACTGAAAAGCCAAAACCAAGATGGTATTACAATGGCAATTTCTACCAAATTTCTGTTGTAGATGCAACACACTTGAAATTCAAATCTTAGTTCTATCACTTATTAGTTGTATGATCTTAGGCAGTTTAGCTAACATCTCAAAGCATCAAGTTCTTCATCTATGAAATGGAAATAAAATCTAATTCACAATGTTGTAAGAATTAAAAAGATAATCTATATGTAATTTTCTAGAATAGCTTTATTCTTTCCTTCTTCCCTACATTCAATTTTTAGCACTGTGTATATTTGTATGGTATTATATGCATTAGAAAACTAAGGAATGCTTACCAAATTCTTAGGTCTTACATCATATGCATAGGTCTACCCTGTAATTGATTCTCCTCCTGCCCCCTTTACTCCTCTGCTTTCACCACACTGCCTTACTTGCTGTCCCTAAAACATCTCACACAAACTCCCATTTCAAGGCTTTTGATTGGCTGTTCACTTTATCTGGATTGCTCCCTACTTCCTTCTACCCTTCCCCCAGTTAAAAAAAAAAAAAGTTATTTCCTCTCCTTCATGTCTGTATTTTTCAAGGAAAGCCAGTCTATCAAGATTCCAACACCTGTTGCCCTCCACACATAGGAGATAGACCTGGAATATCCTGAAATGTTTAGAAATCAAGGAAGCTATGGAATCCTGAGATTGTATTGAAGACAGTTTCATAATCAAAAAGAGAAATGATATGTAGATGAAACTTTTATTTCTGGTTATTATGGAGTAATCTGTATCAGACCATCTCTTCTACTGAGTATAATTATAAAGGCAGAATATGAAAAAAAAGACAAATAAATACAATGTTGTAAAAGTAGTCAGTGAGCAACCAAAGCAGCCAGCATTTGAGGGCCCCACATGCCAGAAAAATATTTAGGTGAGCCAACTTTCTCTGCCATTTTTCCCCATGAAATATTAGCCAAATTTCAGATACAGCACTGAAGTAAAACAGAAAGTGATGGCCTAAAGCAGAAACTAGCAAAGAACCTACAGGCCAAGTTTGGTTTCCTGTGCACATCATGCTCGTTGATTTACATAATGCCCATGGCTGTTTCTGCAGGACAATGGCAGAGTTGAGTAGTCCTAGCAGAGACTGTCTAGCTTGTGGAGCAGAATCAATGTCCCTCTCACCTAGCTGGAAGGATAAATATTGGATTCTAGAGCTGCCAGTGAGAATGGGGCCCCAGAAAACACTGTGTTTCAGTTGAGGCCTCTGAAAAGCTGTGCTCTGTGCTCTAAGGGAAAACTCAAAATAGACACCTCTACAAAACTAACACGCAGCCTTGATTCATCTCAGCCCTTGATTAGATCAAAGTCATTGATGTGTATCGGTTCTTACTGACAACTTGACATAAAAAGATCCTCCGTGGAAGAAAATAACTTTATCCAGAACTTCTACAATTTTCTATACTCCACACCTAACATTTAATCAGTAACTACCAGAAATGTCAAGAGATGGAGACAAATGACAGAAAAGCAAGAGAAAAAAGACAAATAATAGAAAGGGACCCTAAAATGGTCAAGATATTGAAGTTACCAGGTGTATACCTTAAAGTAACTGACTAATATATAAAAGAAAATAGATGAAATGGATATTTCTAAGAAAATAAAATAGTCCAAAATTGATGAAAAAAAAAAAAGAAAATAGATGACAATACTGATAACTCACCATAGAACCATAATGTAGGCAAAAATGGAAAATTCTAAAAGTGATAAATACAATTAACGGCATTAAGAATGCAATAGATACGTTTTAGCAGCAGATAAAAAATATCTACACTAAAGCACTGAAAGAAAGAAGGATGGAAAATACATAGAGGAATGCAAGAGACATGGGACCCAATGAAAAACCCTAATATAACTGTCATAGGGGTCCTATATATAGGAGACAGAGAACAGGGTGGAAACAAAACTGGAAGAGATACTAATTGAGTGGTTTTATTTAGCTAAACTAACAATATCGAGTCACAAATTAATGAAATCCCGTTAGTTCTATTAAAAGGATGAATGAAAAGAAGTCACACCTGCGTATCCTACAATAAATCTTCTGAAATACCTGAGACAAAGAGAAAAATTGTAAAAACAGAAAGTAAAGAAAAAGTACATTTTTCTCAATGAAGCTGCAGTAAGACTGACAACTATTAATCAGAAACTATAGAAACCAAATGAAATCTGATCAAACTTCTAAGTATAGCTAGAGAAAACATAAGAATATAGGAATATGTCATCAGGTATAAAATCAGCCAAATCCAGAATGTAAAAACTTCTAAAGTCATATGACCTGATTTCTTCATCCAATAGATAGGAGGAGGAGGAGGAGAGGAGCGGAAGAAGGGATAGAAGGAGAGAAGAGAAAAAGATGAGGAGGAAGAAGAAGAAGGAATTATCTTGAAATGCATACTAATCAAATGCAGCATTGGAACCTTCCTTATGTCCTGATTTCAATAAATTAAAAAAAAAAGACATTTATGAACCAGTTGGGGAATTTTAGTTGTGATAATCCTATTTTGAATATGTTTTTTTTAAAAAAAACCCTTAATTATTAGAGACATAAACTGAATAATACACACATTAGTAATATATTTATGATTTCCTTTCATATAATTCAGTGGAGGTGTGGCTACATGGATAAATGAGATCAGATTTACCATTTGATAATTTTTGAAGCTGGTCAATGGATATAGGAAATCCATTATACTGTTATATCTATATTTGTGTTTTAGAATATTTCTATAATAAAAAGGCAAAATTTTAAAAAGAGAAAAAACATTACCTAAAAGTACTGTTAGCTACTTGAGTCGAACAAAATGAGCTTACAATTCATACCAAAAAAAGGCATTTCAGGAATTATTTTACTATACCTAAGGCCAGGTATTTCCTCAGAAACATTGAAAGTCAAAGTAATAATTCTAGATTCCAAAGTTTCAGTCCCTTTATAGAGGGTCAGGATTTTTTCCCCTGATTTTCTCTTTATTTCCAATTTGTGCTGTAGAAACAGTTCAAGACTTTCTAGCTGAGGGGCAACAGAGACTGTGCTTTGTACCCCAGTTTGGAAAGGAGCGAGTCTTACTGTGTATCTGTACTGGCCCTTGCTGCTACTTTGTTGCATTAACAAAAAGATCCTTTCCTTTAGTGGAGGCCACATGTTTGGGGTCTGGGTTCCAGCATTTGCTGACCCCTCATTTGGGTGTTATTGTGCGCTGAACAAATTAAACCAGCTTTTGTGGCAACCTTGGGATTATGAAATCTTTCCTCAATTTTCCGGTCTCCACTGGCAGTTAAGCTGATGTTTTTTTCCATAGAAAATTACTGATTTCCAATCCCCCCATCCTCCCACTGATTTTCTTCTTCCTCCTTTCTTCACACACTGCTGGCGCCAATTGCTTTTAAAGTCCGTAATCGATGACTCTTCTCTCCGTGTCACATGAAATCCTTCCCTTCACATAAACCAGGACACAGCAACAGGGCCATTTCTTCCACAGATTTATAAGGGGCTAGAGAACAACCCAACCCACACTTCTTTTTTTTTTTTTTTTCATTTTTTTTTTTATGTTATGTTAATCACCATACAGTACATCATTAGTTTTTGATGTAGTGTTCCATGATTCATTGTTTGCGTATAACACCCAGTGCTCCATTCAGTACGTGCCCTCTTTAATACCCATCACCAGGCTAACCCATCCGCCCACCCCCTTCCCCTCTAGAACCCTCAGTTTGTTTCTCAGAGTCCATAGTCTCTCATGGTTCGTCTCCCCCTCCGATTTCCCCCCTTCATTCCACACTTCTTAAAAGTTACACTTTTTATTTTGAGATAATTGTAGATTTGCATGCAGTGTAAGAAATAATATCCTTTACAGTTTTCGCTAATGCTACCATCTTACAAACTGGATTGCAGAATCACAACCAGTATATTGACATTGATGCAACTCCTCAATCTTACTCAGATTTCCTCAATTTTACTTGCATTCATTTCTGTATGTGTTTAGGTCAATGCGGTTTTGCCACATGTGTAAGTTAACCCACACTATCATGCTTTTGTACTGATACTATGTCTGCTGAACTATTTATAAGAATAATAGCTAACACATATAGTATTTGATATATGCCCAACAGTGTCATGAGCATCTTATATATATATTAACTCTTAGTACTCAGAACAAGATTAGAAAGTATGCACTATTTATTATCTCCATTTTATTTTATTTTTTAAAGATTTATTTATTTGAGAGCAGCAGGAGAGGCAGCGAGGGAGAGAGAAAACCTCAAGCAGACTCCCTGCTGAGTGCAGAGCCCAAGATGGGGCTGGATCCCCAAACCCTTAAATCATGACCTGAGCTGAAGTCAAGAGTCGGACCCTCAACCAACTGAGCCACCCAGGCGCCCCTATTATTTCCATTTTAAAGATGAAAATACTGAGGCACAGAGAGGTTAAGTACCTTACCCCTGTATCACATAGTAAACTAGGGGCAGAGGTGAAACTTGAGCTAGGCATTCTGACCCAGTGTCTGTGGTCCTAATCTCTGCCCTGTGTGTCCTGACAAATTACTTCCTGTTTTCTGTGCTTCCCTGTCTTCTAAATGGGCACTGAATGGGAATATTTTGAGCCAACATCTCTATTCAATTTGTTTTCTAGTTCTGCCGCAGAAAAGCTGTTTTTTTTGTGACTCTAAGTGCAGGTCGGTGCTTGACCTGCACCTAGCTAGCTGTATATGCTACTTTATTGGAATGGTATGAGGATGAAAGGAGCCTCGGCACGTCAGCTGTCAGGCGCAGTGTTGGAGGGATCATCAGGGTTACTTGCCTTCTCTTCCCCTGCAATCTGTAATTGTTTCTCTGGGTCACCACAGGTAGGTCCAGACCCTGTCACCGCACACCTGAACCCCTTCAAGATAATAAATTTAGATATTCAGACACTGTTCATATATGTGCTTTATGAAATGAACATGTATGTAGTGTATGAACTGTTCGCATATGTACATATATGTACAG
Source organism: Halichoerus grypus (assembly GCF_964656455.1). Classification (NCBI taxonomy): domain Eukaryota; kingdom Metazoa; phylum Chordata; class Mammalia; order Carnivora; family Phocidae; genus Halichoerus; species Halichoerus grypus. Next base: position 64,583,146 of record NC_135714.1, read on the forward strand.
AGGAAGTAACAGATTTCCTCTGGCTTCTCCCAGCCCTGCCTCCCGCCTCAGCCCCCGCAGTGATCCCTATCCTCCTCTCTGCTCCCCTGGCACACCATTGCCCACGTCTTCTCCTTGGCACTCCCTTACTCAGCACCTTAGTATCTCCTCAGTCTTGGGCTCTCAGCTTTTATTTGTTTGCTTGTTTGTTTACTTACTCACTTGTGTATAAAGCAGTAGTACTCTTCACTGAAGAAAGCATATGCAAAAGCCCAGCGTGTAAAAGGCATTAAAAAAAATAGTCTCCAGAATCCGCATGACTCAGAGTTCCAGGCTCTGTGGAACAAAGCTTGAAAACAATTCTACTTCTCTTTACTCCATTTTTACATTTCCTACTCATTGCACCCCTCTGGACCCTCCCCCTCTCCTCTCTACATTTCTATTTTTTGCTTTGATTCCTACCTTTTATTCTTACCTGGAATTTTCTCCTTCCTCCCTTCCACATTTGCATTTCCTATTCACTCTTAAAACAAACTCTGAAAGGTTTTTAAATAAAATTAAATTAAATTAAAATACATTTCTTAAAAAAATTTTTTTTAAGAAACCGTCTCCGTCCCTCATTCCACCCTAACCCCGTATTTTTCTCACCAGCATCTCTGGCTGCCATTGCCAGCGCCAGTGCATCCATTGTGACAATTAATAATATGTTACTTTATGTTGAGATTTATCGCTGCTGATAGTCTCTTGATGCCACTGCAAGCTCTTGAATGACAGTGCCACCTGCTCAGAGTCTCATCTTTGCCACTACATAATCTTAATTCTTCTTTGTATTCCCATAACAAGTGGTACAGCACACTACATAAATGGCCCACCCAGTCACTTCTGTTGAATGAATCACTTAAATGTTTACAGCATCACAGCATGAGGTATAGAAATTATATATGTTCATGGGGCACCTGGGTGGCTCAGTCGTTAAGCGTCTGCCTTCGGCTCAGGTCATGATCCCAGGGTCCTGGGATTGAGCCCCACATCGGGCTCCTTGCTCGACGGGAAGCCTGCTTCTCCCTCTCCCACTCCCCCTGCTTGTGTTCCTGCTCTCACTATCTCTCTCTCTGTCAAATAAATAAATAAAATCTTAAAAAAAAAAAAAGAAATTATATATGTTCAGTGTTCAAGGGAAACATCATTTAAATTCTGGGTAGCTTCAGAAACAAGCAAATGATTCTTACTGACTTCGTCGTTCTCTTAAAATCAGTAATCCCCTTCATATCTATTAAAACAAACTTTCAGTTAGAAAAATGTCTCTCTTTGATCACATACATAGAGTTATTGCTAATGACTTATGCTAATGGAAATTCAACAGTTGAGCCTAGGTATGCCTATAAAACTGAATCTGCAAAAGAAACAAATATAATAATAATATCTAAGCCTGTCAGTGATTACACAGGCAGTGACAGGGTAGATGGAAGCTCTGTTTGTGGCAGAAATAAATATATAATTGGCATAAATAAAAATCTAAAGAAAAAAGGGGTGATGAGTTGCTGTTTTTCTTAAGTATGCTACGCCTATAAATTGGACCCCAAACTCATGCTCAAGCTGATTATTTGTGACAGCCTTTTTCTGTAAGAAATTTATGTAAAATGTGTATTACATAATTATCACATACATAATTATATGCTTTTTATGTTTAGTTAGTATTATCATACCACCTTTTTTTTCTTTAAAGAAGATTTACATTTAATCAAGCTCAAGAAGCCCTAGTAGGAGATACTAAGGAAGGGAGGAGCAAGATTCAGATGCCCCTAAATATCTGCTATTGTTGATAAATAAAGACTGCTGTTTTGAGTGAAAAATCATACCATTTTCTTTGTTTTGGGGAAGGTGACATAGAGGGAAATTATTTCATTGTCATCAGAACTGTTTTACTATTGTTGATCTTGAAGAACTTAGCAGAGTGGTTTGAACAATAACTAACAATTTTCAAGTGGTATTTCAAAAGGGTCTGGGATGAGAGCGAATTCCAAACAAAAGAGATATATGCAATATTGATATATTAAATGAAGAGAGTAGGAAAGCACTTGTATCTTTGTATAATAGTTTAGGACTATAGGTTGTCCCGGACATTTAATCTTTAAGGAATAGATTTCATAAAGAGCAGAAAGGCTAGCCAATAAAAACTTGCCTGTCACAGCCCTCAGTCTGGTCTGTGGGGGGACGAGAACAGGACTATCTACAAGGGCTGAGGGGGAATTTATGAAGACTCATTGTTCATCCAATAACTATAATGAAAGGCTTAGATAACGAGATTGTGCATTGATTCTCGATAGCCTCGTCGCCCATTTGAGGTATTTTGTCTGATTCAGACATTTAGGCTTCATAGGTGAGGAGATAGGATAATTGAAGAAATTGATCAGCTCATATAGGATAGGAGTATAATTTAGGATAGAGGTAATGGAACAGGTGAAATGTCTAAATAAATCAAATTGCCAAGTCACAACAAAATAGTAACTCGTAGGATTTCTTAGAGTGGTAATATAATAATGTGCAGCACATGGGCTGTGGAATCTGACTGGCCCTTTCACATTATAGGTGTGCAATTCCAGACAAGCCACTCAAGCTCTGGGCTTTACTGTCCTCTGTGGAAAGTGGTAATATTATCAACTACTTTATATAATTGATATGTGTCATGGAAGATATCTAATTTTTTTGCCCATCATCCATTTTATCCTTCTAATCTGAAGACCCCAGAACTCTAGTTTCCCTCTGGTAGCCAACCCGTCCTCCACTTTTAGCCTCTGCATTCATAAGAGGAAGCATGTGATTTAACTTAGCCGGCTGTGCTCTCCTTACCTTGGCTCTGTGATTGGGTCAGAGACGTTTGATGTCCAGTCAGAACAAAAGTGATACAATGAGAATTTTCCTGGGATCATTGGGAGGAAGAGTCATTTCTTTCCCACCGGACTGGAACCTAGAAGAATATAAAGCTGAAGCTGCTGAAAGTCATCTGTCCATTAAGAGTGTGAGAACTAAAATAACATAGGAGGAGAGCAAAGCCCAAAGAGCAGGGGAATATTGCTTAAGCCCCCAAACCTAGCAGTTTATGAAACAAGCTCTCCCCCTGTACTTTCAGTTACTTGAACCAACAAATTCCTTATTTTGGGGGTGCCGGGAAGGGGTTCAGCTTAAGCCAGTTTGAGTTGAGTTTTCTGACACCTGAAACATAAAGAATGTTAAATGTATGAGGTTTAAATTACATAAATTATAATATAATATATAAATAATATAAATTATAATAAAACTGTATTTTATATATATTTAAATTTTATATAAATTATAATAAATCAGGAATACAACTGACACCTCTTGTGTATTCAGTATATTCTAGATACTATAGTATTAGCCTCACATAATTATTCCATTTAATCCTTAAAACCTCATCAGGCAGGGCATATTGGTTATCTATTGCTGCATAACAAATTATACAAAACCTTACATTTATTATTTCACAGTTTCTCTAAGTCAGGAATTTGGGAGCAGCTTATTTGACTGGTTCTGGCTCATCGTCTCTTATAAATCTTCAGTTACAATGTCCTTTGGGATTGCAGATTTATGAAGGCTTGACTGGGGCTGGAGGATCCATTGTCAAGATGGAAGAGTGAGTGATTCAATAGAGACAAAAGTTTCAATATGTTTTATGATTGTGTATTGGAAGTGACACTGTGTCACTTACATAACACCCTACCGGTCACATAAGTTAGCTCTGTTCAGTGCGGGAGGAGACTACCCAAAGCTGTGAATATCAAGAGGCAGGGACCATGGGGCCATTTTAGAGGCTTGCTAAACACAGAGTATATTATCTCCATTTTATAGATGAAGAAATGAAGTCTTAGAATATTTAAGTACTTTGTTTAAGGTCATGTAGCTATTAAATGATGAAACAAGATTTGAGACCTAGCCAGTCTTATTCCAGAGTATGCTCTCTTAACAACAGTGCAATGTTTTTTAGTTAACTGTCTCAGTAAAAGTTACCCATTATTTAATTATTAATAATGTATTCAGCAACTCATTTTCCTTCATAAATGGGTATAAAACTATAACATGTAAAACTCATTTAATGTTTCTCGCCATCACTTTAATACTGAAATATGTCTTTGTTTTCAAACTATAACAAATATTAGTAAGGCTTAAAGAAGCATATCCTTGCAAAAGACTTTTTCAAGAGATTCCATATATATTATGACATTTGGAGCAACATCGCTGGCATCTCCATTGGCCAAAGCCAATCAGAAGCCAGCCAGTGGGGGAGCCTTGAGTGTATGTCTCAGGACCAGCCTTCAGGGGATGGAACCAAACAGAGAAGGGCAAAGAAGTTCCATAGAGGCAAACGGAGAATTACAAGCTCAATATCCCTACACTTTTAGTTAGTAAATAATTTATTTGCATAGAAGCAAATTGTAAGTAAAGTGAAAAATAATCCTGTGCAGAGTACATTTTTAATGGGATTTTCAAAAAAAATTTAGCTCACCGAAATATCCTGAATAATTAATATTTCATCCTTTTTCCTTCTTTTTCTTGCTTTAATCAGCCTGTCTTTCCTCATCTTCCATACTGATTTTTTTAGACCAACAGTATATTTAGAAGGCTTTGTCCAGTTCATAAAGTCAAGTGTTAAATAACTGTTGAAATGTCTTAGCATGGCATGTTCCACATTGCAGAATAGGTAAATGCTTTGTGATTGATAAAGAAGATAAGTTGTACCAAATCATTTTATTTAAAAGATTATTTTAGCAGAATCAGGTTGGCTGATACATTCTACCAAATTTCAGCTACTCATTTTTCAGTGAGAAACTATGTGTGACTCTTTTAAAAAAAGAAAATTCTTTTAAATATTTTCCTTATTATTGTGGTTTAGCGTTTCATGTTCGCTTGCCATCTGTGACTTATTTTTTGTTTTTGCCTTAACCTAAGCTTCTTATTTTATATGTGCTAAAGGTTCCCTGCTGAAAACATAAGGTTATACTTTCATGGAGATCTGTATATGACATCATACTTTCCCACCCCTACCAAAGGGATCCCATTTACCACTGTCCTTGAGCTAAGGTGTTCTCTTACCATCAAGTCTAGAATTCTTTTTCTTTTTTGAAGATTTATTTATTTATTTTTATTTGAGAGAGAGAGAGTGCACACAGCGGTGGGGGAGGGGGGCGAGAAGGTGGGGCAGAGGGAGAGAATCTCAAATAGACTCCCTCCTGAACGTGGAGCCTGACACAGAGCTCCATCCCACAACCTTGAGATCATGACCTGAGCCTAAATCAAGAGTCAGACACTTAACCGACTGAGGCATCGAGGCTCCCCAAGTCTAGGATATTCTTGCAGAGCATCTCTGAGATTCCCCATTTCCTCTTCATTTCCATGGCTAAAATTTCAATTCACATTATAATCACCTTGGCAGCTCCCTGCTGGGCTCATTCATCAAGTACCCCAAACATTTATTTACTAAAAATAGTGAAAATATGGATTTGAGGGTGCTTATGTAGACAAACTTGTTTTGGATAACAAGGAAATAGCAATGTTCTATAGATAGCAAGAATCATTAGGCTGTATGGAGGGCAAGAGGTCAGGATAGAAGTTCTGATCCATGAGGCATGTAGAGCTGCCTATTGAAGCCATATGAACAGATATTTTCCCTGGTGATTACTGGCGTTGATATTTTCCACAGCGTAACTTTTGTTTTTAGTTGAAAGAGTCTATAATTGGTTTCATCAATATAGGAAAGTGCCTTGCTTGAAAACACAGAGTAATTCAGAAAAGTAAAATAATATTTTTTGAGGTCCCCTTTTTGAGTCTGGCAACAAAACGCAATGTTCAGGGCCAAGGAGAACAGCATAATGAAAAAACTTGTAAGTTTTTTTTTTTTCCTTCTAATGTCAGAAAGGACCTCCACATATTTTCTAGAAATCTTGAAGTGTGGAATTGCTATTGTTTTTGGCTCTGTTTTAACCAGTAAACTAGTTACCATGAATTCTAAGACACCCATGATAGACGTGTGGGTAGTGAAATAGACCCTCTGTTTAGTGGACTATGGTTTCTACAGAAAGAACTGTAGTATTCCAGGCTATTTTAGTGTCACGGCTTTAAAAGGATAACCCTGGTGCAATTAAGTCATAGTTTGGAGTGGAAAGGAGGTGGGGAAGGAGATATTAAAACCAATGAAAACACTGCTGACCAAATTACTTTGGCTATTTGATGGAGCAGATACAACAGATTAAAAAGTGGTGATTTGCAATACTATGCACAGACTACCGTCCAAGGGGGTTTGACTTTTAGATTAACGAAGCCATAAAGAAAAACTGCCACCTATGTGCTTGCTTATTTTTCAAATACGAAATACTTTAAAAACTGAAGTCTAATTATGGACTGTATTTCTCCTGTGAGCGTTAATAAAAAGTTTGACCAAACCTAAATTATGCTTTCCACAACCTTTTTAAAGTCAAATGAAAAAAAAACAAACCTCAACCAATTATAGTAACAGTGCTGTGTCGGAGGTTTGCAAATATATGATACATTTTGACAGCTGTTTTTTACTGGAATCCTATCAAGACAATCACTAAAATATTTTGGAATGCTTCAAATGAGAGAATGCTAAATTTGTAGCTGTCCCTCAGCTGCGGAGGCCCCGGGGTTCGCAAGTGTTTTTTGGTTGCTGCCGTGCTACCGGTTCTTGGAGGCGGCCACATTCTGTAACCCAGCTTCCCAGTGATTGATACAAAATATTTACTCTAAATGGAACCCTTCACTTTTCAAAATGTTTATACTATTTGTGCAAAGAAGGTGATCCTTCTGACACACTTGATCAATAAAATAGACAAGTCGGATATTCAAAGACTGTCCCTATAAAATGGGTTGGAGGATTATAAAATTATACTCCCGAACTTGTAAATAGCCGATGGCTGTGAAGATACAGGAAGGAATAAAAGAGTGTGCAGAACTGATCCTTGACCCTGTCCTTGTCAGAAGTATCTTAAATAAAGATGAAGAAAAGATAATGTCCTATCTCCTGGCCTGTGAATTGAGTATCTCTATATAATGATTATATAATCGCCCTACATATCCATGTGGTTAATCTTAATTTTCCCTTTGTATTTTTGTTATTGTTGTTGTTGTTAGTGTGTGTTTTATTTTGAATAGAGTCAACCTGAATTTTAGTTAAAATTACCTTTTCCCCATCCTTCCACCTCTTTTCTTCCCCCCCCCCCCCCACCTTACTCCAACTCACTCACTTTTGGTTAATTTTGTCCAAGCCCAGCTTGGTTCCAGAGATTTTGCACCCGTCCAAAAGCACCTGAGTCTGGGGCTCCCTTCTGATTCTCTCCTTCTCTCCCAGCATTGGATACCAGTCTGTTCAGTCAGATGGCTCCAAGGAGCCATGGTCAGTAACAGGTGACCAACAGGAAGCCCAAATTTTTCAGGAACATCAATTCCAGGTCCTTTTCATAGTGGGTCCCTGACGTTATTTGTGACAGCCCTTATTTCAAGCACTGTATGTGACAAGGCCTAAAATAATCCAATACACACAGACTCTGGCCCCAGCCTAATTTCACTTTATCTATTACCATCCCCTCCTCTCAGTTTCAGTTTGTAGGAATGTCACACACACACACACACACACACACACACACACACACACACACATACACAGGGCATTCTTCCCTTTCTGCTTTTGTTAGTGTTGTCCCTTCTGCCTGGAAAGAAAATGTATAAATCCCCCTTGGCACAGCTCAATTGTCCGGTCCTATGGAAGCCTTCCCCTCCATCTCCAGGTTAAGCTGTGTGTTCCTCACCAACCTGTCGGTTTAGACCACTGGTTCCAAACTTCGGGGTGCACCAAAATAACTTGGAGGGCTTGTTAAAATACGGATTCCTAAATTTCTGATTCAGTAGATCTGGGAGGGGGTCTGCGAGTTTGCATTTCTAACAGTCCCTTGGGGATTGGTAATCTAGGGACGACACCGTGAGAATCACTGTTCCAGGTGTTAATTAGACCTAGGAAATGGTAAGACAGGGTTGAGTTTCCCCACCTCAGCTGTCGTCTTTGAAGGCAAACGACTTGACCCCTCGTGTCTTTGGGTACACCTGTGGTGCCTGAGCGCCGCGCCTGATGCTCAGTGGGCAGTCGGTGCTGGAAAATCAAAGCTGATAGGCTTGGGAGACGCGCAGGATGCTGTAGCCTCACGGTGCCAGAAACGAGCTGAGCTAGCTGTCAGGGATCTCATTCTAACTGCCACCGTTTTTCAGTTTCTTCATCTCCCTTTAAGGATTAAAAACTAGTATCCACCCTATCTGCTTATTTTGAGAAGATTAAATTAAATATAATGACCTATATGTTACATATACACATGTGTTTAATGTCACCCTCTGGGTTTTGGGATGCGTGTGTGTGGGGTGTGTGTGTGTGTAATGATGAGTTTACTAGCTAGTACATCTCAAGTACTTAGTAAGTGGTATCTTATTAGAATTTATGAATAAGTTTGTTTAAAAAGTCTCTCCTGTTTATGTTATAACCATTTTAACCACGGGGTTTATACTGGCCAGGTTCTATAGAGGATGGGGGGGCAGGGGAAGCTGGAGGAAGAGAGAAGCCATTATTATAGAAGACAAGAGGACACATAATAGGCCCCTGAAACATGATTTGCTGTGGTAACTGGAAAGTCCTTGTTTATTAAAAGTGGTTTAGGGTTAGACAATATGTTCTTGAATTTTCAAAGCTTTGGTTTTCCTTGGAACGGGTAAGCCTTTAAATTAAATGTGGTTGACTTAACATAAACATCTAATACTTTCTTCATCTCTTGTGTCTGCTCTCCTTGGCACATTGCCGAGTCACTTGAGGGCTGCTGAAGTACAGTTCTCGAATAATGATTAACATATAGTATGATGTTAGTTTTTCATCTGGAGATTTTACATATGTGCACACTAAGGTACTGAAGGACTCTGACTACGAGAAGTCTTAAGTCCCGGGAAATACAGGTGAACAGCTATCTTCCGATAGAAGTATACAGTTGGCTCTGTTCTGACCAGTGTTGGACAGGAAGACAGGTGCTTCAGTCTGTCAGGTGGTTGGGATGTCATTGAGGCCATGAGTACCACCAAAATCCTGGGAACTGGGCTTACCCTTGGAAGTATCTTACTCCTATATTAGAGAGACTTAGGTACCAAGAATAAGCAGTTTTAAATTACATTTACGTGGGGGGTTAGGGAGGAAAGCAGAATAAACTTTTAGAAAGGGCAATTGATTTAAATTAGAACCTAACCTACTCTACTTACTTCAGAGAACTTCATTAACTAGGGTCAAAGTTAATACTGACATGAAGTTACCTGGTAGAGGATTATTAGGGGATGATTTTATTAATACTCTGATAAATTATTCGCCCTCAACACCCTTATAGATTGATGTTCAGTTACTTTTACCATCTGTGAATTAAAAAGCATACATTATTAAGCATGTGCTATGTTTCAGGCTCTTAGACATTCATTTATTCATCACATGACTGATTTTTATCACAACGACCTTAGAGATGGGCAAATGAAGCTCTGAATAAGAGAAATTTGCCCAAGAAAATAACTCTGAGTAAGCAGATATGGGGCCAATTCTTACTGCAAATCCAGAACTTACTACATTTCAACAAAGTCCTTTTCATCAAGCATGAAAATCTCTCCACCTGTTCACATATGTGAAATCTACACTAATCTTTCTGTGTGTTAGCCATCTAGCTGCGCTGCTGATGTAGACCAGTCACCCAAGGGTTAATTTGCAAATGTGCCTTCCACCTTTACATATTCAACCTGTAATGGGCAGATAAAGGTAAGTACTAATACATCTACTAGCACTTTATTTCCATAGGAGGAATTAGTAGGAGACTTGCTCAAGATTATCCAACAAATAAGTCAGAATCTACCACACTATCTTCTCTCCCCCAAAATCCAAATTTTCTTGACTTTACATGTGAATTCCTGTGATAGTTCTTTTGTACATAAAGTAAGATCAAGCATTACTATAATTTATTTACTATTTTAGAGTTTGAAAACCACCAGGTTCCATTTTAATTGCATTGATTTCCTTGAGAAACAAGTTTACCAGTGGCAAAATCATGCACAACTTCTGCATTGTCCTCTAATTCACCTTGAAGTGTCATAGTGACAGTACAACACAGACAGATTTCGCATACTTTAAAGGATTTGAAACTCCCTGTCTTAATGGTCACAGCATGGATTTTTCATGAACACTGGGACCCATCTTGAACCACAATCAGAATACCTGTGATATACTGAAACAACCATTACATGCGAGCAAGGAACATTTATTTATTTCATGATGAATCATAATCAGAAATATTTCACACAACTTAAATAGCAGAAATGGCCCTTATAATAAAATTCTAATGGGACACTAATTTTTTTTAAGATTTTATTTATTTATTTAAGAGAGAGAGCACACAAGCGGGGGGCGGGGTACAGAGGGAGAAGCAGACTCCCCGCTGATCAGGGAGCCTGATGTGGGGCTTGATCCCAGGACCCTGGGATGATGATCTGAGTCAAAGACAGACACTCAACTGACTGAGCCACCCAGGCGCCCCATGGGACAGTTATTTTTTAATATATCTTAAGCCATTGGACTATGTAACTGAGATTTTCCAATTTTCTAATTTATAATGTTGAATATATATGCATCCTCCCTCAGGAGGAAAAAAAAAACTCTCTTAAATTTTCAATGACCAAATCATAATTGGCTTAAAAGAAACATGAACAAAGTTTTAAGTCAAATTTTCTGACTGGTTGAAGGTTTTCTTATTATTCTAGAGAAAGGGAATGTGTTACTTAGCAAGTCTTTTATTTCATGAATATAAAAGATAAAATTTTCCTATTATAGTTGAGAGTTTCATGGAAAAAATATATTTAAGTCTGTGGGCTTTAAAGTCAGACAGACTGGATTTCAATCCTAGCTCTGTTATTTCCCAGCTATGTGAACTTGGGCACATATTTAACCTCGTGCTGACTCCTAGTCAAGGGATAGCTGTCAGGATAATGACACTCTGAAGAGTAGTGGTGAGAATTAAGTGAGATAATCCATGTAAAGTATTTATTACCATTCTTGCACACAAGAGGTCTTGAATATATATCAGCAATTACAGCAATTACTGAGATAAAGTACAAATTTTGATAAGATAGAAGTAAGCCCTCCATGCACATTAGAACCTAAAATTGAAATCAGGGCATGAGAATGCCATTAGTGAAGAAGTAAGACTAACACATGATTTGCCACACCTTTACAAACCCTTCAATATGTGCAAGCTGACTTTCCAAAGAAAACAAGTCTGTACTAAAAAACCAATGAGTGAAGATGTCAAGGAGCTTTACCATATTATTACCTACATAAATAATTCATATAAGCTGCAGAATCTCACTGGAAAAGGAAGTTGAGACCATATTCCCTCACAGAATATATGTTTGAAATGTATAAAATCTTAGTTTATGCACATGTGTTCTTAGAAGCATGGCAGGCAACACGGAGCAGGATTATCAAAAATATATCAAAAATATAAACAACTTCAGTAGAGAGCTACTAAATGAAAAACATACCAAATCAGTTGAAATTAATAACTTGATGTCACAATAAATTTTATCTGAAATTTCTATAGTATTATCATGCTATCATATATAATTTTGTATATGGAGCTTGAAATTTTTATCAGACGAGATGATAGTCACTGACTACATGTGCATATTACAATTAACATTTAATTAAAATTAAATTTAATTAAGAGTCTAGTTCCTTGGTAGCACTGAGTTGGACCTTTAATAACATTTAAAAAAAAAAAAAAAACTCTGATCTCTATTCCACCCTATTGACAGTAAAGCCTTTGTAGGCATCAGATAGAACTTTAAACCAAAATTATGTCTGGGTTAATTTGGTCTCATAAGTAATTTGAGTTATCCGACTGAGTTGCAGTAAGATTTATCATACTTTTGGATTTAATTTCTAACCCATGAGTGATAGACTACCCAGGTAAATACAAAAAAACTCCCAGAGATAGTGAAAGAATTGAGCAACTTTAGAGAAGGCAGAAATGCATAAGGACTGAAAAAATTCTGGGTGAAATCATAATGTTGATATTTGATGCTGTTTTCTCCCTGTAATAATTACCATCCACTCCCCAAGAAAGGCATTATGAAATGGAATGTATGAGTAACAAATGTTAGTAGTGGATTGATTTTTATCAATAAAATATGTATCCTTATCACTTTATTCTAAAAATTCTTGTGAAATCTTCTACGAAGTAAAATTCAAATAAAGAGAAAAATGCATTGACAGCCAAAACTAAATAAGTGGTTGACAAGAGATTGATAAGCTGTTTATTACATTCATGTACGTAAGAGAGAATAAAGGCTGTATTTTAAAATATTCATTCCAAATCAGTTTTATTAATCATTAAACCAGAATCTCTTGCTGCTTCTGAATCATGGTGAGCCCAAGAAATCATGAAGGGGGTCAGTCATGTTCCACTTATCATCTGTAAATTGTTTGCAGAGTCTTCTCAACTTGTGCCTAGTTAGATTATCAACTGGGGAGAAGGACAAAGGAGAGCAAAATAAATTGTTGATTAAACTGAAGCAGGCAAACCTTCATGCAGAAGGAAGTGCCTCTAACTTTCACAAGAATGGGTTAAGTAAAATCTCAAAACCATTCTGCCCAAAGCATTCTGGTTTCTCACATTCAAGTTCCTGTGAAGTTCAGTAGAAATGCAATCCTTATGTTTCTGATTCATTTTCAACTAATTCAGCACAATGTTTTGCAAGCACTTTTTGATGTCAGAGAAACATGTTGTGTTGTCTCTCTAAAAAGCGGGAAGTTACAAATTAGCATAAAGAGCAAAACACTTATTTTTAAAAACATGATTTAAACCTTCAAAATGAATTAGCTAAAACTTATCAAAATATGATTGTTTTATTCATCATTTTAATTAAAGAATTTGAAAACAATCTTATGTCAAACACATGGCTTATTTTACAACAGAAAGACAAATGCAGAAATTATAGGAATGGAAGAGGGAGTAAATAATTTTAAATACATTTTGAATGCAATGGAACAGAGGTTTTACAACACTTAGGCTTTATCCATTTTGAGGCCTGGCTTTACTCAAAATATATGTTTTTAGAAGTGGATGAGTGCTTTGAGTTGTGGTATATATGATTATGGTATTGTTTATTTTTCACTGCTTATTTTAATTCTATCATATTTCATTTTAAAATAATAATAGAATTATGGGTTCTTTAATACATGCCTTTAACATGGTTTCATTATTAGCTGCTATGATGTCGGTTCATTAGTGGTCATCTATGAGCACTTGAGACTTTCCCTCCAACCATCTTAGAAGCTCCCAGATGCACTTCTCTCTCTCTGCCATCAAAAACAGTCTTTGATATTTGAAACCTCCAGTGTTTAGAAGAAATTCTGGGAAAGTGATCAATATTTGAAATGAGCCCTGCCATGCCTTCTTTTCATTTCTTTCCATCTCCCTAAGTATAATTTGAAAAGATTATGCTGTCTTTCACTTGGCCTTTCTTTAGTATAAGCATTTCATGTCCATTTAACTATAATGAATTTAATAAGTTTAGAAAAAATGCATGATTAAAAATATGTAAGAAGTTACCATTCTAAATCATGGCACCTGCATTATTAATTTGTATAATTTCAGTAACTTTTTTTTTTTTAATTTTATTTATTTATTTGATAGAGAATGAGAGACAGAGAGCATGAGAGGGAGGAGGGTCAGAGGGAGAAGCAGCCTCCCTGCCGAGCAGGGAGCCCGATGCGGGACCCGATCCCGGGACTCCAGGATCATGACCTGAGCCGAAGGCAGTTGCTTAACCAACTGAGCCACCCAGGCGCCCCTCAGTAACTTTTTAATGTAACTCTTACTGATATCTCTCATTAACCTTAAGCCAAAACCTGGAAACATCTTTATTTATAAAGCCTGGAAACATCTCTTATTGACAACCATTTAAATGGCGAGGAAGCTAATATAAAGGATAAATTTTGCAAAGGAATATCAAATGGTGTGCAGTAGAATAAGCACAGATTCAACACAACCTCATACCATCTGCATATTAGAGTTTAAATAAATTTTCCAAATTCATGTATTTAATCAGTGGTGGGGACATAATTCAAAGCAAATCTGATTCCAAATTCCATTTATGTTCTTTTATTTGATAAACACTTATGAAGTATGTTTACAGTTTGTGGGAGAACCTAAGTCTGTTGTAGGAGATAAGTGTATACCAGTGATTATGATAGAGTACAATAAGGGAGATCATTAACACGCATATAGATGTGGGAACATCATCAGTGAAGAAGTGTCCAGTGCTGCCTAGATAGGTCAGAGTAGATCTCATGGAGAAAACCACCGAAATAAATTTTGAGATAATACTAGGATTTCACCAAGGAAATCAGAGATTAAAAGGACTTCTGTCGAGGCACCTGGTTGGCTCAGTTGGTTAAGCATCTGCCTTTGACTCAGGTCATGATCCCGGAGGGTCCTGGGATCAAGTCCCATATTGGGCTCCCTGATCAGCTAGGAGTCTTCTTCTCCCTCTGCCCCTTCCCTGCTTGTGCTCTCTCTTTCTCAAATAAATAAATAAAACCTTAAAAAAAAAGGACTCCTGTCAAAGAGATTAGGGTGTTTAGAAATCTGCATGTATGTAATAGTATCACAGACTGGGTTATAAAGTATATACCAAACTGGGTCACAGACAAGACCACAGGCTGATTCATTGGCCCCTTCAGTGAAGGGGTTATAAAGGGGGAAGCTAGAGAAGGGGAAGCTTATCCTATGGATCCTATGGATCAATTCTGTCCAATAGAAACAAAATATCAGTATACATAAAATTTTAAAGCCATGTTAAAAAAGTTGGTAAAATTGGGCGCCTGGGTGGCTCAGTTGGTTAAGAGACTGCCTTCGGCTCAGGTCATGATCCTGGAGTCCCTGGATCGAGTCCCATATCGGGCTCCCTGCTCAGCAGGGAGTCTGCTTCTCCCTCTGACCCTCCCCCCTCTCATGTGCTCTCTCTCTCTCATTCTCTCTCTCTCAAATAAATAAATAAAATCTTTAAAAAAAAAGTTGGTAAAATTAATTTTAATAACATAATATACAGATTATAATACACTATATTTTATGCACAATATATAAAATATGTTCTCTTTGGGGCACGTGGGTGGCATAATCAATTGAGCTTCCAACTCTTGGTTTTGGGTCAGGTCATGATCTCAGGATTGTGAGATTGAGCCCTGCAGTGGGCTCCACACCCAGTGTGGAGTCTGCTTGAGATTCTCTCTCCCTCTCCCTCTGCCCCTCCTGCTCATGCACTCTTATTCTCTCTCTCTCTCTCTCTGTCTAAAATAAATAAATAAATGTTAAAAAAAATAAGTTCTATTTTTTTATTCTTTATTTAAATTCAATTTAGTTAACATATACTGTATTATTAGTTTCAGGGGTAGAATTTAGTGATTCACCATTTGCATATAACACCTAGTGCTCATTACATCAAGTGCCCTCCTTAATGCCCAACATCCAATTATCCCTGCCCCCCCACCTCCCCTCCAGCAACCCTCATTTTGTTTCCTAGAGTTCAGTGTCTCTTATGGTTTGCCTCCTTCTCTATTTTCATCTTATTTATTTTTCCTTCCCTTCCCCTATGTTCATTTGTTTTGTTTCCTAAATTCCACATACGAGTGAAATCATATGGTATTTGTCTTTGTCTGACTTATTTTGCTTAGCATAATACCTTCTAGTTCCATCCATATTGCTGCAAATGGCAAGATTTCATTCTTTTTGATGGCTGAGTAATATTCCATTGTGTATATATATATATATATATATATATATATATATATATATATATACCACATCTTTATCCATTCATCTGTTGACATAAATCTGAGCTCTTTCTGTATTTTGGCTATTGTGGACATTACTGCTATAAATATTAGGGTGCATTTACCCCTTTGAATCATTATGTTTGTATCCTTTGTATAAATACCTAGTAGTGCAATTGCTTTAGTTTTAACTTTTTGAGAAACCTCCATACTGTTTTCCAGAGTGGCTGCACCAGTTTGCATTTCCACCAACAGTGTAAGAGGGTTCCCCATTATCCACATCTTTGCCAACATTTGTTGTTCCCTCAGTTATTAATTTTAGCCATTCTGACTAGTGTGAGATGGTAGCTTAGTGTGGTTTCGATTTGTATTTCCCTGATGCTGAGTGATGTTGAGCATTTTTTCATGTGTCTGTTGGCCATTTGTAGGTCTTCTTTGGAGAAAGGTCTGTTCATGTCTTCTGCCCATTTCTTGACTGGGTTTTTTTGTTTTTTGGGTGATGAGCTTGATAAGTTCTTTATAGATTTTGGATACTAACCCTTTATCTGTTAAGATATTTGCAAATATCTTCTCCCATTCCATAGGTTGTCTTTTAATTTTGTTGACTATTTCCTTTGCTGTGCAAAAGCTTTTCATCTTGATGAAGTCCCAATAGTTAATTTTTGCTTTTGCTTCCCTTGCCTTTGGAGATGTGTCTAGCAAGAAGTTGCTGCGCCTAGGTCAAAGAGGTTGCTGCCTGTGTTCTCCTCTAGGATTTTGTTGCATTCCTGTCTCACATTTAGGTCTTTCATCCATTTTAATTTTATTTTTATGTACTCTCACCACTGTTGTTCAGTATAGTACCGGAAGTCCTAGCCTCAGCAATCAGACAACAAAAAGAAATAAAAGGCACCCAAATCAACAAAGAAGTCAAACTTTCACTCTTTGCAGATGACATGATACTTTATGTAGAAAACTCAAAAAACTCCACCGAAAAATTGCTAGAACTGATACGGGAATTCAGCCAAGTTGCAGGATGGAAAATCAATGCACAGAAGTCAGTTGCATTTCTGTACATTAACAATGAGGCAGAAGAAAGAGAAATCAAGGAGTTGATCCCATTTACGATTGTACAAAAAACCATAAGATACCTAGGAATAAACCTAACCAAAGAGTAAAGGATCTGTACTCTGAAAACTATAGAACACTTATGAAAGAAATTGAGGAAGACACAAAGAAATGGAAAAACATTCCATGCTCATGGATTGGAAGAAAAAATATTGTTAAAATGTCTATGCTAACCAAAGCAATCTACACATTCAATGCAATCCCTATCAAAATACCATCAACATTTTTTCACAGATCTGGAACAAACAATCCTAAAATTTGTATGGAACCAGAAAAGACCCTGAATAGCCAAAGTAATGTTGAAAAGAAAACCAAAGCTGGAGGCATCATAATGCCGGACTTCAAGCTGTATTACAAAGCTGTAATCATGAAGATAGTATGATACTGGCACAAAAACAGACACATAGATCAGTGGGACAGAATAGAGAACCCAGAAATGGACCCTCAACTCTATGGTCAACTAATCTTTGACAAAGCAGGAAAGACTATCCAATGGAAACAACAGATGGTGTTGGGAAAATTGGACAGCCACATGCAGAAAAATGAAATTGGACCACTTTCTTACACCAAATACAAATATGTTCTATTTAACTCAATATATTTAATACATATTATATTTTCAACATATAACAAAACAAAATTATTAATGAGATATGTTATGTTTTTTATACTAAGTTGTCAAATTCCCATGTGTATTTTACACTCATGGCACATCTTAATTAGGACTAACCATATTTCAATTGTTTAATAGGCACACTGGTTTAGTAGCTACTATCCTGAATGATTTGGCTACAGACAATAGTAAACATTTTAAACAGGGGAATAATACAACCAGTTTATGCCATTGTGCTGGCAGTTTGGAAGGTGAATTAAAGATTGGAGGCAAAATACTGGCTGAGAGGTTTTTGCAGCAGTCCATGCAATGATGAGAATTTGAACTAAAGTAGTGATCATGCAGGTGGCATTGAAAGGTGGATTGATAGTAGAATTGAATGAACGTTACTGATCACTTTGAAATGGGTATGAAGAAGCAAGGGGTCCTGAGGATGATGCAGTTTCTGATCTGGAGAGGTTTACTGTTGGTTGTGTCATTAACCCAAGTATATTATGCTTGACTCCGTGCAACATAATGTAGGGGCTAAGTGCAATGATTCTAGTGTCAGTCTTCTTGGGTTTGAATCCTGTCTTCTTACTAGCAGTGAGTCCTTTGGCAAATTACTTAACCTCTCTGTGCTTTAGTTTTCTTTTCTGTAAAATTGAGATGATAATAGCTTACCTTTCTCACAGGGTTGTTGATAAATGTAAAGCACTTGGAGCAGTGCTTGGCATACTATTAAATGATATGAGTGTTAGCTATAATTTTAATCACTTGAAAATTGATCATTTATGTATAAATTATGAGGTCATAACACTAATAACTAAAATATTGAATTACCTAGAGCACCCACATACCACCTACATAAATGAGAATTTGTTGACCTGTTTTTTACCTTTATATCTAATAGTGGAATCATTAAAAACATTAGGAAAGTGTCTTTAAAACAGTATTGTAAACCATTTTATGAGTATAATGGAGGCATAATTTTGTCAGTATATTAGCAAATGTGATTGAACTTAAGAAAATTTACTTTACTAAACTTACCCATATGCAGTTGACCCTTGAACATCATGGGTTTGAACTACATAGGTCCAGTTATAAGGATTTTTTTTATAAATACAGTACTGTAAATGTACTTTCTCTTATGATTTTCTTATAACATTTTCTTTTCTCTAGCTTACTTTATTATAAGAATACAGTATGTAATATATACAACATAAAAAATATGTGTTAATAGACTGTTATGTTATCCACAAGCTTCTGGTCAACAGTAGGCAATTAGTAGTTAAATTCTGGGAGAATCAGGAGTCATCCATGGATCTTCGACTGTGCAGGGGCTCAGTACCCCTAACCTCTGTGTT
Organism: Halichoerus grypus; assembly: GCF_964656455.1. Classification (NCBI taxonomy): domain Eukaryota; kingdom Metazoa; phylum Chordata; class Mammalia; order Carnivora; family Phocidae; genus Halichoerus; species Halichoerus grypus. Next base: position 64,602,119 of record NC_135714.1, read on the forward strand.
GTTCAAGGATCAACAGTAGTTACACAGACTTCTGTTGTGGTTTGTGAAGTTTTCATGCAGATGACACATAAATTTAACTCTTTAACCATTTAATCATTGCCTCTCCCACTCTTCTCTACTCTAGAAATTATTTCTCCTGATTTGTTTTTATTATCTGTGCTTCTTATCTATTTTTATTCACATAACTTATCTCTTGATAATTTCGAGGAACAGTGATGTCTTAGAGTACTATTAAATTCCAAATGACCTTGACAAATTAAAAATTGTCAAACTTACAGAAGATATGATAATAAGGAAATTATCACTATTGTGTTTGAGAGAATACTATATTGTCACTCAATCTTTAATCCCATTACCAACATTTCGATTTTACAGACAAGGAATCTAAGGCACACAGAAGCTAAACTGTCCATCATCATTGTGAAATTTTCATTGTAAGAATACAAACATAAACATCAAGATGTAATATTTAGGTTGTATATCTGAAAGAAATTTTGAGAATGGGTTGTTTGGGATAATATTGAGAGATAGAAACATTACATTTATAAATTTTCACTATGGTCTTTGTAAAATTCTTATCAGAATACAATTTATGTCACCACAATTTTAAAAAAGGAAAGAACCACAAGCCTTCAGAGAAAGTGATATAAGTAGGATCTTTGCATTGAATTATAATGCTTCATGAAAGTAGATTCCACATCTCTTTAATTCATAAAATAAATTATTTTAAATTAAAGCAAAAATGTATTTAGCAAATAAAATGGCAATTAGTTTTTGAATGCCTATTCAGAGCACAGTAGTATGCTAAAAGTTCTGAGAATACAAACAAATATAATAATCTCTGTGCACAAGGATCCTATCTTATAACATATTTGGGGAAATTTTAATAGTTAATAACATGTAAAATAATAATAAATTAGATATAAGAAGGACATCCTAAACATCAGAACAATAAAATACTAAATAGCAACTAAGGGAGGCTGTAGACTCACTTTTCTCTGTGCACTTTTAGAACGAAGGTAATTAAATATTCATGCTCATTGATTTAATGATTGAAATGAGTGATTTATTGAATATATTCTATGTGTCACTTGATGAGCATACTGTACATGTTATCATTTAACATCAGGTCCTGTTATAGAGATTAATCCATAAGTCCTTATCTTCCCCCTCTGTTGAAATTTTCAGAAAAAGACCCTTTGCTTGCTTTCTAAAGCCATGTTACTAAATATCAGTCCTTTAGATATTAGATATTGAGCACCTGCTATGTGGCAAGCCTTATGTTAGGGTCTAGATTTGTAAAGGTGTCCTTAAAGAACTTTCCAAAGCAGTCAGATACAGAACCAAAATATAATGGGAAAATACTTCTATTGTTAAGGAGTTTGCAAAGATAAGTTCATTCAACAAATTTTATTGAACTCCCTACCGTGAGCCAGGCACTGTTCTAGAGACACATCACTGGAGAAACATTAAAAAGCAAAACCAGAAAAATCCCTGCCCTATGGAGTTCATTTTCCAGTGCCATTGGACCTTCTATGAAGATGTAATTAATTCCAGTGATTGCAAAGACTCCGTAGAAACTACACAGAGCTGGGACATTTAAGGTGGGTTTTGAAGGATGAACTAGAATTTGCTGGGTCAACAAGGAGATGTGAGACATTGCTGATGGAAGTGCAAGACTTTTCAAAGGCATTAAGGGAGGCAGGGGTACCCTGGTATCTGTTCACACACAACATTTCCTTCCTCTTGGATGGTCAGATATTAAGGAAATAAAAAACCTGTTAGATGGTAGAAAATATCATGACATCTCTAGGGTATATCTTGTTAATTTTTAATCATTTGAAGATGTTAGCTTTATTGTTAATGGTTGTAAAAGTATAGACCCAATTATACTAAGTATGCTTTAAAAATAAGGAAGAATTACTTTTGGACTCATCCACGAGGTGTTGCGATTGTCCACTGAAGGATGATAGTTTATAGATACAAAGTTGCAAACAAGTACTTCTTTTCTTAGAAGCAAATTATCCCTCTGAACCAAGGCTCTGTACTTTAAAGAAGGGATTTTTTTAAACATTATAAACTTATTTGTAACGAGGGTGAAAAATAAATCTATACATTTTGGCATTACATTTTGCACACAAGTAAAGCCAAATATTTTAAATAAAGAATTATCTTTATGATGAAGTACAACCATTTCAAGAATCACCCACATAGGAATGTATTATTATTTTCGGTGTTAGTTTAGATTCACAATTAATACATACCTCTGCCAACTGTGAAGTAATTAATAGATATTGCACTATGCCATACCACACACATTTTAGGGTATACTCATTTATCACAAAGAAATACCAGCGAAAAATCAGAAATTATTTAGGGACATTTATTTAATACTTTAAAAAATGTAGAGACTTGAATACAATACATAAAATGAGTCAGTTAATAAAGATGCATTAGGAGGAAAATAAGACACTCTTAAAATCTGATCTTTAATAAAGGTCCCTGGGTATTAACATTAAGTCATGGCAATGTACTGAAAAGACATTGTTCTTTTGCTCTAACTGCTTTAAAGAAAAGGCTTTTACATTGCATAAACATGATAGAAAACATTCATTTAAAAAAAATCATTCTGGGGCGCATGGGTGGCTCAGTCATTGAGCGTCTGCCTTCAGCTCAGGTCATGATCCCAGTGTGTCCTGGGATCGAGCCCCGCATCGGGCTCTCTGCTCAGCAGGAAGCCTGCTTCTCTCTCTCCCACTCCCCCTGCTTGTGTTCCCTCTCTCACTGTCTTTCTCTGTCAAATAAATAAAATCTTGAAAAAAAATAAAAAATAAAAAAAATCATTCTGATAGTAATTTACTGTATTCCCCTGATGGATGACATTTTTCAGACATTTCACAGCTTATAGGCTAGGGACCCTCAGTTCAGTAATGATGTACCTGGCAGTTAAAATAAAAACATAATCCATTTCACTGTGGGTCGTAATTAAAAGTCAGGGGTGTTGAGGGGGAATGAGGGGACCTCACTGGTTGAATTGCTATTTCTAAAATTCGCATGTAGATGTCACAAACAGGAAAAACCAAGAAGAGAACTTGACCATGGACCATGAGCAATTTAAACAGTGTTAGTGAGGAGCAAAGGAAATGGTGGCGGTGGGGGTGGGGGGGTGGGGCGGATAAGCAGTATATTTTAAAATACGGAACTTTAAAAAATGTTATACATAAAGGATTTTATATGGAAATATTTAAAAGTTCATAAAATTACATTTCAGTTTTTCCATTTTGATACTGAAATACTGAAATGTTGAGTTAAGCTAATTATTTTGGCTGTTAAAATTGTCTAAGATGCATATGTTTACCATTATGACAAAACCATATTCGTTCAGAGTTCTTTTGGTTACTAATCAAAATTACATCCGAAGAAGGAATTTGGCATTCATAGATCATAATCTGCTGCTACCCTGGATGACCTCTGTGAAAGCATTTGCATGCAAAAGGGTGGAAGCAATAGTTTAACCTGGAGTCCCAAACATAGTTATGTGTTGTCAATCTGTATTTTAAGTTACTTTCCTACAAAATAGCACCATAAATTTCACACACAAAAAAGTTGAACTTAATTTTGAATTCAAATGTATGTTTCATAATGTCCTAAAATACATTCTTTTTTTTTTTCTTTTTCTAAAATACATTCTTAATGCTGATGTGCTGGGAATTCATTGGGTTGTGTGAAGTATAAACATCTTCGATTTCAGTGTGTGTTAGATGGTCAGCCATAATGCTTTTGCACTGAGTATTATAGGGATCCTTTCTGTTTTTCCATAAAGGAAGCATTTCAAAAGCTGCGAACCTGCCACTCATGTGCTACACATGTTAGACATTAATGTGATTTTTCAAGCATCTCTTACATATGACACATTTAGGACTAAATGCTTGTGAGAGTCTTGATTCTAAGAGCCACAATTATAGGTTAGAGCCCATTCTCCCTTTTTTATTTGTGGTTAAGTTTTAATGTGGTCATGGTACATAGTCACATGATTTACAATCAGATGGATTAGCCACTGACTTATGCCTCACATAAGCATTATAAATTCATATCCATACCTTCCAGATGCAGGGAAAATGCAGAGACCTTTTTATAATGGATTATTCAGACCATTTTGAGTAGGGAGAAACCAATCCAAAGCAAAGACAGCTTTTACATATGGCATCCATAGCGGTAACACTATTTCGCAGAAAATGCTCAAATGAAGCAAAAATGTCTTTGACAAAGACCAAAAAAACAAACAAACAAAACACACACACAAAACAAAACAAAACAAAACAAAACAAAAAAACCCCACCAAACTATTTATAGCTACAGCTCAGGCTGTCAAATTCAGAGCAAACCTTTTTGCCTGTAACCACATCTGCTGCAGCATTCTCCGGGCTAATTGCAGGCTACTCCGGCTTTGCGTGGAGATGTCTGTACTGCGGCACACCCTGTAATTACATGGGAAGGGGCCACTCGTGATTCGGTTGATAGTGTATTATAGCTAAAGCCTTTGGGTAGAAACAGGAGGATTGCATTGTTTTGATCGAGGTGACAAAAAGTGAAACCTTTAAGGAAGTGAAACTACCCACAGACTAAACCCTGCAAGTGTTCTAGGAGAATGTTCATATTTTATCTTAGCTGCAGAGGGAGACTTTTTAAATTTTATGAAAGAAAGAGAGGGGGGAAGAGGAATCTCTAGACAACCAGGATTATTCCCTCCAGCATATGTTTGAAATGAGTCATACCTAATTGCCCCTGCCCTAGTTCAAGCTTTTATCACCTCTGGACTCTTTATTGCAAAAGCTTCTTAGTACAAGTGTCTCCTATCAGACTGCGTCAAGATCCCCATTCTTTAGTCTCTCCTGGACACTCACCATTAGCACCATCCTCCCGTGTCCCTGTGTCTATTGTGTTATACATCCTTTCAAAAACTTCAGTGACTCTCATTCCTTGCACATTCCCTTACCCGGCTTTCACAAACCTCAGAAACTGTCCCCGAACCCTTCTCCTACCTTGTGTTCCTTCCTATAGTACTAAATCACTGTCCTGTTTAGAATTGTCTATGGGCCCCTGAATTCAGATTGTCTAGGTTTGAGGTCCAGTCACGTCACTTACCAGCTACATGACTGGCAACCAGTGGTTTAACAACCTTGGGGCTCAATATCTTCATCTATAAAGTGGCTCTAAATATTGCACTCACACTTTAGGGTTTTTGTGAAGATTTAATGTATTAATAATACACATAAAACACTTAGTGCCTGATACATAGTAAGCACTCACACACTGATGGCTCTTTTATTGCTCTTGTTTATTGGAGTGCACGTACTATGTATCCTCTGGCTGAATCTTTCCTCCAGAAGTATGTTATCTGGCAAGCATGTCTGATTAATTTTTTTTTTGAATTTTCATACTCTTTAAACTGATCTTACTACTAACTTGTTACTTACCCAGTTCTTGGCAAAAATTTCATCAGAGTTCTCTGCCTCTGTGAGCACTAATCTGCCCATCTATGGTGAATTAGGCAGTGTCCCTCCCCCCAAATTCAGATTCATCCTGAACCCTAGAATGTGATGTTATTTGGAGATAGTGGCCACAGAAAGGCACAGAGAAGACCTTGTGAAGACAGAAGAGAGATCCGAAGGTTGCATCTACAAGCCACGGGACACCAAGAGTCACACGACACCAGAAGCTAGGAAAGCAGCATGGGACAGTTTCTCACTTCGAGCCTCCAGAAGGAGCCAACCCTGCCCACACTTGGATTTCAGACTTCTGGCCTTCAGAACTATGAGGGGAGAAGTTCCTATTGTTATAAGCCACCAGTTTGTGATAATTTGTTATGACAGCCTCTGGAAACTAATATGTGAGCATCATTCTATCCATCTTTCAAGTCTCAGTTCCATTCCCACCTGTGTGGTGAAAACTTCACTGTTTAAACCACTTCAGCCTGAAACAAACACACCCTGTGCTGAACCTTCATTGAAATGAGCCATCTGCCCCCCTTCATTTGGTGCTTCGCTTACTTGTTGCTTTTATATGTGTTTATGCCTTGGTTCTACACTAGGACTATAAACTAAGAAGGATGAAAACTGAGCCGCACACATTTTTATGCCCTGATGGTAATTTCAGTACCATAGACTATGATAAATGTTAATTGATTGATCCAAATTGCCTCTGAACTTTACGACAAATGTGGTTCTCTACATCTATTGAAAACTATGCCATAAAAACAATTCACTTAAGTTGCAATCATCTTTCACCAAGATATTGTTAGTATACATCTACAAAGTGTATATTTAAATACTTTTTCAGTGATAATATTGATAGCCACAACCATATGTATCCAACATCAATTACAAAAATATAATATATTCCCAAAACAAATACAAATATTGGTTGTGATATGTGGCTATCATAGTATAGTTCTTCTTTAAAACATGACTTAATTGTATAAATTGTTATCAGCTATGATAATAATTTGTTTCTGGTGTAAATATTTTATTCATTTGCTGAAAATGCATGCTTGAAAATGGGGAACCCAAATTCGCCATCTAGTTAATATGATGGGTGTATCTGTGACTGTTTCACTGAGTCATTAATAAATAGTGCTTCAAGGACCTGGCTAAGGCCAGGGGTTTCTTTTCCTTATGGCCTGGTTGGTTTTGCAGCTCTGTTCCCTTTATCAGAACTGGCTGACTCACAAATTTGTGGTCACTAAGGGAAGTGACCTGCCAACACTGGGTCCACTGTGTCCTATTTGTACTCAAAGGGCAGCGAGTTGAGAAGCTGCGTTGCGGGAGAGCCCATTGTAAAGGACTTCAAAGATCAAAGATAAGTCATCTGGCACTTCAGACTTGAGAGTTTAATCTGGGTGTAAACTGAAGGCCTAGAGTCAGAAATGGATGGAAAGAAGAGCAGATGTTCAAGCATAACAAAATACAAAGACAGAAATTTGGAAAGGATCAGGGAATTCGACAGATCCGAAATAAAAGCAGGATTATGGGAGGTAGGGAATACATAAAAATGCAATACAAAGTAGGTGGAAAATAAGACTATATGAAAAGGGATTGTAATAGCAGCCACAAAGTTCCATCAGTGGGACACGGAGTCTCTTTTTAATGAGACCAAGAGTGATGTATTCATATATTCCCAAATTCCAAAAATAGAGCCTGTGAAAAGGGTCAATAATATGTGTCTGTCATCTGTACCCAGTAAGATAACTTGACAAATGGGCCACAGCTGAAGGAACTATTTTTCCATTGCCTTGATTTTTTTTTTTTCCTCAACACTATTGCTCACCTGTTAGGTGCCAAAAGCTTCTCTAGACGCATAGTCTCCACCTTCCACGAGACTGCAGAGGTGGGTCAATGCACTGATACTGTTAAAGTACAGGTGACAAGTGTTTTGAAAGAGGCTTGTATGCAGAGGGGTTACATATTACATAAGAGAGTCCCCTCCCCTATCTTGAAATTGAGCAAGGAAAGTGTCCCAGATGAGATGTCACTTAAACTGGAAAAGGAGGCTCTGAAAAAGTGGTGGGAGCCCTAAAATCTATCATGAAAAGAAATTTGCGCTTACTCCGTTTATTGACTTCACAAGTATTTCTTGAACCACTTATTTTCAAGGCACTACAGAGGGCTTGAAAAACCTTCAGAGATTTAAATCTCATCTGGGCCTTTCAGTCCAATATAGGCAATCAAGCTGGTCAAATTAGCAGGAATAGTTGTTACCTTGTTTTCAAACTCATGAAAACTTTCACCTAGGAAAAATAGAGCATTCATATTAAATATGGGATAGGCTACAGAGGAAATACTTTAGTTGATAATAATTCACATAAATAATTTTCAGATCATTTTATCCTAAAGACTGGCTGAAATATCCTTGTAAATTCTGTATTAATTATAACAGTGTATGTTGGTTTCATATTTCACATTTGAGTCTAACAACATCACTAATATATTTATTTACAGGCATACTCATTGAAGCCTGGGGACCTTTCTGTAAGAGATTATTGACAGTTCACATGAAGTTATTTTCTATCACAGTGTTCTTAGTCAACTTTCAGAAAATGTTAGAGAAAAATATGTTGCTTTAAAACTTTAAAACATTTTAACTGAACACTTCATGATACAAGAATAATGTGAAAACTGATCATCACCTGTTAACTTATAGCATCCAGCAAGCATATTAAATGCTTGTTCTCCCAGTATGCCCAAACGTTGACAAAGATATTTGCAAATGACTTATCAGATAAAGGGCTAGTATCCAAAATCTATAAAGAACTTATCAAACTCAACACCCAAAGAACAAATGATCCAATCAAGAAATGGGCAGAAGACATGAGCAGACATTTGTCCAAAGAAGACATCCAAATGGCCAACAGACACATGAAAAAGTGCTCAACATCGCTCAGCATCAGGGAAATCCAAATCAAAACCTCAGTGAGATACCATCTCACACCAGTCAGAATGGCTAAAAATAACAAGTCAGGAAATGACAGATGTTGGCGGGGATGTGGAGAAAGGGGAACCCTCCTACACTGTTGGTGGGAATGCAAGCTGGTGCAGCCACTCTGGAAAATAGCATGGAGGTTCCTCAAAAAGTTGAAAATAGAGCTACCCTACAACGCAGCAATTGTACTACTGGGTATTTACCCCAAAGTGCAGTAGTGATCCAAAGGAGTACGTGCACCCCGATGTTTATAGCAGCAATGTCCACAATAGCCAAACTATGGAAAGAGCCAAGATGTCCATCGACAGATGAATGGATAAAGAAGATGTGGTATATATATGTGTGTGTGTATATATATATATATATATATACACACACACACACACACACACACACACACACACACACACACACAATGGAATATTATGCAGCCATCAAAAGGAATGAAATCTTGCCATTTGCAACAACGTGGATGGAACTGGAGGACATTATGCTGAGCGAAATAAGTCAGTCAGAGAAAGACATGTATCATATGATCTCACCGATATGAGGAATTCTTAATCTCAGGAAACAAACTGAGGGTTGCTGGAGTGGTGGGGGGTGGGAGGGATGGGGTGGCTGGGTGATAGACATTGGGGAGGGTATGTGCTATGGTGAGCGCTGTGAATTGTGTAAGACTGTTGAATCACAGACCTGTACCTCTGAAACAAATAATATATGTTAAAAAAAAGAAGAAGATAATAGGAAGGGAAAAATGAAGGGGAGGGATATCGGAGGGGGAGGCGAACCATGAGAGACTATGGACTCTGAGAAACAAACTGAGGGTCCTAGAGGTGAGGGGGGTGGGGGGTTGGGTTAGCCTGGTGATGGGTATTAAAGAGGACACGTATTGAATAGAACACTGGGTGTTATATGCAAACAATGAATCATGGAACACTACATCAAAAACTAATGATGCAATGTATGGTAATTAACATAACATAAAAAAAAGAAAGAAAGAATAGAATTTATAGATGTAGTAGAAATTACATAAATAAAACATTTTTTAAATCTCTACACCAATAAAGTTGACAACTTATGTAAAAAAAAAAAACCTATGTACTTAATTAAAGTATACTTGTTAGAATGGAGAAAAAGTTTGTATCATCAAATTTTAGATTGTCATTAAATATATAAGAAAAATTACTATCTTGGGTCTTTGGGCATAATAAATTGAGAAGCAATTTTCTATCACTCAGCAGCTAGATTTATGAAAGGCAGATTTCTGTGAACAAAGGAACTGTTGTGGACTTTAAGAAGTTTATCCTTAAATCTATATTATTCAAAGAATTTTTGTGAAAATCAAGGAGAGTTGTATATAGTATAGGATAGTAAGCAATGCGGCAAAGTAGTTCTCTATATGTATTTACAGAAATGATATCTTCTGTTTCTCCTAATGTATTTATTAGAGTTAGGTAGGTATCTTGTCCAAATAATAAGCCTTCTGGGCTGATAAATAAAACCTATGGCTCACCAACTATATCTGTACTAAATGAGACAGAATTTATATGACTTAAGACTTTCATTTAATTCACACGGAATTCAGACTATTAGAAATTGGAGTTCATTTAAACATCTATTTTGGGGTTGGGGGGAATAGATATGTGAGTAACTATAACAGTTGTTGTAAGACAAACAAATAAATAAAAATAACACCAGCAAATCATTGCCAGAACTGTAGTATAAATTTGAGGCCAAACCTGATGCAGGCAAAAATTTGGTATAATTCTTACCCAGAAAAGAAAAAAGAAAAAGAAGAAAAAAAGAGAGAGAGAGAGAAAGAAAGAAAGAAAGAAAGAAAGAAAGAAAGAAAGAAAGAAAGAAACAAACAAACAAAGAAAGAAAGAAAGAAAGGAAGAAAGAAAGAAAGAAAGGAAGGAAGGAAGGAAGGAAGGAAGAAAGAAAAAGAGAAAAACCCAGCATATTTGAAGAAGTATTTGCGAAGTCCTTAGCTTATTGTGAAATTAGTTGGATCAATTTGTCTGAATTTATTGGCATTACTAAATAAATTGGCATTACTAAATAAATAGGCTGCATTTGATCTTATTTTCTCTTTTCTAGTAAATTAAGTTTTAAGAAGTTAGGATACTTTATTCTAGATATTCCAATCTGTGGGGTCTGCATATATGTTAGCTACTTCTCAAAAATACTGCAAACTTTTATTTAGCACAAATACTTTTTCTCCTTCTGTCTTCTGTCATTGCTCTCTCCCAGAACTCTAAGTAGAACTCTACTGCTCAAAGCCTTGTAAAGTGTGTTTGAACGGGTTGAACTCTATTACACTTCATCACTTCCCTTAAACAAGTGAGCTAATGATGTCCTTTCCTTTTAAAATGTGTATAGAGACATCCACACATGTTCCACAGCAACCCCCCAAACTTGTTAAAAGCACGTGCCTATATCATGCTCTGGAAGTGCAGTTGATGTTGGCACTTGGTATCAAACACAGATGGACATGAGTGTCATCATGTCATTAGTAAATCCATAAGAGAGACATTTTTCCGTATTTATATGAAGGCCTTTAGAGAGTTTCAATGAAAAACGAATACTTGAGCCAGAACATACATTCCATAGAAAAATATGTAAGAAATCAACTCCCTGGTGAGTTTTGTGTTCATATATTTTTTCCCTAAGATTCTTTGTAATTTGGGGGTAATCTGATGTCCGCAACTTGTTTAAGCTCTAAGTATGTGATTTAAAATACTTCCTTGGAGTATTTAGCAAAATTAGTTATTTTTACTTGCTTTCAGCTATTAATTTTAAAATGGAAGTTAAAAAAAATCTTGGTTTCCTTTCTTAATAAATTAAACAGTTTGGCTTACAGGAACTCCCAACTGAATATTGACACTAAAAAATTAAGTAGGACAAAACTTGAGGTAACCTCTTATCTCTGTAAGGACAGTCAAGGAAGAAAAAAATATTAAGGAACAAGACTTTGTTGTAGGTTAAAGTCTGCATTGAAAATTCTCGCTCAGATATCAAGGTAGTGCCCCCAAGAGATGTAAAATCCAGAAGATGTGCCACCATACACCTCAAATGGATACATATTCTGCACACACACACACACACACACACACACACACACACACACACACATCACAAGAAGTTGGCCAATGCAATCAGCCTCTAAATTCACCAAAGGCAAACTGGAGTTATCAAGTACAAATATAAGCAAATAAACCAAACTTGCCAAAATTTGATGAAAACCGATAGCCAAAGAGAAGTGCCAAACTCAACAAATGGCAGATTTAGCAACCAAAAAGAGTTAATAGTGAAAACAGAGAAAAACTTTAAAATTGGCATTTAATGTTCCTAGTTGAATAGATATTGCATCTATAAAATAAAGTTAAGCTATTATGTGAGAGAATTAAAAATCTGTAAAATTAAAAATATGATGTAACCAATGATGCAGATTTTTTCTCTCAGCTCTCTTCCAACTCCTTTGTAGCATAGTCTACTGCATGCTAGAGACTGGTAAGTTTGTATTTCTCAAACTGCCTTACCAGGTTTTGTGTGGGGCCTCGCTAGCTTCTTAAAAGGAGAATGTAATGTGTGAGGTTTGGAGGCAGAAGTGAACATGCTGAGGTGGAAGCCATACTTTAGCTGCTTTTGTGTCTGCTGGCAAATACAAGTAAGAGGTATTTGACTTTTCTGTGGCAGCTCCAGTAGAGGTCCAGGTGTCTGTTCTCTGGCTTCATGGGCATTCAGAAGCAGCATGTGACATCTGTTTACTGGTACATGTCAGGGCTGAGGTCTTGTTGCCAGCAGGGATGTAATGTAATGGCACCTTAGAGCAAGGTTGTGGCTGAGGCGTTTGCCAGCAATGGTGGTGGCAGGTCCTCTATATTGGCAAAGCAGCTGGCCCTTCCACCGGCCAGTTCCATCACATTCTGGGAGTTGTTTTCAGATTTCTCAATTACAGACTGCTCATCCCAACCTTCCGATCATTTTGTACACATCTAATTCCATCTATTACATTTTTTCTGCTTAAACTAGCCAGAGTACAGTTGAACTATGGTTGATATATGTGATTACCTAAATAGTACAGCTTCGTATATAAAAGCTGAAGTACAAAATAGACATATTTGAAGATTGAATTAATGAGCTGGAAGATCAAACTAATCTCTACAATGTAACAAAACGATCCAAAGATGGAAAATATGAAAGAGAAATCAAAGGACAAAAGATAAATTTAGGTGTTCTTTCATTTGTCTAATAGGAGTTTTAGAAGGATAGGACTGAGAAAATGCAGGGGAAGAAATAAACAAAGAAATAAAAAGAAGAAATTCCCAGTATTGAAAACAATGTTCAGAGTCAGGTTTCAGAAAGTCACTAACTAAAGACCATTTCAATTCTAATTACTTACTGTAGCAAGAAGTTTGCACACCAACAATGTGAAGGGAACTTAAGAAGGAGGAAGGCACTGGGTGCCTGGGTGGCACAGTCGGTTAAGCATCTAGACTCTTGGTTTTGGCTCAGATCCTGATCTCAGGGTAGTAAGACGGAGCCCTGCGTTGGGCTCTGTGCTCAGCGCAGAGTCTGCTTAAGTTTCTCTTTCCCTCTGCCCCTCCTCCTGTGCTCTCTCTGTCTGTCTAACCTTTTAAAAAAAAAAAAAAGAGGAAGACATCAAATTAAACATGTTTATAGCAGGGAGTGGTGAGGCATTAGTTAAAAATTAATAAGATGGCAGGAAAAATAAAGTAGCAAACATACTGCTAATCACAATAAATACGAATTGATTAATTTATCTGTTAAAATAGATACTATATTCATGAATTTGCTATAAGCACACTGTGGATCCCTGAGAAGCTCTCCAGTCTTAAAAATAAAATATAGCAAGTAAAACAGTATGTAAATTATGGTCACACTTATGTTTGATCATTGTGTATATGTATAAATGTGTATGTGTATATATATAAATGTGAATGCATAGGTAAAGGACTAGAATGGTATACATCACATTTTTAACAATTTTTCCTTCTGGTGTAGGAATTGTACTGGGATTGAGTGTAGGAATAAAGAAATACAGTGAATAATTTTTCCAATAAAATTTTTTTAAAGATTTTATTTATGTATTTGAGAGAGAGAGAAGGAGAGAGAGAGCAGGAGCAGGGGGAGGAGCAGAGGGAGAAGCAGACTGACCGCTGAGCAGGGAGCCCGATGTGGAGCCCGATACGGGGCTCAATCCCAGGTCTCCGGGGTCATGACCTGAGCCAAAGGCAGACACTTAACCGACTGAGCCACCCAGGTGCCCCATAATAAAATATTTTTACAATACTTGTAACATTAAAAATAAGAAAGATTTTGCGACTTTCCAAAGATCATCCTATCAATGAAAAATATTTTGAATCAGAAAATTATTATTTTTTTAAAGATTTATTTATTTAGTTATTTGTCAGAGAGAGAAGCACACAAGCAGGGAGAGCGGCAGGCAGAGGGAGAAGCAGGCTCCCTGCTGAGCAGGGAGCCCGATGTGGGACTCGATCCCAGGATCCTGGGATCATGACCTGATCCGAAGGCAGATATTTAACTGACTGAGCCACCCAGGTGTCCCAAACTCAGAAAATTATTGCATATGTAATCATAAAACTACTATTTGACAAACAGTTTCTACAAAACACTTAGAAAGTCAATGAATTAGAGTATGTCAGAATTTGAGAATAAGGTTTGCTTTTTTTTTTAAAGACAACTTCTTTGGAATAATAATTCATATAAAACATATATGCAAAATTTCCCCAAGAGCAACTCATTCTGCAGATGATTTATAAATGGTTGTGGATAAGATTCTTCCAAATCTAGAACCAACATGTAAACTATAAGAAATATAAAATAAAATGTAGAATCTACAGTAAGTCCGGAAAAACTTTTGATAAAAAGAAATTATCACTGTATCTTGAACAGTAAAGGAAAATGAATTTTTCTAATATAGAAAATGGTATAATGGAACTATCTCCATTTGAAAGCAGATATCTTTTAATACCATCATTTTTTTCCTGACCAATACAAACCAAGAAACCTTTTAATATCAATTTGATTTCAAAAGAGATTTTTTTTTTCCAACTTAGTAGAGAATGTACTATCAGCTCAGTCAGTATTTTGGTCCTCATGTCAGCTATATATCTCAATGAAAATTAATGAATTGGTTTTGATAACTCTCTTACAGATTGTGTTAATGTAAATCCATTTCCTTTGTTCTCATCATTAAGGGAGAAACTGATAAATTCAAGAATGAATAAGACTCTAGACCTTTGATAACTCTACAGATACCGTGTAATTCTCAACAGGAAATCATCAATGTAATAGATGCCATGGTGCTCCATCCCATTCCCCTTCGGGTCCAAAGTATCACTCCCCCAACTACCAGCAACTGAGTCCTTTCCCAAGAATGCTCTCAACCGAAAGAAGCTGCTTTGTACCAGGTTAGACCCTGTCCCTGGGAGCAGCCTGTATCCAATGACTGGTCCATGTTAAGGATGTGGGTTAAAAAGGCCTGTCCCTTTTACCCCAATCAGGGCATCTCTGCAGACCATCCCAGCTCCAGAGCTCCCCAGAGGATGAGTTTAGACATTATTGCAACTGCATTAAGCTCAGCTTCCCTCTGCCCAGTCCTACTTCCCTCACTCTTCACAAGTGGTGATCTCTAGAGCATACCCCGCAAAATCTCCGTGCAAATATTCATCTCAGAATCTGCTTACAGGGGAATCCAACCTAAGCTTTCTAACCCATTCTACGTTTAGTAGTATTCAGTTTACTTGTTTTCTGGTTTTCTTCGTTTATATAAATATTTTCATTAAAAGTAACTTTATAAAACAATTTCTATATATTTATTTCAAAAGTAAAACCATTTAATAAAAATGTGTCATAATCTGTATTTTACTTGAGTAGATTATGTTTTTTCCACTTACATATCTTTATATCCTTTTGAATTGCTGCATAATGTGTCAGTGCAAGAGTATACTATATGCTTACTTATGGACTTTTGGTTGCAAAACTTCAGCTACGAAAATGAGTCTGCAGAAAATACCTTTGTGCACACATGTTAGTGTAGACTCATGATAATTTCCTTAGGGTATAGAATTCCTGGAGCAAAGAGCACACACACATTTAAGGTTCTTATTGCTCAATTTCACTACCAGAAACATTGCACTACTTCCACAACCAGACATCTTTGAGAGTAATACTAACTTGGAAGGTATCATTATTAAATCATGAAAATATATCTTGTTTTAATTTGCATTTTTTGTAATAAGTGAGATTGATTTTTTTCATAATGTTTATTAGGTATTTGTGAATTTCTTTGATGAGCTACATATTCATATCTGCTGGCCCATTTTTTTTCTATCAGGTTAAATGTAGTTTTCTTATTAAACAGAAGAGTTCCCTATATATTAAGAATTTAGGGGCACCTGGGGGGCTCAGGTGGTTAAGCATCCAAATCATGATTTTGGCTCAGGTCATGATCTCAGGGTTGTGAGATTGAGCCCTGTGTCGGGCTGGCTCTCAGTGTGGGGTCTGCTTAAGATTACCTCTGCCCCTCCCCCTGCTCACACGCTCTCTCTTTCTCTCTCTCTCTCAAATAAAATCTTTTAAAAACAAAGAATATAACAGAATATTTAATATAAGGACTGACATAACTGATAATATGACTGATATAGAAGTGTTCATATTCTATATGTTTTGTAAGTATTATATAAATTAAAATTAAGTGGTTTTATGATATGAATATGAATATACTAAAACTACATTATAAATGCAGCTACCTTAATATGGTCTTCTAGATTCCAAAAGACAAATTAGATTCCCTTCGTATTATTTCTTAAATCATCATGCAATTTTTCTTCACAGATCTTATCACAGATTCTAACCATATATATATGTATGTAGAGCCATATATATATATATATATTCATATATATGACAAGTATAGTGAATATTTGTTTAATAAAATAAAATTTTGTTTAATTTCCCTAAACTAGAAGCATTATGAGAGTAGAGGCCATCAATGATTTGCATTTAGGACAAATCTGGCACATAGCATATAATTAGAATGATTTCTTATTCAAAAGGATTTTTGTAGGTAGGTTCAAAATATTTTTTTCCAAACTTTCCATTGCCTCTTAATTTTATCTATGTTTTAAAATCAAGTTTTTAAGGGGTGCTTGGGTGGCTCAGTTGGTTAAGCCTGTGACTCTTGATTTTGGCTCAGGTCATGATCTCAGGGTCATGAGATTGAACCCCGGGTCAAGTTCTGCGCTGAGCCTGGAGCCTGCTTAAGATTCTCTTTCTCCCTCTGCCCCTTCACCCCTGCTCACACTCTCTCTCTGGCTCTCTCTCAAAAAAAAGTCAAGTTTTTAAGAAAACCTTATTATAATGGAATAATTTTCCCATTTATGACTTTGGTGCACACTCAGTATGTCCACTACCATCCCAAGTTTCTTCTAGTGCCATTGTTTCCTTCTAGTGTTTTACAGTTTTCCTTTTATATTTTGATCATCTTTAATCTATATACAATCTATTTCAATTTTACAGGGTAACTATTTTGTTTTTAATTTTCTTTTGTTTGGGCCCAAATAGTTTGCCAGTTTTTTTCTGAGAGCTTTTATTAAATAAACCATCTTTTTATGACTGCTTTGAAACACTACTTTTCAGTTGTGAAATTATTTTATATGTACTTTTGGAGAATTATATTTGGTTCTGTTGCTCAGACAATATCTTGGCTATCAATAGAATAATAAAGTTATTATAGCTTTATAATATTCTTATACCTAGTCAGCCACACATGCTTCATTAGTCTTCTCTTTAAGAATCATTAGATTCTCTTACATTCTTTCAAGGTAATATAAGAAATTGTTTTATCAAATCCCCTTCATTCCCCAAGAACAAAAAGAAAAGAAAAGAAATCTAGATACCCAATAATTTGCTGAAATTGGAAAAAGTAGATCAAAGAGAGCTATCAAAATAGAGATTTGGACAGCCTTGATAACACTGTGACATAAGGAACTAAAAATAGTGAGTTGTCATATTAATCTCACCGAGGACCATAGAAATGTACCACTTACCTTGAAATGATTTTAGAGTTCTCCAAACAGAGTCCTTAAGCTTGAAAATCAGAAATAACTAAATTATAAGCCAGTCAAAAAAAGACAAATAGTGTATGATCTCACTTATGTATGAAATCTTAGAAGAAAAAAAAGGTAGAAGCCGTAGAAACAGAGAGTAGAACAGTGGGGTTATGAGGGACTGGGGGTACAGAGGGTGGGGGAAACGGGAGGTGTTGGGCAAAGGATATAAAGTTGAAGCTAGGTAGGATAAGTTCTAGAGATCTAACGTACAGGCATGATGACTATAGTTAATAATTCTGTATTAAATACTAGAGAAATGCTAATAAAGTAGATTTTAAGTGATCTCATCACAAAATAAAAAGTAAATATGTGAGATGGTATGTTAATTAGCTTGACTACAGTAATCATTTCACTGTGTGTCTGTATATCAAATCACGCTGTACACCTTAAATATATATGATTTTTATTTTAAAAAATCACCTAGTAGCCCTTGACTTGGGTTTGGGAAATATATTACCCATAAAAAAGTCTGTGCCACTAAACCAAGCAGGATTAAATGTACTGTCATGGCAAATAGTGGCTGATGAGCCATCCCCTCTCTCTGCTCCCTCAGGCTTCATATTGTCTCCTTTTGAAATGTTGTCCTTTTACCCACCCTTTTAAATGTTGCCTTATTACATCATCATGGTATTATTTCAGTTGAATTAAATAAAACTCACCGACTAAAAATCTTAAAGAAAAGAAGATAAACCCCTAAATTACTGACAAAATGTGTACATGTCACACAGACTGCTTTGCGTAACTGATGAACGTGCGTAATGTAAGAACTGGAAGAATGTGATTTTCTTTGATTTGGGTGTATTAGGAAGTCATTGTATATGAAATGGATTTAATATGTGGCGAGAAAAATGCTGAAAGTGATAACATGGAGCAATTAGTCCTCCTTAGGAGCAGAAGCTATGTGGGATTTTTGAAGGCTTCAAGTAGGCAACAAAGAATTCAGAGTAAAAACAAACTAGGCCTCAGAGAAGTCACCAGAAGTTTGTAGAACAGCCTCGGTATAAAAATACCGACTAAAGGCAAGCCCCGGCCTTGGAGTGCAGGTGACCTAGGACTTGTGGTTGGGAGTGTCAAGAGCGTTTTAGTTGAAGGAAGAGATCAAATCAACTGGTAGGTTTTGGAGACTGTCAAGAGAATGGCGTCAGACAAAAGCTACATTAATGAGCTAGTCACATCCACCAGGAATACGTAAGTTTTCACAAATGAGCCAGGTAGGTGGTCAAAATTCACTTGATGATGTCTAGACAAATAAAAAGGGGAAAAATTGCTTACTGGTGTGAAGGAGGAAATTGCATAACTTATGATCTCAATAAGAATAAGTAGGGGAACAATAGAATTATTCATTTCCAGGCGACAAGAATGATCTTTATGAACACTGACCTCAATCATTTCTATTTACCTAAACTGAAAAATCTATTGGGAAACATCCCAATTCATAAAGTCCAAAAAGCTTTTAGCTTAAGTACCATGCAAGTCTTAATATAAAACTGAAACACAAATACAACAATGTTGTCAACATCATGTTCCTACTATTTGGAGACCTTTAAAAAGGCTCAATTCTCATGGATAGTCAAAACCTGAGAAGTCTTCCTGAGATTAGCTCCAAAATTGTAGGCAGATTTCTTGAGAAGTAGCTGAAAATTCTTGAAAAATAGTTGCTTCTTTCTTTCTTCTCTTTCTTTGTTTCTCTCTTTCTTTCTTTCTTTTCTTCCTTTCCTTTCCTTTCCTTCCTTTCTTCCCTTTCCCTCTCTCCTTCCTTCCTTCCTTTCTTTCTTTTTCTTTTTCTTTCTTTCTTCTTTCTTTCTTTCTTTCTTTCTTTCTTTCTTTCTTTCTTTCTTTCTTTCTTTCTTCTCTTCCTTCCGCTCCTTCCATTCCTTCCCTTCTTTCTTTCTTCCTTTTTCTTTGTTTTCATGTTTTTTCTTTTTTGGCCTTCATACCGTTTGAGAAGTTATAAGAGAATTACAGATGGAAGTGGCTATATTACAGTAGCCAAAAGAAATTTTAGTAATATAAGAAAGCTTGAAACAAATGAGTTTTCCTTGATTTCTAAACACTTCTTAATATCATGTGGATTTACATTTTAGTAAATTTGCATTTTAAGAAATATAGACAATTATATGATCAATGACAATATATGCAGTCATTGAACAAGTATTTTTTCAATTTCTACTCTATGAAGGACAATTCCAGACACAGGGGATATAAGAGAGAAAAATGAAACAAAAGAAACTCAGCCCTCATGAAACAAAATAATTAGGAGATCAGACCAAAGTAGAGACCAGTGAGAACAGAATCAGATCAGGAGATAAATCCATGGAGATAATGGAGAAATCTCCAACTACAGTTTGTAAAACAGGAAGTTGGGGACTCATGCTTGCTGTGTTTTAGGAATAGCAAGAAGGCCAGTGTTGCTGAAGCAGAGGGAGTGCAGAGGTGGAGTAGGACACGATGCTAGGGAGGGAGTGAGGAACCAGCCTTAGTGATGGTTGTAGCAGTTTTAAGCGGAAGGGCTGTGTGATCGAGTCATGTTTTAAAAGGGTCCCCCTGGTTGCTATGGGTCTGTGTGGAAGTGCAAGTGCCAGATCATTCCCTTTGTGTCCCCGTTGCCTTGCCTGGCACATTGCCTGGCCCAGATTGGTGGTTCAATCAGTGCTCATTGAGTGAGTGAATAAATGAAGATGTTTATGACTGACTCTAGATTTTATGAACGTAGTAAATAGCAACTTCTCAAACAATATATTCCATAATTTTGGATAATATATGTCAAAAGGGAGAGAGAAAAATTTTAAGCCCTGAGAACCAGTTAAAAGATTTGCAGGCTAATAATCCTGAACCACTTTTCACTTTATCCCATCTCTCTAAGTGTAGTGAATAGGGTCCAGAATATTACTAGAGTAATTATAGGGAAAGATGGCAATAAAGGGTGACAGAACTGATGTATTATAAAACACGTGTGCTGGGCAACTTCTATAAATTAGCAATTCCTTCGGCAAGAATCATTTTTGAATATTGGAGTTAAGATATTATATATGCGACTATGAGTCAGCCTTGTAGGTAAAAGAGTGACCTTCCTGTGTGTTAAGTGGTATTTGGAGATGTATCACAGAGCGGTCTTGATAAGGAAGCTCCATTCCTATTCCTGGATCACTGAAAATGTAAGCTGAGGAGGAAAAGGTTTCAAATTTGAAAAGACCTTTGTTTCTTTCCGTTCGACTATGAGCAATAGATTTGAAAAACAAAATACTTCAAAATCACGCGAATGATTCCTAACTCCTTTAACGGGACCCTCCTCCCCCATGTTTGGAAAACAAGTCATACAAACAAACTTCTGAGGACGAGAAATGCCTCAGAACCAAGCAGTGGATGTGTTCTTCTGCTAAAAGCTGAAATGAAAAAGCAGCACACCTGCCTCCAGCTGGTCCCCTCCTTTCACATGGCTCACACAGCCTTGCCATGTGAAGTCCCATCCAAGTCAAGCAAGTAGCAATTTTAAAGTAGCACCTAAAGAGGAACTCAGGCAGGGTTTGCCAGCAAAACCCCAGACCCTAAAAGTTCCTGCTGCACAGGCTTTATTTTCATTTCCTTGACCCATTTGCAGAGAGTTGTTACTGATGGCCGGCTCAGTCTCCCTGCACACAGCACACCAATAATAAACAGAGGCCAGCTGACACCCAGAGACACCTGCAGAACACTCACAGTGCCGGATTGTTCAGCCAAGGGGCTGGATGGGTAGCCATCCACTGGCTCAGTACACACACACACACACACACACACGCACACACACACCCATACACACACACACACACGAAAGAAGTTTACCAAGGACCCTCCTGAGGGCCTGCTGGACTGCCAAGAGAGCTGAAAGAAAAGAGCCGCTGACTGTGGGGAGCAGCGTGTGAAAGGGCCTCTGTATGCAGTCATCTGCTTGTGTCCCAAGCACTTGGACTTGCTGAAATTAATTTTGCAAAAGTTTGGTAGAAGCTGCATGCAAGCCTTTGCACAAAGACTTAAAGGCATGGAGCTTATTATTCCAGTTTCTTAGGATCCAACTTCTTATTTATTCATAAATTACATATTTGCCAATGAAAATACTTTGTTGAAGGTCTGATCAAGCAGGTGCATTCAAGTAACCTGAAAAACCTTCACTAACATTTGAAAACTTTTCAGACCTGGGTTTCTTGGAATTGACAACAAAGGTCTTTTTTCCTTCCATGAATTCAAGTTTGAAATAGTTTTCTAAATAATCCAGAAAATATGATTTAAGTTGGTAATGGATCAATAGGAATATATATAATAATATTCACCATGTTCTGAAAGTAACTTATTTCAAATGGAGCCTGCTTGGGATTTAAAATATTCAGTACCCTCAATATTTTTGACTAATGCTCATTCATGATAGGAGAAATAAAGGAAAGCTGATTTTTATAATTGTGAACCTTCAAAAACCAGAGATTAAATTTGCTAACAGTATTTTTGAACTGGATAAGATGTACGAGAGGACATAACAATAGAAAAATATTGAACCCAAAGATGTAACATAACAAGACCAAGGGCCACATAAGATAGGGACAGAGTGAGAATGGAAACTGGATTCCAAACCTCTAATACAATGCTCTTTCTAGAATATTGTGCAGCCTATCTCGTGTATGTCTTCCTTCTGAATTTGTCGATGATACAGTAATCTTCTGTGAGCAAAATGACTAAAAAATTGGGTACTATCTCTAAAATTGCAAGTTAGTGATTCTAGCACATTAAAATATTTTGTCTCGTTAGCAAAGTGCATCTTTCTAATGTTCTTTAAAATCACTTGCATCAAGTCTTAAGAATACAGATATTCTCTGCTTTTTGAAAGTTCTTATCACACCACATTAGTACCTACGTTAGTACCTATTTACAAAAGACCTACATTAGCACCTGTTTGCGCTAACCAAAAGAAATCTGAAGATGATTTTTCACTTTTCCGAAAAAGGTAAAAAGTGCAAATAGCATTCAGTGTTTATTTTGCAGCCAGCTGCTATGGATGCAGTGTGCACCCTGAGCAGGAGAGTGGCCCCGCCAAGCTCCTTCCCCCACACTGCACTCAGCGCCTCGGCATCCAGCCCTCAGTTCTTTGAGCTATGTCTGTAAGCACCTGTGCTTTGTTAGCATCCATTAGCAAGATGTGTTCTGAGGTATTAGAAAAGCCTAGAAGAGGTTATGTTTTGGGTCTGGGAATGCTCAAAAATGTTTTCCTATAAATTAATGGCAATTGCTTCTTCAATTCAGGCCATATCAGCTTACAGAAGGTGGCATAGGAACACCCTACTTCCAGATAGCAGGGGAAACCTGTCGTCCAAACAACTCTTGGGCAAGAGAGAATACACCAGCTGTGGTTTAAGCAGCACTGCAGCTGCAGAAAGTATGTGAGAACTGAAGCTGGAGAAAAGCCAGTTTGCCTCAGAGTCTCACCCGGACCTACTTAGCCCCTCCTCCCTTGCCCTAACCCTAAACACATGCCCTTAGGACTCCTGAGGGACAGGGATGGAACCTGGAGAAAGCAAGAGGTTTAGGTCTTAGTTTGGGGTAACAAGATTGTTCCAAGGCCCTTCTATTGCTTGTTTCACCCTTGCTTGGGTCTTCATCTGCCTCCCACACCTCTCCTCTTTGCTCCAACAGACAACTGAAATCAGTTTGGCCAGTAGTCCCTGCTATATATTAATGAATCAGAAACTATAGCATTTCCCCCATATTGTCTTTTTATGTTTCTATGAAAGAAATCCAAGGGACATACTAGAGACCTTCTCTCACTGCATGTAACCAGAGCAATCAAAGTGGTAAATAACTGGGTTGGTACAATTCTTATATAGGTACATTGGTTCAGTGGTTAAGAAAAATTTCTGTGTTCCTATTCTTCTGATGCTTATCCTTAAAAAAAGATACCCCTGTTCTACATCCAACAGCCAAAATACAGACATTAAATTTTCTTTAGAAGTTTCAGGAACTTTATTATATATTCATTCATTCATTTAACAAATACTGAGTACTACTACACTGACTGAATCGATCTGTCTTGTGCCTGGTAGTGGGTTAAGTATCCTGCATTGATTATGTCACTTCAGCTTTACAGCAATGCATAAATTAAGTACTTTCATTATCCCTCTTTTCTAGATGAGGAAACTGAGGTTCACAGAGGTTAAGTAAGGTGCCCAAGGTTATCCAGCTAAGAAGTTATATATTAATTATTAATTATAATATTATATTATATTAATATATATTAATTATAATATTTGAGTAGTCTCTTCCAAAAATGTTAATTATTGGATCTAGCCACCAAGTGTAGGAGGGTTCACTGTATAATTCCTTGAACTTTTCTGCTTGTTTGTAAATTTTCATAATAAAAGGTCAGGAGAAAAATCACTTTTATTTTCATTCCTATGAAGCTTTCATTGATACATCATATCAATACACATGTGATATTCATTTAGAGCCACATTATAAACTCTAATGCAAAATTAAGATATTCCCAGATAAACAAAGTTAAGGGAGTTCATTGCCACTAGACCTGCCCTGCAAGAAATGCTCAGGCATCCTGCAAATTGAAATGAAAGGACACTAGACAGTAATTTGAAGCCATATGGAGAAATACAAATCTTACTAAACGTAAATATGAACGTTGATGCTAAAATCTTCACAAAATACTATTAAACTGAATTCATTAAAAAGATTATATATCATGACCAAGTAAGATTTATTCTTGAATACAAGGATGATTTAATATACGAAAATCAATTTACATAATACACCACATAACAGAATGGAAGAAAAAAACCCTACATAATCATCTCAGTTGATGCAGAAAAAACATTCAACAAAATTCAACAACGTGGGACTTGATCTCACGACCCTGAGGTCATGACCTGAGCTGAAGTCAAGAGTAGGATGCTTAACTGACTGAGCCACCAGGCGTCACCAAATGCAGCACTCTTTATGAAAAAAACACTCAACAAGCTACGAATAGTTAGAAACTACCTCAACATAGTAAAAGCCATATGTGAAAAACCCACAGTGGGCATCACACTTAATGATGAAAGACTGAAAGCTTTTTCTCTAATACCAGGAATAAGGGAAGGGACAATCCCACCACTCCTATTCAACATAGTACTAAACTGGACCACTTTCTTACACCATACACAAAAATAAATTCAAAATGGATTAAAGACCTAAATGTGAGACATGAAACCATAAAAATCCTAGAGGGGAACACAGGTGGTAACTTCTTTGACATCGGCCATAGCAACTTCTTTCGAGATATGTCTCCTGAGGCAAGGGAAACATAAGCAAAAATAAACTATTGGGACTACATCAAAATAAAAAGCTTCTGCACAGTGAAGGAAACAATCAACAAAACTAAAAGACAACCTACGGAATGGGAGAAGATATTTACAAATGACATATCTGATAAAGGGTTAGTATCAAAAATTTATAAAGAATTTATAAAACTCAACACCCCAAAAATGAATGATCCAATTAAAAATGGCCAGAAGACATGAATAGACATTTGTCCAAAGAAGACATCTAGATGGCCAACAGGCACATGAAAAGATGCTCAACATCACTGATCATCAGGGAAATACAAATCAAAGCTACAATGAGATATCCCCTCACACCTGTCAGAGTGGCTAAAATCAATGACACAAGAAACAACAGGTGTTGGTGAGGATGTGGAGAAAGGGGAACCCTCTTACATTGTTGGGGGGAATGCAAACTGGTGCAGCCACTCTGGAATACACTCTGGAGGTTCCTCAAAAAGTTAAAAATAGAACCATTCTACAATCCAGCAGTTGCACTACTAGGTATTCACCCAAAAAATGTAAAAATACTAATTCAAAGTGATACATGCACCTCTGTGTTTATAGCAGCATTATCTACAATAGCCAAATTAAAGAAACAGCCCAAGTGTCTATAGACTGATGAATGGATAAGAAGATGTGGTATATATATACAATATTACCCATAAAAAAGAATGAAATCTTGCCATTTGGAATGACGTGGATGGAGCTAGAGGGTATTAAGCTAAGCAAAATAAGTCAATTGGAAAAAGACAAACACCATATGATTTCACTCATATGTGGAATTTAAGAAACAAAGCAAATGAGCAACAGGAAAGAAAAAGAGAGAGGCAAACCAAGAAACAGACTCTTAACTATAAAGAACAAACTGATAGTTACCAGGGTGGGGGGGGGTGGAGTCAAATAGATGATGGGAGTTAAGGAGTACACTTGCTGTGATGAGCACTGGGTGATGTATGGAAGTGTTGAATCACTATATTGTACACCTGAAACTAATACTACACTGTATGTTAACCAACTGGAATTTGAATAAAAACTTAAAAAATACTCAAAAAACAGGTAATAATTTACATATAAAGATATTTATTATATAATTTTTGATAATGGCATAAATTTGAAAAAACATGAATGTTCAAAAATTAAATGTTATTTTTATTCAGTGGGGAAAAAATAGTACTAGAAGTCCTAGCTGGACAATTAGGCAAGAAAAAGAAATAAAAGGCATCCAAATAGGAAAAGAACTAAAATTATCTTTGTTCTCAGAGGATAATGATTTTATACTTTGAAAACCCTAAAGATTCCACAAAAATCTCTGAGAACTAATAAATGAATTCAGCCAAGTATCAGGATATGAAGTCAACACACAAAAATTAATTGTACTTCTTTGCACTAACAATAAACAATCTGAAAAGGAAGTTAAGAAAATAATTCCATTTACAATAACATCACAAAGAAAAAAATACTTAGGAATTAACTTAATCAAGGAGGTAAAAAAAATTTTACACTAAAAACTAAAAAACATTGCAGAAAGAACTTAAAGAAAACAAGTAAATGGAAACACATTGCATGTTCATGGATTAGAAGACTTAATGTTGTTAAAATATCCATTCTACCAAAAGTGATCTACAGATTTTATGCAATCCCTGTCAAAGTCCTGACAATGTTTTTTTGAAGAAATAGAAAAATCCATCCTAAAATTCATATGTAATGTCAAATAGCAAAAAAAAATCTAGAAAAGGAACAAAATTGGAACTTCCTGATTTCAAAACATACTACAAAGTTATAGTAATAGAAATAGTGTGGTGCTGGGGTGCCTGGCTGGCTCAGTGGGTAGAGCATGTGACTCAATCTTGGGGTCATGAGTTTAAGCCCCACACTGGGCATAGAGCCTACTTAAAATTAAAAAAAAAGAAAAAAGAAAAAGAAATAATGTGGTACAAAAACAGACATATAGGCTATTGCAATAGAATAAAGAGCTCAAAAATAAACCCTCACATATATGGTCAAATGATTTTCATCATTTCATCAAAGGATGATTACACCATTCGGTGGGGATAGTTTTTTTTTTTTTCAACAAATGGTACTGGCAAAAGTGGATATTCATGCAAATGAATGAAATTGGACCCTTCCTACCACTATATACAAAAATGAACTCAAAATGGATTAAAGACCTAAATGTTGGAGCTGAGACTGTAAGACTCTCAGAAGAAAGCATAGGACAAAATCTTCATGACATTAAATTTGTCAATGATTTCTTGGATATGACTCTAAAGGCCTAGGCAACAACAAAAAAAGACAAAATGGACCATAAAATTTTAAAAATTTTGTTCATCAAAAGACACTATCAACACAATGAAAAGCCAACCTATAGAATGGGAAAAATATATGCAAGTCACATATCTGATAAAGGGTTAATATCCAGAATGTACTCAGAATTCCCAAAACTCAACAACAAAAAAAACAACAACCAGATTCAGAAACCGGCAAAGGACTTGAATAGACGTTTCTCCAAAAAAAGATATACAAATTACCAATAAGGACACAAAAAGTGCTCAAAGCCACTAATCATTAGGGAAATGCAAATCAAAACTGCAATGAGATACAACCTCACACCCATTAAAATGGCTACTATCAAAAACAAACAAAAAAAACAGTAAATAACATGTTGACAGGCTGTAGAGAAATTGGAACTCTTGTGCACTGTCGATGGAAATTAAAACGGGGGTGCCTGGGTGACTCAGTAGGTTAAGCCTTCGGCTCAGGTCATGATCCCAAGGGTCCTGGGATGGAGGCCTGCATCGGGCTCCCTGCCCAGCAGGGAGCCTGCTTCTCCCTCTCGCTCTGCCTCTCCCCTTGCTTGTGCTCTCTCGCTCTCTCTCTCTGTCAAATAAATAAATAAAATCTTTTAAAAAAAGAAAAAAATTAAAATGGTGCAGCTGCTGTAGACAACAACAATTCTTTAAGAACATTAAAAATAGAATGACCATATGATCCAGCAATTCCATTTCTGAGTATATATATATATATATATATATATACCCAAAAAATTGAAGGCAGAATCTCAAGGAGATATTTGTATACCCATGTTCATAACAGCATTTTTCACAATAGCTAAAACCTGGAAGCAATGGAAGTGTCCATCGATGGATGAATAGCTAAGCAAAGCATTGTATATAGATATAATGGAATATTATTATTCTTAAAAAGGAAGGAGATTATGATACATGCCACAACATGGATGAACCTTGAAGCTATTATGTGAAAGAAGCCACAAAAATACAAATGCTGTACCATTCCTCTTATATGAGTTACCTAGAATAATGAAATCGTAGAGACAGAGGTAGAATAATAGTTATCAGAGGCTGAGGGAAGGAGCAAATGGGAAATTATTGTTTAATGTATATAAAGTTTCAGTTCTGCAAGATTAAAATAGTTCTGGAGATGGATGGTAGTGAAGACTTACAACAATATGAATATACATAATACCACTGAACTGCACACTTAAAAATTGTTAAGATGGCAAATTTTACGTTTGTGTATTTTACAATAAAAAATTAAAAGTACAGATGCTGAAATGCAGTCATCCAGCTATTCCAGAATATACTTATTTTTGTAAAATACCAAATTTTTAAAAATGTTACAGGATTCTCAATTGTCAAATAATGTTTGTGAGAACTATCCAGACCCCCATATTATAGCATGAAAAGCACTCAAATGAATAATCACAATAAAATATGATGTGTATTATAAAGGGGACAAGTCCATAGAAAAGTGATCAAGTCTAGTCTAAGGGCAGAATAACCTTCCAGAGAAAGGTAAAGAAGACGAGGAGTAATGGATATGTGTTTAAAGCAGAGGGAATATTTGTACATAGACCCAGAAGCAAAAGAGAGTCCAGCACATTCCGGGAATGAAAAATGTTCAGTGTAGTCTGAAATTGAAGTGTGGCACTCGAGTGTAAGAGGCAAGACTGGAGGCTCAGGAAGGAACTAGAATGAGGAGTATCTTGTAAGTCACGTTAGGAAGATCAGATCCTCCCAAAGGCAGAAGTCAGCCATTGAAGGACTTGAGTGGGGAATTGGCATGTTAGATGTCTCTGGCTACAACTTAGAAGGAGCAAGCCTGAAAACAAAGAACTCAGGTAATTGTAGTAATCCAGGTAAGAGGTGATATTGGCTGGACTAATGTAGTGGAAACAAAAATGGATACAAGTAGACAATCACTCCAGCTAATTAACAAGTGGAAGAGTCAGAAAATAGTGACTGCTGGGGCACCTGGGTAGCTCAATGGGTTGAGCTTCCTATTCTTGATTTCGGTTCAGGTCATGATCTCAGGGTCGTGAGATGGAGCCCCACGTCAGACTCTACACTGTGCATAGAGCCTGCTTAAGATTCTCTCTCCCTCTACCCCTATCCCACCCCCCCTTCTCTCTCTAATAAAAAAAAGAAAATGGTGATGATCTGTAGGAAGAACAAGGAGTTAAGAATGATAACAATGGCTAACTTATTAAAAAGGCTTTTCACGTCCGAGGGATTGCATTAAACATGTTGCATAAGTCATCTCATTTAATTATCACAATAATTAGGTGTTTACTAATTTAGAAATGCTGGGGAATAATTGGATAGGACATAGTAGAAATGAGGCTTCAATCGAAGATGGTTCACTCCCAAGTCCATGCTCCTAAGTACTATTTAGGCAGTTTCTCTTCAACTGGGTAGATGATATGGCCATTTATTAGAGAAAAATGGGAGAGGATGGGTTGGGAAAGAGGGTCAAGAAAGTGAAAATATTTGTAAAACACTTTAATGGAAATAGATGTTATATATAATTTATTAGTTTTGTGATCTAAATGCTGAAAGAAGTTTTACTATTTCTCTTAGGTTAAGTAGGTCAGTTATTAAAAGCATTTAATAATAAACAGCAAATGGAAGGTAATTCTATTTACCAATGTTTCTCAGCCTCGCTGCAAATCAGAATCACCTGTAGAATTTTAAAAATCTAGACATGCCTGGACTTCACCCTGTGTAGTAAATATATGGAGAAGTATCTGTATTTTTCTGAAACTTCTCAGAGATGCCAGGGCTGCAAGCCACCATTATATAGGATTTATGCCAGTGTTTTTCACAATAGGAGAGCAAGATTGCTGGCATTAGGAATCTAGGAGTGCTTATTAAAATGCAAATTTTCAGTACATTCTCATGCTTCTAAATCAGAATATCTGGGAATGTGGCCCAGAAACTGCATTTTAACTGGCTTCCCAAGTGATATTTCTATACAATAAACTTTGACAACTATTATTATATGGTATTTATCTGCATTTGTATTACAGATATCTTAATAATAAAAACCATATCATCACTCTTCCATATGTGTAACACTGATACTGTCCATTGAGGACATACCATTTTAGCATCAAATAGTTTTCTGTTCCTTCTTGTTAACTGTTTAAAAGCATAATACTTCATTTCTCATCATTCCTAAATTAGTTACTCTTGAGTGAAAGAGAGAACACAAATCCTTGAATCAGCAGGAACTGGTACTTGTTAATAGTGTTCCAAACGATTTTGCATGTCAGAACTATACTATGCCGATTCATAATAAATCTAGGCCATGGCAAGTTTACAGGATCTCTTTCCAAATAAGGCTTCCACAGAAGACATGTGTCAGATTTGTTTTTTTGTGTGTGTCAGAACAATGAGCACAATATGAATGGATTTCTACCCCTCTGATGTTCCACAATATATGTTGGTTACTGCTCACAGACTTTTAAGTCCCCCCTGGAGTTGGCCTCCTGTGTGTCCATTAGTTAGGGCTGTCGTGTACAGTGATGCAGGATACACACTGCATAACCCCAAGAAGCACCATTCATATGTGGTCTATGATGTGCAACCTGGTGCCAATTCCCAGGGACAATACATATACCCCAGGGGAATTTTACATTCTAAATTATGTCTTGCTTTACTATTTCCTATTATATCACATTGGAAAGCATGGGCATTACTTGAAAAGGTAGATGTAAATTTGTTGACTAAAATAACTTAAAAGCCCATTGGTAAATAAAAGAAAAGCAAGACACGTATTCACCAAAATGAAATTTAGTTCAGAAAAAAAAAGTGATAAAGACTGTGTCTGCTGATTACAAAAGAATTGTATACAATTTTCAAAAATATTACATTTATTTAAAGTAAATATAAAGTTCTGATTTTTCCTTAATTTGGCTTTAACTTAAAATGTAAGGATTTAAGATTGTCTATTTTAATCGTGACTGCTTAAGTGTTAAGTAGATGATTATTAATTCATTTGTAGAGCAATAATGTTTGTTATCACAAAAGTGGAGGTCCTACTTAGAGAATGTTTTCTATTACAGAAATATCTGTTGTGGGATTAAGTAAATGTTTTTATCAAACAGGTTCCTCTATAAAAATCACCACTTTATATTTACATTCTAACAAGAAGATGATGGTATGTCTCAACTGTTTTAAGAAATTTGACATATTATTACCATTTAGAAATAGCTAGTTAAAAGAATTCTAATTCTTAAAAAAAAGGTTTTTCTCTTTTACTTTAGACTTGTTTTACTTTTTTAATCTTCTAAGTACAAGAGTCTTCTAAATAAAAGAGTTTAAATGTGAAATACTCATAAATGGAAGAGAGTACTACATTTTAACATTGGTCAGTTTAGGGTAATTATAAGTTCTTGACCATATATTTTAACAATACTTTATTCAATTAGTATGGGATTATGCAAAACAGATTTTGCAGTATTTACTGAACATAGTAACCAAAAGTGGGTCAAACATTTTGGATAATAAAAGGCACAATTTACAAGCCCATAAACCCCTATTTTATGAAATACTGTCATTTTAATTTCAGAATGTTGTAGTGAAGACAAATACATTAATGGTTTTGGACCCCAAAATATATTAAATATTGATACTTAAAATCAACACTTGCTAATTTGGGAACCATTAGCGCATGAGATTACCACCTCCCCCACATACACACTCATCTTGCCCTCTCCAGCTACCATGCTTCATTGTTACTTTTTTTTTTAAGATTTTATTTATTTGAGAGAGAGAGAGAGAGAAAGGGCACGAGCATGAGCAGGGGGAGAGGCAGAGGGAGAGAGAATGGGAGAAGCAGACCCCCCTACTGAGCAGGGAGGACAGTATGTGTATGTGGGGCTTGATCCCAGGGGCCTGGGATCATGACCTGAGCCGAAGGCAGACGCTTAGCTGACTGAGCCACTCAGGCGTCCCTTCACTGTTACTTTTACATTATTAACCATTCTATGAGTGGGGAGAGAAATATCATGTACTGACCCTACTATGTGCCACACAGTGTGTAAGGCAGGTACTTTTATGGAATCAGGAGGGGAAAGAGAAGAGGCAAAACATAAATGAGACAATTTTGTTACTGCTTGACAGCTCTAATAAGCTTAAGGAAATATATAACACTGTTGATTAAAAGTATGCTTGGGGGTTTTTCTCAATATTTCATACATTCATTCTGATTCTCCCAGAATAGGAGCGACTGCTTGATTATTGGAGATATTTTCACGAATATGGAATTTTAAATACAAGTAAACAGTGGAACCTACCCTATAGAGAAAATCTATACTAGATTTCTAGTAGACTAAATGTTTGGTAGAATATGCTTATTCTAACAAAGGGAAAAGCTTCCTTGTGGAGGTGAAATAACATTTGTTCTCCCCAGCACTCGACATTACTGCTACAATGACACACAAGATGACTCCATGTCAACCTTCTCAATGAACAAGAATTAATTTTTGGCACAGAAGAGAGTAAGAAATGGGAAACGGCAGAGAACATCCCAAATCAGTGGCACATTACCGAGCATATGGAACTAGTAAGTTCACAGGTTAGATTCACAGGAAGAAAGAAGCACAAAGGTAAAGCTCCTTCAGTCATCCGATGGGAAACAGTCGCTGTTTGCTAACCGTATGCGTATCTAAAGAAGCAGAATGCTCAGATTTGGGGGTTTTTTGGCTTTATTTTGCCTTTGCTTTTCCTCACAGTGGCTGTGTATTCCCAGTTCGCTCACATTACAGAGCCCTCAATAAATAGTTACCAAATGGATGAGGCAGTGCGTATTTCTAAGGCTTGCTTGTGGTTAAAGGCACTGGACGGTGCCGCGTGAGCCAGAGTTGTACTGAGGAAGAAGTGTCGTGGGCCAGGTGTGCGAAGAACGCCATGGTCCCCTCATCTGTGAAGTGCCTCCCTGCCTTGTGGGTTGTGGTGAGGATTACTCCAGACCACAGCTCTTTACGAGAGTGTCCAGCACCAAACAAACGCTGGATGGCTGCTAAGGTCACTATACTGTTATCTGTGCCGCCACAGCTGACGCCTCATGTGAGGCCACAGGGTGTTGGAAGCTCCAAGTTTTATGACTAAAAGGATTTTCACTGAGTGTCCAGTCAGACTGTGCCACTTTTCAGCCAAAAAATTCAGTGGCTTCCTCGGACTAGACTCTATCTGGGCTTGCTGTGACAGAGGAAGGGACACAGATATTCAGGATAAGGGCATAGCCATTTCATGCCCGTTATATCAGGCTAAAAAATTATTACTAATCTTCGAGCCCCTTATAACAGTTCACATATAGCAGGAGCAGAGCCTTCTTCACTTCCAGTTGCCCCATCCAACCGCTCATCAAGTTATGACAATGTTACCTTCAAATATTTCTTGAGTAGTATTTCTCAAATTTTAATGTATACATAAATCACTTTAGGATCTTGTTAAAATGCAGTTTCTGTTTCAGTCGGTCTGGAGTCAAACACATTTTATAAACTAAATACAACTGAGTATGGTATCCGGACAAAAAAAAGAAAAGAAAAGAAAAGGTGGTTTATTACCAGCACTCCAGAAATCAATTGCAGTGTGGGCTCAATGGTGGCCCCCAAAGATAATAGGTCCTAAGCCCTGGAGCTCGTGAATAGCACCTTGTATTGTAAAGGTTTGATAGACACAATTATATTAGTGTCGAAATGAAAATGTTGTCCTGAATTATCCAGTTGGGTCCTAAATGCCATCCCAAGTGTTAGAGAGACCGAGGGAGATCAGACACACAACGAAGACCATGTGAAGATGGAGGCAGAGGTCCGAGCAATGCAACCAGAAGAAGCTGGCAGAGGCAAGGAGTGGATTCTCCCCCTAAAGCCTACAGAGGAAGTGTAGACCTGCCAACACCTTGATTTGGGATTTCCAGACTCCAGAAAGGGGGGAGAATAAACTTCGGTTGCTCTAAGCCATAAAATCGATGATCGTTTCCACAACAGCAATAGGAAACAAATATATAGGATTTAATTCCTTTTTAAATCAAATACCCTTCATCCTTTAGTGTCATTAAAATTCATGTCCTTTTCTGAGAACACTTTTAAGAACCTGAAGAAGATGGGTAAAAGTCCCTTGTATGATATCCTCACATACTGCATGATATAACTTACTCATTTTTCTCATTTTACTTTTCAGTTTTAGATACACTTATATATTTAGCAGTGAGATATTTCTGTATCTCAATGACTAGGGCTTAAAACAACACAATTTATCTTACTGTTGTGTGGGTCAGAAATCTGACACGGGTCTCAGGATGAAATCAAAGTATCAGGAGGGCTGAGTTCCTATCTGCAGACTCATGGAGGCAATCACTTCTCTTCCCTTTTCTTGCTTCCAGAGGTTGCCCACATTCCTTGGCTCAGGGCCCCCTTCTTCCTTAGTCAAAGCAGTAATGTTACATCTTTCTGACCCTTCTTCAGTAGTCACATCTCCCTCCCTGATGACAGCTTTTAAGAGCCCTTGTGATTATACTGGGTTGACCCAGACAGTCCAGGATAATCTCTCCATCTCTGGGTCCTTAATTTTAATCACAAAGTCAGAGTCTCTTTGCCATGTAAGGTGATGTATTCACAGATTCTAGAAATTCAGATGTGGACATTGTGGGGGGGGCATTATTTGCCTACCGTACCTGCTGGATAGTATTTCTAGTTCTTCAACCTAATTTTGATGATGGAGGTTTTGATATTTCCCATTACTTTTAGAAAACAGCCTTTTAATGACTTTTTTTAAAATCTTTTTTTTAAAGATTTTATTTATTTGACAGAGAGAGAGAGTGAGAGAGAGCACACATGAACGAGGGAGAGGGGCAGAGGGAGAGGGAGAAGCAGGCTCTCCACTGAGCAAGGAACCCGATGCAGGGCTTAATCCCAGGACCTTGGGATCATGACCTGAGCCAAAGGCAGACGCTTAACCAACTGAGCCACCCAGGTGCCCCTGATTTTTTTTTTTTTTTTACCTTAACTGTATTTTCTAAGGTCACTCACCTAAAGAGTTCTTATTTAAAGCATTACTCATCCAACTATTTTATCTTTTTATACTGCTGCTAAATACAGTTCTAGGCTGTCAACTATTTTAGGAATCATTATTGTTAGGGTAATTTTTATACTGGAATTATTGTTTTCCTAAAGAAGGGGTGCATAATTTTAAAACTTATAGCCATCATGCTGTACACTACACCCCCAGAACTTGTTTATATCTGGAAGTTTGCACCTTTGGACCACCTTCACCCATTTTGCCCACTCTCAACCCCCTGCTTCTGGCAACCACCAATCTGTTCTGTTTTTATAAGTTTGGGTTTTTTAGATTACACATATAAGTGAGATCAAACAGTAACAGCCTTTCTCTGTCTGACTTATTTCAGTGAACATAATGCCCTCAGGGCCCATCCACATTGTTAGAAATGGCAGGATTTCCTTTTTTTTGGTGACTGAATAATATTTCAGTGTGTGTGTATGTGCACATATATATACCACATTTTCTTTATTCATTCATTCATTCATTCAGTGGACACTTAGGTTGTTTCAACATCTTGACTATTGTGAATAATGCTGGAAGGAACATTAGAATGCAAATATCTTTTCAAGATAGTGATTTTGTTTCCTTCAGGTAATGACCAGATGTGGAATTACTGGATCAGCTCATAATTATATTTTTAATTTTCTAAGGAAACTCCATACAGTTTTCCAATGTGGCTGAACCACTTTAGATTCCTACCAACAGTACACGATTCTCTTTTCTCCACATCCTCACCAATACTTGTTATCTCTTGTCCTTTTGATACTCTCTGTTGTAACAGGTATGAGGTGTTATCTCATTGTGGTTTTGATTTGCATTTTCCTGATGATCAGTGATGCTGAGTACCTTCTCAAGTATTTGGTGATCACATGTATGACTTCTTTGGAAAATGTCTTTTTAGTTTCTCTGCTCATTTTTAACTGGATTTTTTTTAGGGTTTTGTTTTTGGGGGGCTTTTTGTTGTTTATTTTGCTATTACGGTATATGAGTTTTTATGTTTTGAATATTAACCACTTATCAGATATATGATTTGCAACTATTTTCTCTCATTCTATAGATTGCTTTTTCATTGTTGATGTTTTCCTCTGCTGTGCAGAAGCTTTTTAGTTTGATGTAGTCCCATTTGTTTATTTCAGCTTTTGTTGCCTTTGCTTTTGGAGTCAAATCCAAAAAATCATTGCCAAGACCTATATCAAAGAGCTTACCCACTACATTTCCTTCTAGGAGTTTTATGATTTCAGGTCTTACAATCAAGTCTTTATTCCATTTTGAATTATATGTATATGTGTGTATGATGTAAGATGCAGTTTCTTCTCCTGCATGTGGCTGTCCAGTTTTCCCAACACCATTTGTTGAAAAGACTGTCCTTTCCCCATTGTATATTCTTGACTCCTATGTCATAAATTAATTGACTATATATGCATGGTTTTATTTCTGGGCTCTTTAGTCTATGCCATCGGTCTGTGTGTCTATTTTTATGCCAATGCTATACCGTTTTGAGTATTATAGTTTTGTATTAGAGCGTGAAATCAGAACATGTGATGCCACCAACTTTGTTCTTGTTTCTTAAGATTGCTTTGGTTATTTGAGATCTTTTTGGTTCCATACAAATTTTAGGATTTTTTTTCTATTTCTGTGAAAAATTCCATTAGAATTTTGATAGGGACTGCACTGAACCTGTAGATTGCTCTGGGTACTATGGAAAATTTAACAATATTCTTATAAACCATGAGTATGAATATCTTTCAATTTATTTGTATCTTCATATTATTTCATTGATGTCTTATTGTTTTTAGTCTATAGATCTTTCATCTCCTTGGTTAATATTACTCAGGTATTTTATTCCTTTTGATGCAATTCTAAAAGGGATTGTTTACTTCATTTTTCTTTTTTTAATTAATTTTTCAGTTCAAGTATAATTAACATACAGTGTTATATTAGTTTCAGGTGTACAATATAATGATTCAACAATTCTACACATTTTTCAATGTTCATCAAGATAAATGTACTCTCAATTCCCTTTATCTATTTCACCCATCTCCTAATTCACCTCCCCTCTGGCAACCACCAGTTTGTTCTCTGTATTTAGGAGTCTGGTTTTTGTTTGTTTGTCTCTTTTTTTATATTTGCTAATTTGTTTTGTTTCTTAAATTATACATATGAATGAAATAATATGATATTTGACTTTATCTGACTATTTCACTTGGCATTATACCCTCTAGGTCTATTCATGTTGTTGCAAATAGCAAGATTTCATCCTTTTTATGGCTAATATTCCTGTGTGTGTGTGTGTGTGTACCACATCTTCTTTATCCATTCATTTGTTGATGGACACTTGTGTTAATTTTTCTTTCTTATAGTTGGTAGGGGTACATATAACTTTTATTTTATTTTTTTAAGATTTTATTTATTTGAGAGAGAACGAGAGAGAGAGAGAGCATGAGGCGGGGAGGGTCAGAGGGAGAAGCAGATTCCCTGCTGAGCGGGGAGCCCCACGCGGGACTGGATCCTGGGACTCCAGGATCATGACCAGAGCCAAAGGCAGTCGCTTAACCAACTGAGACGCCCAGGCACCCCATACATATAATTTTTAACAGTATTATTTTAAAATGTATTGTTTAGTAACTTGTTAGGTGATCTCTTTTGAGGTGAATAATAAGAATTAAAAAAAAGAATTACCTTATTTTTCTAAATTAGCAAGCTGAGATGGAGAGATTGGCTTTATCAGTACTTGTCAAAAGCGGGGGGAAAAGCCAAAATTAGAGGTAAGAAATATTTTGCCTATAATTTTTTTACTTCTTTAAATCTTATTGTCACCAATTTACTGACTCATTTTTTAACTTATTAACTGTATATGTTGCCTAAATGTTAGAGAAAATTAGCAGACTCTCATCTGCTAATATTTTAGGTATGTGGACACTTGTGCTTGTCTCAAATTCACAAATTCATCAAAACCTATTAAATTCCTTTCTTCCAGTGAGCCTATCCTGATCATCCCAACCCAAAGTGATATGGTACTTCTTCCAAAGACTTAAACTGCTTATCTTGTATATTGATCATTTGATGCTGCCTTGAATTATTCATCATTTTTTATTTGATTAAATGTTTTCTTCCAGTTGAATTGTGAGCTACTTGGTGGCGAATGATAAACATTATATTTCTTCACACATCTTTTGTGCTTATAATACTGTTCTGCCCATTGTAGGTAATTAGAGTACATTTGCTTGTTGGTCAACAGTATCACATCCTCATCCTCATCATAATTATCAGCATCTTCAATAAGCATTTCATTTACTGAGAAAATGACAAGTCATTGTCTAGAACAGCAAAGAACATCTTCAAAAACGTTTAACACATTTTTGTTGCATCATACACAGGGAAGAAAGTA
The DNA here is from genome assembly GCF_964656455.1 of Halichoerus grypus. Classification (NCBI taxonomy): domain Eukaryota; kingdom Metazoa; phylum Chordata; class Mammalia; order Carnivora; family Phocidae; genus Halichoerus; species Halichoerus grypus. Next base: position 64,640,841 of record NC_135714.1, read on the forward strand.
CCATCTCTTGTACTGGGGAATTCAAGGGCCAGTTATATGCACCAAAATGTTGTGTGATCTAATGGAAATTTTAAGAAATTGAAAAAATCAGGAGATCTGTCCCTCACTCCACCTCTTCAGGCCTTCATTAACAAATTACTTTAGGCAATCTGGGTCATATTGACCAATGCTCTATTCTTCATCTTCAGAATTGCCACTGTGGTGGGGTGCCTAGGTGGCTCAGTCTGTTAAGCATCTGACTCTTGATCTCAGCTCAGGTCTTGATCTCATGGTCATGAGTTCAGGCCTCATGTTGGGCTCCACATGGAGCCTACTGAAAAAAAATAATTGCCACAATGGCGATGTCTTTCATGTATACACCATTAGGCTATACTATGGGCAAAATGAGAAAATACAAGATAATTTACTTTAAAAGATAAAGAAATTCCTTATAAAAGCCAAATTCTTATTCATGATCATCTCAAAATCACATTCTCAGATAAGAATTCCCAAGAGGGCTGCAGCTGGGTGGCTCAGACTGTTAAGCATCTGCCCTTAGCTCAGGTCATGATCCTGGAGTCCCAGGATCGAGTCCCAAGATCGAGTCCTGCATTGGGCTCCCTGCTCATCAGAGAGTCTTCTTCTCCCTCTGCCCCTCACCCCACTCATGCTCTCTCACTCTTTCTGTCTCTCAAATAATAAAATCTTTTAAAAGAGGTCTTAAAATAAAAAGAATTCCCAAGAGGATAATGGGTTTTATTTTTTTTAATTTTATTCTTTTTATTATGTTCAGTTAGCCACTGTATAGCACACCATTAGTTTTTGACGTAGTGTTCAGTGATTCATTAGTTACGTATAACACCCGGTGCGCATCACAACACCGGATAATGGATTTTAAAAGACATTTTCTGTGGAATTCCCATTTTATAAATCTCCCTGAATGTGTTTCAAAGTAATTAAAGCCCCTGCTCTCCTTTGCAGAGCTGCACGAGAGCAACTCATTTGACTTCCTTGCTTCTGAGACCTTGAAGTTCCTGGGAAACATTCAAGAATGATCGGGGTCCTGGCAAGGAAAAACCAAGCTCACTGTGAAGCTTAATGTATCTTAATTATTATTCTTGTCCCCACAGTACAGGTGACAAAACTGCCTTATGGGATTGTGGTGAGTTGCAAATGAGATAACTTTTGTGAAAACCCTTATGCAAAAGCTTAATGGTTTTAGGTGTTTAACCTAGGAAAATTGAAAATGTTCATCTCTTAATCTATTTTTGTTGATGTTAATAAGAAGTATATATTTTATGAAAAATGCACAAATTTGCCACTTCAGATTTGAGTGATCCACATTCAAATTAATGTTTCTCATAATCAGAATGTGTAATCTGAACTAGATGGTGTGTGCTATGCTCTAATCTCCATTAATTAATAAGATATAGCATTAAGGGGGTGGCTCAGTCAGTTAAGCATCTGCCTTCAGCTCAGGTCGTGATCCCAGGGTCTTGCTCAGCGGGGAGTCTGCTTCTCTCTCTCCCTCTGCCTGCCGCTCCCCCTGCTTGCACTCTCTCTTTCTCTCCCTCTGTCAAATAAATAAATAAAATCTTTTAAAAAAAGATATAGCATTAAGTACTTGTATGGCTATGTCTGTCAAAAACTTTAAAAATGCTTAAACAAGTCATACAGGCAGAAAGGACTTGGATGACTTGATATTTTAAATTGACATCAATATAAGTAGACAAGTTGGTATTTTGGCCTAAAGGTAAATGTTACTTTATTTTGGTATAATTATCATAGTTTAGAACAAAAGTATTTTACAAGGGTAGATAACAAAGACAAACACACATTTATTATTATTATTTTTAATCTTGAGATCACAATTTTGTATTTGCACATTACCCTTAAACTACATCCTGCATGTTTTGGATTTCAGAGAGTTTAGGATTAAGGGAAGTTCTTTTTATCTAATGCTTATTCTCATGGTTTGTTTTGATTTTTTTTCCTTAGCATGATACATAAAAGTTTTGAGTTCTTTAAAAATTCTCTGGATTTATGAGCAAAGGAAGAAGAGGATTAAGATGATTTTATTTTTATTTAATATTTATTAAGCACACAAGTTATTCCAGAGTTTTTGGAAAATACCAAACTAAAATAGCCTCAGAATATGTGTTTGCCTTTTAGATTTTTAGATCCAGATGCCTAACCAATCCTGCCACCTTCCTTTTACAGAAGAATTGAGTCATGAAAAACTCAGGTTGTTTCTCTGTGGTCGTAGAGCTGTCTAATAGCAGAACTGGGAATAGACACTGATGTTTTCAGTCCCACGCAGTCCAGATTCTTTCCACTATACCAAACTGCCACTCATGGCAACTGAATGTTTCCAAGAAGGATAAATATGTAATTATGCATTAGAATGGAAGAACACAAGAGGCAAGGATGCTGTTGTTCATCCATGTGCCCAGCATGCAATAACAAGAAACACTTCATAAATATATGTTGAATAATTGAGTTGCTGACTGGTGCTCATTTAACTCTATTACATGGCATAGGAATCAGTGCATCATCTTTGACTGAGTTAAACATCTTAATTGAAGCCTAGCTGTTCAATTAGCCTTCAATTTGTGGTCTCACTGACATAAAGGCCACAAATTCTTCCTATCTCAGAGGAAATTACCACCTCTAGAACACTGGTCTCAAAAATCCTAATGCTCAAAGTGACCATACAAAGGTCCCTGGACTGCTCTCATTTTAAGTTAATATTCTAACACAGCCCTGACTATGTTGTTCTGCTGCCTAGATGAGTAGATAAGTCCTCACAGGCTCAGCAATTTCTATCACAATAGGGTCCTTTAACAAGATTTTTAAGAAACCAAGTAAGTAATTCACAAATTCCAAAATCAAAATGTATGTCACATCTAAGGCAGTATTATGTCTATATTTTGATCTAAATCCGAGAAATATATTTGATCCCCAGACAACTAAAACTTGTGTGACAACAACCTTCGCTGATAGGACTCTCAGGCAAATGAGCATCATCTTTTAAAATGAGACTTTTGTCCCAAATCCCAAAGTAGACCCATCATGAGCTAAGCTAAACCACATAAAAGGTGCTTTTTTGTCTATAATAGATTTTGTCCTAAGTGACCAAAGACACTTGAAGTAGATTGAGAGGCCTTCTTCCTGTCGCCTTTTCACCCAAGCCCTCTCCTAAATCTTTGCTTACCAGTCTGATAAGAAAGTCTGGGCAAGAAAACAAGCCAGAATTTCTTTCTATGGACAAGAGGAAACTAGCCTCAACTATTTACCCCAGTCTTTCTCAGTGTGCAAGCAAGGAGAAGAGACTGCAGCCCATGACTCCTCTGCTGGACACACATCCTGGAACCCAACACATCACTTTGTCTGGGGGTGGTATGAGGAAGATAATTGCTGGGGAAGGAGAGCTGGGGGACTTTGGCTGAATCTTCCTCCAGACAGAAGCAATAAATTATACATAGATGAGAAGAGGCTGCAGCATGCTCTTGGGTAATATCCATTGATTACTGAGTTCTAATCCTGGTTGTTCACCTACTATATGGATGAACTTGACCAAGTTAAATATTTACCAGTTCTATCCCAGACACTAGGGAACTGTTGGCATCTCTTTCCTTTTTCATATAACTGGCTTTCTTTGCTATGAGGATGACAGAGTGGCAGTAGTGTTTAAATGCTGAAGAAAATGGGCTCAGGAATCAGACAGACTTGGCTTCTAATTCCAGCTCTGTCACATAACTCTGGAAAATCACCTCTCTTAAGTCACAGTTTTCTAATCAGTAAAGTGGATGTGATAAATGTGCTTGCTTAGTAAGTTCACTGAGTGTTAGCTGAAATAATGCATGTAAAGTGTTTAGCATGACCCAGTTTCATCATTCAGTAAATATTAGATTTTAATAACAAGAGCCAAAGCTTAGGTGTGAGCTTAAATGGGATAAGGGAAGTGGAGGCCTTTCAGGCAGCTATGGTCTTAGACGCAGGCTTAGTTTAGGCACCTCAGTAACATGGTCTGTTCTCAGGTGATTGAGTCTAAGGCCTTAGGCTCTGACTCCAGGTATTGCCACCAAAGCCTCCAAGTAGTCACGAATGTTTGCCAGTCTTAAGTTTGTATTTCCTTCAGACTCCTTGCAGGAGTAGGTAGTGGATAAGGTTTGAGGGCCTGGGGTATTCTTTAGCTAAATACAATATTATTACCATGTCTTTAACTGTAACGTAGGTTAAATGTCAACACACTGAGAAAAACACAAACAAATAGAATTTATGTCTACTGTGCTCATGTTGGTAGAGCAGTCCTTACCCTGAAGTGTTAGGGCCAAGTTTTCACCCTATTTGGGCATCTTGGTCATCCCTTCTGCTTTATCCTCCATTCCCATCACAGCATATCTGCTCAGACCCCACACTGTCTTCTCTAAGAGACTTTTCAGATTCTCCATTGATGTCTTTAAATTAAAATCTGACCATGGTATGCATAAAGCTACCCAATGACTTCCCATTACATTTATATCAAATTGAAAGCCATTCTTTGAGCCCATCTGGCCTACAGAATTTGGTTGTTTCCTAATGCCAAAATTTATCCAATGTCATTCCTTTTTTTTTTTTTTTAAAGATTTTATTTATTTATTTGACAGAGAGAGACACAGCGAGAGAGGGAACACAAGCAGGGGGAGTGGGAGAGGGAGAAGCAGGCTTCCCACGGAGCAGGGAGCCCAATGCGGGGCTCAATCCCAGGACCATGGGATCACAACCTGAGCCAAAGGCAGATGCTTAATGATTGAGCCACCCAGGCGCCCCTATCCCATGTCATTCCTTCCCTAACCCAGCCACATTGGCTTCTTTTCTGTTTCTTGAACCAGCTAGGCTATTTCCTGTATGAGGGCCATTGCACTTGCTTTTCCTTCTGCCTAGAATGTTCTTCCCTTGCAGTTTCTCATGGCTTTCTCACTATTCAAGTTTCAGTTAAAATATTTTCTTCTCCAAAAGGCCTGATTTAAGCTCCCTATCTAAAGTAGCTAGGCCCTTTCTAATCAATATCAACTTTATTGTTCTCACAGCACAGTATCTCTATCTGCAATTATTTGCTTACAAATGCATGGTTCTTCTTTCTCCATTTAAAAAAGCAATCTATTCAATTCACAGAGCTCACCACAGCACATACCCTCCCCAGTGTCTATCACCCAGCCACCCCATCCCTCCCACCCCCACCACTCCAGCAACCCTGTTTGTTTCCTGAGATTAAGAATTCCTAATACCGATGAGATCATATGATACATGTCTTTCTCTGATTGACTTATTTCACTTAACATATGTTAAAAAAAAAAAAAAGAAGATAGTAGGAAGGGAAAAATGAAGTGGAGTGGGAATTGGAGGGGGAGACGAACCATGAGAGACTGTGGACTCTGAGAAACAAACTGAGGGTTCTAGAAAGGAGGGGGGTGGGGGGATGTGTTAGCCTGGTGACGGGTATTAAAGAGTGCCCGTACTGAATGGAGCACTGGGTGTTATATGCAAACAATGAATCATGGAACACTACATCAAAATAAATAAATAAATAAATAGGAAAAAAAGCGCAATCTATTGAGAACAGGGATCTTATTTTATTCACCATTTATCACCAGTTTCCAGAACAGTGACTTGCTCATGGACTGTCAATAAATATTCATTACATGTGAGAATGAATGAATGGCCTGAAATCTTCCATGAATAGTAGGCTGGTCTTGGATGCTTGGGTGGCTCAGTCGGCTAAGCATCTGGCTTCGGCTCAGGTCATGATCCCAGGGTCCTGGGATTGAGTCCTGCATTGGGCTCCTTGCTCAGTGGGGAGCCTGCTTCTCCCTCTGCCTGCCGCTCTCCCTGCTTGTGCTCTCTCTCTCTCTGACAAATAAATCAATAAAATCTTTAAAAAAAATAGTAGGCTGGTCTCCATCTATTCCCCTTTCCATATCTCTGGAATTTATTCAGCACTGAATAATAAATAATGTTTAGAACTTTGCTACCTTCATAGCAATGATCCTTTATATAACCCTTTAACTTCAGAGATGGTCACCCTGCATTTCACCTTCCTGGTAACACTACAGTCTTCCCTTGTGCATTTGCTCCCTGTTTGCTGGGTGGAGCACCATCACCTCTATTTTTGGATGAGGGAGGGAGAGGTGGGAGACTTAGTAACCCTTAGATAGACCCTAGAGCTCCCACCAGAAGGACCTCACTTCCAGGCGGTGTCACTTGGCAATATCTGGTCCCAGAAAACATGAAGACATCTCTAAATTCTTAGAGTTTCTCTTATGCCCTTTAAGCAATTTCTACAACTGTTGTTTTCACATTGTTTTACCTTTACATTCTTCATTTGTTCATTACCATGCCATTCCTCATAATCCTATTTATTCTTTCCCACTCTCATTTGCATTTTCTATACCCCTCAATGGAATCCCCCAATAATTTAAGCAAGAAAATGTAGCAATCAAAATGAATTTCTATCATGCCTAATTTCCTTAATTCAAGTAGCCATTCATTTATTTACTCAACAAATAGTTAATGAGTGCCTAGTATACTGTGTCATATACTGTTCAAAGCCTTGGAATATACTAATGAACAGGATAAAGTCTCTGCCTTCAAGTAGCACACGTTCTGGTAGGTGTTGACAGCAATAAATAAAAATATGTATTATAAACACATATAATATGTTGAGACAACAGATCTATTTTGATTGTCCATCTTTATTCTTAAAGCTTAAAATTTTGTTTCATTGTGAATAGACATGATATATATGAATTCTGAATGGTGCCTTAATTAAATCATGATTTAGTCAATACACTGTAGTTTATTCAGTAACAATTGAAATATGAGAAGAGTTCACCATGTCCCATCATTCTTTTTGTCCCATCATTTTTAATTTGAGAGTTTTCTTATAAAAAATGGATTAACTTGAATAAGTAACCAATATACTGATACCTCTCAAGAACATCTAAGTTCTTCCATTGTGTCTACCCCTAACCCCAAACAGCCACTTGTTATTCGTAATTTAAATGTGTGGATATCATTTTAAAGGTCTTTTTTCTCTAAGACTAAACATTTTAGAGGTCTGTAAGATCATGGGAAAAATAGTCACTTCCTTTGATCTCTACCCTAATTAGATCACAGGTTTTTAAAAGTTTCTTTTTTATTTTTTAAAGATTATTTATTTACTTATTTATTTGAGAGAGAGAGAGAGAGAGAGAGAGACAGCACAAGCGATGGGGAGGGAGAAGCAGACTCCCTGCTGAGCAGGAAGCCTGATGCTGGGCTCAATCCCAGGACCCTGGGATCATGATCTGAGCCAAAGGCAGACGCTTAACTGACTGAGTGACCCAGGTGCCCCTAAAAGTTTCTTCCATCAACTGAAGAGCTTGATATTTTATCTATAGGTTAAAGAAAAACAGTCACCCTGAACTCAAGTGGAAGCCCCCAGTGATCAAGCAAAGAAAGTGAAATAAGAATTTGAGTAATTTCTTTAGGTCCTGCACAATCTTGTATAGAAGAGAAGGTTAGGACAGTGTGAGTTTTCATAACCCCACTATGTTTTTAATTTATGCTTAGGGTTGAAGACATCCTCCTAGAGAATGTACTCGTTATCATAGCAACAATTCACTATTAATTTTGAGACATTCTTCTATGCTTGCTGGAATGCAGACTGGTGTATTAGAGGGAGCAAAGACATGAGTTAATAAACCATCATTAAAAGCTCTAACTCAGCTACTAACTAACTGTGAGTCCTTGGGCAAAATATTTAATGTTTTTCTTATATGATTAAAAAATGGAAATAAAAATGACTAACTTACTTAGCATAAATATAAGTAAAGCCCCTGTCTCATAGAGGATTATCAATAAAGTGTGACTGTTACACTTTTACTATCAAGCAGGCAGATGGCTCATGCCCATTTTGAGGTTAACATATGGGAAGTGGATAGAAGAAAGATATTTTTTACTGTTTCTTTTCCTTTGTTCATTTATGCATTTAATCAATAAACATTTTGTGTGTCTTCTTTGCTGGGCATGAGACTTGACTGTGGAGGAACCGAGATGCACGTTAGCATTCCTGATCAGAAACAGCTCACAATCTAATAGGGGCACAAAGCAGTCAAAAGTCCAATAAGATACAGTGTGAGCATTTAGGGAAGAGATAAGAAATGGTTTGTTTGAGGACACTGCATGATAGGGCTTTGTCCCACAGAATCTTCCAAGAAGATGAGTTTCAAAGGATAGAAGAAAATGCTTAGATGGCAAAGGAATGGAAGTTTATTCCAGATTTCCAGATGGAGAGGTTGTTTGTTGTCTTCACTAGACTATGAACTCCATGAGGTCAGGGTCTTATTTTGTTCACTATTATATCTCCAGCACCGAGGACAGCACCGGGTACACACTGGTTTCCCTTAAGTATATTTGAATTAGCCCCTCCAAAACATAGTATGATTTACTCTATTCAGAAGTCTATATTAAAACACATAAATGAGGGTTTTTTTAAACTGAGAATTGTGTGGAGACAATGAAAGGATTTCTTGAGATTGACAAAATTCAGTCCATAATGAGAATGATAAATAATTTATTACAAATTCATATTCAATCTATTGTAAAGCCTATCTAGTGAATTTAGATATCAATATATAGTTGCCCCTTACTAAGGAAGTGTTTTTAACCCATGATTAGCTCCTGTTAATTGATGAGTCTTTATTCTGGTTTGGTCATATCCTCTATTGTTATGTTGCAGGGATGCTGTTATCCCACTGGGATAAGCCTTTCTTATTTCTGGTTGCATAGTCTTTGCTTGTGCCTGAAGCCCTCTGATCCAAATAAAGCAATGCACTCTGCAATGTCTATCTGCTTGCCTGTACAATGTTGCAGTCATTTTTCTGTTAGGTTCCAAGGTTTCTCTTATTCTCCTAAGCAATTTTATTCTTGCAAGATGGATGCCCCACCAATGTTGATTTTGAAAAGGAAATAAGAATTCCTTTGTTCATAAGAATCGCTTTGTTTTTGGAATGTGAATTGAAAACAGAACCTCCCTCCCTGCCTGCTACCCCACAAGCATAACATAGTAGTAAAAGCATAGGCTTCATAGCCAAATACTTGAGTATAAATCCCAACATTATCACTACCATTCCTAGGACCTTTGTTTTGCTACTTCAGATTCTCTTCCATTTTTCACCACTCTCCTCTCTACCCAGGGAGGCTGTTTCTATGCATGGTATCAGGGATCTATCCCCAGTTAAAGCTCCAGCAGAAAGGATTTATTCCCTTGGCCCTCTTTTTGCAAGATTTCCTACAGCTCTCTATGTCACTTGACATAAGGTCTCTTCTCTTCTCCAGGATGCTGTCAATCTATAGTCTCGCTCTGTATTTGGGATTCTGGTAAACTCTCCCACTTGGTAGGATAAGGGGAAGACCAGTAGCAGGGATGGTGTCAATTCCACTACTAGTAGCCCCAGCTACATGCAGTATCCCTTGAGGTGACCCTGTGCATCATCCATTAGTCCCTGTGTTAATAAACAAATGTTGCCATTGTTTTCTGTTGGAATTCTTATGACACACTAACCATATGAACCTAGGCCCAAATACCTCCTGGTGCTTCAGTTTTCTTATCTATAAAATAGGATTAATAATGGCATCTATATTATAGAACTTTTGTTAAGATTAAAAATAAGAGAAAACCTTGGCACATAGTAAACACTCATGAAAAGTTAGCTTTTAGCACTATTATTATTCTGTTGCATGGTGACACTTTCTGTGAAGCATAATTAAATAAATAGCACCTTGGCAGACTATCTTGCTGGACTTCATTTAGTTGCCTCAATTCCAAAACCACGTTGGTTGCACACCTGCCATGAACTAAGAACCAGGAGAGATATGAAGCATACAAAGTTAGATACGGTCTCCAGCCTGCAAGGACCTCAAAAACTACAATATAAAGTAGTAGGTACAAAATAGAAATATTTAAAAGCTGTTATGGAAGCTCATGTGAGAAGCAGAGGAAATTCCTAAGATAATACTGAAGAGAATTTCCAAAAAATAATAGTTAATTCTGATGGAAGCCTAGAAAGAATTAAGTATAGGGAAAAGAAGACTGAACTCCCAAAGGTACATCTCAAAGAAAAATAAAAACTGACAGATTATGAATGCATTGAGGAGATGGTGGTAGTTCTGTTGAAAATTTTGGAGTGGATTAATGATAGGTTCATAGAAAACTTTGGGGGTGGGAAGCCAAGGCCATTAACCTTCTAGAAAATAAAAAGTTGTTGAAGAAAGGAAAGTAATCATAGCTGGGGGAATAAATACATTGACCTCTCTGATTCTATGGCTCAGCTGTGGTAATGTTTAAATGGTACTAAAATTGTAAACACTACATAATCACTTAACCTAAAATTAAGATATTTCTCTCTTGGGGGGCTGGATGGAAGAAAAGTTTAGAAGTGGTTTGAGAGGAAAAAGGAGACAGTTAATAGAGATAAATCATCATCTTCCACAATAGGAATTAGGTAAAAAAGAAAAAAATGTTAGGAATAGCAGTATTAATATGTTATTTAGAAACAGCTAAGAAAGTTAAATGAGGTTCTTCTGAGGGATAGGTACCAAGATTAAAGAGGAGTGATGAAGATAAAACCGTATTTCTAGCTAAGTTTTGAGGTAGTATTTGAGTCTCAGAAAATACAAAAATACATTATTAAATACAAAAAAATAGCAAGTATGAAATTAAACAAATATCTTGCACAAAAGAGGTTACATGAAAACGGGGGTGTGTGTGTGAGTGGTCTTGGCATCGTTGTTTGGCATCAGATAATGGGAAATCTACAATATTAAAGAGGTTATGCGGGGCGCCTGGGTGGCTCAGTCGTTAAGCGTCTGCCTTCGGCTCAGGTCATGATCCCAGGGTCCTGGGATCGAGCCCCGCATCAGACTCCCTGCTCCACGGGAAGCCTGCTTCTCCCTCTCCCATTCCCCCCTCTTGTATTCCCTCTCTCGCTGTGTCTCTCTCTGTCAAATAAATAAATAAAATCTTTAAAAAAATAAATTTAAAAAAAAGAGGTTATGCTTCGGAACTCCAAATAACTGAGAAAACAAGGAGAAATACATTCAGATTTCTGCTTCAGAGAGGAAATTCTGGAATACTTTTGAAAGTAGTTGGAGTGAAGAAGAAATGGTGTCAGGGGAAGTGGTTATGACAGGTCAGTAGGGAAACAATAAGCTTGTTATATCAAACATCTTATTCAATGTTGGCAATGGTCATAGAAAGCAAGGCATGGCTTGAGATATATCTTAAAGGTACGATCAAGAGAATTTGGTGATTGGTTAGATGTGGGAAGTAGAAGATAAATCAGAGTTGATGCAGAGGTATTTTGATGGTGAAGCTCTTTGCTTTTGTAGGAGGCATAATTAAAAGTGGATTTGCAGAATGATGGTATGGTTTTGCAAACCAAGATGCCTAGATTATGTCCAATTAAAATGATGTAGTAGACAATAGCACATACTATGATGAAATTCAGGGAAACTCTGAGGCTGGAGATAAAATTTTTTTTTATTAACATATAATGTATTATTTGTTTCCAGGGTACAGGTCTGTGATTCATCAGTCTTACACAATTCACAACACTCATCATAGCACATACCCTCCCCAATGTCCATCACCCAGCCACCCCATCCCTCCCACCCCCCATCCACTCCAGCAACCCTCAGTGTGTTTCCTGAGATTAAGAGTCTCTTATGGTTTGTCTCTCTCTCTGGTTTCATCTCATTTCATTTTTCCCTCCCTTCCCCTATGATCCTCTGTCTTGTTTCTCAAATTCCTCATATCAGTGAGATCATATGGTAATTGTCTTTCTCTGATTGACTTATTTCGCTTAGCATAATACCTTCTAGTCCCATCCATGTTGGTGCAAATGGCAAGATACCGGTTTTTTGATGGCTGCATAATATTCCATTGTGTGTGTGTGTGTGTGTGTGTATCTTCTTTATCCATTCATCTGTTGATGGACATGGAGATAAAGATTTTGATAAAAAATTATCCACATAAGTCTAAAGTTCATGAAAGAATAAGAAATGATACTTAAAGCTATGGAACTAGATAAGATCAATTGGTGAGCTGCAAAAATTAGACATCAGGATAAAAAAAAGGAGAAGGCAATAAAGAAAAGATTGATGAAGCAAAAAAAAATCTTGGAAATATATGATTGTCACTGAAACCAAATGAAAAAAAAAAAATGTTCCAAGAAAGAAGAAGGTGAACAATTATGTCAAATGCTGCAGGAAGTTCAAGTAAAATAAAAAATGAGAATTGACCATTGGATTTGGAAAGATGGAAGAGTAGATGTGAGAGACAGAACTATTTATCAGTGCTTCAGGAAAAAAAAAAGACTGATTGTAATGGCTAAAGAGATCATGAAAATTGTAAAGAAAAGCAAAAACTTTGGACTGTAACTAGCTGTTTCTTTTTCAAATAGTAGATAATACAGCATGTTTATATGTCAATAGCAGCAATCTTACAGAAAGTAAAACATCAATGATTCAAGAGTAACAAGAGAGGAAGTGTGGTTCAATGCATAAAAAGAAAGGGCTGGCCTTGGATAGAAACCCAGATATTCCAACCCTTAAAACAGGATAAAAGGAAGAACATAGATCCATACAAAGATGCATAGACTGATTTGATGGAAGGAAGATGAGGTGGCTCTGGTCTGATTGCTTCTATCATCAAAGAGAGAATTATTGAGTGTGAGAAAGGATATAGATGAAAGTATAAGGAGAAACAATATGAAAAAAATCAGGAGTGTAGGAGGAAGGAAAAGCATATCATAGACAATTAATATGCAAGGACTATAGGTCCAATCGAGTTTATAGTCATTAATATTTGTAAGACCAGTCATAATTTTCTTTTTCCTTAGCCAAACTCAGTTGCTGCTATGCAAAAACAGAATAAAAGGAAAGTTGGCTTGAAATAATGTTGGATTTTTTTTCAGTGAGTGTAATGGAAAGATGTGGCAAGGAATTTGAAGGGATATGAATTGTGTGTATAAGTGAAAAGATATGTGTCTAATTGCAATTGAATAAAAGGATATAGAATTTTAAAATAGTTATCAGCATAAAGAATTTCAGAAAGTAACTTGTTTTAGAGAATGCATAAGGATAGACATTTTGAAATGTTACATTTATGATGCTGCACCGTGGAATCTAAGCTGGATAAACAGGGAAGTGAGTATATAAAGAGCGTAATAAACAGTAAAACATAGTGGTTGATCTGAAAGCGTGGTTAAATTGGGGCTTCCAGAGTATGTGAGCTAGAAAGACAGGAGATAAAGGTCAGAAAGTGGTATGCTTGAAGACAAGATTTTGTGAACATGTAGTTAAAGAAAAAAAATACTCATGGTAGAAAATATAGAAAATATCACTCTATAGAAAAACTTATATACTATGTGTGTTTGTATGTATGGGTGTGTTTCTGAAGTTATTACTTTCCCTTATCCATTTATCACTGTACCAATGATATAAGATTTAACTAGTATAATTTTATATCTAACAGTGCAACTTCTGCTGTTTATTCTTCCTTTTTAAAATTATCTTAGATAGTATTAACCAGTTATTCTTCAAGGTAAAATTTTAAGTAATCAAAAAATACCCTATAGGTATTTTGCTTAGAATTTCAATACATTTATTTTATAATAATAACTTTCCTTCAGCAGTGTAGCCTCTTTGTTTAGTTTTTAATATTATTTTAGAAAAAATTTATTAAAAATGCTTGGAGGAATGTTATAATTTTTAAAAGGCATAACTTAAATAAATATTGAAAGCACAGTAGCTAGTAGGTTATTGCTAGTGCTAACCATGGTATAGATATTTTGAATTGGATCAACTTAATCAGTGGTCTTAGAAGTTTCTTAGTTATCTGTCTTCGATTTTCTAAGTAATTAACAGTTTATATAAAATATAATAATTTTCTTTTCTCCTTTCCAGTATGTAAAGCTTATACATACTTTCAATATTATTTTCATTCACTAAAATTTCCAGATCATTTTGGATACTTAACAGTGAGACCAGATATTCCTAAATTATTCTTAAACTCACTGATAATGCAAAAAAGCCTTTTCAGATATGGATATGTTTTATAAACTGGGAGAGAAAAAAGTTATTAGTCCATGATTTCCCTCAGAAATCAAATCTCCAACTTACAAAATGAACAAACCAGCTACTTGCCTAACTCCTAGGTTCTTTAAGGTAAGTAACTATAGATTGAAAAAAGACCACAATTCTCTACTTTGTCCTTTATCTATATAGCCCCTTTGCAATGACACTTCTGCAGCTCCTCCCTCAAGGGAAGTCACTCTCCCTGCCTCTTGAATCTGGGTTGGCCTGTGACCTGCTTTGGCCAACAGGATGTAGAAGGAAAAATGTGTTGGTTCTGAGCCCAACTAAGCCTTCAACACGAAGGACAAAGAGCTTTCTTAAACATAACCCTGAGAATTGTGTGTATAAGTAAAAAGATATGTGTCGAATTGCAATTGAATAAAAGGATATAGAATTTTAAAATAATTATCAGCATAAAGAATTTCAGAAAGTAACTTGTTTTAGAGAAATGGATAAGGACACGTTTTGAAATGTTACAAAAAATTGTCAGAACTTGGACTCCATTTGCAAAATCATTTCTCTTCTGAAAGGAAAAGAGGATTCCCTAAAACTAATGATTCATGAAAGTATTCCAAGAGTTTTAAAATTATAGGAGATAAAAATTCTTTCTTCGTTTGTTCCCATCAGGGAGCATACTGACAGTCTCAGAAGGATAGCACAAGAACTTAGCTTGTGTGACAGCTCTCACTCCCTGAAATGGATGTTTCAGTTTTAGCAACATACTGCTTATTATGCCTTTTCTTTTTTCCCCAAGTGACTTTGGCTTCACTGTTGAAAAAGTCCCATTTCAATGTATCAGGTTTATGTCTCCTCATTAGTGTTTGGCAAGAAAAATCAGGCAACACATGTACTCAACTCATAACAAGTTTATGAATTTGTATTTTAATCCACTTCTGGGAAAAGACAAGCAGCCAGAGATCCAAATGATATATTAATGGTCTAAATTGTACTTTAATTCATCTTTTCCCAACACATGAGAAGTAATGTGGACCTAACTAGGCATTCCATAAGTCTTTTCAACTAACACTGGTTCACACTTGAGGTCATAGACATCTCAGTAAAATCTCAGATTTCACATTTTCCTTGGTGTCCGAGCCCCTGCTTCAATATCAGGAATACTTGTATCTTGATATCTGTCAAAGGCTTGTTTTTGTGTTTTTGTTGTTGTTACAAAAACTAGTATTTTCTGCCTAGGTTGCAAATAAATGTAAACCAATATTCATGGTTTCAAATAAATATCATCTGATTTGCTGAAATACTTGTGTTGGTTATACTTTGACTTATTCTAGAGAGGATTAAAAGGTTTTATCTAAGGACAATGAGCATTTTGGAAGTCTGCCTTTTTATAAACATAACATAATCATTTAAAAGAGCCTTTATAGTTTTCATGTATCTCCTGGGAAATTAACTGTGATAAAAAAAAATGTTATTAGAATGAAAAAGACCATATATTGTATGATTCCATTTATATGAAAAATCCAGAAAGGGCAAATCTATAGAGACAGAAAGTAGATTAGTGGTTGCCTGGGGGCGGTGGTGGGAACAGGGATGACGGCAAATGGGCACAAGGGATCTCTTTGGGGTGATAAAAATATTCTAAAACTGTATTGTGTTGCACGGCTCTGCAAATTTACTAAAAATCGTTGAACTATACATTTAAAACTTGAGGATAAATTTTATGTTTATAAACTATACCTCAATGAAGCTGTTATTTTGTTTAAAAAAGCAAGTGTTATTAGAGAAACTTAAAACAATTATTTATGACATTTTATAATTCCTAGTGACACAGTACAGGGCTCCACGTAAGAAAGCTTGCAATTACTAAAATACATCACACCTGGGCTGAAATAAACCTAATTCTTCAAAGGGCTCTCTTAGCCTATTCTGCCCATTCTGGATGTCAGAATCATGACTTTATTGCCAGTTGGGTCCATCCTGGTTGTATACAATAATACCTAGAAAATTGTTTAAACTTTAACTTCAAAATACATCCAAAATTTTAACTGAGAATGCTGAACGTAACAAATGAATTGAACCATGTCCAGCAACATAATTATACACACCCAGGCAATGGAATTCTGATATGAGTATTCCATTTCCTTATCCCTAAGGAACTGATAAAACTCTTAACATAATATAAATACAATAGCAACAGTAAAAATAAAAATTTAAAAAAGCAATAGATAATATTCACTGAGTGTTTACCATGTGCCAGGCATTGTTAAGTGCTTAGCAAAAATAGCCTCAATTCACACAAGAACCCTGAGAAGCAGGTGTTATGTCCATTTTGTAACAGAAGAAACTGAATCTTACAAAGGATAATGAATGTACCAGTGTCACAAAGTAAGTAGATGGCAGGGCCAACATTTGGATCCTAGTCTGTGTGTCCATTGTGGAGTGGTTAAAAACATGGACTTCATGGGAAGGCACCCTGGGTGTGAGTGTGGTTGCCCCATTCTCTAGCTGCCATGTCTTTTGAGGTGGTTATTCTCAATGCTTTCAGCGTCTACATTTACAAAATGAGGATAATAATGCTATCTAACCATTATATAGTTTTGAGAGAATTAAATAAGGTAATGAATATAAAGCTCCTAATATTTGGCTCAGAACATAATGGCTACTTAATAAATGAAACCTAGTAGTATTAATAGTAGGGGTAATTAGGATTCACTTTAGAAGAAAATATACATTTCATAAATGAATATATTAAAATTACTAAGAGTATTAGTTAACTAAATTCTAATTCTTGGATAATCCATATAATAAAATACAAACAAGATACAATAAGATTTCAACCAGCTGGGGTGCCTGGGTGGCTCAGATGGTTAAACGTTTGCCTTTGGCTCAGGTCTTGATCTCCAGGTCCTGGGATCAAGCCCCATGTCGAGCTCAGTGGGGAGTCTGCTTCTCCCTCTCCCTCTGCCTCTTCCCCTGCTTGTGCTCTCTCTGTCTCTCTCTCTCTAATGAATAAATAAAATCTTAAAAAAAAAAAAAAAAGATTTCAACCAGCCATCAAGTACTTTACAACTACCTCTTACCTCTTCTGTTTCATTATTTTTTCCTGTCACCTACACCGTGTTTTTATAATGATGTATTTCTAAAGTTAAATATTGAGTTGTAATTTCCTGACAGTCTGTCACCAATTACTACACATCAATAGTTCTAATCAATTTTTTAAAATAATTTCAAGAAGGATGTTGTTTGTTAGGAATTTTTTTTTATTTTAGCAATTTTTTCTTAATTTTACTAAAAAGTCTTTCACAATATACTTTTACACCTAAGTAGCCATACTTAGAAAGACATCAATGAAGTAATTTGTTTCTATTGAAAATAAAAGAAATTATAGATACAATGATTACTAGACTCTCCCCATTGAAAAAGAAAGAGCATTTGCATATTGCTTACAAATTGGGTTCATAGGGCAGAAGGCAAGGCTCTGACAGCACCTGACTATGAGCTCAGCGATTCCATGCAAGACAGAAGAGATTATTTTATTGCTCTACAGAGCTGAAGGAGAAACGGGAAGAAGGGAGAGGCTACAAGAAGGCTTAGCTAACTAAATGCTTACGTCCAAGCAGGATTTTGATCTCTTGTTTATTTTGGTTTTGTTTGTTTGTTTCTTTGTTTGTTTTGGAGGTGTTTAGTTCGGTTTGGTAGAAACTTGCTAGATTTTGCAGGAACCTACTTAGGGGCATAGGACTTATGAATATAGAGAGGAGTTAAGAATTTGAACAACACACCCAAGGACATAGACTGAACCTGGAAGAACCCCTGCTTATACTCAGTTTGGCCTGACTTGAAGTTCTCTAGCTTCAGAAAACCCCTAGATTCACAAAAATCAAAGAGCATCCATTTAACTCTCACAAGGCTGGAGAAGTGAGATTTGAGGTAATTTACAGATTCCCATAGACAATGGGCTTTAACTCATATGGGAAGGCTGTATATAATATTGTAAAATAGTGAAATTGTGGCTATATATATATATATATACATATATATATACATATAATTTTACACTATCAGTCATTTTATCCACAAGACACTGAAGAGTAAAGATGTTTGGGTACTTGGCTAAGGTAAAAACCAAGCACTCAAGCTTGTGTTTTTAATTCTTTACAATGTATATTAACTTTATAATAATTATGGAATTTATCATTGATCTAAAACTTAATAAGAGAGATAAATTTACCACGGTGATGATGACTTGTCTATTTATCCTTGTAGTTCTATCAATTTTTTTTATTTTTTTTAAGATTTTATTTATTTATTTGAGAGAGGGAATGAGAGAGAGAGAGCACACGAGAGGGGGGAGGGTCAGAGGGAAAAGCAGACTCCCTGCTGAGCAGGGAGCCCAATGCGGGACTTGATCCCGGGACTCCAGGATCATGACCTGAGCCAAAGGCAGTCGCTTAACCAACTGAGCCACCCAGGCGCCCCAGTTATATCTATTTTTGAGGCTATGTTTTCAAAGGTTCATTCAAGTTTATAACTGCTCTTTCTGTGAATTGAATCTTTTATCATTATCTAGTGATTCTCCATCTGTAGGAATGCTTTTTGCCTTTGAGCTCATTTGTCTCATACCTATATGCTGATGCCAGCTCTTTTTTGGACAGACATTTCCTTATGCATATTATTTCATCAGTTAAATTTCAACCTTAAGTTTTGTATCATATTTTTTTTTACCCACTCTAAGAAGCTTTGTTTTTCAACTTAAACATTTGGCCATTTACACTAATTGTACATACTTAATTATTTTAATTTATTACCATGTGTATCAGTTCTCTAGGGCTACCATAACAAAATACCACATACTGGGTGGCTTAAACAACAGAAATTTATTTTCTCACAATTATCGAAGCCATTAGTCAAAGATAGATCAAGATGTCGAAGTCCGCAAGGTTGGTTTCTTCTGAAACCTTCCTCCTTGGTTTGCAGGTACCCCTTTCTCACTGTGTCTTTACATGGTCTTTCCTCTGCATACAAACCCTTGATGTCTCTCTGTGTGTCCAACTATCCTCTCCTTACAAAGTCAGATTGGCTTAGGGACTAATGGGCTTGTTTTAGCTTAATAACTTCTTTAAAAGCCCTATGTCCAAATACTTCTCTGAGATCCTGAGGGATAGGGTTTCAACACAGGAATTTTGAGGGGACACAATTCAGCCCATAACACTATCATTACATTATATATTTTTATATATATTTACTACTTTCTTTGATTATCATTCTATTCTTTATCTCTGACCTTTCAGTTAGATTCACTTTGTTTTGGCTGAAGTACTGTTGACTCTTCAACAATATAAGGGTTAAATGTACCAACCCTACCACAGAGTCAAAAATCTGCATATAACTTTTGACTCCTCAAAACCTTAACTACTAATAGTTCACTGGAAACCTTACTGATAACATAAACAGTCAACTAACACATTTTATATGTTGTATGTATTACATACTGTATTCTTACAATAAAGTAAGCTAAAGAAAAGAAAATATTAAGAAAATCATAAGGAAGAGAAAATACATTTACAGTGCTATACTGTATTTTTTAAAAAATATATCCACATGTAAGTGGATCCATGTAGTCCGAGCCCATGTTGTTCAAGGGTCAACTGTACATCCTCTAAGATTTCTTTGAGTTAGAGTCTTTTATCAGTCAAGGCTCTCATTTTTTGGTCTGAATATATCTATATTTTGCTCACTAGAAAGATATTTTCTCTGGGTTTATAATTTTGGAATCATTCTTCTGTTCTCTGGACACATTACAGATTTTTTTCAACCTTTTTTGATTTCTCTGCCCTATGTTGAGGCAGTAAGTCCTATTAGTCTCTCTACCTGAAAGGCTGGATTTTGTCTCCTGTCACCTCCAACTGCCAAGATCATGAAACCTTTGGTAAGATTCCCTGGGGTTGGGCATATGCCTGCAGGACAAAGATGGCTCTAGGGCTCTGCTTTCCTTTCTGGGAATCTATTTTCACTTCGTTTTTAGACTCTAAGTATTCCTCATTTTCTTGACAGTGCATCAATGCATGTTACAAGTTGCTTTTTAGATTTTATCCAGAATTTATTTTTGCTTTCAGCAGGAAGATCATTTACAATATTTGGTATGCCATTCTGCTGAAAAAATAAGGCTGGTCCATCTCATTTAAAAAGAGACAGGGACAGAGGCAGACAGAGGAGGTTTTGTTTGTTTGTTTGTTTGTTTTTCTTTTTCTGTTAATAGAGGTCCATTTTAGGTTTGCCTGGGTGGTTGGTTAAGTGTCCAGCTCTTGGTTTCGGCTCAGGTTATGATCTCAGGGTCATGATATCAAGGCCTTTGCTGGGCTCTGCGCTCAGCTCTGAGTCTGCTTAAAATTCTTCCCCCACCTCCCTCCCCACTCTGCTCCTCCTCCCATGTTCTCTCTCTCTAAAAAGTAAATAAATAAATAAAATCTTTAAAAATAGAGTTCCATTTTATTTTATTTTATTTTATTTTTTTATTTATTTATTTGAGAGAGAGCGAGCATGAGAGGGGGGAGGGTCAGAGGGAGAAGCAGACTCCCCGCTGAGCAGGGAGCCCGATGCGGGACTCGACCCTGGGACTCCAGGATCATGACCTGAGCTGAAAGCAGTTGCTTAACCAACTGAGCCACCCAGGTGCCCCTAGAGTTCCATTTTAAAAGTAGAGGACTTATTTGGGACCTTTTTTCCTCTATGTGCCTGCGTGACTTGCCTTAACATCAGGAACAGCCTTGATGGAATAAAGATTTCAAGTACCTTTAGGACTGCATATGAAACTTTGATAGTTCTAGCACGTGGCCTTGATTAAGCCGGGATAGCAATATTTGCTATGGGTTTAGTAGTGTAAGAGTCTCAAGAAGTCTCTGAGTTACTGTCCCTTTAGAATTTGTGCTGTAAAAGCTAAAAACTATGTGGCTGAAAGCATGGAGAAATCTATAGAATTTTAACTTATCATTACGTGGTGGAAACGAGAAGAACCAAGGACCGGATCTACGTAAGACTGAGCACAGGAATGACCATGCTAGCTCCTTGAGCCATATCTATGGGAAATAGCACTAAGCCATCCCACCCTTCCTCTCCTTAAGGCAAGGACATGCCTCAGAATCCTTCGCAGCACGGTATCTTCAGCAACCAGTGCCAAACAACCACAGGAGGCAGGAAGATGCAATTTAGCAAAATAACAACTGACAGTACCTTGTGGCTTGTTCTTGTGTTTTTCAACTGGGACACTGTTAGCAACATGTTTTCTCAGGTGCAGAGGGGAAAAGAATTCTTTCAGTTTTCTCAGTTCACCTTTTTGGAAGCTCTGTTAAGGTAACCCACGTTAGTGCTTCCTGTAATTGACTACACAGAGACCTAGCAAGTAACCATCTAGTGATTGCTGGAGAGAAAAAGGAAGACTTGTTGACAGTTTCTTCCAAATGTAGAACTTTGCCATGGAATTCTGCACTTTGAACTAGATCTGGAAATAAGGACATTAAGAACTTTCCCAGTTACAATAGGTTTTCTTTTGTTTGTTTGTTTGTTTTGTTTTGTTTTTTTCTTAGAACTCAAGATCAATGTCTACTGGCTTGATAGAGAAATGACAACAATTCTTCCATTTGCCTGAGCTGGTTTCCACTTAGGGGCCTTGGTGCCAGTTGTTCCCTTCACCTGATAGGCCCCTGTTCTAGATCTTTACATTGCCTGACTCTTTCTCATCCTTCAAGCTTCAAGTGTTGGTTTAAATTAAAATTTTAAAAAATTACAAAATTAAAAAATTAAATGAAAATTAAAAAAAGACCTCCTCAAGGTCTTTTCTGATTACCCAAAGTAGGCTTCACCACCAACAATTTATTCTCTAGTCAACCATGTTCTTTACTTCCTTTTAATTTTTTATTTAAATTCAATTAGCCAACATATATTACATCATTAGTTTCAGATGTGGTGTTCAATAATTTATCAGTTGTGTATAACACCCAGTGCTCATCACATCACGTGCCCTCCTTAACGCCCATCACCCAGGTACCCCATCCACCCACCCACCTCCCCTCCCGCAACCCTCAGTTTGTTTCCTAGAGTTAAGAGTCTTTCATGGTTTTTCTCCCTCTCTGATGACTTCATTGTCTAGTCAACCATGTTTTTTATTTGCTTTGTGGCATTTATCACTCACTGGAAGTACTTTTTTCCTTTTCATATCTCATCTGTCTCCCCTCACCAAAGCACACGTTCTGAGAGGCCAGGGTGCTTGCTGTCTTATATCCTTGGCACCTACAACAGTACCTAACATGCCTAGGTGCACAATGATATTTGTGCTGGAATTAATATGAATGAGAAATATGTACTTGCTGTTTATTTTGACTTATGGACTTAATTTGTAAGGTGACTTTATAAAGAGATTTTCATTTTATAAAGAGATTTTTTTACTCTCATGGTAATGAGAAGGGGCCAGTTTATATCTCTATAACAGAAAATACATAGGAGTTGAGATGGAAAAATGATGTAGTGATTAGAGAGACAAACACATGAGCCTGGGCTTTAATCTCAATTTTTCCATTACTAGCTGTGAGACCTTGAGTGAGGTACTTAACCTCTCTGTTCCTTAGTTTTCTTATTTAAAGAAATTATGACAAAGAGAAGACAATAGGATTGGGAGAAAAGGAAATAAATTAATGTACTGCAAACACTTAAAATAATGTCTGCCCTTTGGAAGACCTCTGTAAGTTATTTATTGATATTGTCATATAAAATTACTGTAAATGCACATTATATACCTGCACAGTTAACTTTTCATGAATTTCTTCATTTGTCA
The DNA here is from genome assembly GCF_964656455.1 of Halichoerus grypus. Lineage (NCBI taxonomy): Eukaryota > Metazoa > Chordata > Mammalia > Carnivora > Phocidae > Halichoerus > Halichoerus grypus. The sequence goes on from NC_135714.1 coordinate 64,663,765, forward strand.
GGAGTAAATAATCATACTTACTTCATAGGATCATGGTGAGGGTGAAACGTAAAGCACTTAAAATAGGGTCTGGCACATGTAATACTCAAAAACTGTAGCTTTTATTACCATATGCAATATATTCAAATGACTTTTATTCATTTATTCTTTCCATTCTCCATCTTTTTTTGTGTGTGCTACCAGACCGTGATCTTTATTCGTGACAGAAATTCTCATGGGCAGGAAATATCAGGATACATTGACTATGCCCACAGGCTAAAGATCGAAGATTTTGAAGTCTACTTTAGTGGAAAAAAAAGACTTCTTCCAAAACCCGCAGATATGAGGTAAATTGTATGTACTTCTCACACCTTCAGTAAGAGAACAAGCTCCTCGGAGGCATGGTAAAAGATTCTTATTTTATGTTCTATATGGTGCCTAGAGTGGAATAGACATATATATATGGAATGTGGTAAGAGTGGCTTGAATAAAAAATTTAAATGGGCAATGAACATAGATGCACTTTTTCCATCAACAGTCTGAGGAAGAGAACTTTTCAGAGATGAGGTAAGTAAATTCCCAGTGACATTACTTTTAAATGATAAGTAGAGCCTAAAAATGGCTAATCTCATAAGGGTCTTGGACCACTTGGGAATTGGTCTGCTTAGGAGCCTCAAGAACAGTCCACCTAACACCTTCTCCCCGCTCTTTTCTTTGGTCACCAACCAAAGTACAAGCTTTTGACTAGCATGCCCTCATTTACTCTCATTACTGGCCTATTCTGGGATTCCTTCCCACTCATCATTCTTTTTATTATTGACCCCTACCCCTTCCTCTGGAGACCTCATCCTATCACATATGATCTGCTCTGTACTGTCAGTTTATTCACAGATCAACCCTTCTATCCCTTTGGTAGTAGGTCTCAAGCTAATTTTTAAATTCTATCTTTTACTTTCCATAGAATCCAGAAGGGGTAGCAGCATTCTACTTGAACTGTCCTCTATATCCAGATTATTCGACACTTGTAACAACACTCTCCTCCTTTGACAATCCTGCTGTCTTTTATCCATCCTTATTGCTATTATCTAAAGACTTCTTAACCCATCATCACCTTAATGGACCTACCCTTTTTCTGATCCCACCTAGATGCATGGCATGTCATTTAACTTCTCTCTGTAATAATCTCTTTTTGTGCTTTGGCTGTATCTATCCTGCTAACTTCAAAGGTAGATTGATAAGGACTTTTTTTTTTTTTTTTTTTCTGCACTTGTAACTGAATTCCTGGGTTCTGCTGGAGGAAATTTTAGGAAATTTCATTAAGGTGTGGATATCCAAAAATATTCTAAAAAATATCCAAAAATATACTAACTCTTCACCACTCCCTCAAGATCTTTGTTGTCAGCTGCTGACACTGACTCCTCTCAATGTATGATTTGCCTCACAAATCACAGATTACATTGAATCTAAACATAGAAACTACCAACTGATCTGTCTCTTTGTCAACCAAAGCAGACTTCCTCACTAGCCAGAGTTGCCCTCAGAGTGCCCTTCTGATTATTTTCAGTCACAATTCTGTTCTGGCCCACCATCCATGTTCAGAATATGACTTCTCCTGACTCCTGGCACACCACCATGCTATCTTGTCCATTAGCCCACCTCTCAGAGGGCCAATTTCCTGCAAACTGGCACACATTCTTCTAACACAGCAAGACCTACACTTGCCCAAGAACCATGAGGGAATATATGCCCTAAGAATGACTTGGGCTTTTTTCCGGTGACATTTCTGAAACAACATAGGTCTGACCTTAGATGACTGCACCTTTGCTTTTAGAATGTGCTATGGTGAGTGCTGTGAATTGTGTAAGACTATTGAATCACAGACCTGTATCTCTGAAACAAATAATACATTATATGTAAAAAAAAAGAAGAAGAAGAAGAAGAAGATAGCAGGAAGGGGAAAATGAAGGGGGGAAAATCGGAGGGGGAGATGAACCATGAGAGACTATGGACTCTGAGAAACAAACTGAGGGTTCTAGAGGGGAGGGGGTAAGGGGATGGGTTAGCCTGGTGATGGGTATTAAAGAGGGCACGTACTGCATGGAGCACTGGGTGTTATACGCAAACAATGAATCATGGAACACTACATCAAAAGCTAATGATGTAATGTATGGTGATTAACATAATAAAAAAAAAGAATTAGATTTATTTCTTGAAAAAAAAATAATAGTTCATTCTTACCAAGTGAAATATTTCCTTTATAACATGCATCTAGTCTCACAAAATCTTCACAGATTCAGAGAAAAAATAACTACTTGTTCTGTTTAGAGCTAATTTATTCAACTTGTGTTTGATGCTTTCCATCCGTCTTTCCACTGAAGCTGTATTTCATCTGTTCCCCCTGTTTTTAAAAATTCCCAAACTCACTCTCAACTGACTCCTTTATCTTGCCTCTAAACATGCTGAAGCCATTTTTATTAAAAAAGGAGAATCCATTCCTATTAAAAAAAGATTATTTCTATTAAAAGTCCCTTTTTGCACTCCAACTCTTGCACTGCCTCTCTTTCGGTTTTCAGCTAAGCTCCTCAAAATAACAAGTGTCTCCAATTCTCACTTCTCATGTAAGCGCTAACCCGTGGTAATTAGTTGTGTGCCACCATTATTCAAATGGAACGACTCCTACTAACATCACCAGTGACTGCCAAATTCGAAATCCCATGGACTGTTTCCAGTTCTTCTCTTACTTAACTTCTCTACAGTATTTGATTAGTGTTGATTAATCATTATGCTGAGTAATTCTTTCTTCTCAAAACTATTCAAATACTCTTTTTATTTTCAAAATCCCTCATTGAACTCTCCCCTTGTTTATTTCATACACGTTGGCATTCATTAGAGTTCATCCTTAGATTTCGTTTCCTACCATTCATTCTTATGTTCTCCTGGGTGATTTGAACACTTTTCTAGATAGGAGTTGTTCTTCTTATTTCATATTCAGTTACCCTACTGCTTACTTCAGAGAACCTTCTGTGTATCCCATTAGCACCTAAAACTTATTTTCAAAATTAAACTCACCTTAATCTCTATAGTTTTCTGTTGCTTCTGTATCCTCCCATCTTGGCAAATGCACCGCCCTTGCAACCCAAGTCAAAATCAGATGTTATTCTAGACCTCTTCCTCTCTACCACCCCTCCATAACTAATAAGTTACTAAAAATACCAGATTCTATAACCTTAACATCTTTGTTTATATTAAAGCAAATATAAGATGTGTCATTTCACCTATATGAATTGTTCATACTAATATTTCAGTATGAATCTTTATCTGATAACATTTTAACAGAAAATACCTAACAAATAATTCCTTAATATCCTTTAATGCCTAGTTAGTCCTTATTCATATTTCATTGATTGTCTTAAAGTTATCTTTTCACAGTTGATTTGACCACATCAAAATCCAAATAATATTGTGTTTTCTTATTCTATCTTCTGTAATTCTTTCACTATATAACAGTCCCTTCCTTCTTTTTTACTTTTTTATGCTGTTGATTTGATGGAGAAGCCATGTCATTTATCCCAAGAAATGTCTCATATTCAAAATGTGACTGATCACTTCAAAACACGCTGTTGTTTTACATCCTACCTCTATCCTTCTATTTCCTGTCAACTGGCTTGATAAAATCCAGTTTCAATTTTTTTTTGTTTGTTTGTTTAAAGATTTTATTTATTTATTTGCAAGACAGAGAATGAGAGACAGAGAGCATGAGAGGGAGGAGGGTCAGAGGGAGAAGCAGACTCCCCGCTGAGCAGGGAGCCCGATGCGGGACTCGATCCCAGGACTCCAGGATCATGACCTGAGCCGAAGGCAGTCGCTTAACCGACTGAGCCACCCAGGCGCCCTTAGGTAACCATTTTTAATAGGTGAAGCTCTGTGAGCTTGATCAGTGAGTTCAGGTGGTGTCAGTCTGATCACTCCACTATAAAGTTCCCCATTGTTTCACTCAAATAGTTTTAGCATACAATAACAAAAGCTACCTAAATGTTTTTAGTAAGGGTTGTATAATGGTAATTCTCTAATTCTAGAATTCATTCTGCATTATTTAGCTAGCATTCTTCCATAGAGAATAACTTTTCCTCATCACTTAGTTGGTTACCCTAAAACAGAATTCAGTGCATGCAGAAAGACAAAATAAATATTTGATTATTTCCTTAAATTTATGGGAAAAAATGCAAAGCCAAAAGCACAAAGAGTACAAAGATAATGCCAAATTGCTTTCATAGTGGTTCTACCAATTTGTACCTACCAGAAGTACAATGTAAATGTTCTAGTTAACAAACATTTTTTTCCCCACTGTACTGAGTTATAAATGACTGCCACTGTGGTTTTTAACTTTCATTTCTGTAATTACTTATCAGACTGGACATCTTTCATTGGTTGATCAAATTTCCTTCCTGTGAATTATCTATTAAGACTTCCTCATCTTTTCTGTTGGTTATTTATTTCTTCTTTTCTTATAGATTGTGAATTCTTTTTATTTTTATCTTTTGGACATTGATTAATCATTTGCCTTTTGTATATATTGAAAAATATCATCTTCCGTGTGCAATTCTCCTTTCACTTCCTTTACATTGACTTTTGATAGTCAGAAGTCAGAAGTTTTGATAGATTAATACATTTTACTAATCTTTTCATCTGAGGTTTGCACTTTTTGTGTTTTGCTTAATCAAACTCTACCTTTATGCAGGGCATAAAGATATTATCCTATAGAGTGTAGTTTTGCTTTTTATTTTATATCTTTGACATACCCAGATTTAACATTATATATAATGATTGGGTAAGAGTCTGCTTTTTATTATTGTTTTCCTAAATGACTAATAATTTGTCCTAGAACACTTACTGAAAAGTCCACTATCTTCTCTCTCACATGTGCAACACGATTTGTGTCTTAAGTTAGGTACATGTTTATTTCTGGGCTCACTCTTTAGTTTTATTGGTCTTTCCTTGAAATAATAGAATCTTGGTCACTTGGTATATTTTAGTAATACTTTTTGAAATAAAGGCAGTTTTTTCTTCTTCGGAAGCTTCTAGGCTGTGCTTGTCCTTCACTCTAACATATAAATTTTAGAGTCAGCTTGTGAAGTTCACACACAAAAATGTTGTAATTTTGATTGGAATTGTTTTTGAGTTATGGCCAATGTACAATTATCTGGCATCTTTAGGATATTCAGTCATCCATTTATTTACTTAATTTATTTACACCTTTTAAAATTTCTTTTAATAATATTTTATAAGTTTCCTAATTAGTGAGTTTTATCATTTTGGTTTTTTGTGTTTTTTTTTCCTCATGGGTGCCAGATCATTTCAGAGCTTTTAAACAAAGTTAGCTCTATTCTGATGATCCCACTGGGTAATTTTTACCACATGAGTTTAATTTAAGCCATCTATCAGAATCAAGCTTCAGATTTTTCACTCAAGAGATTTCACAGCAATAAATGACTAAACAGTGTTACCAGGGGGGAAAATATCTTTCGTATATGTATTTCCCTACTTAGTTCAATTCAGAACTAGAACAAAGACTTTAAAATTAAAGATTCACTTACCTTTTGACGTGCTATTCTATTTTGTGTAGGAAGAGACATTAGTTCTGTGATTGGAATCCTGTCATGTGGAAAAGAGAAATATCAACAGCTATGGCTATTATGCAACACAACAGAAGAGAGGGCCCTGAGAACTTGATGTCTTGTCAGTTCAGACTCCATTCTGACCATGTGTTTAAGACTCAGTACCTTCCTGTCAGCATATATGAATACCTCATAAGCCAATAGCATGTTCCAGTGTAGGGAGTTCACACTTTCCTACAAAAATTTAGTGAGATAGTTTCAAGAAGCATTATTACCATCTGAGACAGGAGAAGCAAGAGTAAACCACTTGCTGAAGCTCACGAGAGAGAAAGAGTGAGAACAAATTCTTAGGAATTATAATTCACTGCTCACCTCCAGAACGCTATTCTGAATTTAAAAGCTTTTGTAGCTTGAGTGTGATTGCACTATATAGAATCCTTGAGTTATATTCTGCCCCACGTTTAGCTGCTTACACTTCCATATTTATGTATCTATATCATTTCCACAAAGATCTAAAGTCTGCCTGTAGAGCTCTACCTATCCCTCAAGTAGACTCGTCAGGAGGAAATGAAAAAGTTTTGTGTTTCTCTTTGGAGAGTCTATGAAATATTCATACCCTTGACCGAGGAATGCCCCTAAATATTAAAGCTTTGAGATATTATTATCAAATTTCCCTTGCAATCCCATTGTCTGTTTTATTAAAATGTTTAACATGCCAAACTTCTGAAGTTAGAATTTAAAGTTGTGTTTATCCTGTGCTTAAGTGTGTTCTCATGAAAGCATCTGGTTCTCAAGTTTAAAAGAAAAAGGTTCTCAAGTTTAAAAGAAAAAAGAGTAAACGACTCAGTTCTAATGCACAGGGTATATAAAATATTGCCTGTGTTTAAGGTTATTGATACTGTTCCACATCTAAATTTGGTGACTAATTAGTAGAATATCAATTTAGTCTCTTCAACAGATATTTGCTGAATCTGAAAGAGAAGGAATACTTTGGGTGAAAAAGGATTCTGATTGAGGGAGACTTTCCACAACCACCAGCTCCTTGATATTCAAAGTGTGGTCTGTGGGCCAGTAACACCAGCAGTAAAGCATCTCAGGCTCTACCAGTGAAGCAGAATTGGCCTTTTAACATGATCTGCAAAATTTCAATATGCATATTAAAGTTCAAGAAGCATACCCTAGACCTGTGCTGTCCAGTAGAGTAGCCAGAGCCACATGTGGGTGTTGAACACTTTAAATGTGATTAACTCTGAATTAAGATATTCTAAAAATATAAAATACATACCTGATTTTGAAGATTTATCATAAAAATATTAACTATCTTATTAATAAATCTGCATTAATTGCATGCTAAAATGATATGTTAGATACGTAGGGTTAAATGAGATATATTATTAAAATTATTTTCACTTTTTTTTTTTTTTACTTTTTTTTAGTGTGGCTGCTAGAAAATTTACAATGACATATGTGGCTCATGTTTATGACTCAATTCTCTGGATAGATAGATAGATTGATCAATTGATTGATCGATCTGGTCTAGTTGTCCTCACCCGAGAGGTGCAATCCCATCCTGATCTTTAGAACCAGTATTAATCTTAGATAGGCACGATGTAAGAAACTGTAGACCAGAGATCACCAGTTAGTAGTGTCTGGCTGCGGACATGTTTTGTTTGGCCTACATGATGTATTTAAAAATTGTGTCAGTGTTTTAGAAACCGGAAACGTCACATAAAATATTTTGGATTTGCAGATTCTCTTAAAAACTAATAAGCTCTTCCCACACTGAGCCTACATTCTCTCCTCACAACCATGATCTAGAATTAAATAGCACTTGCCTCCTGAGATGGGCTATGTTCTCACCAGATTAACATAGACACAGACTTGACCACTCACACATCCTGGCATCTGCACTGTCCCCCTCAAGTCATTCCTGGATTCTCCCAAGCATTTGAGGCTCTGACTACTAGCCTAAATTACCATCTCAGATGTTAGAAGTTATATTTGCCATTAGCCCAGTCATGCTCTTTGTTGTTCTCCCACTTTGGGCGAGTTTAATTTCAGCCTTCAGGCTCTCTCTGAGGCAAAGTCTGAGATAATTATGATGCTGATAAAAATTAACTGAGCACTTACGTGGACAAGGCACTGAGCTAAATAATTTATATTCATTATTTCACTTACTCTTTACAGCTGCCTTATGGCTTAGGAATTTTTTTTTTCACATTCTAACATCAAAGAATGTGCATCATAGAGACATTAATTCGCTTAACCCAAAGTCACACACAGAGACATTTGCACTCACAACTAGAAATCCAGGACCAAAGAGAGATCTGTGGAACCCCAAATACCATGATTTTTTTTAAATCACTACATGATTCTACTTTAGGACTTTGTCGTGAAAAGATACCATTTTCCCCTTTGGTCTCATATCCATATCCTAGTCATTGTCAGGTTGTATATTTCTTTTGCAGATGTGTATCTGACTTGACAAGACCTAATTTGGGATTGTTTTTCAGAACTTGAAGCAATCCCGCTATCCACAGTTAAGACTGGGGAATTTCAGCCATCCTGTACCCACCCTTGCCACTTCCTCCTTTCATTGAGCTTGGCAGAAAACAGCCCTTTGTACTTAACCAGGCTTTTATTTTCAGTCACTATGAGTAAGAATTACAGTGTCCCACAGCTTTGTGTGTGGAAGAGCTCTGGACAGAAATAAAGTGGCCTTTAATTGTGGCTTTAGCCTAAAAGTCTTTAGGGAAAAATTGGCCCTGACTTGTTGAACCTCAGTTATGTCCCAGGATACTTTTAGAATCTATTCATATCCTCTGAACTGTGGTTCACATAATTTTTGTAATATTTACTTGGAATTCTTATACAAATGAATTTAATTTTCCAGTACTTAACTCATTTCAGTTTCTCTTGATCCCAAGCTAAACATTAAGTACTATCTCTCATGGAAAACTCAAGGATGGAGAAGAAAGCTCCCCAAAGCTATATTCAGGTGAACCTCCTCCTACCTGTCTATATAAAGCCCAAATATACTAGAACTAACTTTTTCTACCAAATTCCTACTGAAATATCGGCCTGCATTATTCTATGGTAGAATTTTATTCAGAACCTGTTTGGCTCATTGCTTAAAAAAAAATCAGAACAATCATCTGGTAGTCTCCTTAGTTGTCTAGAATGTGCTTCCCTGAAGATTATGCTCTGGGTAAACCTTAAGTGAATAATTAGAGATCTGATACAACCTCCTAGTTTATTGACAACAATTACTATGATTATGACAGACTGCTTCTTTATGCAAGATTTTTTCCAACATTTAAAAATTTTGGTAAAATATATATAACATAAAATTTACCATTTTAACCATTTTTAAGGGTACTGCTCGGTGGCACTAAATACATTTAAATTGTTGTGCAACACTTCCAGTTTATTATGAAATTATCTTAATTTTTGAAAAGTCCAAAAAACAGTGCAATAAATACCAGTATACTCACAACCTAGACTAAACAGTTGTTAACATTTTTCAAATGTGCTTCAACTCTCTTTAGTATGCTGCTGTGTATATATCATTTTAAAATAGTTTGCAGATTTCACCCCTAAACATTTCTTTTTTTTTTTTTTAAAGATTTTATTTATTTATTTGACAGAGAGAGACACAGCAAGAGAGGGAACACAAGCAGGGGGAGTGGGAGAGAGAGAAGCAGGCTTCCCGCCGAGCAGGGAGCCCCATGTGGGACTTGATCCCAGGATGTTGGGATCATGACCTGAGCCAAAGGCAGACGCTTAACGCCTGAGCCACCCAGGCACCCTCACCCCTAAACATTTCGCCATGCATCCCCTAAGAATAAGAACATCCTCCTATATAACATCACCATTATCATACATAAGAAGATTAGTAATTATTTCCTACTACCAGCTAATATCCAGCTCATATTCAAATTGTCTTGTCTCAAATGTGTTTTATAACTGGTTTTGGGAAGCATTATCCAATGAGTGTTCAAAAATTGCACCGCTTATGCCTCTTGACTGTCTTTTACTCTAAGATAGCCCCTTCCCCTGCACATCCCAACAAGATTTTTTTTTCTTGGTCATGACATTGGCTTTTTATAGAGATAAGGCCAGTTGCTTTTTACATTGTCCTGCATTCTGGATTTTTCTGATTGTTTGCTTGTGGTATCTTTTAACTTGTTTCTCTTGTCCCTGTATTTTCTTTAAATTGGGAGATAAGTGGAAAGGCTTGATTGTATTAAGTGTAAATAGTTTTTCACCAAGAATTCTCTGTTGGTGAGTAACTACATATTGCATCATAGCAGGAGGCACTTAATGTCAAGTTGTCCCATTATTAGTCATGCTCAGTTTGACCCCTAGTTAAAGGAGAATTGCTAAATATCTCTTCTAAAAAGATTTTCATTTGTTGGCAAAATTTTTATAGTAGCTAAACTAATATGAACTAACATTTATGTGTTTATACAAACTTAGTTCTTTCTCTAGTTCCTGTTTAAAATTTACATTTTTAAAAGAAAGGCTATTAGCAAATTAACCTTCATATCCAGAATTTTTTTCATTTAATTTACTAAATTAGAAGAAAAGATGGTATTTGTCATAACAGAATTTAAATAGCATTAAAGTTATAGTGTAGAGCTATCAGGGATCATAGACAACTTCCAGGGTGCAAATAAACTGCACCAAAATTGTACTTGCTTATTGTTCAGAACTCAGAACCAGTTTCCTAGAGAAACTGTCCACTTCGCAGGCCATTCTACAAAATGCCAACCCCGTTATTTCTATGTAAAAAGTAATTTTGTTGTATGTAACCAAAAGAAACTTGAAGATATCAAAGAAATATCTCCACCCCCCTGCACCTTCCCTGTCTCAGCTATATAATAACCATCTCATTTGGATTGATAAAACAAGTAGGGGCTCAGCATGATCACCTTCATTCAGATGCCATGTCTGTGGCCATCACGGAATCAAAAAGTAAGGTAACATGATATCTTGGGGAACACATCTTGCTCTCTGGAGTAGTAGGCAAAATCACTTTCTATTCTTGGAATACATATAAGTCAATACATTCCAGGTAGATTCAAAAGTCCAACACTTATAACTTGGGGAATACTAGAAATCTACTGATGATTGGAAATCTAGAAATACAAGGATTCTTGAGTGTAAATGTCACAAATGAGATGATTCATGGCTTGCTTAAGCACAAAAGAGTAGATGTAACAGAAGTGGGACTAGATCTTAGGTCTCCTAATCCCTAGTCCAGATTCTTCTAAGATTTCAGCATGCTGTGTACTTATCTATCCGTACATATGACTTGAGAGTTTGTATTTTGCTTTACTTCATTTTATTTTAAAAACAGCACTAGCTTAACTAGTGATAAGCAAAAACTAGTCCACTTGCTCTAATTAATTATTATAATCCCATATCAATCATGCCATTTTCCCTTGTCTATGGCTGAGGTAACATGCAAAGAAACTAGAGAGTGAAATCACATGGACTAAATCCAAATCTATCTACAGTACTTCCGATGGGGGAATTCTGAAGCCATTCCAGAATTGAACCTAACGGAGAGATTTATTGCTCTCTCTTTCCACCCTGATTCCCACTTACCCAGAAATTCTATTCTCCACGTTAGAAAAGTCATCTCAAACTTCAGGAGTTGAGATTAGCATTCAGTAAGACAGAATTCTACTCAAACATTTTTTTAAGATTCAAGGCAAGCAAAACCTTCCAGTATTATATGAAAAACTCGCGTCAGCTTCCCTGTCTTGTTTCATGTGTCTACCCAACTCTCTTCATGCTTTAATCCAAAAACCACTCACTGTTTCCTAGATACATCATGCTCTTTCATGACCCTCTACCAGAAGTACCTGTACCCACATTCTCCACCCAGCGGACCCTTTCTTAAAGACATAATTCTAGTGTGACCTTCTTTTCCAAACTCTTCCATTCCCTGAACTAGGTTCACCAATGTGATTCCATTTCATTGTGTCTACCTCTTTTCCTTTACATCAACTACAATATAATTTTGCCATGTTTACTGTGACCTCTTCAGCACAGGAACAACCATGGTGTTGGAGGTTTCGGGTGCCAAATATCTGTACCTCCTCTCTTCTCATGGCTGTAACTGCCAAGTAACTAACACAATAATCCCTATGGGGAGTCATTCAACAGGTAGTTACAGAACACCTTCCATGTACCAAGTTCTAGGACTGGGGATACAATTACCAGAAAAAAGTAAACATTCTCTCACAGAGTTTATAGGCGGTGGTAGGAGATAGAAAATAAATCAATGACAAATATGTCTATCCATGTATATGTATGTATACATATACATATATATTATATAGATTTATGTTAAGTAGTTAAGTAGAAAATTCAGCATCTATACATCTATATGAAATGTCAGAACAAGGTAAGTGCTATGGAGGAAAACAGAGCAGGAAAGGGGATTTCTGGTTGCCATTTGAAATCAAGGTGACCATGAAAGACTTCATTGCACTGTGAAGCTGGCACGCACACAGGGACCTGAAGGAAGTGAGCCCTGGAGAGACCAGGCAGGAGGCCTGTGTAGTCAGAGGATGCAAGGCCCTGAGACGGTCTATGTGAGGAGCAGCAGGGAGGCCAGCCCGGCTGCAGTGGAGCCCACGTAAAGCAGGTTACATAATGAGGTCAGAGAGGAAACAGGAGCCAATCACATAGGGCGTTACAAGTTGTAAGGACTCCATTTTTATTCCGAGTAAAATAGGAAGCCACTGGAGGGTTTTTAGCCCATGGAAAGATTTGATGTGTATTAAATTTTTACCCAATCATGCTATCTGCAGAATTGAGAGAACAAAGATAGAAGTAGAGAAGAAGAGAGGCTGCTGGAGCCAAAGTATCAGCTTTGTCAGTGGTAGTCTGGCAACTCCAAGCACTGAGTTTTCTGATAAAGTTGGTCCAAGCTGTGGTTCTTAAACTTGACCATGCCCCAAACCCAGCAGAAGAAGATAGTAGGTGGGGAAGAATGAAGGGGGGGAAATTGGAGGGGGAGACGAACCATGAGAGATGATGGACTCTGAAAAACAAACTGAGGGTTCTAGAGGGGAGGGGGGTAGGAAGATGGGTTAGCCTGGTGATGGGTATTAAAGAGGGCACATTCTGCATGGAGCACTGGGTGTTTGCACAAACAATGAATCATGGAACACTGCATCAAAAACTGATGATGTAATGTATGGTGATTAACATAACAATAAAAAGTCAAAACAAAAACAAAAACAAAAAAAAAGAAATTTGACCATGCCCTGAAATCACCCGAGTACTTGTTACAACCAGATTTCTGGGCCCTGTTCCCAGCAGCCCTATCTCACTAACCTACCTTCAGAAGGCAATGCGCAAAAGCAAAAAAGCTCCAAGTAGCTCTGTGCTGACTTTTGAATGCAAGGACCCTGCCCCTGGGAATGTACAGCTCAAAGAAGTTAGGTTGCCACCGTTCAATTCAGACCTCTCCTATAGAAGTCCTCTTCTGTGGAAATGTGGGGCAATGTATTTCTGTTTATAATGTAGTTGTACCTGTGGTGCCTATCTAAAGCCTGACACATGGCAGGGACTTATTAAAAATTTATTACATGAATATTTGAATGAAATGAGTGATTTTTACGAAGGTAATTTTTAACCCAATTTTGAAAAATTTCAGGAATGAAGTTTTTACTTAAAATATTTACTTATGGAGCGCTTGCGTGGCTCAGTCCATTGAGCGCCTAATTCTTGGTTTGGGCTCAGGTCTTGATCTCAGGGTGGTGAGATTGAGCCCCGCATAGGGCTCTGAGCATGGATCTGCTTAAAATTCTCTCTCCCCCTCTCCTTCTACCTTCCCCCTTCTCACGTGTGCTCTCTAAATAAATAAATAAATAAATAAATAAATAAATAAATAAAATCTTAAAAATAAAATAATAAAATATTTACTTAAAAACCATCTTAGCATTGTGGAAAATAATTACAATAAAAGAGAAAAGTTGTATATTGATTGCTTTTACTTAGGGTTGATTTTCATTTTTTAATAACCCTGGGTATCTGGCACAATGATTTTGGAACTGCACAGGCTATTAATACTATAGCAATTCTGTCAAATGTTATTATATTTATACTATTTTATTATATTGTATTATAAGTCTGGAGTTTTGCCATTGATTCACAAAATTTGCTTTGATAGTAGGACAGAGTTTTCACTAGATTTGAAACTGTCAGATAACATGAGAACCTTTTCTTAAGTGTTTTCCAAATCAAATTCCATCTCACAGCATGAAGTAAAAGTTTGAAAATAATTAAAATTTTAGTATAAGCTTGCTTTCATTGTTTTCATAAGATTCCAAGAGTATAGTGTGTGATATGTACAGTCTCTGAATTTCCTTTTGGAGTTAGTATAGAAATGATTTTCTTTATATTATTGAATTCGCACTTGGTTCTAGTTTGTTACGTAAAAGGAATGCATTGGACAGTGGACACAAGAGCTTGTGCTTGAACTTTAAAACTTCAACTGCCGAACTACTCATAAAATTAAATTTATTTCATCTCCAATTTTTAAAAAATTGAATGAAACAATGTGAGACCAGTTTCTTCAAATGATATAGGATTTCATTTTCAAATATTAAAAAATGTCACATAAATTTCAAAACCAGGACATTTTTAAAAATCAGATTGATCTTAAAGAGTTTGCTGTAAAAAGAGCAATCTGTGTATTATTTTGCATTTTCCCTACTCTTGCTTTTAGGAGTAAAATGGGTCATTTTAAAAGAACTAAATAATTTAGTTCAATTTGATGATAACTCAATTTGTATCCATGGACTAACTTGAGAAGAATGAAACAGAAACCCTGATTCAATTATGCCTGATCCTTGGCTATTTCTATAGGAAGATCCAGGAACATATGGAGATTTCACACCCAGTCCTAAGCATGTTCAACTGAAGTAGTCAAACCTAACTGAGTTTTCCTGAGTATTTGAATTCAGAAACCATTAATATAATTCTTTGCCTGCCTTCCCCACCTTAGCAGAATTAGATGTTATTTAGCTGTAGAAATGGCAGGATAATGTATTTATTTAAACTCTTACATATACACACACAAATATAGTAAAGGCTTATTAACACATTAATATTCTGAGTCATTAATGTTCAATCATCCATAAATTTGTAAAGGCACAACTGAAGGAAAGTTAATTTGGTGACATGGATCTAAAAACTCTCAGCATGTTATTCTCTACCAATATTTATATTTCATTTTTACTTATTTTTTGCCTAATAATTTTTTAAGAGAGAGTATGAACCAGATAAACCCTTCGGTTGTGTAATTCTATGCATGAACACACCTTACCATCCAATAACATGTGCATGCACCTCTGTGCCAAAATTTAATGGCACAGAATAATGGCACTTTCTTAAGTAGTGTAGCTTCTTTAGTCATAACCCCGAATTCAAGCTTTCATTTCCCTCTCCCAAATAAAGAAAGCAATAAACAATTCCAAAACAAAAAGCAAGTCATTGGGAATGCCAACATACTGTCTTATTAGTTCCCATAATCTCTAATTCATTATCTTCCATCTGACTGGAAGTCTGTAGTGTCAAACCTTTAGGATTTTCCTGTGTAAATTGTAGAGTATTCTGGGTGCCTAAGTCTTTTGACTATGATGCACTATCAAGAAAGTGCAGAAAAATGAACATGGAAAGGAAAAGAAGGGAAAGGAAATGAAATGAAACAAAATGAAAGGAAAGGAAAAAGGAAAGAAGAGAGAAAGAGGGAGGGAAGGAAGGAACGTGAGAAGAAGGAAGGAAAAGAAAGAAAAAGGAAAGAAGAGAGAAAGAGAGAGGAAGAAAGACTTGAAGTTTATTGAGATACCTCTGAGAAATCTCAAATCTTTTCATTTAATGTGTGAATACATGAAATGAGTCTATTAAACAAGAATTTTTGCCTTGGTTCTTCAACTCATGTTGATTAAAGCCACTTAAAGGCATTTGGGTGAAATACTCTGTAGAAGTTGATTAATCTACCTGTAATAGACAAGAACAAAACTAGAAACTTTCTCAATTTGCTTTATTTTCCAAATGCATCCTTTATGTTCTTCATAAATCTAGGCTTGTCCTATTATTTTTCAAGGAATACATTTGACTTGAAGGATATAGAACCAGATAATTATGGTTGGGGTCTTTCTGTAGTCAATATCCTTGAATGCTCTCTTAAAAAAAGGTAACAATGAGGGCGCCTGGGTGGCTCAGCCGTTTAGCGTCTGCCTTCGGCTCAGGTCATGGTCCCAGGGTCCTGGGATCGAGTCCCGCATCGGGTTCCTTGCTCGGCAGGGAAGCCTGCTTCTCCCTCTCCCACTTCCCCTGCTGTGTTCCCTCTCTCACTGTCTCTCTCTCTCTCTGTCAAAAAATAAATAAAAATCTTTAAAAAAAAAAAAAGGTAACAATGAGAACTGTCACAAATAGATTTCAATCACTATTTCTGTGCAAGCCATATCGGATTAGCCCATAGTTTAAACTTGTCTAAAGATGAAAATGAGCAATTTAGCTCATCTGGGAAGCAGCTGTGCAGAACTATGGAAGGCAGTGGTAAAGAAAAACCACTATTAGGTAAACAAAAGCAATAGAAAGATGGTGAAAAGGGTAAAGGAGTAAGAAATTAGAATCCATTCAAGCAAAACTTACTTGGATGGATGAGGAAGAAAGTCTTTTCCTGCCAACCCAGTAAATTTTTAATCTGGAAAAGCATGCTTCCATATCTGGCTTATGTTTTATATTGTAAATATTACTTCTTTTATTTTTTTATTTTATTTTTGATGTAAATGTTGGTTTGTTAACAAAAATAAAATAAACATCAGTGGAGAGATGTAGTATTAATATTGCAAGTGCTAAGTATTTCAAATAAAATATTCAAAATACAAACTATAACCTGCTCTCTAACATATGGTAACAAAGCCTCTAAAGAAGAAAAGTGAAAATATTGGTAATAATAAACATTTATTTTGTTTGAATATGAGTCACCTGATATAGTAAATACCATGGAAAAACTCTCTAAATGACCAGAGTAGTTATTTTGTGATACTTGCAATACAGTATGATTTTCAAAGTGGGTATAATTTATTTAAAAGGAAGTAAAAATGATTCACTTATGTTCATTTGTTTGAAGACAATATAGTAATGTTTGTATGAAGGAAGAAGCTAGTTCCAAAATGAATTATTACTTAATTTTCTGAGCATCTACTCTGAGTACTGTTACTCTTCTACTCCTTGAGTCAGCCACACAGATTAATATGTGGCCTCCCAGGGCTTCTTGGCCCTTCTTTCCAGGACTTGAAAAAGTCAGGTCAGGTGTAAGGCAAATAAGTCCACAAAACAAAAGATAAATGAGATAAATTGGAAGTCTATGTACCTGGGAAGAGAAATAAATAAAATTGAGCAATAATTTTTCTCTGCATCTGCAGCAATAATAAAGATAATAACTTACATTTGTGAGTTCATAGCACATTTTCAGAAGCATTATGTCATTTTCAGGATCTTCACCCATACATTTTGTTTTACCTAGTAATTATAACATGATGACTCAGAATAATAAAATGCTATAATAAAATATCTACAAAGTGTTACAGGAACACAGATTAAGATGTGATTAATTAAACATTTGGGGAAGTACAAGAAAGGCTGCTGCAAGAAAATAATTCAGTTTGTCCTTGAAAAATGAGTATGAGGCTACCCAATAGAATAGTGGAGGATGGGGTTTTCTAATTATGAGCAGAAACATGAGCAAACATGACAAATTTAGGAACAGTGAGTAACTGATACCTATTCAGCTATCTCAATTCCCTATATATATATCATATTCTAGGGGCTGAAATAAAGTATAATACACCTAGAGAAAGAGCAAAGTAGCCTGGCAGGAAGTTCTTTAGAAGGTATCCTAAAGTAGTTACTATCATTGCAGAAGCTAAACCTTTCTAAAACTTTGTCATGAAATTCAGTCATTATATATTAACACCTACTATAAATTAAGCTGTGCCTGGCATTGAGAACTCAGCTATTGACAGTAAAAGGTTAACTTCTCTTGTGCTTATATTCTGGAGGTAAGAGAGACCCAAAAATATTACGTGTATCAATCAGCGTTCTTAGTTGCAGACAACAGTCTCTACTGAAGCTGGTTTACACATAAAGAGATTTAATGAGGCTATAAAAAGCTCACAGAATCACTAGGAGGACTGAGGAAACAGACTCTAAACTGAGTTTCCACACTGAAGCCACTGCAGAACTGAGCTGTCAGAGAAGCTACAGCCTCCAACAACAATCAGGAAACTATGTTATCAGGAAGCTTCCACCACTGTTGACAACTTCAGGGACATGCTCCTTGTGCAACAATCAGTAGCTGCACTGTCTGAAATCTTCTGCCACACCTGCCCACTCTAACATTGTGCCTTTTCCTCTACCATAATCTATTTGAGCGAAATTGTTCCTCATGTTCTGTGTCTCTCCCCACATAAGTGAGTTCCAAGTTAAATTCTCCTGTGAGAGCTTCTGATTGGGGAAAATTAAATCACGTGAAAAGCCAATTGCAAGGTAACCTTGGAAAAGTAGATGATTATAGCTCTCCCACCTCTGCAGTACAGAAGGCACACTAGAAAGGGGTCAGACTGAGTACTGAGCAAAACAATCCATGGTATCTGAGAAAAATGATGAGTAAATTGCATGGCTTACAACTTTTTAAAAAAGATTTTTATTTATTTGAGAGAGAGACAGAGAGAGTGAGAGAAAGCACACGAGTGGGGAGGAGAGGGAGAAGCAGGCTCCCCAGTGAGCAGGAAGCCCGATGCGGGGCTCAATCCCAGGACCCTGGGATCATGACCTGAGCTGAAGGCAGACGCTTAACCCACTGAGCCACGCAGGGGCCCCAACTTACAACTTTTAATAAGTAATTTCAAGGAAATGAGCAGAGGGCTAAGACTGAGGTAAGCGGGCAGGAGCAGCTCTAGATAAGATGGTCAATGGCAGCTTCTCCGGGTAGGTAAAATTTAGGTTCGTTTCTAAATGATGAGAGTGCTTCCTACCTTCCCACATGAAGAGTAAGGAAAAACTAATTTTAGGCAAAGAGATCATTCAGGGTCTAGCAGTTAAAGAGCAGGATCTCTGGAACTAAACTGGGCTGAAACATTCATTGCTCCTTACTTTATGATCTTGGGAAAATTACTCAAACTCTCTAACTTATCCTCCTTGTTTATAAAATGGGGATGATAATAATACCTACCCAAGAAGGTTACTGTGAAGATTGTAAGAGTTAGTGTATGTAAAGCACTTATAATGGTGACTGGCACATAGTATGTGCAAGAGACAAGTTTCTATTATCACTAACTTTTCAAATATGTTAAATGTGAGTTATCTCTGAGATATGTCTTGAGTTGAAAAATCTGGAGATACAAATTTGAAAGTATTCAACAGAAAGTTAGTGCTTTAATCTCTGAGAAGGAATGTTACTAACTAGGGAAGAGAAGAGATATAGTGTGAGAATTCCAAATTTTAGATGTTTGGAAGAGGAATAGAACCCAATAAACTAAACTGAGAAGGAAGGTACAATGGCACAGGAGGAAAAGCAGAGCACTGTCATATCATGGAATTCAAGAGAGAGAAGTATTTCAGGAATGAAAAAGTAATAGAAAAAGGTATGAATTTCCTCAAGAAATTAAAAAGTAAACAGTGATGGAACTAGAGGGTATTATGCTAAGTGAAATAAGTCAATCAGAGAAAGACAAGTATCATATGATCTCACTGATATAAGGAATTCTTAATCTCAGGAAACAAACCGAGGGTTGTTGGAGTGGTGGGGGGTGAGAGGGATGGGGTGGCTGGGTGATAGACTATGGTGAGCGCTGTGAATTGTGTGAGACTGTTGAAGCACAGACCTGTACCTCTGAAACAAATAATACATTATATGTTAAAAAAAAAAATAAGAAGATAGTAGAAAGGGAAAAATGAATGGGGGAAAATCGGAGGGGGAGATGAACCATGAGAGACTATGGACTCTGAGAAACAAACTGAGGGTTCTAGGGGGGAGGGGGGTGGGGGGGTTGGGTTAGCCTGGTGATGGGTATTAAAGAGGGCACGTTCTGCATGGAGCACTGGGTGTTATGCACAAACAACGAGTCATGGAACACTACATCAAAAACTAATGATGTAATGTATGGTGATTAACATAACATAATAAAATTAAATTAAAAAAAAAAGCAAACAGAACTGCCATATGATCCAGCAATGCCACTTCATTTCCTTTGGAGTATATGTCCAAAGGAAATGAAAACAGGATATCGAAGACATATCTACACTCGCATGTTCATTGCAGCATTATTCACAATAGCCAAGATATGGAAACAGCCTAAGAGTCCATGAACAGATGAATAGATAAAGACGGTGTGGTGTATATACACAGTGGAATTCAGCCATGAGAAAGAAAAACATACTGCCATTTGTGAGAGCATGGATGGACATTGAATGCATTATGCTAAATGAAATAAGTCAGATAAGAACAAATACTGTATGATATCACTTATAGGTGGAATCTCAAAAAGCCAAATGATAGAAGCAGAGACTAGAATGGTAATCACCAGGGGACGGGGGGAGGGAGGTAAAGGGGAAATGTTGGCCAAAGGGTAAAAACTTCCAACTGTAAGATGAGTAAGTCTTGAGGATCCAATGTACAGCATGGTGATTATTGTTAATAATACTGTATGACATACTTGAAAGGTGTTAAACAGCTCTTAAATATTATCGCTGCCATTAAAATGAAATACTAATTATATGGTGTTATGCAAGTGTTAGCCAATACTATGGTTGGTAATCATTTTGCAATACATAAGTGTATTAAATTAACACACTGTTGGGACGCCTGGGTGGCTCAGTCTGTTAAGCATCTGCCTTCGGCTCAGGTCATGATCCCAGGGTCCTGGGATCGAGCCCCACGTTGGGCTCCTGGCTCAGCCAGGGAGTCTGCTTCTCCCTCTCTCCCTGCTCATGCTCTCTCATTCACTTTCTCTCTTTCAAATAAATAAATAAAATCTTAAAAAAAAAAAAATTAACACACTGTACACCTTAAACTTATACAGTGTTACATGTCAATTATAGCTCAATAAGCCTGGAAGGAAAGGTGAAGAAGTGACATCTGTTGATTAAGATGAGCATTTAAAAATGTCTGTTGTACCTGGATATGTGGAGAACATTAGTGACATTTATAAGAACTGTTTCTGTCATGTGGTGGTGGTATTGGGTCAGGAGAAAACTATAATGTAGTGGGTTGAAAGGTGACTTAGAGGTGGAGGAAGAGAAACAATGTAGGTGGAAAACTCTAGAAATTTGATGAGAAAAATTAAATGAAAATGAAATAAATGGGGTATGTGTGTGTGTATGTGCAGTGTGTGTACGTGTACAGTATGTGTGCACGTTCATGGGGTAGATGAAAACTAGTCCATTATGGAAGAAAGATACAGGAAGACAAAGGTTTTTTTTTCAGATAAGAGATGTAAGCGCGAAAAGGAATTGGAAAGGCAATCAAATCATTTCATCCTGTGGCATTGTAAATCAATTCGTTTACATTTTTCTCTTATTATCACATCCTATAACTACACAATGAACATAATAGGGAAGATATTAAAATAGTAATGCCCTCATCTGGTAGTATACCTTATGTTTGAAAAGGCTGGGCTTTGGAATCACTCAAACCTCATTTCTCATTCTGGTTGTATCATCTTGGGCAAGTATCTTGACCTCTATGTATTGTCTACATCTTTATACAAATTGATAATAATACCTTCCTCAATTGGTAGAGGATCATATGATCAATAAGGTATTGCATGTAAAGTACCTAGCATGAAAATCAACCCAAAGTAGATGCTTAATATATTAAGACATTGTTGGACATTTTTATCAAGGAGTATTGAGTATCAATGAGTGGTGAAGTTGGTATTTTAAAAAAGTGAGATAAAAAATTTACAAAGGCCAGTAAAAATCTAAATTTCCACAGACCATCTATAATGTGAACTATACTTTGAGAAAAAATATATGAAGTACTAGGATAATATGGGTCCTAAAACTGGACAATGGACAGCTGTGGAACGCCATTAAGTAAAATTACAAATCCCCACCATAGTAAGCAGCTGTGCACAAATCAGATGGCAAAGTCGCCTGTTGGAGGCAGGACTCTCCCTAGGGGCATGAATAAAGGCAGAGAAGTCATGGGAAAGGTAAACAAAATAGATCCAGTGCAGTGTAAAACAGAATTTCAGGTAGAGGATCTGTTCTTATAGAATCAGACTTGAACCTGGGTGGCTCAGTCAGTTAAGCGTCTGCCTTTGGCTCAGGTCATGATCCCAGGGTCCTGGGATTGAGCCCCGCATTGGGCTCCCTGTTCAATGGGGAGCCTGCTTCTCCCTCTCCCTCTGCCCCTGCTTGTGTTCCCTCTCTCGCTATGTCTCTCTCTGTCAAATAAATAAATAAAAATCTTTAAAACAAATAAATTAAAAAAAAAAAGCATTGCCGGTTGAATTCTTCCCCTTCCTCCTGAGTTAGCCAGCTAGCTTTTGGCTTAGGCTAAAGTTTGTTTTCCCTCTCCCCCTACTCTGATCTTCCCATCTCTAAAATATACAATTTTGCATGTGTATTTTATATTTAAACAGCCTTTCTAAAAAAGTTACGTTCAAGAGTGGTGATTTTAAATAGTAAAATTGTGATATTTTTCATCTGAGTCAGGTGCCTCCCTCTTTATCATTATGAGACACCCTCAGGTCACATTTCTTCCATGAGAAAAATTTGGATATTTTTCCTAAGGTAGGAGAAGCAGCAGGACATGCAACCCAGAGGCCTTTCTTTCTCTGGTGCCAGGATGGAAAGATCTGTCCCAACCACCTGCACATCTATAGTAAATTCCTGGCAGAAGATGGCTCCTGATTTTTAGTAATATTTTTTTTAAACTGACTTAGGGAATCTCTAGTTAAGACTGCAATATATCATCAGTCTTTAGTAAAAAAGAAATGGCGGGTTTGCTAACCACAGAAGAAATTATTTCAGGAGAACATCATTTCTCTATGTGCAGACTTCATTTGAAGTTATTTTTAAAGAAGATAATAAACTCCTTTTTACCTCCAGTTCGATTTTATAACTGTTCAAATCAGAGAATAAATTATTTTTATAGAGTAAAATGTAATCTGTAGGACATTATGGCAGTGGTTTGTTGACTTATATGCATACATAAATATGCCATGTATATATGCATATTATAAATATCTCTCAGTGAATATTATTATGCTACAAAAAGTTAGATTTTTAAAAATTTTAGTACAATTTCTTATAAAACATTAAAGTATAGTGAGGTCATTATAATTTACTAGATTCTTAGAATCCTCAAAGATGAGCCTTTTAAATTAATTGATTGGCAAAGACAAAGTGAGAAAACCTAAATCTTTGGTGAGATGATATTGGAAGGTTTCCTATCTTTTGGGGGAGGGTAAACTATGGAATGTGACAAACATCTTCTGTTTTGATGACTGTTGCCACACTGGGACACCCTGACCTTAGAAATCAAATCATGTCTTGTCTGCAGATGGGTCAGGGACAAGAAGTCCTCGATGGTGTCCACACCCATATCATTAGTCTGCATAGCCCAAGCAGAGATTTTTCCTACTGGCCCAACAAAGAGCCTAAAATTCCAGAGAACTTGGGGAATGGAAAAGGGAGAAAGCTAACTCCACTTATTATCCAGAAGGGGAAATTTCTAGTTTTACCAGTTGCATAGAAAAAAAAAATTGAAATCAAATATAAAGAACTTTTTCATAAGAAATTTTTATTAGAAAACATTTTTGGTTGTAATTATAAGGATACTTTACCTTTATGAAGACAATACAGAAAGTACACAAAAATATAAAGGAAATTAAAATCACCCATAATTTTACTATTCTGAGATATTACTGTTGTTTGGATTTCTTTCCTTCTAGTGTTCCTTTATGTGTGGAGGTATATAATTACCGGTATTAAATTGATATCAACATAAAAACAAATATAGATATATTGATATATAGAGATATATACTAATATTGATATATAGATATATATAGGGATAGATAATGAGATATATACAATTGATATAAATATTAGCAATATTAAAATTGATATCAATATAGAAACAAATATAGATAAATATGCAGATCCTAATATAGCTTTTTTCAAAATTTTAATCACGCTATCATACAAAATTATTTTAATTGCTCTAAGAAAATCTTTGTTAGAATAATTATTTCAATTGCTGTAAGGAAGTCCCTCAAACATATCTGGGAGGTATCTATCAGTCAATTCACAACGAAATCCACTAAATAATTCTGATTATAACAGACACAATAATGTAACACATAGTCATTAGTCTCAAGAAACTTTTATTATTTCCTTCATTTATATAGAGAGTCATAGAAAATCAAACTAAAATTAAATTTGTACTTGATCAGGGGCATGGAGAAGCATTCTCTGAACTGCCCAAAGACATATACCCTTAGGAGAAAATCTGTCACTGTTTATTTGATGATACACTTCATGAAGGCATTGTTATTTTGAAATAATTCTCATAATGTACCTGTATGCTTTAGATTCATTTGGAGCAACAAATGTGAGGTGAAATTAGCTAGTTATCTATGAAGGTAAAGTAACATAGAATAGTTT
Source organism: Halichoerus grypus (assembly GCF_964656455.1). NCBI lineage: Eukaryota > Metazoa > Chordata > Mammalia > Carnivora > Phocidae > Halichoerus > Halichoerus grypus. The sequence continues at coordinate 64,688,070 of NC_135714.1, forward strand.
CCCCATTTTGAATATATTGTTTTTGGTTATTGCTCTCTTGCCAAGCATGATGCTAAGTGTTTCCTGGCTTAATGCTATGATCTGACTGGAGGAATGAACATTTTTGGTCTGAGGAACACTGGATCCAAACAGTGCTTCTGAAGAAATGGTTCAGAGTCAGGCTGGGAACAGTTTGAGCTTTTTTAAAAGTCTTGGGGTGCATATTATCAAAACAATGAGTGAGACTTGCTGGAGTAAAGATATAAAGTCATCTGCCTCTCTCCATCCTACCCACCCCACCCCAAAGTCCTGCTCAGATTGGCAGGTGTGTGACTTTTGCTTGGATGCTATGGGAAAGCCTTCATAAGAGGCTCTCAGTTGGATAATTTCATCTTTTTGTTTCATCCCTGGCAAAGGAAATGCTGTTTTCCCCCACATTTTCCTTGAAGGACTCTTTCTTGGGGTTTGACCTTCCTCACTGTTGGTGTGATAAGTTCTAGAGGGACCAATATTAGAGATTGGACCCAGATGAAAAGGACAAGGGAGCGGTTCAGCAAATTTCTTTAGGCTTTAGGTCAACCTGCTCCAAAGAAAGCCATCCTTGGTGGTTCCCCATGGTTCAGCCTAGCTCTTGAGAGAACACATTAGGATTTGGGACAAATCCTAATAATGAAAAAGCATGCATGTATATATATCTTAGCAAGAAGAACTTGAACCTTTTGGTATGCAGTGAAACTGATATTGATCCCCAGGGAACCCTGTGATATGTGTCGTAAGAAGCAAGCACGAATATCCTAAGCCTTTGTCACAGATAATAAAAAGCACGTGCTAAATATGAGGAAAAAATATTTTACTTTGGGAGATGAGTAAAAAGTATTTTGCAATATGATAAGCTTTTGTTTGAATACCCTGCTTTATGATATTTAAAAGTATGTGTGAGCTAATGAAATTTTGCATGAAAAAAATTTGTAATAGAAACATGATCCAAAATTTTTAAGTTAAAATAAAACAATTTTTAAAAGACACAGTATTCCCACTCCCTATACCTTTTATTTTAAGGTCCCTGTTTCTTGAGATTGGGAAAAACTGTAAAAGCTTAATTAAACTAACAGAATGCTTTTGGTTGCAGTGCAAACCTATGTATTACTTGACTGCCCACTTTTACTATTTCAACCATTTGATCATTTTAACCCATCAAGTTAATGGTCAATATATTTGAATTTAGTCCATTCAGTGAAAAAGCTAGGAAAAAAGAAAACCGCTATTAGACCAAACTTACTGGGGAGTTGGCCCATAACTATGGACTGCCATCTAATTCCTGCTCCTGAACTGAGACTGCTGGGCTGACTTCCATTGTTCCTTCTAATCGTTAAAATAGTTTCAATCAGAAAATATATCTGTTTTAAAGAGACTAGAATTCTAAGAACTTGGATGTGCACAGCAGTAAGATCTCAAAGAAAATCTCCTGACAGTGTTTTCACCCTGCATCTCTCTCACCTTAATTGGTGCCAAAAAAGCATCAAGTCCACTTAGAGTAATCTGCCAGGAAGCTGAAGGGACTCTGCGTCCCAGCACCTTGCTGCAATAGAAGAACGGTACCCTTAGTTCCCATTGGCTTTCAGCGCAGTTTCTCTACGGCAAAGCAGTCGTCCCTGCAATTTTCATTACATGTGTGTGCGTGTTGTTGTTTTGTTTTTGTTTTTTGTGTTTTTCATCTCAAGATTAACAGGAAAATGCAAAGTGTTTTCAAACTTCGCTCAGGAAACCTAAAATATCTCATTCGTGGGTGTTTGAATTTCTCAACTCACAAACTCTTCACGAGAGCCACTAAGTCAGTGTGTAATGAACTGTGGTGTTGCAGCTGAGACACTGTACATCTGTATCCGACAACAGCCTGCCTGCAAGTAGTGCACAAATCCCGTGGGTGACATTTATCGAAGCTGTGTAAATGGCTGCAAAACACAAAGTCAATAATGCTTAATTTATTCTGTTGATAGGATGTCCCAGAGAGTTTAAACTTTAGAAACATTTTTTTGAGTTCAGGTTTTGCTTTCCCCCACTTCTTGTTTAGTATCTTGAGAATATGGATTTAGCATGACATTCCTACCTGCTTAAGTAACAAGGATTGGAAAAAATTAGTGAAGTGGTCCAAGCTAGAGTTGCTTCCATGCCAGAATTTTATTCTCGCATACTCTGCTTTGGTGATGCACCTGTCCCTACACATTAGAGTCACCAGAGAAAAAGCATTTCCTTAAGTACTGCTTCTCATTACCTCTCCAGATCGAAACGTCCTTCGGAAATAAGTGTGCAAGACCAAAGTGCCTTGTTGGTATTAGTGTACCATGCCTCGGGTAATATTGCTAAGGTTGTTTAATTGTCAATAGATTGATTTGCTACAGCAGATTGCAGGTTGGTTCATGTTACCCTTAGATACTAATGCTCACCTGTTGACTGCTTTACTCTTGTGTTTGACCTATACAAAAAACCTAACTCTGGATTTAATCCAAATGTTTGGAAATACATTTTAAATATCCAAACCTACATGTGCCTATGTGCACACAAACACACGTACACATGTGCACATTTTGCCTTAGTTCCATCTGATTTGAACCCTCAGGTAATGAGTCATATGCTAACACTAATATTATGCCCCCAAAACTCTGGGTAGTCTCACAGGATGGTAAGGGCTTTGTACTCTCCAAAATACCTGCACAACTTTCTGTAATTCTCACAATTCTCCCCAATTTTACTAATGTAAAACCTGTAATCACTTACTTAAACATCCCAGTGGCGGTTGTGAATTTAAATTCACAAGTTTATCTTATCAATTGCCTTTATTTTTTCTACTACTTGAATACTAAAAATTAACTATATTAGGTTCAACAGACACCAAGCTTCAATAGGTGTCTAGGGTGGTTCATAATTGCAGTAAAAAAAAGAGTTCAGTATTTTCTACAAGAGTTTATCTGGATATTTATTATAAGACTTAGTTTTCAGCTTTAGCACCAGATTAAAATTTGTAATTTAATTATTATAATAATTTTAATGGTAAATTCATAATGAGTTATTCTAAACAGATATGGAAAATTAATCCATTATGTAATGGCTTAATAATACAAAGAAATATGTATCAATAATATGTAATCTTAGAGTCCCAGAAAACATTTAAATGAGACATTTAATATGCAGTGTATGCCTTGCAGTTTCAAATTTTTCATTCTGAGAAAGTTTTTTTCATTATCCGTTACCTTTCTTAAACTTCAGGTGGAAAAAGAATTTACCATATTTTTTAAATTCTTATTCTCTTTCACAGATTGAAATGTTTTGATTTTCTAAAACAACAAAATCTCTGTGATTTTAAAAGGCACAAATGGGCTATGTAAAATTTAGAAAACCAGATCCTTTAAACCGTTTATTCAATTTCAGTATTTTTCTGAAACAGGCTTGCAACAGTAACAGTTTTTTTTTTAATGGCTCAAATTAAAATAATCAAATTTTTTGAAGCCATAAATGGAATTCAAACAACCTATTATTTACTATATTTTACAAGCTTGAATTAATTCATGCTTGTAAAAGTTCACCAATTGATATTTACAACTAAATTAAATATGCAAAGGAAAGGCTCAGAAAAATGAAATACATGTTTGGTCATAAAAAGTCCTCGTAGACTTTCAGATCAGTACACCAAAGTTTACAACTGAACTTTATCTCCAAATAGTTTATTTTATATAAGTTACCAATTTCATTAAAACAGGTCATTATTATTATTGGCTACTCTAAGGAGAATAGCCTGGGAAATATGAACTCAGAATTCTCTGCAACATTTGTGCCATCCTTTCTAGTTCTCAAGACAGACTATCAAAAGTGCTTTCAAATTAAAAAAAAAAAAGTAATTTGAATAATTTGACACATGTTCAATAACCCTTTATCATAATAAGCTTTTCCTAATCTTTGGCTTTCAATTTCTTGACGCATTTCAAATTTAACATTTTACTCTTAAAATATTTATATTTAAAATACTTAAGCATTTATAATTGAGCACTACAAAGTATTTAAATAAAATGAAGGGACGCCTGGGTGGCTCAGTCATTTAAGCGTCTACCTTCCGCTCAGGTCATGATCCCAGGGTCCTGGGATAGACCCCCACGGTGGACTCCGTGCTCAGTGGGGAGCCTGCTTCTCCCTCTCCCTCTGCTGCTCCCTCTGCTTGTGCTCTATGGCTCGCTCTCTCTCTCTCTAATAAGTAAGTAAAATCTTTAAAAAAAAAAAGAAACATAAGTTGTCCCATTCTATGTTCCTCTATCTGTGGTCTGTTTCATTATTTCAAGGTTTATCTTGTTTTTGTTTAACTTTGGTTTTTCTAATCCATCTTCTATATCTTTTCTTCTCTATTATTCTTTTTTCTGCCCTTCCCCACCTTCTTCATTCACACATTCTTCCCAATGCATTCTGCAAAACCCACATCCAAAGACATTATTCTGACATAAATACAAATCAGTTTACAAAAATTTTCACATCAAATATACAAGTGAATGTGTTGATTAAAAAAAAGAAAGAGAATCAAAACCGTTTCCAGCTTAATTTTACTACTAACAGTATTTTGATAGATTTGGAGCCCAGTATCTATTCCAAATGGGTTTTTTTTGTTGTTGTTTTTATTTGTTTGTTCCTTTGTTTGTTTTACCATTTATTTGTCTGTATGCTAAGAGGAAATTTAAATTGAGTGCATTCATCATCCAAATTGATGTCAGGCTTAGTTTTTTAGGAAAAAAAATGGCTGCAATAAGATTCTGATCAATTCCATAAATCTCATGATGACTTTCATGTCATACTAAAGTACATCACACCAACCTTTAAAACATACCGCATATCAGAGAAAGAAAGTCAACATTGCTTCTGTCAGAATCAGCACAATGCTATAAAAAGTACTTCAGGCAGAGAAAGATTTACAAAAAAGGAAGAGGACTTGTTTTACATTCAAGAAACCTGTCCATTGACTTGTTTCTTTTTCATACAGTGCAAAAATGCTTTAGTCTTTGACATTATAGCAGACTTAGAACTCAATTTCAAAAGTAGAATTTGTCTGCAATTGCCCAAAGAAAAAAATGTATATTTTACTTTTCTATTTGAGGAATACTGGCCCTAAGATAATAAGCCAACATTATTATGGCTTCCCTGCTTCCATGTGGAAGCGCTTTTGTGGAGAAGAGGCAGGAGGTGTGCACCAAGGCTGAGGAGGTAGAGCTGAAATTGTAGATGCAGCTTCCTACCTGGGAAGGAGGATGCCCGATTTTGACAGAGGCTGAGTCATTCTGAAACCGATAGCTGTAAGAGGAGTTCCCCTCATTTGGCATGCAGTCTTTTTCTTTTTTTTTTACTTTAGTCAGTTTATTTTTAAATAATAACCTACATACAATGAAACTTCCTGATTGTAAAGTGTGCAATTCATGAGTTTCAGCAAATGTATAGTCATGCAAATACCACCACAATGAAGATATAAAACATTTTCCTCATCCACTAAAACATAACTTTTTCCCCTTTGTAGTCAATTCCCCACCCTCGCTCTAGCCCCATTGATCTGCTTTTTTGGTACTATAGTATGTCTTTCTCTTAAATTTCAAATGAAATTAAATAGAAAGTAGTCTTTGGGTTATGGCTTCTTTCCCTTAGATTAATGCTGTTTGCGATTCATCCTGTTTGCGATTCATCCATGCTGTTGCATGTATCAGTAGCTTATTCCTTTTCATTGCTTGATAGTGTTTATATATATGATATATGTATATATATCATATATATATATCATGTATATATATACATGTATATATACATGTACATATATCATGTATATATATACACATACATATACAGTCTGTTTATTCATTTACCAGTTGATGGACGTTTGGGTTCTTCCCTGTTTGTGGCTAATCTGAATAAAAAGGATATGAACATACACAAGTCTTTGTGTGGGCAAAAGTTTTCATTTTTCTTGGGTAAATACCTATCAGTGGGTTTGTTAATATGGTAGGCTCATGTTTAACATTATAAGAAACCTCCAAACTGTTTTCCAAAGACAGTGCAACACTTTTCACTTCTATTAGCATTTTACGAGTTCCTTTTGCTCCACATTCTTGCCAACATTGGTATTTTAAGTCTTTTTGATTTTAGCTATTCATGTGCGTGAGTGTGTCAACTTTCTTAAGCTCAGCACTATTAACATTCACAGACAGAGAATTTTTTGTTGTGTTCATTGTAAGATGTTTAGAAGCATGCCTGTCCTCTACCAACTAGATGCCGGTAGCAACCCTCCAGTTATAATGACCAAAATTGTCTCCAGACATTGCCAAAATTCCCCTGGGGGTAAATACACTCCTCCCTGCTGAGAACCACTATTGTAGTGGTATATCGTTGTGGATTTAATTTACATCTCTCTAATAACCAATGGCAGTAAACATCTTTGCTTGAATTTATATATAGGGCTCTCCAGGTTATCTATTTCCTCAGTTAAGCTTTGACAGTTTGTGTCTTTCAAAGGATTTGTCAGTCTCATCTAAGTTGTCAATTTCCTTAACTAAAAGTTGCTCATAGTATTTCCTCATTACCCTTTTTTCCTATCTGTAGGATATGTCTTCTCTTTTCTTGATCAAACCAACCAACCAGAGTCTTCTCAATTTTATTGATCTTTTCAAGGAACAAGCTTTTTAATTTCATAGATTTTCTCTTTTGTGTTCTGTCTTCAAGTTTATTGATTTATACTTTTATCTTTATTATTTCCTTTTTTTTCTTAGATCACTGACTTGAGACTTTTTTTCCTTTTCTAATATGAGCATTTATCCCTGTAATGTTTCCCTAAGCACTGCTTTAGTATCCTCCTACAAATTTTTATATATTTCTTTTCACTTTCATTCATTTCAAATATTTTCTAAATGTTCTTGTGATTTTTGCTTTGACCCATGGGTTATTTAAAAATATTTGGAAGTTTCTCTCAATTATCTTTGTTCATAAAATGTCTTTATTTCACCTTCATTTTTGAAGGACATTTTCACTAAATATAGATAGAATTCTAAGGTGGCAAGATTTTTGAAATTACTTTAAAGATGTCACTCCATTTTTTTCTAGCTTACATAGTTTCTGATGAGATATTGTCTATCATCCTTACCGTTCTTTATATCTGCACGTGATGTATCTTTTTATCTGGTTTTTAAATATTTTTCTTTTTGTCACCGATTTTCCACACTTTGATGTAATTTGGGATACATTGGTGCCTTGCTGGACTTTTTTTAGTGTTTGCTCTACTTGAAGTTCATCAGGCTATAAAGCCATGGGTTTGTAGTTTTCATTAAATTTGGAAAAATTTAAGCCTTTATTTCTTCAAGTATTTTTTTCTGAACCCCCTTTCTACTACTCCCCTGGGTTCTCCCCTCTCTCTCCTTCTAGGACACCAACCATATGTATGTTAGCTCACTAAGCTTCTGTTATTTGCGGGGTGGGGGGGAGGTATTTTCTATTGACATGTCTTCAAGTTCACTATTTCTTTTTCTTTTTGTAGCATCTAATCTTAATCCCCTCAAATGTATTTTTTATTTCAGATATTTTGTTCCTCTCTGAGATTTTATTTGGATTATTTTCATACCTTCCATGTTCCCTTCTTACCATGTACATTTTAGCATATTTATAAAATATATACTAGCTATTTTATAACTGTCTCCTAGTCTCACCTTCTTTGTCATTTCTGAGTCTATTTCCATTAATTGATATTTTCTTCTGGTTGTGGATCATATCTTCCTGTTTCTTTGTATGTGTAGTATATCGATTGGATACTGGACATTGTGAATATTACATTTTTGGGTTCTCGATATTTTTGTATTCCTTTAAAGAATGTTTCACTTTGTCCTAAAATGTAGTTAAGTTATTTGGAATCAGTAAAGTCTTTCTGACACTTTTTTTTAAAGATTAAATTAACTAATCTATTTATTTTAGAGAGAGAATGTGAGTGGGGGAAGGAGGGTGAAAGAGGGGAAAAGAATCTCAAGCAGACTCCCCACTGAGCACAGAGCCTGATGCAGGGCTTGATCTCATGATGCTGAGATCATGACCTGAGCTGAAACCAAGAGTCAGATGCTCAACTGACTGAGCCACCCAGGCACCCCATGACACTTGTTTTTAAACCATATTTGGGCAGGTCCAGAACAGTAAGTAGGAGAATATAAATAATAAAAGATAATGACAGTCAAACTGAACAGCAAAGTTCCAACTTAATTTAAAAGTAAAGATAGAACTGTTACTGATTTTTGAGAAGATAGATGATACAACATAAGGAAATAAAATCTGGGGTGAAGTAATATATTCCACGTATTCAAGAAAAGAAAGTCTAGAATTAGGGAGACCAGCTAGGAAGTGAATAAGTAATCCAGGTGTTGCTCAGTAGTGATGAGCATAGAGCAGTAAGAAGAGAAAAAAAGTGGTTAATATGAGCAACATTTGTAAGGAAGAAATTGAGAGGAAAGGTATGGTTACAAACTGGGTAGAATGATATTAGAAATGAAAAGGGAAGGGTTGATGACTCCAAGCTTTCTAGCCAGGGTGATACTAAAAGAAATGAGCAAAGAAAACTAGCTTTCAAGGGGAGATGATGAGTAAATTTTGGACTTCTGTTTTATGATGAAGGCGAGCTTATCCAAGTAACAATGTCCTGGAAGCTGTTGAAAAATAACACAGCTTCACAAATAATAGATCTGAGCAGGAGACCTAAGTCTGGACAAAAGAGACATGGTTAATATGGATGAGTTTAGTTGCTTTTTAAAGGTATTACTGTCCAAAATCCTATCCTCATGTCAATCTTACTTTAGTAAAAGAAAAACTAATAATATTTTCTCTGTTTTAGATTTTGAATGCCTTTTGGTTTCTAGATTTGAAAAAGAATTAGAAATATCATAATAATGCAAGGGAAGCTATCTTCTGTGTAATTACTTACACAAGTATTGGAAGCCTCGCCTAAAGTGTTGTGTTTGAGGGAACTCCAGCCCATATTCTTTACCAGAATTTTGGCTAACTTTCAGATAAACAAGCCTCCAAATAGTTTAATAGTCACTACCAGCAGTTGCCAGGCTAATGCTTTCATTTCCTCTTCATGGCACATTTCCCAAAGAATCTGAGCCTTTTGTGTTTTAAGGAAAGATTTCATACAGCAGAAGTAGGCTTTAAAAACACAATAGATTATTATTTTGTTTGTTTCATGATACAGACAACTTCCAGGATACATCTCACAATTTTCTGTTCTCTACAAACAATTTCCTAGGGTAGCAACCCATTCACTAATGCTATTCTGAATTAATCATTAGACAGAAACATAAATTACAGCATTCTGGGGCACATTAGAAATCACCTACTCCAGATGCCTTATTGAGTGGATGTAGGAATTGTTGATGAGAAAGGTATTGTTCAGATTAATGGCACAGTTAGAACTAGAATTAAATTTCTTGATACTCTGCCAGTGCTATATACTGTACCATTAGCTCTGCTACCTTGCAAATATTTTGGAAAAGCCTCGAGAAGATGTCAATCAAACATGATTTTCTTGATTAGTTCACCTTAAATTTCAGTATCTTATTATGTCCTGGTTTTCTATTCCTCTCTAAAGCAGCTGGGTAACACTGTGTAATCTACTAACTGGCCTACAGTGATTCAGTTGATTTCACAACACATCTAAAACAAGTATTTTGCTTATATCTCTTTTGTTACTACATGCCTTGACTCTAATTATGAGATAAATTTCTGGTTTCCATGGCTATGAATAACAAAGCAAATTTTCTTCTCACTTTATTTTTTTGTTTGTTTTTTATTTCAATTGTCAGTTTTATTTTTTCTCATATTATTTTTCCAATCCCATTTCACGTTTTTTATTTTTAAATTTTTTCTTTATTTTTTTCTTTAAATTCAATTAGCCAACATATAGTAGTATATCATTAGTTTCAGATCTAGTGTTCAATAATTTAAGTTTTTTTTTTTTTAATAATTTCTACACCCAACATTGGGCTTGAACTCATGACCCAAAATTAAGAGTCACATGGTTTACTGACTAAGCCAGCCAGGCCCCCTATTTCCACTTGAAAGTGGTGGGAAAAGCTAACAAATGATAGATTCTGATTTATGACTTAATCATATCTAGCTTATCCTTGTAGACTCCAATTTACATAAGATTTATATTCTAGAAGTTAGCAAACTGGCTATTAGAAACATTTATATTTTCCCAACAGTGTTATATATGGCAGTTAGGTAAATTCAATAATACCATTACTTCTGGTGTGTATGTGTGTGTGTGTGTGTGTGTGTGTGTGTGTGTGCGTGTGTAAACTTTTAATGTTAAACTGGTAACTATCTTTTCTTTATAATACTGGTTTGTAAAACATTTTTTACAAGTTCTAGTAGTTGTTGCCAATAATACATCTTCCCCCACCCCAAAAGAAAGGGATATTTTCCCACCCTACCCAGGCTGCCCAGTCACACTTCCAATAGAGGAAGAAGGGGAGAGAGAGGGAGGAAAGGACGATGGAATCTTACAAATCTTACAGTATGGTGTTTGGGTTGTTTCAGGGGCAGCTGCTACCTCAGGGAAACTCTGGGTTCAGGGAAATGTTTCTGAGGATGTAAGTTTTATTTACAGGGTCCATCTGTAAGTAAAGTACACGCAAGTAAAAGATCTGTAGACTGTGATGGTAGCTGAGGTGTCTGGCAGCAGTAGCAGCCCCTCTTTCAATCAGGATAGTAAAGGAAGAACCCCACAGAACAGACTGTGTAACTGTTAGTTATAAGGTGAACGGGCAAAAGCCAGGGACCATCTGTAGATTGCACAGTTTGGCACTAAATCCAAAACCCCAAGGACCTGAATTTATTTTCTTCTTACTATGCCAGTAAATGCTCATTTAGTTCTAAATACTAGTTCCTAAAGCATGCTACAAGTTGAGCAAATTACCAAACAAAATATTCCTAGTTAGATGGTTTCTAGATTCCACAATTCAGGTTATAATCCAATATATTATATCAGTATTTTAGCCTCTATATGTTTTAATAACCATGTTGAATTACCATGCAACTCTCTAATTCAACTTACTCGACAAATGCGGTACATGAAGTTCAAGAATTTAGCCCCTGGTCACAATCATGTCTAAGGCAGAAATGCAGTCATCTGCAGTTCTCAGCACATTATAATTCAAATGGGTAGAATTTTCTATTATAGTTTCAGGCTATTGCAATGTTTTCCATTTTCCACCATCAGTATGAGATCCTCAGGTAAAGCTGAATTATCCATTACTTAAAGTTAAGCAGTTTTTTCATTTTCCAAGCTACATAAGAAACTGTTTTTCTTCTGAGTCCATGACTCACAAATTCAGTATGTTTGAATTATTTCATTACTAGGTGGACATCATTTTCTATTGTTTCAGTCCAAATTTATCTGGTTCACATAGACTCAGGACATCGAGTTCATTTGAGGAAAATGTATTAATGTCTATTAATTCCAGGCCAGTGTCAGATTCTACTATTACGAAGATCACTGTCTTCATAGACGGTAGATAGAATTAAAGGTGGATGTAATTTTCTTACATGAACCCAGGTATCTTGGGTGCCAAAAGTTGGATGCCTACCCCAGATCATTTGCATGGTCAGCATTTTGATGTGCCCCCTGTTATCTATGGGCCTCCTGGAATACCCCACCTAGGTCCACAGTATGGGCCACAAATATAACTTCTGTCTTAGAGAATAATATGACCTGTTTTTAAAAATTCTTAGTAAAAATTTGGACTTTCAGAACCTCCTTTATGAAAAACACTACTCTTTTTTGTTATTATACATCATTTATATATTATACACCGTTGTACATTTTGTATTGTATTCCATTAATCTATTTGGAAATGAGTTAAAATATAACTGTAGGTTTGCAAGTTAGAATCCAAAATGATCTTGCTACCCTCTGATTTCACAGGCATTGTTGTTTGTTTTAATCAAAGTATAGTTGTCATGCAATGTCGGGTGCACAACATAGTGATTCCACAAGTCTATATGTTATGCTATGCTCACCACAAATGTAGCTACCATGTGTCCATATACAACGCTATTACAATACCATTGATTATAGTCCCTGTGCTGTACCTATTATCCTCAAAATACCACTCTTGTATGATGTATTTCCCACCCCTACCCCCACCCTAGGATCTTGCATTAAAGTTACTTCTACTCTTTTATATGTTCTTTCAAATTTATGGGGCAAGACAAATAATTCTGGTCAGAAATCCTTCCTGACAAATAGCTCATAATGAGGATTGTTAAATATCCTAGACTAATATGGAGCTAGACTACTAGCTCTTCAGTCTACATGTGACCCACCTGTCTTCCCTCCATCGAATACATGTTTAATCCTGTTGGAAATGGAAGCATTTCCTGGCTGAACCAAATTGAACCAAAGTTAAACAAAGCGCTGGGAGTGGGGTCATGTAGGGGTCAAGCTAGACTGTAAAGTCAGCACCTAACCTGCTTCCTTGTACCACAGAAGGCGCCAAGACTCATGACTCAAGTCTTCACACCATGTCCTTGGGTCTTGAGAAGGTATGCCACACGGATGCTCTCCTATCCTCAAATTCTAACCCCCTCTCCTACTTTCTCTTCCCATAATTCAACTTCCTTTCAGCTTCTTTCCATGTGATGTCTCTGAGCCAGAAGGTCACATGTCCTTTGACATGTGACCTTCTACTACAAAAGAGTAATGCCTCAACCTCCAGTTTCTTTTCTTTTTGCTTACTAATAATGTCCAGAAATCCCCTCAATGTCCATGACTTCTTTCTGCAGCAGGAAGGGGTGAGCTCTGACCTCATTTTCTACTACTTTGGGGGGACCAGGGAGGATTCAGGAAAAGAAGGGTTGAGATATGCTTAAATAAGGGGGAAAACTTCTATTTTGGCTTGTGGCTGATTTCCTAAATGCATCTAAAATTAAATCCAATTTACCAATAAAATACTATTTTCTTATTAAGGGTTACTCAGCCAAATCCTTATGAAAAACACAAATTCCTTCTATTAACCTTCTCTTAACTTTTATTCTGTTCCCCATGAATTAACGACCATTTTCTTATTTGCTATAGGTGTATTTGCCTCCCTCTAGTCTAAATTTTCATGACAGTTGTCCCCACGTTAATTGGCAAAGCCAAGCACCAAACCCAAATTCATATCCTTAATCCCCAGGAAGTCAGTATATCCTTCCACAAGTGATTTATTCCCTTATTTTCTAAATTCCTACTTGTGAACCTCCTATGTATTGGGTAGAGTATTAAGTGATTTGACAAAAGATAAATAAGACTCAATTCCTTCCTTCAAAGAACACATTGTCTAGTCAACATAGAGAGGTAATTATAAAACAATTTGGAAATACAATGGTGTAGATATACCCAGAGCATATCCAAGTATAAAGGAGACTAGAGAAGGAATGAGTGCAGGGGAAAGGCAAGACTTGCTAGAAGAGTTGTTGACAGAGCTCATTCATAAGGAATGCGTAGGTATTTCCAGGCATGGAAGGTGGAGAAATAGCATATAGGCCAAGGGGACAGCATGAACAAGGGCATAAAACACCAAGATCTATGAAAAAGAAACTATTAGCAGTTCAGGGTTGCTATAGCATAAACCTCAAACTCAAAGCAGTAAGACATAAGAGGCCATGCAAACCAAATTAAAAAGGTCGGAATTTATGCCATATGTGATGATGAGTCATTGAAAGGGATTTGCATCAGGGAGTAACATGGTTAAATCCATGTGTGACAAACAGCCTTGGAGGCTGCAAGGAAGATGGATTGAATATATATAAGACAGGAGGCAAGGAGACAAACAAGCTGCTGCTCTGGACCTGGATTAGGGCAGTGGTGGAGGCAGACATGATAAGGAGCCCACTAGACGTGAGAAATGTTTATGGAGCACTAAATGGAAATGGGCTATACAAAGAGGAAAGAATTGAGCACAATTCCAAATCTAAATCACAGGTGTCTCAATACCTAGGAGTTAACAAATGTGAAATAGAGAATTCAGGGTCTCAGTAGTTCAGGGAGCAGACCCAGGACTCAGTTCTGGGCGAGTTGCTTTTAAAATGCCCATGGAATATCTAGGACATAGTAGATAGATATATATGTCTGAATCTCTGAGATGACTGGGCAGAGAAATAGATATGGAACTTTTAAAATATAAATAGTAACTAAAACAATGAGAGAAGATGTAATTTTCCAAGGAGCGTATTTTTTTAAAAAGATTTTATTTATTTATTTGACATAAACAGAGATAGCAAAAGCAGGAACACAAGCAGGGGGAGTGGGAGAGGGAGAAGCATGCTTCCCGCTGAGCAGGGAGCTGGATGTGGGGCTCGATCCTAGGACCCTGGGATCATGACCTGAGCCGAAGGCAGACGCTTAACGACTGAGCCACCCAGGCACCCCAGAGGGCTTTTTTTTTTTTTTTAATATTAGCAGTGATGACATTCTTTTTACAGGAGTACCAGCTTTGCTTACTATTTTTGAAGAATGACTGTTATTATTTTGTATATATGTGAAAAGCACATATTTTTGAGATATGCAGTTGGCAGATTGGCCTCCAGTTTTACTTGAAAATTAAAGTATAAAAAGGTAAGGAAATAGGTACAATTCTTTTTTTTTTATGCTTTCATGACTAAAAACTTGAGGGGTAATTATAAATATTGTTCTTGAACATACAACAATAGCTTTACTATTTATAGATGGATTTCATGTCTATTCTTATTGTCCTAGATAAAAACCTCAAGGATACTCTGTTTCTCAAAATCAACCCCAGTTTATATTCCAAGATGTTTCATGTAATCTTACAAAGCATATCACAGACACTTAGCACCAAAAGAAAACCAAGCATTTTATGTATCTATTCAATACATATCTTATAACAAAGGATTTTCTATTTCCTCCATTTAAAAAGAAACACTTTTGTTCTTTTTGGATTTAAAAGTAATGCCTACTCTTGTGGAAAATATGTAAACTATAGAGGAGTATGAAGCATAAATAAGAGAGAAAATTGAAATCCCTCCTAAGTTCCCATCTCAAATTTTAAAGTATTATAAATGTTAAAATGTTATGAAGATAAGATTTTGTAAGTATATTTCAAATATTATAAATATAAATACTGTAGGCATATAAATGTAACATATATAACATACGTATATGTAGCATACGCATATATCCACAAATGTATCTTAAAGCGATAGGAGATTGGCTGTTGGGCAGAATTGTGTGTTCATCAGGTCAGTGGCTGTAGGTCAGATGTGTGTTGTGCCATCAGCTGCTTGCCTGTTACTTGCTAACAAAGACAAGAGTGGCAAAACATTTGCATTTTCCTTAAATAACTTGCTCCAAAGGAAAACATCACTAGCTCAAGGAGGGTTTCCCTCACGGTTGCTGTGGGCTTTGCCTTCAAAGGACTTCCTTTTTAAAATTTTTCAAAATTTTATTTAAATCCAATTAATTGACATATACTGTATTATTAGTTTCAGAGGTGGAGTTCAGTGATTCGTCAGCTGCCTATAACACCCAGTGCTCATTACATCAGGTGCCCTCCTTAGTGCCCATCACCCAGTTACCCCATCCCCCAGAACCGTTTGCCCCCAGCCAGGTAGGGATGGGGGTTTCCCGACACTCTCAGGCCTCACCCCCCGGCCCAGTTTGTGGAGTTGGAGTTGAATCCAAATGAATCCCACGCTGTGACCCTGTCACCACCCTGACCACTGTCCCTTCCACTACACCCTTTTACTTTTGCCTTTAATTACAGTCTCTCAGGATATACAGAAAACAACATATAGAGGATATATGCTTCTCTAAGTGCCGGGAAACCAAGATTCAGGGACATACTTGCCCCTTTTCACTGTGATGTGACTCTAAAGAGGGAGAAGTTTCCTGGTGAGTAGTCAACTGCACATGTAGGTGTGTTTATGAATGCATTTGCTCTCTTACTGTATACTTACCACACTGAATCTATTATATTCTAAGCACTTTATCTTCTTTCTGAAAATTCTGCATGAATATCAATTATAAGAGTTGCCAGTATCTCGTTTTTATGCTGTTCTTTCGTTAACCAATTGTCAATTACCAAACATTGGTTCGAAACCATCTCAGTGTCCATTAGGGCTCTTTGTCCTCCCTTGGTTGAAGTCCCAGGACTCCTACAAAATATGGATCTTATTTAGATTCTGAGTTGAGCAAACCATACTTTCAAAAGACAGCTGGTGAACTTTGAATGCTAACTGGGTACTTGGTGACACTGCAGAATTATTACAGTTTTAAGGTATGATAATAAAATGTCGTTATATATATTTTTATTTTTTTAAATGTAGTTATATTTTTAAAACTATCTTTTAAAGATTAAAGGAAAATTGTTACTCTACTTAGAATACTTGTGACTCCAAGTAGTTAGTGTCATAATTGTAGGTGCCTTGTGTCAGACTTGTATTAAATTCTGACACTACCCAGAGTTAGTGCAAGACTCCACAGATTCAAGGACTCAGTCCTACCAAAGTGCCCTTATTTCAGATGCCAGTTGCAAATAATGGATCCCCCGGGTATCCATACTTCTGTCTAATGGCTACAAAGTCAGGAGTTCCCATACCACCACCACCTTAAGGTTTGATGATTTGCTACAACAAATTCTACCCCTGAAACTAATACTATAATATATGTTAACTAACTAGAATTTAAATAAAATCTTGAAATAAAAAAAAAAAAACCAAGGAAATATTTACTTATGTTTACAGGGCTTTTATAAAAAAATATTATAAAAGATACAGATAAACAGCCAGAGAAAAAGAGGTTCATAGGTCAATGTCTGGAAAGGCCCTAAGCACAGGAGCTTCTGTCCCCGTGGAGTTTGGGGTACACTATATTCCTGGAACACAGATGTGTTCACCAACCCAGAAGCTCTCCAAACCCTACTGGTTAGGGTTTTTATGGAGGTCCCATGTATGAGTGATTGGTGATTAACTCAATCTTTAGCCCTCTAGCCCCTCTCCCCTCTCCAGAGGCAGGGGGAATCTGGCTGAAAGTTCTAACCCACTAATCACATGGTTGGTTCCTCTGGCAATCAGCCCCCACCTTGAAGGGGTCTAGGGCCCCGGGGAGAGTCATCTCATTTGCATAAAGTCAGGTGTGGTTGGAAGAAGCTCTTTGTGAAGAACAACAGATGCACCTCACCCTGTCACTCATGAGGTTACAAGGTTTCTAGGAGCTTTGTGCCAGGAACAGGTAAAAACCAGATATACATTTCTTATTATATCACAGTATCACAGAATCCACACTGAGGTTTTTTTGGATGAAATGCTATGATGTCCAAGATTTGATTGAAAATAATCTAGTTGATGGGAGTGAGTTTGTGGGAGGGAAGAAATGACACCAATGGGCCCTTTCTGAATAATTGTTGAAGCTGCAAATGGGCCCAGGGGGATTCATTATTCTAGTCTCTCTACTTTTAGGTATGTTTGAAATTTTCCACAATACATTTTTTAAAAACGGGAACAAGGGAGGAACTGAATCTCTAAATAAATACACTGAATAAGTATTTTGTGAAACTTTTGTTCACCTTTATCTGGGGAAGTGCCCTCTGATATTTCTGTTCTATTCTACACTATTCCATATTTTCATTCTGCAACTCATTTTGCAATTCAAGAAAGGACCAAAATATCCATTGTTTAAAAACCACTGTTCTCCCCAGGTTCCACCTACTACTCAGCCTTTTATCAATACTTACTCATCATTTCTACCGCTTGTTGCAGACCCAATTTAAATTTGATTTTGCCTTCTGATTGCCTAGAATGGGAGTTTGGTGAATTTCAAACAATCGCTATTGTGAAGAATCCTGTGAACAGTCTTTATGTGTATATATCTTTGTCTGTAATTCTTGGAAGTGGAATTGAAGGGTCAGGTAACATGAATACTTATTAGGCTTGTTATGCACATTGCCAGATTGCTTTCCAAACATGAATAACTTGCATGTCCACAAGCTGTCAATGAGCATACTTGTCTCATGGTGCCCTAGCTGGTAGGGAGTATTATAGTCTTTTTAATTATTCCTTATTTCGAAAGACAAAATCATTTTATTTTGCTCAAATTTCTTTCACCATTAGGAAAGCTTGTGCTCATTTCAATTATTTGTTGGCCATTTTATTTTCTATGATCTATTTTTGTCCTCTCCTGATGTTTTGAGTTAGGACCATTGAAATTTTTTTAATTACTTCATAAGAGAATTTTATAATCTAAGGTTATTTATGGCACATATTATTCTCTCTTGTCTTTCCTGAACAAAATATTGCTGATTTACCTTTTTATGTTTTGTTATCAAGTCCAGATATGTGTCAAAGGCATATCTTACTGGCTTCTTGGGGGTGAAACAATGGATTTTTAAGCTCAGTGTGTTTTACGAACTATAATGATCTCTACTATTCAACTTCCAATGGGATGTTTGATGCATCCATCATACTGACCAGAGAGTTATGCTTTATACAAACAAAAGAGGCTGCTGAGTATATGATATGGTTGAAGGACCATCAGGAAACTGCCTCACCATCTACTCAAAAATACCTTCTCTTAAAGTGACAGAGCATACACCCCGCAATTAGAGATACAGGGCATTGGCAAATGAAAGGAGAGAGAGATTATTTCGTACTAATATACAAGTGTCTGATAATGTCCTCACCCCAAGCTTTTAGCAGGGCAGAAGACTAGAGGAGAAAGAAAGTGAAAGCAGACACAAGAGCAAAAGAGAAGCGGATTCTGAAGATGAATGTCCAGTCACACCTCTCATGGCAGTCTCACGGTAGCAGGGGAATAACCTGAACATTTGTTAGAACTAACCAAGTGCCAGGTGGTGCTGCTCTAGGAATGATCAGATAAAGCCTGGTTCCTACCCTTAACTCAGTTGAGAAGTCAGAACGATGAATCAATTATTACAGGACAGAGCTTCAGTTTCTACAGTAGAGTATTCATCCCAGAGACTAGAATATAAATTAGACTAGCTGAGGGTTGTAGGTGCCCATGGCAGGTATTGTGTGATATGAGATTTGAAGATTAAGTAGGACTTAGCTAGATAGAAAAATATGGGGAGAGAGCAGTCCAGGCAAAGAAAACAGCAGGTCTGCAGATAGAGAAGTCCTGGCAGGGCCTTGGAATGACATGTTTAAAGAAATGCACGTAAGGTGCCTGGGTGGCTCAATCAGTTAAGCATCCGGCTCTTAGTTTTGGCTCAGGTCATGATCTCAGGCTCATGAGATCGAGCCCCATGTTGGGCTCTGTGCTCAGTGCAAAGTCTGCTTGAGATTCTCTCTCTCTCACCTTCTCTCTCTCTCCCTCCCTCTCTCCCCCCACAAGCATCTGCTTGTGCTCTCTCTCTCTCTCTGAAATAAATAAATAAATCTTTAAAAAAAGAGAGAGAGAGAGAGACAGTGGGGAAAGCTCAAGAGAAATCTGGGGTTAGTAGTGCATGGGGTGGCCAGAAAGGCAGCTTCTAGGTTTTGGAGAGTTTGTGTGCTGAGCTACAGAATGTGTTTAGAAAGCCATTGGTGTTGGGAAAGTATTTTAAACAGGGATGTAATATCTGATGTGATATTTTAAAAGATAATCATAATTGTAAGGGGATGATGGATGAGAGGAGATGAAGACAAAAGGGGGGCTGATTGTGAAGCTATTGTATTAATCCAGGTAAGAATTGGTGTATGATGCCGCATTTGGAAAGAAGCAGATAGACCTGGGAGATTAAGGAGGTAGAATCTATAAGACTTGATGAGAGACAGGATGCACAGTGAGGTAGAAGGAAAAGCCTGAGATGACCCACATTCCTAGCCTAGGTGATTAGATGGATAGTAGTATCACTTACTGATGAGTCATACTCATCAAATCATGACTCATAAACATGATAAGACATTGCTTCTTCTGTTTGGCTACTAAAAACTGGCAAAGGAAGGAGAAGCAGAATCAGTTGTGCAGGAAAAGACTGCATAGCATTGTAGTATAGTGCAAAGAGTTCTGGTATAAGAGTTTATGGAACAAGTATAAGTTAATGATCTCTCTTATAAATATAAAGCACCTTATTATTTGAATGAAGAAGGCCTTCAGACAGAGACGTATCAGCTGAGGAAGGATACCCAGATGAGCAGCTCTAATTCTTTCTACTTAATGTTTTCCCTCTTTGATTCTTCCTACCATCACCACGATGGATCCCAATAAATAACTGCTCCCATTTTAATTCTGGCCCAGAAGAACCAGCGCATCTTTCTTTGGCTTTGCTCTGAACAGTTGAGGTAGACAGACATTTTTTATTTTTATTTTTTATTTATTTATTTTTTAAAGATTTTATTTATTTATTAGACAGAGAAACACAGAGAGGGAACACAAGCAGGGGGAGTGGGAGAGGGAAAGCAGGCTTCCCGCTGATCAGGGAGCCTGATGCGGGGCTCCATCTCAGGACCCTGGGATCATGACCTGAGCTGAAGGCAGACGCTTAATGACTGAGCCACCCAGGTGACCCTAGACAAACATTTTTTTAAAGGTAGCTTTCCACATCATGTAGAGAAATACCAAGTTGTCCAGAGAAAAAAGTCAAAGGCTGTGAAAAGTTTAGCTTCTCTTTCTGCCTCAGGTTGTTTTCCTATTATGTGGATTCTCAGTGCTTTTGTCTGTGTTGTTTCAGTGTTATTTTTGTTATTTCTCTGTGATCACATTCTAATTATAACTGATATTCCTGTTTCCCCAATCTCAAGTACAAAATGAGGTCACATTCCTTTTAACGTTCAAAATAAATTTTGACCTTGTGGTCCATCCCAGTACCCTGACTGTCATAAAATGTTTATTTCTCCTTCAACTCAACTCCCTTAAGGTAATTCCAAAACCTCCCCAATGTCTAATATATGAGCTTACTATTGCTGAGTGCAAATTACCACAAATTTAGCAGCTTAAAATAACACTAATTTATTATGTCATAGTTAGTAGGTCAGAAGTCTAGTATGGTATTGCTGGATTCTCAGTTCAGGGTCTCACAAGGCTGAGATTAATTTGTCAGCAGACCTAGATTCCTTTCTAGATGTTCTGGGGAAGAGGCCTCTCCCAAGCCCATTTCGATTGTTGGCAGAATTCAGTTCCTTCTAGTTATAGGACTGAAGTCCCTGTTGCCCGTTTAGCTTAAAGCCAGCAACAGTGCATCAAATCCTCATGCCTTGAATTACTCTGACTTCTGCCTTCCTCTGCTGTTTTTAAGGGCTCTTGTGGTTACACTGTACCCACCTGGATAATCCAGGATTTTCTCCTATTTTAAGGTCAAACAATTTATAAACTTCATTATATCTGCAAAGTCCCTTTTACCACAGAATGTAACATATTTGCAGATACAACACCAAGGGGTAGAGATCATGGTAGATATATTTAATTCTGCCAGCCACGTCTACCTGTTCTCAAGAGGTAAGTCTTAGTTTCTATCCTTTGAGGGACTCAAACTCACAAAACCATTTCTAATAACTAAGGAGCCTCCTTTCTGATATAACAAGTTATCCCTGTTGAAACCCAGGCACCTACTGGCTCAAGGGCCTTTCCTTTCTAGAGGGTTGTAATTTAAACACAAGAACTTTGAGCTTCTCAAAATCATCTTCCTTGTAGTACCAAATGATCCTGTTTCCCAGGCAAGCACTACCATCAAAACTTGATAATGCATCTGCCTAGTGAAACTCCTGTCCACTTAAAAAGGGCATTTTAATGATCTAGGGCTAATATAGCCCCATATTCTCACCTCCAGCTTCATGCTGCTGCATCACAGCTCCACATTGCCAAACCTTATTTCACAATACTCATTTATAAATGACTCTCTATTGCACATCTCTTTTAGCTTACACAAACTCAGAGCCGTTTCACCTCAAAGCACACCTACACAGCCTGAGCCTGGAGGAATGTTCAGTATCCCTCACAACATACTTACACCCAGTTTTTTCTTCCTAACTTCTCTACCTGATCTCTAGGAACCAAGATTCCCTCTTCCAATATGCTAACCTGTCTTTTAATGAAAATCTTTACTCGCCACATGGTCATAAGTAAGAAATTATAATTCCAAAATTTGTCTACAAATATGAAAGAAGAGTATGGTAATTACAACACAGATTTTGTGACTATTCATAGAAAGATCAGTTAGCTGAAAGAGCATCTTACTATTTATAATGTAAAAATGAATGAGGTTGCTGATGCAATAGCTCCAAATATTTTCATATTCACAAAATTTGAGTTGCCAAGACCTTCCAGGATAGAGAGAATATGATAAGTCAGAGAATGTTTGTTATTTTTAAAGAACAGAATTTTAATCTTATCATTCAATAGAAACAGCAAAGATTACTTATCTACATAATCTCCTTAGCCTAAGATAAATACATGCTATCCCTTAAGAGGAAAGTTACCAATAATAACCACCACGTTTTGGTCTTCATTTTCTCATTCCTGGCTTGCATTTGACAATGAGGATTTCCCCATTATTTTTTCATACCTTCTATTTCCCTTGGTTCTTATGGTGCTGTCCTATCCTAACTCCTCCTACATTTGTACGCAATTCTTGGTCTCCTCTTGCACTCTTCATTTATGTATATGCAATGTAAATTGTGACATCAAAAACAAAAATGGGATGGAGGAGAGTGTGTAAATGTAGACCTTTGTATGCATTTGAAGTTGTTATCAACTTAAAATAAACTGCTATAAATAAAAGATGTTTTATGTAAGCGTATGGTAACTACAAAACAAAAACCTATAATAAATATACAAAATATGAAAAGAAAGAAATTTAAACATACCACTACAGAAAATCATCAAATGACAAAGGAAGAGAGTAAGAAAATAAGAAAGGAACAGAGGAATTACAAACAGCCCAAAAACAAAATGGCAAAAGTAAGTCCAGACCTATCAATAATTAAATGTAAATGGATTAAATTCTCCAATCAAAAGATGTAGAGTGGCTGAATGAATAAAAAAAATTTTTTTTAATTAAAAAAAAAAAACAAGACTCAACTATATGTTGCCTAGAAGCGATTCACTTCAGCTTTAAGGACACACACAGACTGAAAGTGAAGGGACAAAAAAAGATATTCCATGCAAGTGGAAATCAAAAGAAAGCAAAGGTAGCTATACTTACATCAGACAAAATAGAATTTAAGCTATAGATTATAATAAGAGGCAAAAAGAGATCACTATATAATGATAAAGGGGTCAATCCAACAAGAGAATATAACAATTATAAACATTAAGGATATATGTAAGGTCATAGGGTCTACTCACAGTCCACTGTTCTTATTCTCACCAAATCAGTAGAGCAAAAGGCCAGGTGTATTCAAGCAAATTCCTCTTCTTCATGGAGGCATGCTGAAAAAGTATTTCATTCTAACATTCCTTAGTGCTAATATCAGTATCCATCCAATTCCTCAAGCTAGGAACCTAAGAGTCATCTATAATGCTTCTCACTAATGACTTCTAGGTTTGCTATCTGCTATATATATGTGTGTATATATATACATATATATATATATGTATATATATATTTGCAACCTCATAACCTATAATACTTTTTCAATTCTAGCCTGGGTAATAAACAGACTTTAAACTGGTCACATGGATTCTAGCACTCTTTACTGCCATCTCCTTAAATCCATTCTTCATTCACTACCAGCATAATCTATCCAAACTGCATATCTTGCCCTGCCACTTTCCTATTTACAACCCTCAGATATTCCCATTGCTTACAGGATGAAGATAGTATTGTTTGGTATTATAAATAAGGCTTTCTGTGACTTGTTCTCTGGCTATATCTTCAGTCTCATTTCTCACCCACCTAACTGAACTTTCTGTTCTATTGATACTGAATTGCTAGCCACTCTACCCCCAGCATTCTCCATTCCAGTTCTCAACAGCATGATTTCCCATGCTGTCTTATCTAGTTAGAGGGCTATTCTTCCATCCCTGATGCCATCCCTCTACCTGGCTAATTCTTATTAGTCATTTAAGATTCAGGTCTCATGTTACTTCCTCTAGGGAGCTATTTTTAAATTCTTCTTCTCTTCCTTCAGCCTGAGTAAGATTTCTCTCCTCTGTCTTCCCATCGAATTTCAAGCATATTTTTATTGTTTGGATTATCTGTTTTCTCCTATTAGATAGTGAACTCATAAGACAGGAACTGTATGTTATTCCTTATTCTATCCCAAACATGAAAAATTGTGCTTGATGTATAGTATATCCTCTCCATTAATGTTCTTTTAAAAACTGAATGGATGGATGCGGGGCCCCTGGGTGGCTCAGTCGTTAAGCGTCTGCCTTCGGCTCAGGTCATGATCCCAGCGTCCTGGGATCAAGCCCCGCATCGGGCTCCCTGCTTGGCGGGAAGCCTGCTTCTCCCTCTCCCACTCTCCCTGCTTGTGTTCCCTCTCTCACTGCATCTCTATCAAATAAATAAAAAAAAATCTTAAAAAAATAAATAAATAAATAAATAAAATAAAATAAAAACTGAATGGATGGATGAATGGATGAATAAGTGAATTAATTAATGTGACTTCTCAGGCACTTCTCTCAGCTCCTTGCCTTGCTCTAAGTCATGTGGCATCTAGACAACATATTTCCCTCTTGACCTGCAGGAAAAATTGGACAAATGACTACTTTGAAGCCAGAAACCCTCCAAAAGCCTTATTTAGTTAGTTATTTACCTATTAGAACCTTTTAGATGGCCTAGATGGGTAGGAGGAGGGACAGCAGATAGTGCATCTTTAATCTGGACAATTGACAAAATTTCCATGAATGATGCCATGTATTTAGAGAGGTCCTGGACCAGATCTCTGGTTCTGTTCATCTCAGAGCACGCTATGTCTCACTCAGGTGATAACCCTGATATTCACAAGCAGTTGTTCCTACAAGATCCACTCATTACAATATCTATAACATGCCAAGAGGGGGTTCTCAAACATAAACAGACTGCACAGAAAGGCTTTATTTCAATTATCACCCTAGTTTGGCCTATATATAGTTTGGAAACCTATATTGAATTTTAACACACACCACCCCACATATATCCATCATGGTAAATGCAAGCAAAGCTTGGAGGTTTCTAATCCTGCTCTAATACATATGGTAAATTAGGCCCAATTTTTTAGAGGAATCCCTCTGTACACTTCCTGAGATGAAACAACTCCTTCTTTGTAGCTGCATTTTTTTTTTTTTACCATAAGGGACAATTTGGCTCAAAATCTCCTATTTTGGAGTTTATTCCTTGCCTTCCTCCTTATGTTTTGCTCCCAAGGGAGAATCTTTACTACTTGCATGGGATATAAGACTATTGCCTAGCCTGAGAAACCTGACATAGAGTAATAGTTAGCAGATAAGCAATGAAATAATCGTCTTAAAGTCTTAGATTAAATGCTGATTTTGCTACATAATATCTAGAACATTCTGTAGCTCTAATTTTCTTTTCTATAAAGTGATAATTTAATAATAATAATAATAATAATAATACATACATACATACCTACATACATAATACCCCTGTCTATCTTATATGATTGTTTTGGATGTTAAAAACAAAGAGTATAATGGTGAAAGCTCTTTGTAATTGATAAAGCACTACATGAATGCAAAACAACATTCACAGTAGTTGTTTCAATAATATCAGAAAAAGAATGAAATTAAGGGAGGGCTTTCTGTGAACCCCACTCCATCCCTGCACCATCCCTTCAAGATTCCGCTTTGAGAAAGTGCTGCTTCTTCAGTTTACCACAAATGGCCACATAGCCCAATTGCTATAGGAGCAGCTGGTTGCTTGACCTTGAAGTTCTCACTCTAGGATTTGCAGCTGAGAGGTGCTCCAAAATGTTTTTAATAATTGCTTTAATTGAAAAATCAGAAAGAGCTTGTGTAACTCGTAAATCTATTTCCATAGCCCTATCACGGGGGAAATCTGGTAATGTGTTCATCTGTTAGTATCACCCACTCCTTTCCCACTGCATGAGGCTGGAAATTCCAGACACCCTACCAGGGGGCTGGGGTCCCCAGTGAGGAGGCCAGTGTACAGTTTAGGAGTATGGAAACAGGCATGAAATCCTCAGAACCTCTACCTGTAAGAAGGCTCCCTCTGAACAAGGAGCTCCTTGGTGGTGACCTAAGAAATCTTCCCATTGGGCTATATTATTCTCTACCCTTGAGAATCTATTATAATTAGTCAAGTATCCCAGGTATTATATTCCATTCACCACTACCTCAGTGCTTTCTACAACCAGTCCAGCCCCTTGACACCACACTTTTGGTTCAGAGCCCCATAGTGAGCATGCCAGACAGGTGCTAATCTGTCTTCTTGCACAAGTGAAAATTAAAAGAGTGACAGCCTGCCAGCTGTGAGCTCTCCCTTCTATCCCTGTGCCTTAGAATGATAGGAGGGCCAGCCTTACTAGCTCTCCTTGCTTCCTTCACTGAGCACTCTGTCCCCAAAGGGAAGGCACATACAGTTCCTGCATTTTAGTAGGAGACAGTTAAGAATCATATTTCATATTTAATTTTCATCCCACAGCAATTTACCTTCTGCCTTACCTCCCTGTGTATGACTGAAAATTTCTCATAATGGTGAGCACTGATGTATGTATATTTTTCAGTTTTTATCAAATCTACTTTTTTTTTAAAGATTTTATTTATTTATTTGACAGAGAGAGATATAGTGAGAGAGAGAGAGCACAAGCAGGGGGAGTAGGAGAGGGAGAAGCAGGCTTCCCACCAAGCAGGGAGCCTGATGTGGGACTCGATCCCAGGACCCTGGGATCATGACCTGAGCCGAAGGCAGACGCTTAACAACTGAGCCACCCAGGCGCCCCATTATCAAATCTACTTTGTTACTATCTTTTCCACCTAGAATGCTTAGCCCTACTGCTTTCCATCAGGAAAATCTCACTAGAAATACATTTGACCAAGACATATATTCTTTTTTGACCCCTACAGCCCAAAAATACCTTACATAAATTTCTACGGTATCATTTTTTGTTCACATTTCTGATGTCCTATAGACTATGAGTTCCTTGAAGGTAAGAACCGTTTTTCTGGTGTGTGTGTGTGTGTGTGTGTGTGTGTGTGTGTGTGTTTTATTATTAAATACTCAGGACCATTCCTGGCACAAAATAGATGCTCAAAATTGTGTTGAATTGAACTGAATGACCACCCTGACTATCTGTCACCAGGGATTTTAATGTTCTCAATTATTTTAATAGTTACAGTGCATTGTTCAACAGTTATCTATATTTTCCCAACTGGCATAAGCATTTATTAAATAGCTGATTGCATTTAGAGATACAAGATATAGCCATGAACAGGAACCAACTTAACTAACTTAGGGAAACACTAAACTTTAGATTCCATGTTCTTACCAACCAAAATAATTGATCAAACATATATTTTTACATGGAATATGATATTCCAGAAAATTAGTTATTATTGAATGTTATGCTACTTTGATATTATTTGAAAAATAAAAACAGAACAAGAATATTTATTATTCTAGATTAAATTTCATGTCTCTATACCACAATTGCAATTCCATATAATATAATTTTTCCACAGCAATAAAATTTAAAAAAAAAGGTCAACCATGAGAAAACATGCTTTAGCATTGTTTAAACATTTTTATCATATCTTTGGCAAATCTATGGCAAAACTTTGGAAGCATTTTACATAAGCACTGGATACATCAACTCTAAAACAGCAATGTTTAAATTTTTAGATTTGTAGGTGTGTAGACCACACATCTCCATCTCGGTTTGTCCAGCATCATCTGAGCTTACTCTCATTGTCTTGGCATAATTATTAGTAGCAACCCCTATCTTTTCCAAGAGGATCCCAGTTCGGACAGTAAAATTATAAGGTCGTCTTACTTATGGGCTGTCTACACAAAGATTTAAAAAAGGAGACAATAACGTTTAACACTTAAGTGTCCCTATGATTGATACGAAATCTCCTTATTTTTTCATTTTTCAATATAATCTTTGGATTTAACAAAACTAGTTCTGTAGGATTTTAATTTTATTTCTGTTTTTACAAATTTCCTTTAAATATGAGTATTTCTCTGTCCAACAAATTATATTTTATAAATGTACTTTCTTTCTTTTTATCTCAAAGGGAATGTGCTTTAATTTTATAACCATAAACAAGTCTTAAGTGCTATAAAAGCCTACTGGTCCAACTGTATAAAACCTAAAAAGATTTCATTATTAATAGAGATAAGAACAAAATTCCTTCCTAGTTAGTATATATTGTCGATTGTATCCATGGGGAAAATCCCTTAGATGATAATAGCTTCAATTCCAGTGATGTGTTCTCTGTGATGTCAAATTTCATGTTTACGTGGTAGTGATTTTGGTTTTTCTCTATGCTTTATATACTGGTGACTGAACAATCATTATGTTTATTCTATTTTCACCCTAAGACCTTAGTTTGCCTTTAAATGTATTTTTATTTGCATTTTTCAAATCTTTAATAACATTGTCCATTTTATGCTTTCATAATTTCTGTAAGTATGTCTCTTCCATTCCATTTGGAGGAAGGTAGTGAGCAAAACGAGGCCAAATAAGGTATTCTGGAGAATGGCTTTGAAATTTACTCCCCCTGGTGGTCCAAAGCTCTGTTGCCCTGTGATGTCATCAGAATATTTTCTCTGGTGTCAACAATTATCATGTAAAATAAATGACGAACAGGTAATTGTTCCCAAAAATATACATGAGATCCCCTTATCACTTAATGAACAGACTTTCCATAGGTTTCATTTTATGATTACAACTTATTTATATAAGTCATGTATAAGTACACTCATACCTGTACACTAAAATGTCCAATTTCCAGGTTGTTTATCATAGGGAATAAATGGAAAATTGTTCTTTTATTCCAAAAGCTTAAATAATTGTACATAAATTACCTCATAAGTTCTTCTATCTGTTATAAATACAGTATGTTTAAACTTTTCTACAAGTATTTTCAAGTTGTGAACACTGAGACATAAATAAAAATAATGTGTAAGAACTCACTGAATCAAAAGAGGCTTTTATAATCATAGAATATTATTATTATAAAGAGCCTTTGAAATATATAGTTCAACTTCCGAACTTCACATAAGAGAAAATTGAAATCATTGCATCAGGGTTTAGATTTCCTAAGTCCTGGATCAATGTTCTAGATCAATTCTCTTAATTTCCTCTTAAAATAATTTTTCTTGCATCTTCTTTGTTTTAATTCTTAATAACTGAAAATAATATTAATTGGATTATAAATAATAATAGTAGAGATGGGTAAAGATCATTTATTTAATCAATAAACATTTATTGAGTGCCACTTATTGATATAGAGAGTACAACAAGGATAAATAGGTTTGGAGGGTGGGAAAGGAAAATTTATTTTTTGGTATTTGAGATAGAGGAGTCTATGGCTTATGCCAGTAAGTACAATTAAGCAGGTAATGTGGATTATCAGCTCAGGTGAGAGAACTGAGATGGAGGGCAGGGGATGGCAAATTGGCATAGAGAAGATGGGTTTAATTATAATGTATTAGGAGAAAAATGTGACAGCCTGGAGAAAATCTGATTTTGGGTGAGTTTTGAAATCTCTTTTCTCATCTTCCCTTTCTCTTTCTTATTCCTCTTCTTTCTACTTCTTTTCTTCTTTCTTCTTTTCCTTTCCTTCCCTTTCTTTCTTTTCTTTCTTTCTTCCTTCCTTCCTTCCTTCCTTCCTTCCTTCCTTTCTTTCTTTCTTTCTTTCTTTCTTTCTTTCTTTCTTTCTTTCTTTCTTTCTTTCCTTCCTCCCTTCCTTCCCTCCCTCCTTTCCTTCCTCCATTCTTTTCTTTTCTCTTCTTTGTGTAGTTGGGATTGTTGACATGCGTTTGTTGGTCCTGGGGAAAAATTTATGGTGAGATGAATTTGATTATGTCAGGAAAATTTTAGATGATTATTTGAAGTAACTAAAGAGGCAATAAGGGATGGAATTTAGAACATACATGGATATGATTTTTTTCTTGGAGAAGAAGAGGGGCACCTATTCCTCTGAGTTGACTGGAAGGAGGTAAGAGACATTGTCAATATAAACAAATTTGCTACTGATGGAACAAGATATTGATAATTAGTTTCCATTTAGTGTCCTTTATTTTCTTAATAAAGTAAGAGGTAAAGTCATCTTCTGAGACTAAGGAGGAAAGTGGAGGAATAGGAGGCATGAACAATACAATGAATGACAGAGGAGATAACTAGAGACATGTAAAAAATTGCTCTGTAGTGCCTGAAATCCAACTGAGGTTAGAGATTTGGAATTTAGAATTAAATCAGTGGTACAGTTGTTTCAGCAAGAGTTGCCAGAGACCATAGGTAGGAACGGAGACAACAAATATTTGAATCAATTTTGAACTGGTATTTTTCAGTATAAATAGGGTCAAATGAGCAATAAAGTTGTGACTACTGGCAAGTATCTTGTGAATCATGGGTAAGTAAAGAAGTAAAGAAATCAGTTGTAAATTAGGATGAGGGTGAGCCAAGGAACTCAAGGCCTCAATAAGGTAAAACAGTAGTGTAGATGAACAAACAAAGAATACTAATAGACAATAAAAATTCAAAAAAAGTTAAATGTTTCACGGGGATTTCAAGTTCAACATGTCCAAAACTGAACCTCCTCTTCCCCCCAACTCCTTCCTTCTTTTGTATTTTATATCCTGGTAAATTATTCTGTCCACTTAAGAATCCACACCAGAAATCTGAGAATAATCCTAGGATCTCGTCTTGTTGACATCCCCCTCATAACATCAAATCCACTTTTTAGTATCTTTCAAGTCCAGTTCCTCATTTTCATCTACAAGTACACGTTAGGATCACCTGGGCTCTGCATGTATAAAATTTGATTATTTTGTACCTATTTCATGGGGTTGATGATAGGATTAAATGAGATAATATATTCATTAGGCTCAGTACAGTACCCAGCACATGATAATTATTGTCAGTTGTCCTTATTAAATACTAATAATCATCAGCTCTTAGAATTGACATGTAAAATGAAACCTGTTTCCCATCCTTGCCTAGAACAAAAGTATTGATAAATAATCTAAATTGTTCATCAAAAGGGGTACCTCGGTGCCTCAGTCATTGAGTGTCTGCCTTCGGCTCAGGTCATGGTCCCAGGGTCCTGGGATCGAGCCCCACCTCGGGCTCCCTGTTCGGCAGAAAGCCTGCTTCTCCCTCTCCCACTCCCCCTGCTTGTGTTCCTCTCTCGTTATGTCTCTATCTGTCAAATAAATAAATAAAATCTTTAAAAATTAAAAAAAAAATTGCTCATCAAAAGTACCACATGCTATACAAATTAACATTTTTATGTAAAGAGTGTGTATGTATATATATATATATATTTTTTTTTTTCCCCCCCTGCCTGGACTTTAATAAGGCTTTTTAATTTGAGCTCTGAGTAAAAGGATAAGAATGTGTGATATAAATCATGCCGCTCTAAGCACAGCTATGCTATGACTCAAGCATTTTACTGGGATTATCTATATCTATATATCTCATAAATAATTATTTAGAGAGACATATAAAAGGTTAGAATCACACCCATTGTCCCTCATTCCAATTTAGCAATCTTTTAACTGAACGACCAGTAAGATAGAGGTCAAATTATCTTTCTTTTATGGATTAGAGTGAATTTGAGAATATAGCTTGGGTGCACAGTCAGATTGGCTCCTAATACCTTCGCCACTGAATTGAATTTATCACCAGTGCTAGAGACTGCTACCTTACCATCACCCTATTGGGGGCTGAGCCTGCCATGATAAACTTCACTTTTGAAGGCTAGCTAAAGTAAGGACCTAGAAAGCCATGAAATGCTCAGCTCCTTTCCTCTATTCACCAAATAGTCATTCCTGCTCTCTTGTTGGGGACAGACTCAACAGACAAAGGTGGTTAGAAAACCACTTTTCCTAACTCTGTGCCTCAGAAAGGGCAGATATTCCTATGTCTTGGCCATAGAACAAATACTAGGGGAAGAGAGAAAATAGCTCTCATTAATATGTCCCCAGTGATATAAATATATGATTGATGTAGTGAGCTTTTTCTAAGTGTTGAAAAATTTGAGGGTAAACATTACATTTTCAGGTAATAGCACAAAAATTGATGCCTCAGAAAACACTATAATTCAAAGTGAGTTTAATCAATGAAATCTATTCTTTAAAAATGAATAAGGGGAATAATAAATTGCAAAACAACCCAGAAATAGGATATTAGACATATTAGAAACATGTTAATACTTGAACATATTAACATGATATTAGAAATGTGCTAATAAGAATAAAATATGTGAAATTAATATATTGAGAATTCTTACAACTCATATTACGGTATTATATTAATTTTTGACAAGTAAGTATGAAGCAAGACATGGAAAAAATAAG
The DNA here is from genome assembly GCF_964656455.1 of Halichoerus grypus. Taxonomy (NCBI): domain Eukaryota; kingdom Metazoa; phylum Chordata; class Mammalia; order Carnivora; family Phocidae; genus Halichoerus; species Halichoerus grypus. Next base: position 64,720,529 of record NC_135714.1, read on the forward strand.
AAGTTTCCACAGATCAACCGAAAAAAAAAAAGATAAAATGCAGGCAATGTTGAACAGTAGGAAGAACACACTTGTGCTTTGAAACGCACAGATCTGGGTTGAAATATTAGTCCTATGACATATTAGTTGCAGGGCCTTATCCATGCCAGTTGACCTCCCTAGCCTACTTGCCTGGTCTGTGAAATGAGAACAACTTCATATGGGTGTAGTGCTAGAAAACATCACATCATGCCTGGCCTATGGTAACCTCTCACACTCACATAGTTTCCTCACTCCCTGGGAAACATATTATTGAAAAATAAAGCCTGAAAGAAATGAATTAAATTGTTTTGAATGAAAAGAGGTGACTTAGCCTGCCTTTCCTTCCAGTAAACAGTCTCTTAATACCCTGAATACTCTTAAGACCCTGAAGAATCTGAGCTAGAAGAAATAGCTTCAAATTGCATCAATTTTCTTCTTGACTTCCCGAGGAATATAATACTGGACTAGGCCCTAATTCATAAAGTGTCCAAACCAGGAAATTATGCAAAATTGTCATAAATATGTATTTAAATAATTTGAGAAAAACCCAGTCTAATCTCTTCTGCAAGAATTTTAATCACACATGTGTCCTACATGGTTATACAGACTACGATCCAATTCATTTATCTTGAAACTGAACTGCCCCAAATATTTTCTGAAATATATTTGTCAATTTATTGTATCATACATATTAATTTCTAATAAATATTTATTTTTCTAGCTTTTACAACTGGGACAGTCATATTACTGTTTGGAATTCAACTCCCAATTATCAAGTGATTGCTGATAATCCAGAAGGTTTACTTTTCAAGTACAAAAGAGACAGAAAAATTCTCAATGTAGATCCAAAGGTAAGACTGCTTTTACATTTATATATCACTCCTAATTTTATTGTATTTCTTCCATTATTAAAAAATCTATTAAATATTTGACACTCTTCAGTATTTAAATCTAGAAATAAAAGACTGTGTTGAAACATATTCTTAAAGAAAAAGAACTCCAAACTTAATCAATTATCAGAAATCAATAGGGAAGGGGCACCTGGGTGGCTCAGTCGTTAAGCGTCTGCCTTCGGCTCAGGTCATGGTTCCAGGGTCCTGGGATCGAGCCCCACATCGGGCTCCCTGCTCCGTGGAAAGCCTGCTTCTCCCTCTCCCACTCCCCCTGCTTGTGTTCCCTCTCTCACTGTGTCTCTCTCTGTCAAATAATAAAATCTTAAAAAAAAAAAAAAAGAAATCAATAAGGAAGAGTTTGTGGGGAATTTAAATAGAACTTACAAGTGAGACTGCTTCTCCAAGCCTACCAGCAAATTAGATCAGGGAGCCAGTGAGCAATGCATTTGTGTGCTCTGATTCTGGGGATGTCCAGTACTTTTTGCTCTAAACGGGAAGATAAATCATTTACAGAAGAGAGACTCTAACCTCACAAATGTTCCCAGAATTCTAACATCCCTTTTTATATGTGACTAGCACTGAAAATAATATTACCCTTAGTGTATTTCTAAGTGTTAACTTAGAAAATACATTTTATTTAAATATTTTAAAGACATGTCCCATGATATTTTGAATTTGTTCAAGGACAAATATTTACCTCTTACATATTTTCAATGACTGTGTTTGCATCATGACTTTTAATCATGACTTCTATGTTTAGGGGTAAAGGTTAAAACTTTACTTAAAGTAATATGTGCTTGGGTTGCTTAGGCATTTTTTTTAACTCTTGGAAAACATGTTACTCATATGACAGCAACAGTCTAAAATCCAAGTCAAGAAAAGTATTCCTTCACAGTGAAAGAAATAGGAATTTTATGATATGCCTGGGATAGAGACAAGGATGGACCAAAGGAAAATGGGAGTCTGGTTCTAAAAACTTTTCCAAAACTTTTTAGAAATTTAAAAAAATAAAATAAAATGATTTTGTTTCATATCCACTTAGTACAATTTCTTGCTCATAAAAATTGCTCAAAACTACGTGCTCAAAGAATGAATAAATGAAATTCTTGGTAAGAAATGGATTGTTGTCTGCAATCAGATACAACTCCAACACAATGACTTAACAGAATAGAAGCTTCTTTCTTTCCCATGTATGAGGCTCAACTGTCAGTCCAAAATTAGGATGGCAGCTCCACAGTCATCTAAGCCAAAATGGCCCTCATCCTCTTGGACCAAAACAGATCTCCAGCCCAAACAACCACATTTCAAACAGAATTCATGGACGGAGTTCAAATGGTGCAAAGGACACCCCTGCCCCAGTGCCTTTTAAGGAAGTTTCCCAAAAGCTACAACACAAAGCTTCACTTATATTCCATGGCAAGAGCTTAGTCACATGGCCATATCTATCTACATGGAAGGCTGGGAAATATAATCTTTGTTCAGGTGGTCATACGCCTCACTGAAATCAGAAGTTCTGGAAAAGGGAGAAAGAAATTTGGGTAGACAACTAGCAGTTTCTGAGACAACATTATCTCCTTCAAAAGAACACTACTCTTGGGGCACCTGGCTGGCTCAGTAGGAGGAGCATACAACTCTTGATCTTGGGATCGTGAGTTCAAGCCCCATGTGGGGTTGTAGAGATTACTTAAATAAACAAAATTAAGAAAAAAAGAACCCTACTCTTTTATTGGTCTCGGGTTTCTCATTAGTAAAATGAAGGACTGAACCTGAAAATCATTTGGGCCATAATTATTATGAATTGATAAATATCAGCACACCTTCTCTCTAGTGGTGCCTCTTTCCTTCTCACAAATGTGTGTCAAAATTGAGGCAAAGTACAGGAAACTTAATTATATTCACAGAGACTTTTAGAAGGCTAAAGATATAAAATTATTAATGGCTTCATTAAGAGGTGTGAAATAAATTTTTGAATCAGTTTTGAATGATACCACACTTAAACTACTTTAGGGCTCTATTTTAACTAATGGCATATACATACTTCAAGAACGTATGTCATGAATTACAGTTTTTAATAGTCTTTGTGGAATCATTATTGAATACAAACTGTTCCTTGAACATGGTTTAAATAACTTTACTAAACCACTCACTTCCTAAATAATTAATCATGAGACTTCAAAGATTTAATTTTCAATACATGAAATATAACATTTTCTTCTCTGGGGGAGGAAGTTTTTTTCTTTTCTAGATTTTATTTATTTATTTGAGTAAGAGAGAGAGAGAGAGAGTGAAGGAGAGAGAGAAGGAGCAGGGGGAGGGGCAGAGGGAGAAGCAGACTCCCCACTGAGCAGGGAGCCCGATGCCGGACTCCATCCCAGGACCCTGGGATCATGACCTGAGCCAAAGGCAGACACTTAACCAACTGAGTCACCCAGGTGTCCCTAGGGGGTGAGAAGGGTTTTGATTATAATTTCATTACAATTCAAAAGATTCATGATGATTCTGAAGGAAAGGTATTTCCAAATCCTGGAGAAATAATAAGGGTCTAGTTAATTAGTGATGAGAGGAAAGAATTAGTAAAAGAATTAATTATAAAAGAATCATTGAGTAGGACACTTGATATTACTTAGATACTTATATTTATTTAATTTTTCTTTTAATTTTATCTTTTTGAAGATAAAAACTTATAGCTGACCTACTGGAAAAGAATGCTGGTTTCAGCATCAATAAACAAAATTCTATGCCTTACTTTACAATTAACCGACTGCATGGCCTGGTGAAATTCACCTAACTTCTCAGAGTTTTCACATTCACAAATGGAAGATGTGAGTGTTGTTCCTATTTCCTGATCTCTAGGATCCCTCTACAGCCCCAGTTCTCAGAGATTCTGACTCAACTGGTCCCAGGTGTACATATTTTCACAAGCAGCCAGTGTGATTCTACTACAGATTATCTATGAACCACAATTGGAGAAAATCTTCTCCCTAAAAAGACAAGAATCTCAAGAGATCTGGCACTCTGTTTTCAAACCATAAGTGTTCTCAAACATTTGACCTCAGACAAAATATAACACATATATTTTAATTTTTATGGGCTAGGTATGAAATTAGCATGTACATCTACATAATATCTTAACTTACCTTCTTCTAAGAGCCATGATCCTTTCATATTTCATGCACCCATACAGCATCTCTTACAGACCTACAGAAGAATAAAAAAATAAGCTGTCAGGTTTTTAAAATTACAAATGCACAATGATAAGAATTACATTTTTATAGTTAATGTTTTTATTAATAATTTTATTTGAAATTCTTCCTAAAATGAACACCATAACTTATAACACCATAATGTGCTCTAAAATACTGTAAGAACAACACAACTCAGCTCTCCTTTTCCTTTCCTTCACATAATCTCTTTGAAGTATTTCACACTGGGGTGCCCAGGTGGCTCAGTCGGTTGGGCACCTGCCTTGGGCTCATGTCATGATCGCCAGATCCTGGGATCCAACCCTGCCAGGCTCCCTGCTCAATGGGGAGCCTGCTTCTCCCTCTCCCCTGCTCCCCATCCCACTCATGCACTTTCTCTCTCTCAAATAAATAAGTAAAATCTTTAAAAAAATATATTTTACACTTAAAATTTAAAAAGGTCAAGATAAACGAAAGGTGGAAACTGTGATAAACAGGATGTCTTTCCTTTGTACAACACAGATGTAGACTCATTAACTCTGAAAAGTGGTTCCCATGAAACATAGTTGTTTGTGAACGGTAACAGTGGAAAAAAAAATTGTGCAGATCTTAGAACGAGTAATATGAGTTCATTGGTTAAGAAATTCCAAATGCAATAAGAGTTTGGTTGCATTGAAAACAGGACCACTGGCTTTAACTTCCCTGCAGCTGTGTAACATCTGGAACAAATAAAGCTAGTTTCTATTTTTGAGTGAAGAATGCTTGTCTGAATGATTCACACCCACCCAAATGTTTCCAGTGTATTATCTTTAGAAGGATTGAGTGGAAGCACTTTGCACTCACTCCCTACATTATCTGGACAAATGAAAAAGTAGGTATTTTCTTTTGCTTTTAAGAAGCATTAACCATGGGAGAGTTTCCTTGAGTCTTAGAATAATATGGGTGGTCTAAAACCTTCATGATCTGCTAATTGGAGAGACAGATTGTATAGAACAGTTAAAAATAGGAAAAATCTTCTTTAATGGCACCAGCTTTTCTCCCCTCCCTTCTTCCATTCACTAAATGTGAGAGCCCATCACCTGGAAAAATGCCTGGTTAATAGACACTTAATAAGTATTCATGAAATAAATGATTAAATGAACGATTCCTTCCAAACACACAAAAATAATACTACACTAGTTAAAAGTTGAGAAGCCGATTATGTCACTGATACTTGATATAGCAATGATAGACAGAATGGGAATAGCCACCTCATTCTATATTGATCTGAATAAGTCAGAAAATAATTACAAGAATTTATCAGTGAGAACAGTTAGTGTAGCCATAATTTTAGGTTTTTAAAGGTTATGCAGAAATCTTAATTTTGGTATGTGCTTTCAAGTCTTGTACAAACCCAGAAATATATAATTTAAACCATCTGAAATTAAGACTGTTGAATTAGAACATGTTTTTGAGGGGCACCTGGGCGGCACAGTCAGTTGAACATCTGACTCTTGGTTTCAGCTCAGATCGTGGTCTCTGAGTCCTGGTCTTCAGGTTGTGGGATTGAAACCTGCATGGGGCTCCATGTTCAGCATGGAGTCTGCTTGAGGTTCTCTCCCTCTGCACTTCCCACTCATGCTCTCTCACTCTAAAATAAATAAATAAATCTTTTAAAAAATGTTTTTTATTTATGAGTAAATTGACTCAAACATGTTTAATGACTTACTCAAAGTCACGTAGTTCATTCTTGGTAGAGTCTAGCAATGGAGCTTAAATGTAACTATTATGAGACACCATAGGGGATCTAAAGATGAGCAAGAGTTCAACCCTTGCCCTTTATTAAGCTTATAGTACTTTTAGGGAGACAGGCATGTAAAAAATATAACTGCGGTATAAAATAGAAAGTGATATGTTGCAAAAAAGAGAAATGCCTTGGGAATTCAGTGGAAGAAGAGATGATTTTTGATTTGGGATAGAAGCCAGTAGAGAGGGAATGGTGAGAGGATAGCATTGGGGATAGAGAGGTGATAATAGAGGAGGTAATCTTTTAACTGGACTTGAAGGATGATTAGAAGTTGCACTCATAGAGATGGAAGCTTTAGAATATATGATGCCTATCCTCATCCCCAAAGATTCTAATTTAATTGGTCCTGGTGGAAGGACCTAGGAACTGTACTTTTCAGAAGCTCCCAGATGATTCCAATGTGCAACCAGGGTTGAGATCAAAGTGTAGGAAGGAGAGTAATAGCAGAGAAATTCTGAGAGAAAATTGAACTCCAAGTGTGGAAGCCAAATCTAGTAAGTTTTTTGCTATTCTGCAGAGTTCAGTGAGAATCTGTACCGTTTGTGTCATGACTTAGAATTTCTGACTACTAGACTGATTAAGCCATTTTGAAACGAGGTGAAGTTAATGATCTGTTGCCTAACCTTCACTGGTGTGCAAAAGAAAATCAGTATGAAAAATATGAAATTCCATAAGACAGTCTCCTTTTTGTTACTTTGTCTAATACAACCCGCTTGAATATAGTCATTTGATAAATGGCTGATAATAAACAAGCAAGCAAACAAAAAAACAAAAAAAAACATGTTAAAGGATGCTAAAGATACATGGTTTCTATTAAATGTAGGAAATTGGTGAAACAAAAGGCACTATTATAGAATAAACCTTTCTGGATCCATCCTGAGTGTCACAGAACCTGGAAGGCATGTATAATGCAGACTGTGCATTGACTTAGCAGAATGTATTTATTTTCTCTTTATACATCAATACTCCTGACTGTACAACAGGAGGCCCCTAATCCACACTTGTCCTTTTGAAAATCACAGTTGTTGAAACAGAAAAATGTGCTACTTTGGAATGAAAACTGTTATCATAAGAGCTCTTCATCAGTGTCCAACCCACAGTGGCTTGATTAGGAGTGATTTCAGTCAACTCAGTAAAGCATCTTCCCTCCCTCTCTCCTCACACTGGCCAAACAGAGCCCTAGACTCCACCCCCAAGTGATTCAAGCTGAATTGGTCTGTGGTGAGGCCCAGGAATCTGTATTTTTAAAAGTTTCCCCAGGTGATCCTAAAGATTAGCTGGATTCGATATCTATTGTTTTGTTATTGGTGAATTAGTAATACTTTATAAGCTGTTGGTTTCACCTTACAGATTATGTATGTCCATAAAGTAATCAAACTTCGCTCCTCTAAAACAAGTTTTAATTCAACAGTTTTAATTGTAAGTAGTCTAAATTACACATTCCTAAGACTCTACAGACAAGAAAGTACAGACCATATACCAAAGACTTCTGGATAACCTCCATGGTATTAAGACTGACCACACTAGATGCTTCCAGGGGTAAACTGCCGCTTTTGTTCCTCCCTTAATGTGGATCATTACAGAGCTGAGTGGTGGTATCCTTTCTTGCTATCATGGTCTCATCAAGAATCACTTTGTCAGGTAGGTTTGTCCAGAAACTGAAATGAAACAATATATGCTACGGAAACTCATAAAGCAAAAACTGAAACATGGGGCAGGAACCTTTTCTGGTCACTTTACCATTGTATCTCCAGTGCTAGCATATGGTAGATGCTCAGTAAACATCTGTGGAATGAATAAATTGAATATTAAATATTTGCTAAAGAAATGAATAGTAGGGCCAAAAATAATCCTGGAAATTTTTGAGGTTAACTTTAAAATATTTTAGAATCTTAGGCACTATAAACATATGTAGAGCTAATGCTATTTTTAGCTGAAAATTACCAGAGTAATTGACTGTGGTGCTTTTCCCTCCTTGGTAGGTGAATTAAACCTGGGGGTTCTTTGCTGAAATTTGGAGTGATGACTTTGGGTGTCAGGGTAATGGTGATATGTTAGGTCCATGGGTGAATGAGAAAAAAAATTTTTTTTTAAGATTTTATTTATTTATTTGTCAGAGAGGGAGAGAGAGAGAGACAGAGCACAAGCAGGGGGAGCAGCAGGCAGAGGGAGAAGCAGGCTCCCCCTGAGCAAGGAGCCCGATGTGGGACTCGATCCCAGGATACTTAACCGACTGAGCCACCCAGGCGTCCAGGGAAAAATATTTTTATTATTTTTTAAAATAAATATAGAGTCATCATTGTATATTATGCAGATACAAAAAAAAGACAAATTCTACTTTCTTTTTCTATGAGCAAAAGAATAGGTGAACAAAGTTGAAAATTAAAAATAACTTCTACCAATAAAAACATAATTTTTGGTTCTAGTGATTTTTGATTCTAGTGATTCTAGTGGTATTTTATCATATCTCCTCTCTGTTTTGTTCCTCCCAAGAAACCCCCACCCAAGTATTTGCCACTACTAGTAGGAAAGGTGTTAATTGCCTCCTTAATGCTGCCTCCCAGTTCACTGACTACATTAAAATCCGAGAGAACCTGTCACAGGATTGAAATTGCTCCTCTCAAAATGGAGGCCCATACCATTTCTACATCCTTTCTGCAGATGATTCAAATTTAATCCGTTGAAGCTCCGCCCTTCTAGTGAAGTTTCTCAATTTTACAATCTGCCTTTTTACAGAGTTCAGGTGTATTTCTTACTGGACATTTAAAGAAAACCAAACAAACAAACAGCCCATACTGAATAGAATACATTTAAGCAAAGATACGGTTTCTTCAAAGTCTCCAACAGTGTTCCCTCAAACCCCATGAACTTGAATTAATGGACCACAGGACACTGAATTACCTACACCACTCTTCTGGCTCCTAGATTTTCCTCGGAGGCCTCTTGTAAATGTTCCTTTTTAACTGTGGCACAGGCACACTTATTAAGTAAAGCTGAGGCCTTGCCAACTTTCTGGTTTCGCTGCCCAAATCACTGACTGTTTGGTTGATTATAGCCCTAAAACACCCACATACTAAGAAGCTTTTAAACATTTTCTCCCCTGGGCAATCACCTGGTATACCTGAACTGAAAGTCTACCACATATAAATTAAGTATTTACTCAACAAACTGCTGCTAAAATCAATGGCCTTAAGGAATATCTTAAAAATTACATAACAGAGCTTGACTTTTATGAATTAAAACTCCTAAAACTTAAATGCTGTGCCCTCCTTTTGACCTGAAAAACTGATTTTAATTTTATATACAGTATTACAGAACAACCCCTAGAGATAAGCACATTGCTGTTAAGTGTCCAATGTATGAACTCATAGATGAAGTGTAGAACAAGAAAGGTGAGCTGGAGGAAAGAAAAAATTAAATATAAAAATTTGCATTATTATTCGTATATCAGTGCTTAGTGCTAAGAAAGTATAAGTGATAACCCTTTACCATCCAAGTTGAATATATGCAGTGAAAAAAAAGTAAATATCCCAATAAAACATACATGACAAAAAAATGCTGCTTTAAGCTTCTAACAAGAAGGGCAGCGTAATCAAACATTATACCAAAGGTATAATAGGACCAAGATGGAAATGAAAAAGGAGAAATTTGAGGAAGAGAGTTTTCACCTCAATTCATGCTCACCTTTTTGCAAAATTTATTGTCACTGTCAGGGCAAGGAGTATCAGACGGAGTAGAAGGTTAGGTTCCTGGCTGAATGAAATGCATGAATAAAAACAAAAGAATTGTTTCCTCCATGATTTCAAAGACCTGATAGCTAATGACAAAGAAACAGATACCAGAAAACCCACGAATCAGGCATGGAGTCATTGCAGGTGCAAAACCACAGTTAAGGGATTATTTCTAATTCAAAGGGAGCATGATTTCTTCTGGTCTCAACAGTTGAATGGGTAGACAACTCCCATGGCTCCTTCTTAACCATTCACCACCCCAGCAGATGCTTACAATTTCTGAGGCACTGAAATCCCAAAGCAGACTGAGGGATGTTGACATTTATTGGAACATGGAACATGATAGCATGAACAGTGATCAAGGCCATTGGCAAGAGTGGAAAATCTTATGTCGACAGCTTCTCAATTGTTATTGCTGGCTGGGATATCTCAGTATAAAACATAATCAAACAAATGGCAGCCCCAACTTGGTACCCCCAGAAAACTACTTCACAAGCACATGAGGCCGCTCCAGAGGATAGGTTCTTAATCTTTTGGGAAATACAACTTATTTTAAAATTTCATGGATTTGTTCCCAAAAAAATGCACATATGGCCATACACACAGAGTAGTATAATAATAGTTTAGGATATTGAAAGACCTGCATAGGTCTCTTAATGAATTCCACTTGAAAACGAAGACCTAAGGACTCTCCAGAATACCTGGGAGCAGTTGAAGGGGCTGGATGAACAATAGAACAAGTAGGAAAGTGTCAGGAATAGCTACCAGGACTCAGGCCAGAGCTTAGAGCTGTTTAAGAGGGGCGGTAGGTAAAATGAGCTGGACCCAAATAGATCCTATCAGCTTTGTGATTAGGGCAAACTGCTTAATTTCTCTGAGCACTTTTCTACCTCTATTTTCTCATCTGTAAAATCTGTAAAAACAGCCATTTCACAAAATGTTGTTGTGGAGATTAAATAAGAAAATGTATTTAATGTGGCACTGAATAGGTGGTCAAAAAATGAATATTGTTTCCTTGTGGTGTATCAACTTAGAAACAATGAAAGTCCTAAAAGAATCATTTTTCCTTGCAGTAGTTAAACACTGGAAATAATCTATGTGCCCATGACTGGACAATGGTTAAATAAATTATGATACATCGACATAGTGAAATAACATGCAACAGTCTTAAAAAAAAGAGTAAAGCTATATTTAGTGAAGTTGATGTACTAGTATGAATAGATGTTCAAGATACATTATTAAGTGAAAAAAGCAAGCTGTAAAACAATGTAAATAATATTCTATCCTAGGAAATCGTCATAATTTACATAGGAATTTCCCATTTATGGAAATTGGTTTCTGTGTTTCTCTCCAGGTTTAAATAAGGAGTGTCAGTAACCAAATTTCTGATTTTGTCTTTAAGATGGATTCTTTTTTTTTTTTAAGATTTTATTTATTTATTTGAGAGAGAGAAAGCCAGAAACAGCATGAGCAGAGGGGGAGGGGAAAAAGGGAAAGGGAGAAGCAGATTCCCCACTGAGCAGGGGGCCCAACATGGGACTAGATCCCAGGACCCTGGGATCATGACCTGAGCCAAAGGCAGACGCTTAACCGACTGAGCTACCTAGGTGCCCCAAAGATGGATTCTTAAAATGGAGAATGCTTAGTCAAAAGATATATCATAAAGCTTTATAGAGATATTGTCAAATCACTTTGTAGTTAGTATCAATTTACTGAACTATTTAAGGCTGACCATTCACCATGCCTTATTTATTTTGCATAATTTTTAAACTTTGTTAATTTTATAGTTCAGACTTATTTGGAGTCATTTTCATTTTCATTGTTATTATTATTAGGGATGAACATTTCTTCCATATGCTTGTTAATATATTGTATTTCTTCTTCTGTAATTGTTGTTGTCCTCTACACACTTTTCTATAGAGTTTTAGTGGGGGTTTTTTAATTAAATTTTAAGTATTCTATATATAAAAGGTAGAAAATCTTTGTCTATCATACTTTTTAGTGACACATTATAATTTAGATATCTATTTTTTAACCTAATTTTTTTTAAGATTTTATTTATTTATTTGACACAGAGAGAGCTAGAGAGAGAAAGAGACAGAGAGCAAGCACAAGCAGGGGGAACGGCAAGCAGGGGAGAAGCAGGCTCCCCGCTGAGCAAGGAGCAAGGAGCCAGACATGGGGCTCAATCCCAGGACCCTGGGATCATGACCTGAGCCAAAGGCAGCCGCTTAACGGACTGAGCCACCCAGGCACCCCTAGCCTAATGTTTTTTGACATTAAACTTTTATATAGTTCAAACTATTAATTTCCCTGGCTGATTTCTTCTGTTTCCATGTTTAAAAAGATTCCCATACTAAAACTGGACAAATATTGACCTATATTTCCTTCTACATTAGTTTAGGTTTTCTTTCTATATTTAAATCTATAATTTTTCTAGGATTTTGTGGAGTAAGGTTAGAGTCTTTTTACTTTGTTCCATCAATTATCATTTTTCAGTAATGTATAATTGTTGATCTTACCCCAATAACTTGACTTACTTATATTTTATGTTTGGCTTGGAGTCCCATCTCTCCTAATAACTAGTAATGACTTCAGGCATTTGTTGTTGTTGTATATGTAAGATTATTTTTAGAACTCTTACTATCTATTGTTAAGGAATAATTTTTAAAAGAAGGTAGAATCATGATTTTCATACAGACATAAAATGAACATGTGTCAAAGATTTTTAAGTCATTAATTAATAAGGGACCAGTAAAATGTTACGATTGGTTTGAAGAATTCAAAGGGCAGAGATCTATAAAGGGAATAGGAAATTCTGAAATGAAGGGGCACCTTGGTGTCTCAGTCGGTTAAGTGTCCAACTCTTGATTGCAGCTCAGGTCATGATCTCAAGGTCGTGAGATCAAGCCCTGTGTTGGGCTCCAAGGTGGGTGTGGAGCCTGCTTAAGATTCTCTCTCTCCTTCTCCCTCTGCCCCTCCCCAAATGTAAGTGTGCTTGTGTGCGCATGCTCTCTTTCTCTCTCTCTAAAAAAAAGAAAGAAGAAGAATAAATTCTGAAATGAATTTACAAATACATGCAAAACTAATCTGTCAAAATCAATGCAAAAATCAATTGCATTCTGTGGAACACTGCTCTGCATTTATACAGACATGCATTTTTTCATTATAATGGGAGTTCTACAACTTACAGAGTTGTAATATCAGTTAAAGATGAGAAAACCTACGTGAGTGAGTAGTCACAGTAGCCACTATTTGATTTTTGCCCATTTCAAAGTCTCTCACAATTTTTTCTGAAAGTCTCCTTTCCTCTTTTTATCATAATAAATTCAAAGAGTGATCATTCTTATAAAATAAGGTTGGTCCCATTAGATTTGCCTGGTTGTTTACATAGATGCAGTGAAAGTGTTATTTTATCATAAAGGACACCTTAAGTTTTCTTTGTAAACTCTAACACCATACAATTTTGAACAAATACTAAATTAAATTATGTCTGGAAGTTTTCATAAGGAATCTCAAATTGGATTTTTAAAATCCTCTATTATCTGGTGACCTGAGGCTAGGAAACCAAGCCCAAAAAAATGCTCTCCACCATATTTTACTTGAAAAACCTATAAATTTGGGTAAATTCCTCTTTTCTCAAGGTCCCCCAAATATACTAAGTTACATATATTTAATATATAATATTTTTAGACTTTCTAAGCCAAGAAATAGGCCAAGGCTTTGTAGGCACTGCTTCCCTAAATAAAGTCAAACTTAATCCATGAAGAGTGGCTGTTCCTACCTGATTTAAATGAGTATTGTTCTAGAATACGACATTCCAGGTAAGGCCTTGGTTTTTCAATTTGTACAATTACACCCTGATTAAAAAAAAAAAAACAGCTTCTTTTTGAACCAATGCAAATAACTAAATGACCATGGAAAGTAAGTGTAAAGTAGGTGTAAAGTTTCACTTAATTTTTTCTAGACTTAGAATCCAATTATGGGAAGGCAAAAATTAGAAAATAAAAGTGTTAGAGATATTTGGACATTTGATTAAGATAGGATCAGGGTACTAGAGAAATAATACTGAGTTATGTATTTAATTAAGCAATTAAAATAATAAAACATTTTAAATCAATATAGACTTTAACATGATTGTAAAGAAACTTATTTTTTTATAAGTGAGGAATCTTTGTTCTTTGCTTTCTATTTCTTTCTTTTTCTTAATCAGGAATGTGATAAATTCAAAGTAAAGCACAGAAAAATGTTCTTATAAGACATACATTATTTGCTACCTAGACAGATGACACAGAAGGTCAAAAAAAATATTTTATATGGTAGGCAAAGGAATGAACCAGTAAGTAAAGAAAGCTGGAAGCCCATCGAGATAAGGCAAATGTTACTAAAATTTTAGTACATTTCATCACTTCTTTTCAAACTCAAGTGCTATAAATCAAGGCAAGTAGAATTTACTTCCAAATTTGCCCTTTATTTTGCTTTTCCTGTCACAGCAATTCTCAGGGTATCCATGAGTTCAAAATAATTTTTATATTAATATTAAGATGTTATTTCTGTTAACATTTTAATTCATGTTCATCGTTGCTCTAGTCAAATGAATCAGTAAGTATTTAAAAATATCTCAGTTTCAACTTCTGATACGGCAAATATTGATGGTTATAACCCACATAAGTTTTTTGGAGTCCTCAGTAAGTCTCAAGATTGTGTAAGTGTTCTGAGAAGGAACAAAAAGAAAATAAAGGCCTGAAAAACACTACTGTATATATTTATACAAGGTATATGTATATATAAAACCAGTACTATCAAGCCTCCACTATGAGACAAAACTACTTTCTCTTTGGAGCACAAAGGCACATAGACAGTGGTTTTAGTCTGTCGTTGCTACTTCATGTAGTCTCAACCATTCATATTAATTGTCACTTTTAATCAAAGGAACTCCTATTTCAGTGAGAAAACTAGAGGTAGAAAATTAACAATTGCCTGTCTTCCAAAAGCATTTTAACAGAAGAGCAAAGTTTATCTTGCACCTTTCTCCAGCCACACACATACCTTTTTAAAGAGACAAAAAGAACCGGTGCATTAACATGACCCAAAGATAGGAATGTTTCATGGAATATAAGCAAAAGTATATAAATTTAAAATTATGCATTATAATTAGGCATTAAATGGCCAATATTCTATCTTAGAAATTATCTAGATATCAAGTGAATATTCATTATATAATTCAACCTAATAGCAATCCTAAGGCTTTATGTTACCTAAAGATCTTAGGACTTATATTCAAGCTGACATATTAAAAATAAAACATAATGACTATTGAAATAAAGTTATCAGAATAATGATCTGATTTTGTTGAATACAAATTTATATTTTTCATTGTCTTAAATATTGTGTAGGAGTGATGTTAGCTTATTTGATCAGTATACTTGAATAAATTTAAGAAAAGCAAACCCAAGTAGAATAAAATATGTGCTTGAATTATACCTAACACTGATAAATCACACTACAAGCCATTTTTATTAAACCAAGATTACACTAGTCTTTTTTTTTTTATTTTAGTATGTTATGTTAATCACCATACATTACATCATTAGTTTTTGATGTAGTGTTCCATGATTCATTGTTTGTGTATAACACCCAGTACTCCATTCAATACGTGCCCTCTTTAATACCCATCACCAGGCTAACCCATCCCCCCACCCCCTCCCCTCTAGAACCCTCAGTTTGTTTCTCAGAGTCCATAGTCTCTCGTGGTTTGTCTCCCCCTCTGATTTCCCCCCCTTCATTCTTCCCCTCCTGCTATCTTCTTCTTCTTTTTTTTTTTTTTTAACATATAATGTATTATTTGTTTCAGAGGTACAGGTCTGTGATTCATCAGTCTTACACAATTCACAGTGCTCACCATAGCACATACCCTCCCCAATGTCTATCACCCAGCCACCCCATGCCTCCCACCCCCCACCACTCCAGCAACCCTCAGTTTGTTTCCTAAGATTAAGAATGCCTCATATCGCTGAGATCATATGATACATGTCTTTCTCTGATTGACTTATTTCGCTTAGCCTAATACCCTCTAGTTCCATCCATGTTGTTGAAAATGGCAAGATCTCATTCCTTTTGATGGCTGCATAATATTCCATTGTATATATATATACCACATCTTCTTTATCCATTCATCTGTCAATGGACATCTTGGCTCTTTCCATAGTTTGGCTATTGTGGACATTGCTGCTATAAACATTGGGGTGCACGTACTCCTTCGGATCACTACATTTGTATCTTTGGGGTAAATACTCAGTAATGCAATTGCTGGGTCATAGGGTAGCTCTATTTTCAACTTCTTGAGGAACCTCCATACTATTTTCCAGAGTGGCTGCACCAGCTTGCATTCCCACCAACAGCATAGGAGAGTTCCCCTTCCTCTGCATCCTCGCCAACATCTGTCGTTTCCTGACTTGTTAATTTTAGCCATTCTGACTGGTGTGAGATGGTATCTCATTGAGGTTTTGATTTGGATTTCCCTGATTCCGAGCGATGTTGAGCACTTTTTCATGTGTCTGTTGCCCATTTGGATGTCTTCTTTGGAAAAAGGTCTGTTCATGTCTTCTGCCCATTTCTTGATTGGATCATTTGTTCTTTGGGTGTTGAGTTTCATAAGTTCTTTATAGATTTTGGATACTAGCCCTTTATCTGATATGTCATTTGCAAATATCTTCTCCCATTCTGTCAGTTGTCTTTTGGTTTTGTTGACTGTTTCCTTTGCTGTGCAAAAGCTTTTTATCTTGATGAAGTCCCAATAGTTCAGTTTTGCTCTTGCTTCCCTTGCCTTTGGCGATGTTTCTAGGAAGAAGTTGCTGTGGCTGAGGTCGAAGAGGTTGCTGCCTGTGTTCTCCTCTAGGATTTTGATGGACTCCTGTCTCACATTGAGGTCTTTCATCCATTTTGAGTCTATTTTTGTGTGTGGTGTAAGGAAATGGTGCAGTTTCATTCTCCTGCACGTGGCTGTCCAATTTTCCCAACACCATTTGTTGAAGAGACTGTCTTTTTTCCATTGGACATTCTTTCCTGCTTTGTCGAAGATTAGTTGACCATAGAGTTGAGGGTCCATTTCTGGGCTCTCTATTCTGTTCCATTGATCTATGTGTCTGTTTTTGTGCCAGTCCCATACTGTCTTGATGATTATGGCTTTGTAATAGAGCTTGAAGTCCGGAATTGTGATGCCACCAGCTTTGCTTTTCTTTTTCAACATTCCTCTGGCTATTCGGGGTCTTTTCTGGTTCCATACAAATTTTAGGATTATTTGTTCCATTTCTTTGAAAAAAGTGGATGGTATTTTGATAGGGATTGCATTAAATGTGTAGATTGTTCTATGTAGCATTGACATCTTCACAATATTTTTCTTCCAATCCATGAGCATGGAACATTTTTCCTTCTCAATGGGTAAAAACAGAGCTTCCTTCTAAGGTCAGGAACACGGCAGGGATGTCCACTATCACCACTGCTATTCAACATAGTATTAGAAGTCCTAGCCACAGCAATCAGACAACAAAAAGAAATAAAGGGCATCCGAATCAGCAAAGAAGAAGTCAAACTCTCACTCTTTGCAGATGATATGATACTTTATATGGAAAACCCAAAAGACTCCACCCCAAAACTGCTAGAACTCATACAGGAATTCAGTAAAGTGGCAGGATATAAAATCAATGCACAGAAATCAGTTGCATTTATATATACCAACAACAAGACAGAAGAAAGAGAAATTAAGGAGTTGATCCCATTTACAATTGCACCCAAAACCATAGGATACCTAGGAATAAATCTAACCAAAGAGGCAAAGAATCTGTACTCAGAAAACTATAAAATACACTAGTCTGATTTACCAAAACTTTACCTTAATTACATGAACTTAAATGTTCAAAACATTTCTGTGTTTCTGTAAGAATAACGTTTTTAAACAGATTTATTTATTTCAGAGAGCACGCGCGGGTGGGGAGGGGCAGAGGGGGAGGCAGTGAGAATCCCAAGCAGACTCCACGCTGAGCTCAGAGCCTGACACAGGGCTCGATCTCATGACCCTGAGATCACAACCTAAGCCAAACCAAGAGTAAGACACCCAACCTACTGTGCTATCCATGCACCCCTAAAGAGTAACTTTTTAAGTATAGCACATATCAAATATCAAAATTCTGATTTCCTCATTTTCCTGGAATTTTAAACATTAGCCACAGGCCAAAAGTAAACACAAAAAAAATTATCAGACTATATATCAAAAAGTTGTTTCCTTTCCTGATAAGCACAAGATTCTTAATTTGAGCTCAAAAGAGACAAATAGACAAAGAAAATAAAATACTAACAAATCAGATTCTCTGTCGTCTTCCATCCAAGAAAGAATAAATCTCTATAATCTATTACTCTGTTTACAGAGATCACAAAATTTTGGCCACAAAACCAAATTACTATTACCAATGGGGAATAATTTATTGATTATAAAAGTTCCAAAAACAAAAACAAAACACAAAAGTAGTAAAATGGAAAATATGCAAAAAAAACAGAGGATAGGCAAAGTGAAAGTTCTGTGACAACAGAGAATTTACCTCTTGGAGCCAAGAAATGCCCTGGTTTATGTCATACATGAGGTACAACACTCCCAACAACACAGGTTCCTCAGCCATCAGGTGAATTCAGGAAGCATCGTAGTCTACTACAAGGTAATTGTTTACACGATAATTGTGTACAAGATAATTTTTCATAAAAGGATATAATTATGACTGTCATAAAGATATGAAACGAATGTACCAACTATTTTATTTAATTTACTAATTATAGAGGGAACCAGTAAGATAGTACAAACAATTCAAAGGAGAATTCTAAAAGCAAAACATATATACGGAATAAGAAAAATTGAAATTAATTTACGAATAGATGCAAAGTAGAACTGAATGCAGGGCAATAATTAATTGAATTCTACTGGGTACAATTAATTTGCATCTTTTTGACAAGAATATTTTACATTATCATCAAGTTTTCCACAACTTAAAGAATTGTAAAATAGCACAAAAACCGTGAAAGGCAGAAAAAACTTGGATGGGTGAGTCACTCAGGACACCCACTACTTTTGTTCACCCATTTCAGTCTTCACAGTTTTGCTGACTCTACTTAATAAAAGATAAAATAAATTATATCTTCTCACTAGCAAGAAATTAATACCATGGGGACAAGGCAGGACCAAAGCTTTCCTCTAGTCCCACATCTAAATGTCTTATCATCTCTTCCTAAAAGAAGAGAGAGCAAGTAACTTCATTCTTTTGTGCATCGAATATTTTCCAACTGCAGATATTACCAACTCTTTTAGAATCTCTCTCTTCTTGCTTATCAATACCACATTAGTGAATACTCGTTCCCATGGGAGCTCCCCAGGACCCTTGAAGTATGATAGATTATCCTGAATAAAAGTAAAAGGAGCAAATCTTTTTTCACAGATTATAATTTGAAGGGAGGAAAAAGCAGTTCAAATAGTTTTTAAACTGATGAGAAGCTTTTAATTAAACCTACCATGGACATCATCAATTCCAAACTCAAGTTCATTTTTTATTGGACAAACTTGAAATTATGATAGGATTCTTTTAGATTTATTAACCTGTGATCACATGTGTTTATGAAGCCCTCCCCTGAAAATTCTGCAGAGTTAGTGACCCATGGGGTTTAGCATGAGCCTGGGACAGTTTTGACCCTAGCTATTTTCAGTAATATCATAAACCAGAGCCTCAAAGCTTCTGATTGGAATTATCACTACTCTTAAGAAAAAGAACCTGAGGGGAAACATGAAAATGTCTTCATGACCATGGCATTTTTTTGTTCTATTTCTATTATATTGAAGCAAGAAGAAAATTCATTTGATGCCAATCATTTGCATGATGTACTGGACTGATTAACAATATGATTTATGTATTTTAGGTTTCCCCAGGTGACAACTCTACTAGAACCCCTATCCAGACAGAACTCTACATTCAAGCTGTCATTTTTGACCACATTTCCAGAAGAAAGACTTAAATACCAACATGTTACATGGTCCCCTAATGACTTGCTAAATTTGAATAAATTCTATAACCCTAAGCAACTTAGAAAATAAATGAGTCTGTAGATGGAATGCAAGTTAGAATAATAAAAGTTGATAAAGAAATCAGAAAGAAAACCATAATCGTGACTGTCTTTGTGTGGTACAGATCTTAATCTGACTTGAGGTTTTTCTAAATTTTTCCCCTTAAATGCTGAAGCTGATTGCAACAGTTCATGGGAGAGAATCTTCTTGCTACTTATTTTGAAGCTCAGATTTTCCAAAACAAAAATGTTCCAGGTCTTACTATTGCCAAATATAGGGGACCAAAATCTATACCATGTGGCAGTGCTATCTACTAAATTTGTTGAATAGTGATAAGAAGTCTGAAATTGAAGAACAAGACTAAGAAGATATAAATACAAGATTTTCAATGGCTCTATATGAGAAAATAAAATCTGAAATGTCCCATGAGATGATGTATAAAATGAAGTGTTTAATATGTTTATGTGCTTGGACAATATGAATGCCATGACCATGAAGCTGAGAAAATGAAATCTAAGAAAAACCAAAAGATTTTAGAGAAGTGAGGACTTCATTAGGGAAGAACATGTTTTCCTCATGTGCCCCTGCAGGTGGCTTTTGTGCAGAAAAGATATTATTCAAGAGGTCACCTGTGATTTAAAAATTAATATTTGGTTCTTCCTCTTATTCCTATTCTCTTCTCTTCTCTTTCTAAACAATCCAGTACTAAGGCATTTGTTTGGGGCCAAGCAAGGTGGAAGTCTGCTCAATGTGTGGGAGTGGGAAAGCCCAGAGCAGGACATCAGAGTTCCAGTGGGGTGAGAAGGGTGTATTCATAGGGGAGGTGATGGCCTGGCATGAGATTGGAGATTCCACTCAAGATGAGTAGAGTGGTATTAAATTAGAATTGGATGTATTGGAGTGATCTCATCATTTTCAATATATACAACAAATACAGAATATATGTTAATGTTTTATGCATGCATCTCCCCTTGCTCTGTTCAATAAGAGGGCCTCAAAACAGCAACACCCAATATCAATGAGCTCACATCGCACCCAGATCTTGGTTTCTCACCACCACTTTCTACCAAAAGGAAGCAGGCATCCTTGGGAAAATGACTGATTCCAGGGCTGAGACAGGGAAAATACATGAGTCTAGAACATCTTTTTGTGCCAGAAAGCAAAGAAGTTCTTGAAAAATGAAAGGGATTTATCAAAAGGACACCGAATCCACATTGGAAAAGTTCCTACTGGCCAAACCTGGGACAGTTTGGGCATCAAAATAAATAATGAAAACCACAGGCAGAAAGTAGGAAACCATGAGCCCATACTCATCTACATAAATGAATAAATGGAAAGTTTGCTGAGGAATGGGATGTTTACAGAGTATCTCCCACAAAATATGTATTAGTTACAGAGGGAATAATGGAAAAAACTGGAAGATACCACTTTCAACAAGTGATCGACGAGAATATGTTTAGTAATGAAGCAAACTGAATTTGTTCCACACCAAATAATATGCAACAGAGTAACTCATCATCACTTTTGTAATAATCCTGCCAAAATTGCATAACTTGGATATAATCAAGAGAAAACTCAGAAAGAAACAAATCCATGGACATTATGCAAAATAACTGGCCTGAGATCTTCAAGGTGTCAAGATCTTGAAAATAGAAGACTGAAAAACTGTCTCAGACTGAAGGAGACTAGAGAGACATGATAATCAAATGCAACACATGATTCTGAGTTATATCCTTATCCTATAAAGGGAATCTGGGAACATCTGGTAAAAATTGAATGGTTTTTGAAGATTAGATGGTGGTAATGTAAAAATGTTTATGTCCTGATCTTGATGATTATGTTGTGGTTATATTAGAAAATGTCGTGATTGTGGGGAATTACACTAAAGTGTTTGGGAGTCAAGGGGCATCATGTCAGCAAATTATAAATATTTCAGTGGGGGGGAGGTCTTTGTGCTGTATTTGCAATTTTTTTGTAATTCTGTGATTATTTTGAAATAAAAAATATTTGATTTATTACATTTATAAATTCAAAACTCTACTTATATTCTAAGTATTTGTATAAATTTTATTGTTCTAGATTTGATAAAATTTTTACTATCATTTTTATGAGTTCTTTTATAGTTTAATTAACTACATTTCTTTAAACATTTTAAATTTTGTGATCTTCATTACATTCAATTTTCTAATTATTTCAAAATTTTAACTAGCAAATAAGCCTTCATATACATTTAAATAACTCTTATAAATTTAAGAATTTAAATGTATACAATTGGGGGGGACAGGAAAGATGGTGGAGGAGTAGGGGACCCTATTTCAGCTGGTCCCCGGAATTGAGCTGGATATCTACCAGACCACTCTGAGCACCCACGAAACCAGCCTGAGATGTAAGATCTGGATCTCTACAAACAGAATATCGCAGGCGGTTGGTTTTGAGGTACGAAGCGGGGAGCCGTGATTCTGCGGGCAGATATCGGAGGATAAACGGCAGCAGGAGGGTGCCTGGCCGTGGCGATCCTACACCACCGGTGAGCAACAGCCTCGCGTGCTGCGGACAGGCACAGACTCGCAGACCGGTAGCGTTGGGAAAGGACTTTAGGGCAGCCCCCGGGACAGAAACCCAGAGCTGCAGGGTCGCGCACACGCGAACTGCAGCCCCCGGGATGGAAACCCAGAGCGCCGGGGTCGTGCCAGTGAACTGCAGCCCCCTGGACGGAAACCGAAGCGGCGGAGTTGCGCGTGCGCGAACTGGGAGCGGCTGGCGGTTTTAGAAGCACAAAGGGTAGAGACGCGCTCCGACCTGGAGGCAGGACTGGGAGTGCTGCGGAGGGGCGCACAACCCAGGACGCTGCAGTTTATAGCAGCACGGACAGAAACGGAGACAGTGTGGCCTGGAGAGCTCACTGAAGAACAGACTGCGTTCTCTCTGCTCTGAGGCAGAGGGTTGGAAATGGTCTCTTCTGCCCTGACTAGCGGAAGAGACGTGGAAAGCTGCCAGAGAACAAAAGCCACAAAAACTGATTCCCACTGAGCCCATCCCCCACCACAGGGGGGAAGGGCAACACCGCCCAAACAGGGTTGCCTGAGTAACAGCGCAGCAGGCCCCACCCGCAGAAGACAGGCTGGGAAAACAAGAGGCCAGCAACCCTAAGGTCCCAAGAAAACAGGGGCATCTTGCTTGGGTTCTGGTCAATAATTTGGACTCTATACATTCCCTCAAACACCCATCAACAGAATGACTAGGAGGAGGAGCCCCCAAAACAGAAAAGACTCAGAGATTATGACTTATGCTGCAGATTTCCAAATGGATGCAGATATAACCAAGATGTCGGAGATGGAATTCAGGCTAGCAATTGTGAAGACAATGGCTAGAATGGAGAAATCAATTAATGGCAACATAGAGTCTCTAAGGGCAGAAATGAAAGGTGAATTGGCAGAACTTAAAAATGCTATCAATGAGATCCAATCCAATCTAGGTAATCTAACAGCTAGGGTAACTGAGACAGAAGAGAGAATAAGCGACCTGGAAGATAATATAATAGATAAAAAGGGAAAAGAGGAGGCCAGGGAAAAACAACTCAGAACCCATGAAAATAGAATCAGAGAACTAAGTGACACCATGAAGCGTTCCAATGTCAGAATAATTGGAATCCCGGAGGGAGTGGAGAGAGAGAGAGGACTAGAAGATGTATTTGAGCAAATCGTAGCTGAGAACTTCCCTAATCTGGGGAATGAAACAAACATTCGAGTCCTAGAGGCAGAGAGGACCCCTCCTAAGATCAAGGAAAACAGGCCAACACCCCGGCATGTAATAGTAAAACTTGCAAATCTTAGAACCAAGGAAACCATCTTAAGGGCAGTTAGGGGGAAGAGATTCCTTACGTACAGAGGGAGGAACATCAGAATAATGTCAGACCTATCCACAGAGACCTGGCAAGCCAGAAAGGCCTGGCAAGACATATTCAGGGTACTAAATGAGAAGAACATGCAGCCAAGAATACTTTATCCAGCAAGGCTGTCATTTAGAATGGATGGAGAGATGCAGAGCTTCCACGACCGGCAGAAGCTGAAAGAATATGTGACCACTAAGCTGGCCCTGCAAGAAATATTAAGGGGGGTTCTATAAAAGGAGAAAGACCCCAAGAGTGATAAACAACAGAAATTTACAGGGACAATCTATAAAAACAATGTCCTCACAGGCAACGTGATGACAATTAATTCATATCTTTCAATAATCACTCTCAATGTGAGTGGCCTGAACACTCCCATAAAACGGCACAGGGTTGCAGATTGGATAAAAAGACAGGACCCATCCATATGCTGTCTACAAGAGACTCATTTTGAACCTAAAGATATATCCAGACTGAAAGTGAAGGGATGGAGATCCATCTTCCATGCCAGCAGACCTCAAAAGAAAGCTGGGGTAGCAATTCTTATATCAGACAAATTAGATTTTAAACTAAAGTCTGTAAGTAGAGACACAGAAGGACACTATATCATTCTTAAAGGGTCTATCCAACAAGAAGATCTAACAATTGTAAATATCTACACCCCCAACATGGGAGCAGCCATCTACATAAGCCAACTGTTAACCAAAATAAAGAGTCATATTGATAACAATACGTTAATTGTAGGAGACCTCAATACTCCACTCTCAGCAATGGACAGATCATCTAAGCAGAAAATCAACAAGGAAACAAGAGCTTTGAATGATACATTGGACCAGATGGACCTCATAGATATTTACAGAACATTCCACCCTAAAACAACAGAATACTCATTCTTCTCGAGCACACATGGAACTTTCTCCAGAATAGACCATATACTGGGTCACAAATCAGGTCTCAACCGATACCAAAAGATTGAGATTATTCCCTGCATATTCTCAGACCACAATGCTCTAAAACTGGAACTCAATCACAAGAAAAAACTTGGCAGCAATTCAAACACTTGGAAGGTAAAGACCACTCTGCTCAAGAATGTTTGGGTCAACCAAGAAATCAAAGAAGAACTTAAACAATTCATGGAAATCAATGAGAACAAAAACACATGGGTCCAAAACCTATGGGATACTGCAAAGGCGGTCCTAAGGGGGAAATACATATCCATCCAAGCCTCACTCAAAAAAATAGAAAAATCCCGAATTCACCAACTAACTCTACACCTTAAAGAACTAGAGAAAAAGCAACAAACAACGCCTAAGCCACGCATTAGAAGAGAAATAATTAAATTAGAGCAGAAATCAATGAATTAGAAACCAGAAACACAGTAGATCAGATCAATGAAACTAGAAGTTGGTTCTTTGAAAGACTTAATAAGATTGATAAACCACTGGCCAGACTTATCCAAAAGAAAAGAGAAAGGACCCAAATTAATAAAATTATGAATGAAAGGGGAGAGATCACGACTAACACCAAGGAAATAGAAAAATTATTAGAAATTATTATCAACAACTATATGCCAATAAACTGAGTAATCTGGATGAAATGGAGGCCTTCCTGGAAACCTATAAGCTGCCAAGACTGAAACAGGAAGAAATTGACAACCTGAATAGGCCAATAACCAGTAATGAGATTGAAGCAGTGATCAAAAACGTCCCAAAAAACAAGAGTCCAGGGCCTGATGGATTCCCTGGGGAATTCTACCAAACATTCAAAGAAGAAATAATACCTATTCTACTAGGCTGTTTCAAAAAATAGAAACAGAAGGAAAACTTCCAAACTCATTCTATGAGGCCAGCATTACCTTAATCCCCAAACCAGGCAAAGACCCCATCAAAAAGGAGAATTTCAGACCGATATCCCTGATGAATATGGATTCCAAAATCCTCAACAAAATCCTAGCTAATAGGATCCAACAATACATTAAAAGGATCATCCACCACGACCAAGTGGGATTTATCCCCGGGATGCAAGGGTGGTTCAACATTTGCAAATCAATCAATGGGATAGAACACATTAGTAAGAGCAGGGAGAAGAACCATAGGGTCCTCTCAATTGATGCAGAAAAAGCATTTGACAAAATACAACATCCTTTCCTGATTAAAACTCTCCAGAGTATAGGGATAGAGGGAACATTCCTCAAGCTCATAAAATCCATCTATGAAAAACCCACAGCGAATATCATCCTCAATGGGGAAAAGCTGAGAGCCTTTCCCTTAAGATCAGGAAAACGTCAAGGGTGCCCGCTCTCACCACTGTTGTTCAACATAGTACTAGAAGTCCTAGCAACAGCAATCAGACAACAAAAAGAAATAAAAGGTATTCAAATTGGCAAAGAAGAAGTCAAACTCTCTCTTTTCGCAGACGACATGATACTTTATGTGGAAAACCCAAAAGACTCCACCCCCAAATTACTAGAACTCATCCAGCAATTCAGTAATGTGGCAGGATACAAAATCAATGCACAGAAATCAGTTGCTTTCTTATACATTAACAACGCAACTGTAGAAAGAGAAATTAGAGAAACGATTCCATTTACAATAGCACCAAAGGCCATAAAATACCTCAGAATAAACCTAACCAAAGAGGTAAAGGATCTATACTCTAGGAACTACAAAACACTCATGAAAGAAATTGAAGAAGACACAAAAAGATGGAAAAATATTCCATGCTCATGGATCAGAAGAATAAACATTGTTAAAATGTCTATGCTACCCAGAGCAAACTATACCTTCCATGCCATCCCGATCAAAATTCCAATGACATTTTTCGAAGTGCTGGAACAAACAATCCTAAAATTTGTATGGAATCAGAAAAGACCCTGAATCGCCAAGGAAATGTTGAAAAAGAAAAACAAAGCTGGGGGCATCACGTTGCCCGATTTCAAGCTATATTACAAAGCTGTGATCACCAAGACAGCATGGTACTGGCACAAAAATAGACATACAGACCAATGGAACAGAATAGAGAACCCAGATATGGACCCTCAACTCTATGGTCAAATAATCTTTGACAAAGCAGGAAAAAACATGCAATGGAAAAAAGACAGTCTCTTCAATAAATGGTGCTGGGAAAATTGGACAGCCACATGCAGAAGAATGAAACTCGACCATTCTCTAACACCATTCACAAAGATAAACTCAAAGTGGATGAAAGACCTCAGTGTGAGACAGGAATCCATCAAAATCCTAGAGGAGAACATAGGCAGTAACCTCTTTGACATCGGCCACAGCAACTTCTTTCAAGATACATCTCCAAAAGCTAGTGAAACAAAAGCAAAGATGAACTTTTGGGACTTCATCAAGATAAAAAGCTTCTGCACAGCAGAACAACAAAACAGCAGTCAACAAAACAAAGAGGCAACCCAATATTTGCAAATGACACTACAGATAAAGGATCCAAGATCTATAAAAAACTTCTCAAACTCAACAGCCAAAAAACAAATAATCAAGTCAAAAAGTGGGCAGAAGATATGAAAAGACACTTCTCTGAAGAAGACATACAAATGGCTAACAGACACATGAAAGAATGTTCATCATCATCAGCCATCAAGAAATGCAAATCAAACCCACACTGAGATACCACCTTACACCAGTTAGAATGGCAAAAATGGACAGGGAAAGAAACAACAAATGTTGGAGAGGTTGTGGAGAGAGGGCAACCCTCTTACACTGTTGGTGGGAATGCAAGTTGGTACAGCCACTTTGGAAAACAGTGTGGAGGTTCCTCAAAAATTTAAAAATAGAGCTACCCTATGACCCAGCAATTGCACTCCTGGGTATTTATCCCAAAGACACAGATGTAGTGAAAAGAAGGGCCATATGCACCCCAATGTTCATAGCAGCAATGTCTGCAATAGCCAAACTGTGGAAAGAGCCGAGATGGCCTTCAACAGATGAATGGATAAAGAAGATGTGGTCCATATATACAATGGAATATTACTCAGCCATCAGGAAAGATGAATACCCAACTTTTACATCAACATGGATGGGACTGGAGGAGATTATGCTAAGTGAAATAAGTCAAGCAGAGAAAGTCAATTATCATATGGTTTCACTTATTTGAGGAACATAAGGAATAACATGGAGGACAATAGGAGAAGGAAGGGAAAAATGGGGGGGGGAATTGGAGGGAGAGATGAACCATGAGAGACTATGGACCTGAGAAACAAACAGGGTTTTAGAGGGGAGGAGGGAGGGGGGCATTGGTTAGCCCAGTGATGGGTATTAAGGAGGGCACGTACTGCATGGAGCACTGGGTGTTATACGAAAACAATGGATCGTGGATCACTACATCAAAAACTAATGATGTATTGTATGTTGACTAACATAACATAATAAAATTAAAAAAAGAAAAAAAGAAAAAAGAATTTAAATGTATAAATACAAAGACTCGTGTTCTCTTAAAAGTTTCAGTATGGTTTATGAATTTATAAAATTTTAATTGACAATCATGTCTGAACTAATTATTCAACTATCACATTTTAAATTGGAAGAGTAAAT
The DNA here is from genome assembly GCF_964656455.1 of Halichoerus grypus. Taxonomy (NCBI): domain Eukaryota; kingdom Metazoa; phylum Chordata; class Mammalia; order Carnivora; family Phocidae; genus Halichoerus; species Halichoerus grypus. The sequence goes on from NC_135714.1 coordinate 64,748,683, forward strand.
GGCAGTTTTTCATAAATGTTTTAACTATTTTAAATATTTTTAAGTGTAGGTATTTAAAATATTTAAAATACTTTATATATTTACAGATTATTCCTATAGTTAATCCCAAGGTTTAAGACATTAAAAAATCATTAGCTTCTGGACTGAACTTATGGATAGTAAATACTGAATGGGGATTTGAGTTGGATTATGGGATATATTCATTTGTTAAGGTCTCCATAACAAAATACCACAGACAGGGTGGCTGAAAAAACAGAAATTTATTTTCTGAAAGTTCTGGAGACTGGAACCAAGATCAAGGTGTCAGCAAGTCTGATTTTTTTCTGAAACCCCTCTCCTTACTTGCAGATGGCAGCCTTCTTGCTATTTCTTCGAGTGATCTTTCCTCTGTGCAGTGTCTCTGGTGTCTTTCCACATATCAAAACTTCTTCTTATGAGAACACCAGATCGGATTAGAGTCCACCCAGTGACCTCATTTTAACTTACTTAAGTCTTTAAAAGGCCCTGTCTCAAAGTACAGTCACATTCTGAGGGCCTGGGGGATAGGACCTCGACCATGAATTTTGGAGGGATACATAATTCAGCCCATACATGGGATATGGACTACAAATATGCAGGATATTTTTTCATGATTAGACCCATTCCGCCAATGCTAAGCCAAGTCTAGACCTCCAAGGGTTCCAGTTTCACGCCTTTCAAATGTGGGCTGCCTTGCTGTCCGAGAGCCTTGGATTCACATGCCAGATTACCTAATTTTGTAGTCTGATTGGGGTTTGCAGGATCCACCTAGGTCGATTGATATTTAGTGAATCTATATAAGGTTTCATTCTACTTTTAAATTGTTTTTATATTCTTTCTACCAGCAGAGCCATGACACCTATAAATATTTAAATGGTATCTCATTATATTGAACATATTTCTCCTATCTTGCCTTGCTCTGTGGTCACAGTTCTAAGGCCAAACTAATGCAGCTATTGCAGATTGGAAATTCCCTTCGTGGAAGCTTATTAAGGTGACTTTCCCCCAGTAAAAAAGAGAGAGCAATTAGAGAACTGTTATGCCTGAGTACAGGGTACACTAAGAAAATAATTTTAACCTGATACTAATGGTGGAATGCAGGGCCAAAGAAAGGGAATATGTGAAATGTATGTGAGAATCAGCAGAACAACAGTGGGCCAAAGACACAGGACCAAAGAATGAGCTAGCTGACTGAAAGGAAATGAAACAAGAAATTGAGCGATGCAATAAAGAGTAAAGAGCATTGAGAACCAGACTATTTGGCAAACTGATGTTGGTAATTGGCCAAATCATTTTATCTCTCCAGACTCTGGCTCTTGAAGGTCTCTTCAAAATCCAAAACATCTCTGATTTCCCTGGCTGTTTTTCTAATCTATTTATAGACTCCGTCAGCTGAAAAGAATAGCCTTGTGAGTTAAGTGTAATTTTCTCCAAGTGACAGTTCAAGTGTATTATCCAAGACTCTGCTCACAAGTGACAGAAATCCAATTTGAACCTTTATTAAAAAACATGGAGGTGTCTCCCAGAACTAAAGAAAGGAGTATGTCTGCATCCCGGGAATAATCATATAATCGTAATCAAACACTTGAATACTATTGGAACCCCTGCTCTATCTCATGAGTATGTTGCTCTCTGCACATCATTATTCTGTTCCAACAGAACAGCCTTTCTATTTCAGCAGGCAGACAGACACACACACCTTCCTTCCTTCCTTCCTTCCTTCCTTCCTTCCTTCCTTCCTTCCTTCCTTCCTTCCTTCCTTCCTACTTCTCTCTCCCCCTCTCTCTCTCTCCCTCCTCTCTCTCTCCCTGTCTCCTTTCCCTGCCCTCATTCCTTCCCTCCCTTCTCTCTTTCCTAATTCCGGAATCCCAGAGAAGAGATGCTTGACTCAGCTTTACTCAGGAGCTAAAGCCGCCACTGAAATTTAAAATCTAACGCGGTCAGGCTGTACAGAACTTTGTTTCCCACAATTACAGCAACCAAGATAATCTTGCAAATGAATGAGGATCTTCAGAAAAGCAGGTAATTTGGGAACACAGCAATGCATCCTGTTGAATGGAGCAGAAAGAGAGTGTAGGAGAGAGGAAAGGGAGAAGTCTGGGATGCTCGCCCAGGGACTCAGGCATGGAGCAGCAATTCATTTCTCCCCTTTTCACTAATGGTGACAACAGAAGAAAAAACAGCAATGTGACTGATGAATATTCTCTTTGTGTGCTTCCTGTTTTCTAATACAATTTTCTGGGATAAACAATTACATAATCAAAACTACCTGACATATGACCAACCTCTTGAATGTTATTGTAGCTCCCAGGGTAATATGTTTTAAACAATAGACAATCACCATAAACTTTCTTAATCTCAAGGAAATTAAAAGGAAATGTATACCCATTTATTTATGAAGGACCTATTGTGAGCCAGATACTTTTTTAGGGGCATAATAATGAATAAGGGCTTCCCTCGAGGAATTCATCAGCTTGGAATAAGAAGGAATCTAAAGGATCTTATGTTTTTATTGTTGTTCCTGTTGCTGTAACCGCTGTTGTGAATGGATTTTCCCCTCAGCTATGACAGTAGATTGTCACAGATAACTACATGAATTGGCCAAGACTTTCTGGAATCATACTGTCAGGCGATGCTGCTGCTGATTTATTGGGAATACCACTTGGGAAGTATTTTCCAAAGTATGTTCTATAGCATACTACTCTTTTAAAAGGATCTGCTAAGGGCGCCTGGGTGGCTTGGTGGTTAACCATCTGCCGTCGGCTCAGGTCCTGATTTCAGGATCCTGGGATCGAGCCCCACGTTGGGCTCTCCGCTCAGCGGGGAGCCTGCTGCTCCCCCTCCTTGTGCTCTCTCACTCTTGCTCTCTGTCAAATAAATAAATAAAATGTTAAAAAAAAAAAAGTATCTGCCAAAAAAAAAATGTCTGTGATTGAGTTTGTTTGTTTAAGCTAAGTTCCCAAATTATCCACTGATCAACATCTCCCCATTTTCACCACGAAACACCTATGTTACTTGAGGTTTTTTGTTGTTGTTTGCAAGCCACACACACAAAAATGTCTCACACATTTAAATAGGAAGAGGAAGGTACTAGAATCCAAGGAAGAGTTGAAAACCAAGACTCAGGAGAGAAAAAATAAAGAGGAATTCTGGGAGCCTCTCTGGTAAACACTACCAGTAATAAAGCTGGGTTCCAACTCCTTCCCAGTCTCTGTCAGGAGAGGAAACTTAATCAGCCACACGAGGGTCAGGTGCCCATCTCTGGATCAATCAGCAGTGGTCAAGGTCAGAAGGGAGTCATAACACCTAAAGGTCCATCCCTGTGTCTCAGGGCTGTTTCTAGAGAAAGAGGGATTATCATGAGCTGGGAAGAAATCTCTACTGTGAAATCTCTAGTACTATATTACACATTGTTAAAAACCATTAAGTATGATGTTGACTTGATTTAATATTCATATTTTAATATTAGATGGAACTATGCTACTATTCCCAAATTTGTTTTGAGACCTGACTAGGAATGGAAGTCAATGTTTCCTTCCAAATGCAGTTTTGCCATCAATGGAAATTATTATAAATAAAATCAAGTTAGATGATATGGTACATGTATAAATTTTGATATACATTCCAGGTAAAATTGCTTCTTGAGCAGTTTCTTTAATCAATTGTCCAAATTGGTTTGCTCAGATGTTATTTGAGATTTTTGTGATTCTATTTATGAGAATGCTTTCAAGTGCTCTCTTATTGTTGTTTTAATCTGAAATTTCCTAACAACATATGATGTTGAGCATCTTTTCATATGCTTTTTTGGTAAAGTATCTGTTCCGATATTTTGCCCACCTCTTAACTGGACTTTTGATACCTTGATCAGATATGTGTTTTGCATATATTTCTTCCCAGTCTGTAGCTTCTCCCTTTATTCTCTTAAAGTATATAGTTGTTTTTAAATACTATCTTTAACAGATTCTTTTAAAAAAAATCAAAGTGAAGTTGGATTTCTCCATATTTCAGAAAAGTTTTTATGTGAAAATTTGGATTAACTTTTTATTAAAGATAACTCTCAACAGTAAAACCACATGGCTCAAAGCTTTTCAGAAGAAAAAATTTTGATTATCTTTTTATTAGAGAAATTAATGTTTTCTATTTCTTGAGCCAATTTTGAATGTTAAATTTTTCTCAGAAAAATAATCTACTTCATTGAGATCTTTTAATACATTCTCATAGACTGGTACATAATATCTGTTGTAATACATTCCCTCTGTACTTTTTGTGATATTAAATGTGTAATTCCTATTTTTTTTAATTTGTCTCATACCTTTTCTCTTAATTATATTTATAAGAGATTTGGTTTTAAAGGGCCTACCATTTTGCTTTTGAATAGATTCAGATTCTGTTTTGAATTAATTTTGTTTCTATTTTTATTTTTCATCATATCCTTCTTCATGGCTTTTTTATTGTTTTCCCCAAACTTTTTGAAATGTAATTAGTCATTATTTTTATTTCTGCTTTATAAAAATAATTAAACCATTTAACACAAAATATTCTTTCTGAGAACACCATTGGCCACAACTGACAAATTCTGAGAATTACTATTCTCATTTTATTTTATAAATACTCCATACTTGCTTTATCTGCATATGCCTTTAGCCCAAAATTTTAGTTGGTTTTTGTTTTAATTTCAAAGTAATCCTAATTACTTTTATCTATGCTTGTGAGAATGATTTCTAATTTTGTTGCATTGTTGCCAAAGAACCTTGCCTTTACAATCCCCACTTTGGGGATTTTATTAATATTTTCTTATAACTTAGCTTACGTTAGCTTTATTTTTTTAATTTAATGTTCCACAGATGGTTGAAAAAAACTGCATATTGTTTGTTTTAATGTGTATTTCAACTTTAATAACATATTATCCAAATACCTGTATCTCTTATTTTATACATAAATGCATGTACATATGCACATATGTATGAATGTATGTGTTTTGGCGCATCAAAGGCTAACAGAGATATGGCCAAGTTTTTTACCCTAAGCAGTGTTTAATACTCCTTGTAAATTTAACAATTTTTGCTTAATTGATTTTGAAACTCTTCTTTGCTATTTTCATGGGCATTATCAGCATGGGCTGTACCTGTACTAAAAGAAAAGAACCTTCGATTTCCTTTTTTTTTTTTTTAACTTGAATCCTAATCTTTTCCTGAAATTTAAAATATCAACTTCGCTTTCTTTCTGTTTTTATTTGTCTGATAAACGAGTGCCCATCTTATTACCACTTCCAACATTTTTTCAGTGTTTATTAATGTAATCTGGTGGCATAAACCTGGGTTATTGTCATTTTTAATATATCCTCTCTTTCAATAATATTCATTGAAAATTAAAGTAATTTTGTAGCAACATTTATGACAATAATTCTTGGTTCTATGTTTAAAATGCTTCAGTGTCACCATCAGTCCTGTTATACCATGAAATCCTTATTCTTGAATTCTAGTTTTATCAAGTAATGTTTCCCTTGCTTATTCTTCTTGTTAATTCCAAAATTACGTTTACAGTCTCATAGCAAATGATTCAAGTAGAATTGAAAAATAGATGCAAGTAAAGTTCTTTTCTCACAGGTCAAGGCTAGGGTGAGACAAATGAGATCCCTAGGACACACAATTTAAGGAGACAATCTCAGGCCACTTCCTCAAATTTGTACCCTAGCTACCTTTTCACCTGACCCTAGATCCAGTCCCGCTTCCTGATACTTCTTCCACTGCAGAAAAGATATCACTGCTGACAGTTTGTCTCTCTAGAAAACTGTGTGCGTGAGCGCGTGCATGAGAGCGTGCGTGGCTTTTTTTTTTTTTTTAATATCTGGTATCATCGATACATATGGTTTCCCATTGTTCCACACTTAGAATAGGGTCATCCACTCACTTCAACAAATATTTGGAGACCCAAAGCCACCTGGGTGCCTGTTGTTTTAGGCATTTAAACAAAACAAAGACCTGATGAACATGAACATATTTCAGTCTTCCGAAGAACTACATGCTCTTCCAGTGTATGGATGTACCATAATGTTTTCAACCACTCTGGTATTGATGATGTTAAAGTATTTGTTGTCACAGACTATGATTTTCTTAACATTTTCTTCCACTTAGAAATTCCTGAACATGGAACTGCTGGATCAAAAGGCAGGTGTGTTTGTTTAAATGTTGAGAGATATTATCAAATTGCCATTCCAAAATGGTGCACCAGTTCGTAGCCATAAGGTGAATATGAAGGTGCATCTTTCCCCCCATTGATAATAGATATTAGCAATCTTTTAATTATCTGTTTCTCTAATAGGTAAATATTTGCACTCCACTGCTGTTTTAGGTTGTATTTCTTTAATTATAAGTGAGTGTGCACATATCTTTATATATTTATCAAATACCTTAATTATCCTTTTGTGTCATTGTCTATTTTTTAGTTTGATGTTCTTTATATTTTTTAACATTCTTTATTTTCTAATTGATTTGGAAAAGTTTGGGATATACTGGGATTTTTTTTTCCTGAAATATGTGATGCAAATGTTTTTCTCAGTTTATTGTTATTTGATTTTCTATGGTTGTGCAAAAGGATTTAATTTTTAAGTAGTCAAGTTCAATTGTGCTTTTACTAATAGCTGTTGTATTTCATGACAGAAAGACTTCCCCAGTTCAAGATGGTAATTACTTTTAAATTTTTCTTCTGATACTTTTGCTGTCATTTTTAGATGTAGATTATTGTTCACTTGAGATTTATTTTGATATAAAGAATGATAAAGGAATTTAACAATTTTTTCTCAAATAACTATTAATTTGTCCCAGTATTTTTCAAAATAATCCATTTTTTCTTGACTAATTTTAAATCCCAAATTTATCATAATAAATTCACTCCTTTTTTTAGTTTATTTCTAGTGTCTCTATATTATGCATTGCTGGGTCACCACATGCTTTAATTTTTTTTTCTTATAGCTTTTAATATCTTTTAGGACAAGTTCAGCTTCATTCCATTTTTTTTTTACAGTTGACACAATGATTTTTTTTACATTATCTTTAATATAATCATTCAAACTTCAAGAGCATATAAGGATTAAATATGCAATTAAGGTAAGCATTTAAAATAATACCTGTCACATAGTAAATAATAAATTTTAGCTTCTTAAATTAGTTCTCCAATGTAGTAAATCTATCTAAACCTTGTGCTTGCTACCAGAGAGGGTGAAATGTCTATTGTCTCCACTCATTCTGCATTCGGATGTTGCTTGGATTTTCTGCTCCCACTTTTTCCTCAACCACAGTAGAATGCGCACAGCTCTCCTTAGAAATCATGTATATAGTGTAACTCTCCTGGACTGAGGTGGGACTTTCCCCTATGCTCATGATGTCCAACACCAAAGGATATCATGACAGTTGTTATTCCTGGCAGGCAATTTTGCCAAAATGATTCCTATCTCTGCCCAAGGGTATTGTACCTGAAACACACATACATACCACTACAAGGAGCCCCTCTTCTTTTCCAGTTACTTAGGAATAAGAATAATGGTACCCATCTCAGAGAGCAGTGCTTTTTAAATTGTATTCTTCAGAATCTTGAAGTTACATTTAAAAACCTTAGGGGCCATCTCAAAGGGCAATAGAAGCCAGAATTAGTGAACTTACAAGATTCTTGTGCATTTTCAGCTTTCTGTTTCAAGAAATACTTTATTTGGACAAATGATGACATTTTTAAAATAAAGATGGGGAAGGAGAGGACAACGCAGTAGAGAGACCCTTTTTTTAAAAATATTTTATTTATTTAACTGAGAGAGAGCAAGAGCACAAGCAGGGAGAGCAGTAGAGGGAGAGGGAGAAGCAGGCTCCTCCCTGAGCAGGAAGCCCGACCTGAGGCTCGATCCCAGGACCCCGGGACCACGATCAGAGCCGAAGGCAGCCACCCAACTGACCGAGCCACCCAGGCACCCCGAGAGACTCTTGTCCAACTCTCTAGTTAGTCTAGACCAGGGCTTCTCAATATCAGCACTATTGATGTTTTGGGCTGGATAATTCTTTGCTGCTGTTGTTGGGGGTGGGGGGCCGGTATCCAGTGAATTGTAGAATGTTCAGCAATATCCCTGGCCTCTAGCTAGTAGAAATTCCTCCACATTATGACAAATGAAAATGTCTGCACACATTGCCCAAAATCACGTGGTGGGCAAAATTGTCACAACTGAGAACTACTGGTATAAGTCAGGCTTTTGTATAGTAAGGCCATAATGGTGGATGCATGTACGGCCTCCATGTCTTCCTTCAGTTTGACAAGTTTGCTTTTGATAACAAATTATGTTTCTCAATCCACTTCTTCAGACTTTGATTAGTAGAGGTTGCCTCCAAACTATGTAAGATTTAGTATTTTAGTGTTGGTGGGGTTAGAAAAACTGCATCAGGTCCTCTTGGTCTGAAAGCATTTCATACCAGCCTCCTTGAAGACTTTAAATTGTACTTTACTTGCATAATAACAAGGAAACTATTTATCAGTTAAGGATGATCAGCAAATAAACATAAAACAATCAAGCAATGTCTTCTCATTGGTGGGTTTCAGCCTCCAGAAGCCTATCAAAACACGCATGAGAAGTGGGTACCTGGTCACTGTGATGTTACTTTTTATTCAGTCTTGGCTTTACTTTTATTTCTCTATACCTGGTTAGTTTGGATCCTTGATTTCTCTAACATTTCATTTGCTCGCTTCATACACTTTGGAAAATGGATCAGTGGATACTACCAGCTTTTGAATCTTCCTTTTGGCTCTCCCAATCCTTGTCACTGATGATTCTTGTTATAATAATATATATTTTTTGCAGATCACAACTGTCAATTTCTAAGGAAGGATAATATTTCATTTAATTTTGAAATGGCTTTTAACAACAACAAGAAAACCCAACATTTGAAAAGATTTCCTTTTCTCAGAAATAATTTCCTGCTTAAGAAATATAAACATGCAGCCAGTAATATATTGTGGTTACTTCTTTCAGGAAATCAAATAAGTAGGTGTTTGCTAATCTGATTATGTAATAAGTAATATTTAAAAGTGAAAAATAATTTCTGCTTTTTTTCTTGGCAGTTTATTTATTCCATAACTGGCATATAAAAATGAAAAAGAAAATGCACTTACTATGCAAGTTATAACCACAGGTCAGAGTTAAAAGATCAGTGAACTTATAAAACAAATTTTTAGTTTTTAATTTGCCAATTATTTTTAAATCGGTCACTGTTTCTTTCAAATTATCACTCTAAGAAGGATTAACTGTTATAATGATGAGAAATTCCAGTGTAAGTTCAAAAGTGTACTAAGGAAGCTGAAAACTTTAGAAAGTCAGATATACACTGGGGAAGTAGGGGAGGCAGATCAAGCAAATAAAAAACTTCAAGAGGTGAAATGTAAGTAATAAAAACTTATGATTTTGGATGCCTGTACCTAAAGGCACATTTTCCAAATTATTCTGCAACTGTTATTGCTCACCATAACTCTGCTCAGCCGTAGCTATAACACAAGCAAGAAGGTATGTCTTCATTCTCCCACACCAGAGATGCCCATGCATTGCAGAAACAGCCTTAGAAAATCCAACTTCATCTTCTGATATTCTCCCCCCTGCAATTTACCTAACTTGTTTACTTATGCTGAGCCCCTTTTCGGTTGTGCAGCTCTTTCATAATTCTCTGGCTAAAGTCAGTTTAGAGTGTTGTACCAGGGCCTCTCACTCGTATGGGCTTAGGACCGGTTTGTGAGCACTCTTCTTTTTTTTTTTTTTTAAAAAAGATTTTATTTATTTATTTGACAGAGAGATAGAGCCAGAGAGCACAAGTGGAGAGAATGGCAGAGGGAGAGGGAGAAGCAGGCTCCCCACTTGAGCAGGGAGCCCGATGCGGGGCTCGATCCTAGGACCCTGGGATCATGACCCGAGCCGAAGGCAGACGCTTAACCATCTGAGCCACCCAGGCACCCCTGTGAGCACTCTTCTAATTATCCCTTTGATGAGAGTCAGTATGCAGCTCATAGCACCTGAAAGCCTGCTTCTGAAAGTGCCACCTAATGTGAGTTCCTAGAGAAATGGAAACAAATACTTATTAAGCACCTATTACATGCCAGGCAATCTTCTTAGGCCCTGGTAGGGAAGCAGCAAAGAATACACTCAAAGCCCCTATCCCCAGGGATCTTACCTTCCAGTGAGGAAGACAACAGACAAAGGAAACAGCCAAGAACAGCATCATTCTCTAATTTTAAACCATGCTTTTAAGATTGAGAGACAACTATAGTATAATATATAAAGCAATGACTGGGGACTCAAGAGACCTGCCTTTGTGCGCCATTTTAGCGGAATTTTTTTGAGTAAATCACAATTTAATTTTCTGAGCTTCAGTTTCCTTACATGAAAAATAGGGATAATAATACCCATAAACTCCCTATAATATCCAAAACAATCCCTTGCAATAAAATATTGAAAAAAGAGAAAATATTTATAAGGTTAAAGTCATCTTCAAACAATACATTCTTTCCCTAGCGTTAATGTCTTCTTTATGGTTACTGAACAATTCAAAAACGCCCCCAAGTGCAGAGTTCTTCCAATTGCCCAATTTAAACATGTCCTGATGTTCTGTTAACTTCAGTGGAACATCAGTAAGCAATGGCAGAACAACACAGGCAAAAGGCCAGGAAAGAGGTGGCTAAACCCCAAAATTAAATTCAGATGATCCTATCTCAACTGTTAGCATTTTGAGAGGCAAACCTCAATACCCTGATCTTAGACTGTGATAATAATCTTTGATATTTTGAAATGTTTCTTTGAAATAAATGTAACTACTTTTTTAAAAATGCCAAAGAAATTTACTAAACATAATGAAATTTAGGGCAAAAATATTAAATGCCAAGCCATATTCTTACATTTCAGTGTGAGAGCTGACAACATAAAATAAGAGTATATTATAAATTATAATTTGATATGGGAACTACCAATTTTGCTTCTTTAATTGTACTCACTTGACAAGATGCAATCTGTTTTTTATTTTTATAATAAACATTATGTAAGGATGTCTTATCTAAGTTGATGTATCATATAGTCAACAGGAGTGTATGCAGTCCTGGGACACAGGAGCCTACATCTTTACTATAATATTTCTAGGCCTCAACCTGTCGCCCAAGATTCAGATGCATGATTTCAACTGCCCGTTGAATTTTTCTGCCTAAGTAATTCACTAGCACATCAAGCTCAACAGATTCAAAATGGAATTCATAATTTTTCTTTCTTTTTTTTTTTAATTTTATTATGTTATGTTAGTCATTAGTTTTTGATGTGGTGATCCACGATCCATTGTTTTCGTATAACACCCAGTGCTCCATGCAGTACGTGCCCTCCTTAATACCCATCACCAGGCTAACCAATCCCCCCTCCCTCCTCCCCTCTAAAACCCTGTTTGTTTCTCAGGTCCATAGTCTCTCATGGTTCATCTCTCCCTCCAATTCCCCCCCCCCTATTTTTCCCTTCCTTCTCCTAATGTCTTCCATGGTATTCCTTATGTTCCACAAATAAGTGAAACCATATGATAATTGACTTTCTCTGCTTGACTTATTTCACTTAGCATAATCTCCTCCAGTCCCATCCATGTTGATGTAAAAGTTGGGTATTCATCTTTCCTGATGGCTGAGTAATATCCCATTGTATATATGGACCACATCTTCTTTATCCATTCATCTGTTGAAGGCCATCTTGGCTCTTTCCACAGTTTGGCTATTGCGGACATTGCTGCTATGAACATTGGGGTGCATATGGCCCTTCTTTTCACTACATCTGTGTCTTTGGGATAAATACCCAGGAGTGCAATTGCTGGGTCATAGGGTAGCTCTATTTTTAAATTTTTGAGGAACCTCCACACTGTTTTCCAAAGTGGCTGTACCAACTTGCATTCCCACCAACAGTGTAAGAGGGTTCCCCTTTCTCCACAACCTCTCCAACATTTGTTGTTTCTTTCCCTGTCCATTTTTGCCAATCTAACTGGTGTAAGGTGGTATCTCAGTGTGGTTTTGATTTGGATTTCCCTGATGGCTGATGATGATGAATATTCTTTCATGTGTCTGTGAGCCATCTGTATGTCTTGAACTCAACACCCAAAAAACATAATTTTTCTTTCTTAACCTTGTCCTTCTCCTGACATTTCTACTCCTGCTGATATCCTTCAGTACCCAGGAACTTCAACTTAATTTCAAAGACCTCCAATCTCGGGGCGCCTGGGTGGCTCAGTTGGTTGGGCAACTGCCTTCGGCTCAGGTCGTGATCCCAGAGTCCTGGGATTGAGTCCCGCATCGGGCTCCCGGCTCAGCAGGGAGCCTGCTTCTCCCTCTGACCCTCTCCCCTCTAATGCTGTTCCTCTCTCTCTCTCTCTCTCTCAAATAAATAAATAAATCTAAAAAAAAAAGACCTCCAATCTCTGTATCAACCTTTTCTTTGTCTCCTGTATTAACCTCGTGTTGACATTCTCACTACCAGTGCCCTAGCTCAGTTCTATACTGTCCCTTATGTAGGGTAGATCAAATGCAACCTCATCCGTTACTCAGGACAAGCCTCCTCCTGGCTTCGATCCGTCTACATTGTGGAAGACAGACTCCAGGCCTCCAAAGATGTTCATGTCCTAATCCTCAGAGCCTGCGGCTGTGTCACCGTCCATGGCAAAAGGGGGCTTTGCAGATGTGATTAAGGTTTAGGACCTTGAGATGGGGAGATTATCATGGATTATTCAGGTCAGCCCAACCTAAGCATAGATTTGGAAAATCAAAGGAATTTTTTCTCACGTGATCCAAAGACAATGCCACTGAACGAAAAGGATCAGAAGGACATAAGACTGCTAGTTTTGAAGATGGAACAAGGGGGCCATGAGACAAGGAATGTAAGCAGCCTCTAGAAGCTGGAAAAGGCAAGGAAAGGGCAGGGTAGCATTCTCCTGTGCTGCCTCTGGAAAGGAACATAGTCTTACCTACTCTTTGATTTTAGTCCAGCAACACCTGCCTCAACTTCTGACTTACAGAACTGTAAGATAATAAATTTGTATTGTGGGGCACCTGGGTGGCTCAGTCAGTTAAGTGTCTGCCTTCGGCTCAGGTCATGATCCCAGGGTCCTGGGATCGAGCCCCACATCGGGCTCCCTGCTCCGCGGGGAGACTGCTTCTCCCTCTCCCACTCCCCCTGCTTGTGTTCCCTCTCTCGCTGTCTCTCTCTCTCTGTCAAATAAATAAATAAAATCTTTAAAAAAATGTTTTAAAAAAATAAAAATAAATTTGTATTGTTTTAAGCTGCTCAGTTTGTGGTAATTTGGTGTAGCAACAACTGAAAATGAATACTCATGCACTGTTAGGTTAATCAATTTAAGAACATCCCTACTGCCTTATTCCCACTCAAGACTTTGTAGCACCCTGTTACCTGCCAAGTATAAATCAGATGCCTCTATCTTACATACACAAGACTTTATAATTTCATTGCAGACATCTTCCACTATTTCCCTTCACCCTTACACACCAGAGAAATGTCTATAAGCCATTCCCCATATCAGTTCTTTACTTTCCCACCATTGTGCCTTTGCTCATCTTTTGTCTGAAATATGCTTCCTCTTCATCACCACTTACTAAAATTCTGGTTGTCCCTCAAATTTGAAATCCACATAACATAACAATAAAAAAATTAAAAAAAAAAATTGAAATCCATTGCCATCTCCTCCAAGTGTCCCTCCCTGATTTCTCTAGCTGGAAATGAATCATTTTTCTCTTCTGTGCTTTATTTACCATTGTATATATCTCTTAATTTTGTTTTAATTTCTGTCTTCTTTATGCAAAAATGTTACTTTGTCCTTATTACATCTATGAACTTTTCAAGAACAATCTTTTTTTTTTAAAGATTTTATTTATTTATTTGACAGAGAGAGAGACAGCGAGAGAGGGAACACAAGCAGGGGGAGCGGGAGAGGGAGAAGCAGGCTTCCCGCCGAGCAGGGAGCCCGATGCGGGGCTCGATCCCAGGACCCTGAGATCATGACCTGAGCCAAAGGCAGTCGCTTAACCAACTGAGCCACCCAGGCGCCCCAAGAACAATCTTTTTTTTAAGATTTTATTTATTTATTTGACAGAGAGAGACAGCTAGAGAGGCAACAAAAGCAGCGGGAGTGGGAGAGGGAGAGAGAATCAGGCTCCCCGCTAAGCAGAGAGCCCGATGCAGGACTCTGATCCCAGGACCCTGGGATCATGACCTGAGCTGAAAGCAGACCTGCTTAACGTCTGAGCCACCCAGGGGCCCTCAAGCACAATCTTGACTTTTATCTTTGAATCCCTGATACTCTGATTTCAGGTCATTGCACTAAATAAATACCAAGAATTCTTCTGTTGAACCAAAGGAATAATGAAAGAATGAATACATAAATAAGTGTAAAAAACACAGTAATTTTATGTCATCTCCTCTTGACCAGTTTAAAGAAGACCTGGTATAATATATCTGATCTGTTTTAAAAGGAACACTTCAGATTTTTAAAACCAATTTTATTGAATTATCTTTATGGTACTAAAGAGTAAATGTCATATTATGGTCTTGAAAAGGCAGCTATAATAAAAATCTTCTGATGCAACAGTATTGTCTGGGTCTATCCAAAACATATAATGCAATAAATCTTGTAGATAATCTTTAGACCATGAACATACTTGTAGTCTGAACAATTTCCCTATGGTTGATATGATTCTTTAAGGATGTTCCAATGTTTGTTTCTCCATTCTCTGATTTGCTTATTTTCCTTATTTTGAAAATGACAACTTTGTTGTCTCTAAACAATGTCATCCCAGAGCCCTAGGCAGACAGAGTAAGACAAATGTGCCAAACATATGTATGACAGGGGAATGATTTTCCCAGAAATGATAACCACATGAAAGTCCTCAGAATGCCCTCCTGGGCTGTGGGACTTTTTAGCCAAAGAAAATGCAAATTGTATGGGCTGAAGTAGGAATCATATAAAAAGAAAAAGGATAAGGAAACTGGCTCAATATTTTTAGAAAAGAGAACTGCTTCTTGACATGCAAAATATCTGCATTATTCTTAAAGAATATTGACTCTACTTCTAAAATGGAACTGCTGGAAAATGGTATTTTCATGAAAAAAAAATCACTATTGTTGGAACTAAAACACTGGGAGACATAAAGGGAGTAGTAATTAAATTGTATTGGGGACAACATTTATTGAATGTCTGCTCTGGGCATAGACTAGGAATTGGGCACACCAAAATTAAAAATATAAAGCTTTGCCCTCAAGAAGCTGAAGTTCTAAGGCAATTCAAACTTGGTTAAGTCACCAAGGAGCTAACTGGTTTTTGATGATTTGTGTCCAGTGAACTGACTTATGGGAAACTGACCTGCCTCTGAGAACTTCCAAGAATTTCTGAGAACTGAGAATATCATAGTAGAAGATAAATGATTTTAATTAAGTGGATAAAGAGTATGACAGAAGTTTTCACAAGATTACTTGATCGCCTAAAGAAGAAGCCTCTATGAGGCTTGCTGGCTGAGGGGATAGCTAAGTCCTAAAGAAGGAAATAACCGGGCAAAGGCGAGGCATCTACAATAGATGGATTAGAGAGAGGACAGGACGTGTCTGAGGAACTCTAAGGGATCAAACCTGCTGGCACACACTGTCTGAAGTAGGATGTGAATGGCAAGACCTAAGGAAGGAGAGGCAAACATAAGTCGGATCACAAACGGTCTCATGCGCTCTACCCATGCGTTTGTGTTCTGTTTTTGACAAACCCAGGAGAACTATCAATAGGATTGAGGTAAGATAAAATGGGAGAAAGGACATTTTCGTTTTTAGATTAGATCACATGGGGTTGGAGAGAGAAAAAGAGAGGCTTGGTTAGTGTTTAAGCTTCTGCAGGGATGTGATTGGATCACTCAATGTGGTGGATAAACTGAACGGGAGAGATGAGAGGCAGGGGAGTCACCTAGGAGGCAGCTGCGAGAATCCTGCAAGAGTCATAAGGCAGTGACAGAGGCCTGGAAGGAAGGAACCAATGGGAGCAGTATTTTGGAATTAGGATTAACATGATTTAGAGACCTGTTGGGAATGAGGGAGGAAGAATCTGTAGATGCCCCAGTGACCTCTAGCCTGGGAAACTGGGAGAGGGATGGTGTGGTATCCATGAAACAATGTCAAACCTGCTGAACGTGGTGCAGAGCTCATGGTGGACATGGGGAAAAAGCATGTTTTATTGTGTTGATGCACACGTATTAGCCCAGTGTCTTCAGTAGCCTGAAGTTTTCCAAGAGCTTAAAACTTTATAATTAATTATGAAGGTTCATTTAAAATGTCCCCTACGGGCACCTGGGTGGCTCAGTCCGTTGAACATCCAACTCTTGATTTCAGCTCAGGTTGATCTCAGAGTTGTGAGTTTGAGCCCCGCGTTGGGCTCTGTGCTGGGTGTGGAGACTGCTTTAGATTTTCTCTCTCCCTCTCCCTCTGCTCCCCCCTCCCACCCGCCTCCTCTCTCTCTCCCTCTTTCTCTCAAAAAATAAAATAAAATGTTTTCTAAAATTTTGCCCAAACATGTCATTAATACATAAAACAAGGCAGATGAAAGTGGCCTTTGTACCACCCCCTTAGAGTGGCTTCTATAGATTTTTACTTGGCAAAAGGAAGAGCCATTACTATTTACAGAATACCTACTACGTGCAGGCACTGTTTTAGAGTATGTTTGCATATTCTGTCCTCTAATACTCACAAAATTTGAAGAAAATGATATCCAGGAAAGCTCAGGAAACTTAGAGGTAGTAATCTCTGCCGTCTGTAGCCTAAACCTTAGCTTTGTCAGCTCTTCGTGCCCAAGGCCATAGACGAGCACTTCTCATTTCTGTACTAATTTCTGAGTGCAAAGTAGGCCATAGAGTGGTACTTCATACTCTGAGGGCACTTAGCTTTGTACATCTTCGGGAAAGTGGTAATCCATTTGGTCTTGTGTCTTGTGGTAAGTTAAAACTGTAATATATCTTTTGGACACTGGATGGCAATATTCTAAATAGGCTAATATCTACTTCCCTGTGTTGGGGCCAGTGTTACATAGGGTTTGCATAACAAAGCTTCATTTTTGAAATCCTATTTAGTCTCTGGCTTTCTGAGACTTGGAGAGTGTTTTGCCAGTAGAAAATAGAAAAGGCCATTTGGCTAAACCTGCCAGTCTGTCCATCCAAACGCTTGCAGTAGGTCAATCATATTATCCTTAATGATGGAAACAATATATGTAGTAAATTAACTCCAGAATGCCAAGGGCTAAGTTTTCTTATAGTGAAATTAAGAATATGAGCACATTCAAATAATTTTTGTTCCAGTACAAAATGTGAACGTCAATAATTCTGCCGCATCCACATATGATCGGCATATTCTGAACTGGGTGTGGTCTGGGTGTGAATATGTGTCACTGTCCCCCAAATTGGGAAATCTGTGGAATCTTTTATGATGTTGGTCTGTTTGGGAAATCATGACACCAGATTAGGAATCTAAGGGGGAAGAAATGAGGAGAACAGTGTCAGCTGGCCGGAAATTTGTATTAAGACAGAAGGGAAAGGATTGCGTGTGGAAATAAGGGAAGGGGATCATTATCTGATAGATCTCTGCGTGTAAAAAAACAACAACAAAAAAGAACTAAGACGTCCCCTTATTCAAAAGAAGGAATATAGAGCTATGTGTGTTTTGATGATTTTGGTTCCTTGATTTCTTTTTGGAGATATTCAAGGATGCAACTTGTAGCCAGACTCGTACAGTTCCAGAAAGTCTTGCAGGAGGTCTCTGGGCAGGGCAGTTCCATGGGCTAAACTCTAGGAAAGCTCCTCACTTCCTCCAAATTTTCAGAGATAGACCTTTAAAATAAATTTGAAATCAAAGCTAATAAATAAATTCCTGACGCCAGCCATGTGTCCTATGAGCATAGATCTTGGCCATTTCCCTGGGCAGTGTCTCAAAATGGTAATAAGGAAAAGCAAGACAAGGAATTACATTCAACCCAAAGCACCTAATGAAGCTCAGCTCTCCAGACAGCCGTCCGAGCTGAGCTGGCTTCGGTGCAGATGTGTGCTCGGGCCAGAGGGGATTATTCCCATCTGTAACAGCTCGCTCTGCTAAACCCCACTGCCATTCTCTTTACAGTGCAAGTGATATTTTGAAATACTTGAAGGAATTACACCTTAAAACAAACAAGAAAGCGCACCAGCAGCAAAAACTTGTTTCCCTGACAAAAGTATATAATATATGTACACCATTTACGTGTTGTCTTCTGCTTTACCACATGATTTCTGTGTGAGTTGAACTGAGATTGCAGAAAATTATAGAAGATGCTGAAACATTAGAGCAAAATCGACTTACAGCTTAAAAGGAAAATATCAGAAAACAAATATATTTTATTAGATTTCAATCCCTCTAATTTCTAAAACAGGGTGGAACTGAGCACACTTAAAACTTCTCTGAGTAATGATTGTCAGTTCCTGGGCAGACAGCAATGTAACAGCAATATACTAAAGAAAAAGATTATATTTGGAAGTAACAGAGTATGCACTTGTTTGAGCAGTAAGGGGAATAAAAATTCATGTCTATAATTGCATGTATATTCTCATTTGCATTCTTATATATGTGGTTTCCAAGAAGCTTGAAAAGTACGCTATTTCTAGATTGTTTATTTTTGTAGAGAGGCAGGGATAAGGATATTTAGGCAGGTAGTTGTAGAGGGATGTTCAGATGGGTTACTATCTACTAATCTGGTGGATCCTAAATTTGGCCCAATATTAGACATAAGTGGGAAAGTCTTTTAAAAGCACATATCCTAAGCCAAATCCTAGCTCTCATGCATCAAGATCTTCAGGCAGGGGCACATTCGTTTACTGTCATTAAAAATTACACAAGAGCCCCTTTTAGTTGGAATGCCATGGCCCAGCAGGCAGCCCTCTGGGATAGGCTCCTTTTAAGACAGCTCAGACCTACCACCATCCTAAATGCCCCATTATCTTCAGGAAATGACATGTTTTATTTCCCTGCCAATAGGCAGTTTATCCAACAGTGGCCTTCTTTCCTCAACCTACTAGCTTCCCACTTTCTGAATTTTCAAGGTAGGAAGCAATCACTAATCCCTACTGAAATGTAGACTCCCAACCACTAGGGAACATGCGTTGAGGTCACATCTAATGATCTGGTCAAGGCCCATGACTACTTCAGCACATAAATCTTCAGGCCAGTCAATTCCAATACATGCCCACCCAATTTCTACAAGTGTTTCTTGACTTAGAGACTGTTATTTTGCTGAGAAAAGAATCACCCTCTTTTTCTCTCTGGGAAAAAAAAAAAAGTCAAAATATTTTCTGCTGCTATAAATTTCTTTAGAAAATCGATCTTTCTAAATTATAATTTTCTCTTCTATATGCTGGAGATAAATCCTGCTACTTGGGGAGACAAGTTCATTCACCACGCAAAAAGAGGAGATAAATTTAGTAATTCTCTTTAGAATATGGGAATACTTACCTTTTATTGTTTTCAGCTTTCAGCTTTAGCCAACATTCAGGATGTCACTTTTAATATCCTGTTCCATAGATATTTAAACTCAGTAAGCTGAGTTCAATAATAAAAAGATTGTAACGGTTAATTTTGTGTGTCAACTTTGAATAGCCATAGAGGTGCCCAGATATTTGGTTATACATTATTTCTGATGCGTCCATGAGAGTGTTTCTGGATAAAATTGACATCAGAATCAGTAGACTGAATAAAGCAGATTGGCCTTTCCTAATGTGTGTGGGTCTCATCCAATCCACTGAAGGCCTGGTTAGAACAAAAAGGTTGAGTAAGAAAGAATTCTCTCTCTCTGCATGACTGTCTTCAAGCTGCGACATGGGTCTTCTATTGTCTTCTGACTTGGATTTGGATTGAAACTTACATCCACCGGCTCTCTAGGTTCTCATACCTTTGGACTCAGACCGGAAGTGTACCATTGGCTCTCCTGGGTCTCCATCTTTCGGCTGCAGATCTTGGGACTTATCAGCCTCCATAATTGTTTGAGTTAATTCCTTATAATAGAGAGAGAGAAAGAGAGACAAGGAGATGCCTTGATTGGTTCTGTTTCTCTGGATAACCCTAACACGGGTATGTAATTATTTCTCATCACTACCTGCTGAGTTGATTCTGTGGGCCTGTTCTCTTGCTCACACCAACCCCGGCCCAAGACTCCATTAGGAGAAACTTATCCTATAGTTTTTCTCTTCTCTGCTTATTCAAGACCGATCTCAACCAGCTTACACCAACTCAATTACATTTTAAATTTGTCTACTATTCAGAGATTCTTGACACTGGTTATTAAAGCTTTGGTAGCTTGACATTGGTCATAGTGGGAGTAGTTTCACCACAAAATTGGCAAATGCTAAAAATCAGGGGGTTTTTTTGGAGAGGAGATCCAGTTTTACCAATACCAGTTGGGAGTAACAATAAAAAATTTAACTTAAAGCTATCCCCTCCCTAAAAGTCTGTGGACTATAAGTATGAAATTTACATAAAATAGATGTTAATAAAAAGGTTTTTTAAAATATTAAGTAAAATAGTAAAAAAGTTAAAATAACTCTCCATTTCTCTAAGCCCAGGACTATAGCTAGCTCGAGGCTTCGAAGACTTGAATGGGGGAGAGGAACAGAGGAACATGACTAGCTTATTTTCTACCCTCCTTTCTTGCTCTAATAGTCTTTCTCTCCCACTTAGTACTGCTGTTACTGATCTTTCTAAGGTTGGGCTTCAAAGGAGGTATGATTGGGGAGAAAGGACACGGCTTTAGGAGGCTGGTGCAAATGTAATCTGCCATTGGTTCCCGCTGACTGTGGTGGCTGCCCAGTTGCCATGCTCTTCTCCTGTGGGTTTCTCTTGAGGTCAGAGTTTTCAGGCAGGGGACCTCCAGCTGCTGGTCTCTGGATACTTCGCTGGCTGATTGCTTAGGTCATTCTCTCAGCCTTTGGACTCAGAGGGTCCAGTCTTCTATCTAGGTTACATGGCCCTTCCAAATAGTCCTCTTAGATGAGATCTTTTTAAGATAATTGCTGGTAGGATTTCTCCCACCCACCCACGTTTGCCCTCAGTACACATTCTTTTCCCTCAGAAAATAAGCACTTGCAGCCCTCTCTCAGCCCTGTCCCTCAAGAGTCTATTGCTCTTGACTTTGCAAATGTGAGTCAGGATCCCTGTGCCCTCCAAACTCCAGATGACACAGGTCACAATCTCTCAGTAATTCTCATGAAGCATCCTTTCCCACTTGGGCTAATGTGAAGAGGAAGGATCCCCCAAGTTCCCCTCTGTGAGGAAAGGAATCCATAAGCAGAAAAACAATGCTCCAAAAATGTTGTTCCCCCAAGTTTCTTTTTATAGCTTTGTTATGGATAATGAGCCAACAGTGGCTCCTAAGTACATCCTATAGAGATAGTCAAGTATCCTGCTTTACTATGAAGGGAGAACTTGGCACCTGTTTTATTGTTCTAGGCTTTTGGAGCCTCAGCAGAAATTCTGAGACAACAAGTCATATTTTAACATCCTATTATATATGTATCTATAAGTATGTTTGAATTTATATATAAAATATCTTGAGCAATACATGTACATATTACAACTTAATCTTTGGAAGAAAAGCATTGGGGAATGTATGTGTTTTCACTATAGAGTTTTCTGTAGTATGTAGTTTATTTTTACAATGTAGATATATTAGCATATTCTTTAAAAAAAAAAAAAAAAGATGCTTCTGGTGCCCATTCAGGTTTGAGAACCATTGACCTCTCAGTACCTATTATTTTATTTAAGCAAGTTATTGTAATTTGTAATGGTTCTACTATTTGTGTGTATTTTTACTGCCTGCCTCTCTCTCTAGACTGTTATGTCCAAGGGCTGTTTGTGTTTGTTACTAGTGTATCCCTGACACTAAGCAGTTAGTAGATGCTCTTTCTTGAAGCAAAAATTAGAAATAGAAAAACAGGACCTAATAGAAGTGGTTACCTACAGTGGGTCAGTATGGGATAAATGGGAATAGAACAACACTTTTCAATGTATATTTATTTATATTTTTTTGAAGTTCAAACACTGTAAGTACGTTTTGAGTTGTAAAAATGTCTGTCAATGGGCATCTTCTGATCATGTATGCTAATTGCTAGGTTAAAATTTTGCTTTCTTCTCGGAAGTCCCAGACCCTATCTCAGCCTAGCAAATGTCCTGCCTCCATGTAGGAGCTCCATATTAGCAAGCACAATCAGAAGATGCCCATTAAAAGAAATTTTTACAATTCAAAAAGTATTGTCAAAGAATAGGTCACATACACACACACACACACACACACACACACTCTCTCTCACACATCCACATAGCTGTCTTTTAAATTTCATATAATTTAAAGACATTCCTTAACTAGGAACGTTTCTGTACTATTCACCAAGTGAACTGGGATTATTATCTCAAAAACTCAGAATTTTAAATGGGTTCTAAGCTTCAGAAAAACAAAACATCTACTTTAGTTTGATGTTAATAATATGATCCGTACTGTACAATTTATTCAAAGAAATTAACACATAGAGTAAGCTGAAGAGTTGCATTTTATGACTTTCTGTGGTCTAAAAACATGTGCCTATTTTCCAGCTTGAGTGAGATTCAAATAGTAGGGAGAGAGAGAAGCCCTTAAAGAATTCTCCTAGGGTTCTAGAAAGTTCAAATATTTCTTGTAAGTTATAATGTAAAACTCAGTGAAAGAAATGTTTTTCCCAGGAAGACCTTTTTTCCTTACCTGTTTTCTTATTCAATTACCTAATATCTTAATAAAGATAGTCTTTAAACTCAGGAAGTGAAACAAGACAGAAAAGACGCATAAAGGCTCTTGAGGTATAAATGACCTTTAGCGCAGATCAAGAACATTAGAGCCATTATTATCATAGGAGAATGAAATGGGCTTCCTAATCAAATTTGTGAAGAAAAAGAAATAAACTTTCCACTACCAAACAGATTCAGTATTATGAGATAAACTCACCTTCTAATTTGGGTGTAATGCGAATCATGGCCAATTATGTAATTTGAAAACTTACCATAAAGAAACAGAGTAGAATCAGTGATCACTCATTAAAAAACAAAACAAAACAAAAAAACCCAAAACTCAACAGAGAGGAACTTGTCCTCTTGATTCATTTTAACTGTTCAAAATACATTACATTTTTTTAATAATAGCAAATATTTAATAAGTCTAAATAGCAACTCCTTGAAGATCCAACCATTTCTCATCCACTTTCAAGCAAGGATCCAGCTTCAAGATCTTTTACCTGTAGAATAGATGTGGGCAAAATTCAGTGGCCTCCCAACAGTCCAAGGTATGATACTATTCCCTATTTATTAATGCATTCGAAATACATATAGTAAGTGTGTAGTGCATACCCGTCTCAACGGTATGAAAGACATCTCCTGTCTCTGTGGGGCTTACCAAATAGCAAGGGAATGGTTCATCAAGTAATATAGCATAGTGTGTTAAGTGCCATAATGAGAGGCATGGTATTCTACGGAAGAACACGGCAAAAAAAGCAACTAAAGATGTCATAGGAGCTGTGGATGTGGAAGGCAGCAGACTCGAAGGAAGTGATCTGAAAGGTGATGTGTGGCTCTCTCTTCTCCCTCCTCCGTCCATTTTCTCCTCCATCTTTCTCTCTTTCCTCTTTCTTATCTTACTCCAGATATCTTTCTTTTCCTTTTTCTTTTCTTGCCCCAACCTGCTTAGTTCCTCTACTCTTTCTGCAGTTGAATGGA
The DNA here is from genome assembly GCF_964656455.1 of Halichoerus grypus. Classification (NCBI taxonomy): domain Eukaryota; kingdom Metazoa; phylum Chordata; class Mammalia; order Carnivora; family Phocidae; genus Halichoerus; species Halichoerus grypus. Next base: position 64,772,528 of record NC_135714.1, read on the forward strand.
CATAGGACTTGAGCAACGCTCCTCTTGATAGCTAAAACTCACTTAATTTGTATCCAAAGTCAGTTTCTTAAAACCACAGAGAGACCTACAGCCTTGCGGAGTAAGTGAACATGGAGCTCGCGGTCAGGGGACCTGGGTGCTAATCCCAATTTTGCCAAGTAGTAACTAGTTGTGTGGGTGAGAACAAACAACCTCTCAAAGTCTCAGAGTCTTCATCTTCATAATGAACCCACCTTACAAGGATGTTGAAAAGGGAAATGTAGTGAAAATGATGTGTAAGAAGCCCAGTCAAACAAAAGGACTGATAAGCCACTCTCTTCTCATAGTATTTCCAGTGAGTCACCTTTTACCACAAAATTTTGGAAGAGTCTATTATATACATATTTTATAAAACAATTTTGTCCACTTTACTTTCTTGTAAGATAATTTTAAAATTTCCCCTTCTTTGGGCAAAGCAATGTTCAATTCATGGCATTTCAGGGAAACTGTGTACTTGTCTTCTGGTTGTTGACTGATTCAGTCACTCTTTGAACAAATATTTATTGAGGAACTAGTATACACCAGGTCACTTTCAAGGGTTATTCCATGTCACTCTCACCACAACTCTGTGAGGTACATAATATCCTCCATTTTAAAGGGAAAGTTGCTTGGACAGGGACAAACCAAACAAAATCCTGTCGAAAGCATACACAGGCTTTCTATCATCGTGTCTTCATGGAATTAATTTGTCCCTTTAAGCACACTGGGCAGTAAATGTCAAAAGCTATTTTGAACTGTTTTTCAGTGGTGCCCCCTTCACTGTGGAAAGGCACTTGGGACTCACTGTGTCTCGGCTGAGAGTGCTCAGTTAGATTTCCATATCACACTGCCAATGCCATTCGCCATTAGGACCCGGAAGAGGGAACAGGGATCAGCCACCTCCCATCTAGAGGCTTTGCCACCTGCTGGCAAAGTTTAGCAAAAATTGTTGTTCTCCATTAAGACAACTTTCTTTAAACAGTCCTTTTCCTAGCTCTAGATAGGGATCCCAGCTACTTCCAATATTCAAGACAGACACATTTTCATGATACTAAGCTAGTAGGCAGAATTTCTAGGTCTGATGGGAAATCTCTTTGGTTCTCCCTTCCTTGAGGAAAGGACAAAAGTGCACCTCTCAGTCAAATGCTGCTGCCTTTTGCGAAAGGCATATCTTCTGTATGCCACAGAAACAACCTGCCAAAAAACATTGTAAAGAGTTTAGTAGGCTGAACTAGAATCGGGGTGCTTATGGATTCGTAAATTAGCTGCCCTTCTGTTTCTCTGGCGCTCATAAAGGGTGTTGGCAAGTATTTTGCTCTTTGGTTTCCTGCTTTTTTAACTTACAAAATACAAATTTCAGTATTTCTCACCAAGTGACAAATGTAAAGTGTTTTGGAATTTTCGGAGGAACAGTGTTTTTGCAGACACTGCCTTTGGCCAAAAAATCTGAAGTTGAAGTCTGAAAAAGTATGCGACTTTAATTAAATGACCAGGCAAGAAGTGGATCATTTCTACATCATGGGTAGGTATATAATTTTTTTTTAATTTTACATTACAGTAGAATTCCACTGCTGAAACATTCATACTATTGCAATTTGGGGCCAGGATGAGACTTTTGTTTGGAGTGGGAATGAACGGAGTCACTCATTCTCAGATAAAATGCGCACAGTCGAGAGCTCCATGACTATCTGTGAGACAGATGGGAACTCCTGATGCATACCAGGCCACTGTTCTTCAGCAAAGAAAACAAAAACCCAGGTGCAGAATGTATTGGAACAGTGCAGATGGGCCTTCCAGGGTGTTCACTGTTTACAAGAAAAAGGAACGGAGCTCTCATCATTGAGTGACCACTCTTCCCGGGGATCTATTTCACCCCAGCTGGTCTCAAGCAGAATATCCCCCCAACGGCCCAAGCAGCAGCTGTCATTGACCTCTGCCCCTTCAAAGAGAGAGGCTGGGTGGCCGCTTTCACCCTGTCAAGATGTGCTAATTGCTTGAATGCTGAGAATCAGAGCCTACATACTAGGACGGTGTTTCTATAGCCGGGCTGCCTCCCACACATCTTTCTCTGGCCCTTAAGTGTTTTAAAGGAAAACAGTTTCCATCTGTTTCTTTACAGATTACTGGCATCTTTTCCATCTAGTTGTATGTTATCAGCTCCCAGTTATGTCTGAAGTATGTTATTATTGGGGGAAGTAAAAAGTCCACTGTAGGAAGATGGATTTGGTAGGAGAGGGAGGGTCCTCGAGATAGCTCTCCTGTGCCAGCTCCATGTCCTTCATTTACAAGCACGGCTGCATCTGATCATCGCAATAACCCCTAGAGGAGAACACTCTTGTTCACACTGGGCAGACAAGTCAACTGAGGCTAGGGGAGACTGCTACTCTTTATCCTACTCTCCAGTCTCTCCTCTCCCCATTTCGTCTTCAACACGACCTAGTCAGCCTTCCTAAGATGTGGTTCGGATTGTTTTCACTCCAGTGCCCTTCTCCTGGCTGGCCAATGAAGTACAAATTCCTCTGTCTGCCTTCTAAGATGTAGTCTGAGCCTGACCTTCCAACTGTATTTTAAACTCCTTACCAATGCAAATCTCTCCAGCTATATCCCAGGTTTCTGCCCTTCCTCCTACAATTAAGACTTCTCTGACTCATCTATCTTACCCTTTATTCTTGCCTCCTTCCAGGGAGATCTGACCATATTTCACAGATCAGCACAGAGGTCATTGCTCTCAGGAAACCTTTTTCCTGCCTTCTATATGTGTTAAACCCATTATGACTCATCATGTTAAATTTGTAGCTCATCAAAATCGATTAAAGATGGTGTTGAACGGTGTATGCTCACACTGAAGATCGTCACTAAAATGCAATATTATAATGATCTCCACAGAACATTGTATTATGCATCATGTAAGGGGAAGTAGAGAAAAGAGGTAATTTTTTAAAATCTCTTCTGAGCTGTCTTGAGAGAGAAACAGAGAGAAGAGAATGGAGTCACATAAAATACCATAAACTAAGTGTGGAGATAATAATATGAAATTAAGTTTCCAAGTAACAATCTATGGTCATTCTGTTTTATCTAGAGGTGCTGAGATCAACACCTATACTATAGAGATGGCTCAGGTGAAGGGAAATTAATATTGCATACCTACAAATGACAAGAACCTATTTATTATCTCATCCTACAATGAGCAGAGATGTACTAATAAGTGTTTAACAATGGGCTCTGGAAAGAAAAGGGGCCTTGATCTGTTAGTTTTTGCCAATTTCTTTAGTGTAAATATTTTCATTACTAACATTTCAATCTGAACCTACTAATGTGACATCTCTGATCATGGAGCTAGAAGAGATGGGCACTTCAGGCTCTTATGAGCTGGTACAAGCCCCCTCCAGCACCCCACTCTAAAAGCCAATTATTATCCCTATCCAGCAGATAAGGAAACTGAGTCAGAGGTTTTATAACCTGTGCAAGATCACACGGTAGACATATGGAAGATGTATGCTGTTAGTCTGACCCATTAGATTGCAAATCCCACTCTTTTCTGCTAGAGAACACTATCTGAATGGTGTCAAGGACTTACAGAAATTGAACATAGTCGCTCTTGAGTCCCCTGATGCTTCTACCAGGAGTAGGGAAGCAAAACACAAAGGAATAGTCACATGGCAGACAGGTCTTCAATAAAATATGTCAGTAGGGGAGACATGTCTCGTAGCATCTAGTGATGATTCTCAGAAAGATAGAGAGATGAGCAGGAATAGCGCTGTTGCTTCTCACATGATCTTCCCTCTACTTACCCAAGCCCTCACTCTCACCAAAAGCACTACTTCTTAGCCCTTAACACAGCCACATAATTAATTACTCCCTGTAATTTGTATTTTTTCTCCATCTCTCTTATCCCTTCTTCCTTCAATCTTTCTTTCCTTTTACTTCCTATCTGCCTTCCAGCTTTCCTACCTTGTCATTCCCCGCCCACTACTATTTTATTGTTGTTCTTTCATCATCGAGGCTCTGAAATAATACATGGCATCGTTTGCCAATGTTGCCCATCACACATAATTCATCCTGCATTGTCTGGAAAGTCATTGGGTCAAATAGGATATTAAAAAGTAGTCCCAGAATCAGGATCTGTTAATGGAGTAGACAAAAGTGTGTTATGAGGGTCAAATGAATTTACCCAGAGGCATATAAAACACTCCTATTAAAAGTTTGGAGTGAAAAATCAATTTCTGGGGTATCAAGCTGAATTTTGGTTCTTCTCAGTATGCATAAAACCAAGGTTAAGTCTGAATGTTGATGCATATAACTCTCAGATCCCAGTGTCTTACAGAGAAAAGAATTATAATACTATACGGCTTGGGCAAAGTACACTTCTTCTTATTCCCATAATGATCTTTCCTGATACACCACTTAACACCAGAATGAATTTCAAACGTAGCTTTCATAATAAAAAGGACCAATTCTCTCATAGTTGACAGTGCACATCAAATGAAATACAGAACAACTCATGACAAAAAGAAATATTCCAGTTAAATCAAATGAGGCTTTTAAAAAGTCACATACTCAGGGATCACTTTGTAGCCCTTAGCTTTTGTCTAAAATATTCCCAAAGGGAACATTAGCCTCCTCTCCCACCCACCAGCACCCTCTTTACATCTCCCATTTGTCAAGCCATTTGTCAGCACGCAGTGGTATCCAAAGTGCCTGGACTTTGTCAGATTCTCGTCTGGGAAACACAGCAAAGCTGTCTAAAGTCACTCGCACAGCCACCTCCTTACAATGAACAGAACCCAGCCAATGTGCAACCTGCCACGCCTGACCCACACTCGCAGCACAAAGCACTCTGAGTAGTTGTGACACATCTATCTAGAGGACCATTAAAAAAATGGAGTAACAGAAGGGACAAGAAACAGGACTCAAGACCTGGCTCTGAGTATCTCCAGGCCTCAGTTTCTTCATCTTCAACATTAGACAAGAGCCAGAAGATTATAAGGTTGTTTCCAGCTGAAAAACTCTATAGTATAAATAAAGGCATCACCAGGCTGGTGTTTACTTTTTTAGCTGCATAGATGAGATGGAGGAATCGAGAAATTAAAAAAAAAAAAAAAATTTTAACCCGGGGTCTGTTTGCCCTAAACAGAGAAAAAGTGGGAGGGACTGCTGTGTGCTTTGGAACTTTACTTGGTCATCTTGGAAATTCTGAAGCAAAGGGATACATAATAAAAGATCTCAGGAAGGCTGCTACCCGGCCAGGCATGAGAGAAGGAACTTGATATCCGTTCAGCGCTCACTGTGGGTCAGATGCTTAAACTAAGTACACACAAGAGGCAGGGCCTCTGGAGGCGGCAGCCTCTTGGTGGAGTCACTATCTTCTATGGTCTAGTCCTGACCGTTCATAGTTTGGAGCATTTTGATAGATGCCTTGCTTCTCTTTGAGATGAATAGGTTCCAAGAGCCTGCCTCACACTGATGAAGTCATAATAACTGCCTCACAAGGACAGTGTTAGTACTTTCCCTACAATATATCCCCTCTTACAAGCTGAGGAACTGAAGTTCGGAAATGGTGAGTAATTTGCCTCAAAATCCTAAGATTTTAGAAGGAGGTAGAGCTTGTATGAAATCCTGATCTCACTACACAGTTATGTTCCCTGATAGTCCAGGACACAGTGGGGCCTCGTCTGAGCGCTACCTGCATCCGAGTCACTTGGGGTGTCTATTAATAACATAGGTTCCTTGACCTCAAGCCGTATCTTCCAAATCTGTGTGTGTGTGCGTGTGTGCGTGCATGTGTGTGTGTGTGTGTGTGTGTGTGTGTGGTAGGGCAAAAGGGGCAGAAACCTAGTTTTTTTTTAACAAGTTTCTTTTTTAAAAAAATATTTTATTTATTTATTTATGTGTCAGAGAGAGAGAGAGCGCGAGAGCACAAGCAGGGGGAGGGGCAGAGGCAGAGGGAGAAGCAGGTTTCCCGCTGAGCAGGGAGCCCAACTTGGGGCTCGATCCCAGGACCCTGGGATCATGACCAGAGCCAAAGCAGACACTTAACCGACTGAGCCACCCAGGCGTCCCTAAACGAGTTTCTTTGAGTGATTGTTTTATACATTCCAATTTGAAAACTTTTGCACAATACTATATGGCCTTCCTAAGTAAAACTTATAGGAACCTGATATGACCCAAAATGCAATCATCAAAGAGTTACAACAAGAAATCTCCATGCCGGGAACATTGTAATACTCAAGTTCACCTGCCAGTCTATCCCCTTCCCCACACAGGAGAAACCAAACTCCTCTCAGCAAGGGGCCTAGGGAGTGAGCATGGAGTAAGTGCAAAGGGGTTTGGATGTACTCAGGAGTGAAGTTAGTCTGTCTCCACAAGGGGACTCAACCCGAAGAGGAGAGCCAGTTTGCCCAGTACTGCTCAGGGCAGCCAGGTTTAATCTTGCACTGATAAATTCTTGATCTTTTTCTCCCTGGGGCCACTTCCAATCTCCTACTGAAACAATCTTGACCAATCAGGTATGATAGCATTTACTAGGCCATGGTTCTTGTTTTAGTTCCTGAAGAAATGGCTTAGATAACCTGATTAGAACGGCCTTCAGATCATTTAAACAGCTAGCACTTACATACACTGTTCTAAGAACTTGACTTGTGTTACCTTAATTAATCTTCACAGCAGCCCTCTGAGGAAAGTACTGCTAATTGTCCTCATTTTACAGATGCAGAAACTGAGGCGCACAGAGGTTAGGTAAATTTCTGAGGGTCACATGGCTGTAAGCAGCAGAACTGGGGTTTGAACACATGCAGCTGAGCCCCAGATCACGCTCTTATTCTTGCTTCTAAGAATATCACATATGCTTATTTTTACTTTTATTTTTTGGTGGAACACAGATCTCTACATCTAGGTGACATTTTAAAGAAAAGATTGGGACTGTAACAATTAAAATACAACTTTTTTGTTTTGTCACGTACATAGGAGAATGACCTGGAAGAAATGAAATTGTCGTTATAATATCCACTTGTCATATTTCCATAAGCATAGCACTCACCCTCATTCAGTGATTATCTTATAATTACATACTATAAATTCTACACCTAAATTATCACTGGGAATATAAAACCAACTGGATAAAACAGCATGATATAAGTGTATCACTTCTACCCCCTAGTTATCTCATCCCTCATGATGTGTGTCTGGATGTTTTTACTGGTAAATTATTTCAGAATCACCAGAACTTAAGTAAATTTAGACGTTCTGTGTCATGGTACTATCCTTACTGTATTACTGGTGACGCTGAAGATGGCTTCCAAGTAAGCTGAACTCACTTATACTTTTTACATTTATTTTAAAAAGATTCCTTTGAAGAGCAATGACCTCAGGAGATGAGGGTCTGCAAGAGTGATAACAGGCCAGATACAAGCTCTGTTTCTGCTGTTTCTTCCCTTTTGTGTGAAGACACAATTGATACAACATCCTGAAATTTCAAATAGAGACAGAGTTATTTGAATTTTCCAAAAAGTGATTTAGGAAGCTATAACCGTATTGGAGTTTGGAACCAGACAATGTTTCTTCTTGAAATGTTTGTCTTATTTTTATAAACAAATTAAAAGAGCAAGAATTGGGGCACCTGGGTGGCAGAGTCGGTTAAGTGTCCAACTCTTGGTTTTAGCTCAGGTCGTGATCTCAGAGTCATGAGATCCAGCCCTGGATCCTGCTCTACACTCAACGTGGAGTCTGCTTAAGTTTCTCTCTCCCTCTCCCTTTTGCTCCTCCCTACCATGCTCTCCCTCTCTCTCTCTCAGGTAGATAAATAAATCTTAAAAAAAAAAATGAATAGTAAATAAAAAATAAAAGAGCAAGAAATTCTCTTTCCCCCTTCACATTACTTTGATTTTATGTTTGATTGCTAAATAACAACTAGTCTACAATATTTTATTTTAAGAAAATCTCCAGCAAACTTACCGCAATTGAACAGGCAAAACACACTATAATGCTGCATCAAGTTTAGATTAAAGTTAATTATAAATAATACAAAGACCATTTTAGACTTCCTGCTCTACCAGGTAAGTCAAGCATTCTATCAATTCATGTATTACCAAGAGATTAAACATTACAACCACGTCAACAAAAGATTAAATGATTCAGTTCTAGGTGAATGACTAGATGAACACCAATACCACCTTGATAAAAGAGTATTAAATAGTCTTTCATTGTAGAGGAAGAATATCAAATATGCATCTTATGCATAAGGTTAGCATCTTGAAGAGCATGTATATGATACTGAATCTCCCAAGGTTTTCCAAGACAACCTTGATTTCAAACATCCTGCCCTACTCACCCCAGGAAATTACTGAGTAGCTCCTATGCACCATACTATTTGTCAAACTATGTCTCCTAATTTTTTTGTTTGGAAAATATGGTCAGACTAGGCTTTTGCTTCATTTACCATCAATGGGCTTTGTGAGGGTTTCCTTTCAAAATGCATCTCACAGAACTTGGACTTGAAGGAGTCAATTGCAAGAGTTAATGTTTCCGAAGCCAGATTGCCTAGGTTGGTAACATAGTCCCTATTTTCTACTTACTTGCTCTGTGATCCTGGGAATGCAATTTAACCCCACCAAGGCATAGTTTCCTCAACTGCAAAATGAATACTAATAATAGGTCTCCTATTGGGTTGTTAAGATAATTTAGTAAGACAATAATTGTTAAGTTCTTAGAATAGTCCTTAGCACATACTAACTTCTCAGTCAAAATTAATTCAGTATTTTATCTAAGCTATTAATCAATTTAATTGACCATTAGATGAGACCAATACAGAGATATTGTCATTTTACTTCAAAAAAAAAAAAAAAAAAAGAAGATAGTAGGAAGGGAAAAATGAAGGGGGGGAAGTCGGAGGGGGGGACGAACCATGAGAGGCTATGGACTCTGAGACACAAGCTGAGGGTTCTAGAGGGGAGGCGGTTGGGGGGAGGGGTTAGCCTGGTGATGGGTATTAAAGAGGGCACGTACTGAATGGAGCACTGGGTGTTATACGCAAACAATGAATCATGGAACACTACATCAAAAACTAATGATGGAATGTATGGTGATTAACATAACATAATAATAATTAAAAAAAAAACAAGCAATAGAAACAAAAAAAAATGGCTCCATACTAGGGGTGCCTGGGTGGCATAGTCGGTTAAGCAACCAACTCTTGGTTTCGGCTCAGGTCATGATCTCAGGGTCATGAGACTGAGCCCCAAGTCAGGCTCCACACTTAGTGTGGTGCCTGCTTGAGAATCTCTCTTCCTTTGCCCCTCCCGCTCATGCACTCTATGTCTCTGTCTCTCTCTCAAATAAATAAATGAATAAAATTTTTTTAAAAATGGCTTCATACTATAAGAAGGGTATACAGTTTGTACTCAAACTATGGATTTGTTGATATAATTTAACCCATTCCTGGAAAATTATCTTACCTTCTACCTTGCTTTTACTTTATAATATATAACTATATATATACTATATTGTTGTATAAGTACCTTAACAATTTGAGAAGACATTCGTGTCAATTTCTTGTTGCCAATATTTTATTACTTTAATTGCTCATTAAAGGAAAACCCTTCAGGATGGCATTATAACATCTGCTCTGTTATCTGTCTCCATATATTTTTAAATGAATGGAACTGCCTCTTACACCAGGACCAAATTATTTCAAATATTACATCAAAGATATGTTTGTTTGCTTTTTTCTTCTTTGGTCCGTCTATTAAGTATTGATACATATTTAATATCAGATATTCTATTTTTAATGTCTAGTAAAAGGTTAAATGTCAATATGGCATATTTTTAACTTGGGATAGGAAATATTTACACATGACTTTTTCCCCCCAAAGACGATCTAAATAGAAGGAATAATCTGGAAAAGTGTTTGAGCAAGAAAATCTGAGTCCAACAAATAAGAATCCATTAATTCTTGAGAAGTAATTGTCATAGTAAACAACTACAAAGGTCCTAACCGATGCTTGTAGAAAACCGGTTCTCATGGGTCCACTATGGAAGGACAGATGGTATAACATGCGGGAACCAACTGTGTATGCTGAAGTAGAGTCAAAGCATTAAGAGGGGGGAAAGAAAGGTTTATTCAAACATATGAAGAACAACTGTAAACCACACAGTCTAATATAAGCACATCCCAGTCATACAACCCACAAGCCTCACTCATAGTAGGAATTAAAGAAATCTGAGCTGGATGAGGAAGTAATGAATGAGTTTCATCCTGAAGGTATAAGAAGGTAGAAAATGCAAAATAATGTGTTATATGTGTTTTTTATTTGTTTGGTTTTTGGCATAATGCCAATCAATTAACCTACCTCTCTAAACCTCAGTTCCTTCTTTAGGAAAATATATATATAGTAATAATATTATAAATTAATGCTCCTTCCTACCCCAAAGGGCTATTGTAAATTTCAAGTGACAATACTCTGGAATTTATGAATGTTATACACAATTAAGTAATTTTTATTTCACTTCCTTGAAAAAAGTGAAAAGCCACTGGTGTGCTTACACAGATTTTGTTCCTCTCAATCTACCTTTACGTATCTAGAGGTGTGGGGATGAAGTTCAGGGTAGAATGGAAAAGGGAGAGAGAAGTATTCCTATGGAAGGAAGGTGGAGAATCTTCAATTATCTTTCCCTGTGATGGTTTTGAGGGATTGTCTGCAGAAGCTGTGAAGTGAGAGAAGGAAGTCAGCATTGCTTTCCTCCAAGCACTGGATGATTTGTATGGAACAAGGTGTGGTCCTGGAGGAGAAAGGTGAGAGATAGCAGTTGCAACAGTAAGTTGAAGAACAGTCATCACAAGTTCAAGGTGTGAAAAGCACTATTAGTCAAACAGGGCTATTTCAAGCTTCACTTGCACTCCTAGCAAGCAATGTGTGAGAAATGTAGCCCACCCCCTTCTGAATGCAGAGGGAAGACTGATCAGAAAGGGGAACCACAGAGTTTCCTGTGTTAAAATATTAATTATTTGTGGGTGGTACTTTTTAAACAGCCAGGAGTTGCTATTGAAATGCAAATGTGTGTTTATTGCCCTGAGGGAGATGTTGTAAAAAAAAAAAAATAGACAAAACCCAGAGCTGGAAATTGCCCCCTGGGCCAAGTGCAGACGTTGGGCAAGAGCACAAACACGCAGAGAGGACAGGAAGAAAGGAGGAGGGGCAGGGGAAAAAAAAGGTCAGAAAGAAGTAGAAAAGACCAGCACGGACATCCCACAAGAGCTGATTAAAAAGTCACAGCTGAGCCCAGTCTTTGTCAAATCCAAGGAAGGATTCACAAGATTTAATGGGTAGAGTAGTCAACTGGTGAGGATTGAAAAACTCTTCCCAATAGAAGCAAATATGGTAAAGCTGATCTATTCTGCCTTCATAATGGGAAATGATACTGCATCTGGTGAGATAGGGACCAGCTATTCCTTCCCCTAATAGTAAAAGTTGGCTTAGAAATAAAATAGCCTTAGAGCACCCAAGTAGAGCAGAATAGCAGAATCAATTAGAGATGCAATAGAGATGAGACAGAAAAAGCTGAGTTGATGAAATACTTAGTGGAGAGCTTTTCCACTCACCTTTTTTGCCCACTGAATGGTGGAAGGAGAGAAAACCAGAGACTCAATAGGAACAGGCCTGGAAGAAATAGGGATTTCTCCCTATTTCAAAGAATCAAACTCCCATTGTTTCAGCTTTAGCCATACTGGAATATAAATAAAAACAACAACTAAAAACAAATGAGCAAACAACTAGCTATATTCGTGGACGTAGAGGCACTCTCAGTCTACCAAACACCATTGTTATTTCCGGACAACTTAATATATAAAGGCAAAATGTTCAGGAAACTTGAATCCATTATAGGTTGGCTGGGAAGCAGGGCTGGAACTAAATTCGTACCTTCATGTCTCCTTTAGACTCAAAGCACCTCCATATGTGACTTCAGTACGGTGACATGAAGTGTCCTAGAACTACATATTTCATTTAGAAGTTAAACCCAAGTCAGATGGAATTTAACAATCCATTTTTTAATTGATTTGTTCAATCAGAAATGATGCATGAGTGCTTCCTTATGCCCCGTGCCCTACTGGGTCCTGGAATAGAGCCATAATGGGAGAGAGCATAAACTTTATAGCCACATCATAGAAATGTGAGAGTGTTGATGAGACACCCCCCTAAAGTTCATACTTGAGTTAGTCAGGCCTTTTATCCTTAATCAGATGGACAACAAGGAACCATTAAATGTATTTTTATCAGAGGAAAGGCAGAATCAATTTATACTTCAGAGAGACTGTGGATCAGGTGTATGCAAAATGGATGGAGGGGAGGAAAAACCAAGAATTTGAAATGTTGGAAAACGGTTTCATGAGGTTGCTGCATTAACTTAATTCTCAGGACATAGAAATGTAAATCAGAGTGGTGTCAATGAGAATATTTTTAAATGGATCAGATCTTTAACAGAAGAACTGGCAAATGTTGGAAATAATTAGAGACAGAGGATACAAGAAGAAAGGAAGATTGCAAAATGATGAGACTTTTCAGTTATGAGAGTCCACATGATAGAGAATAATTTCTGAATGTAAATGACCTAAGTCATTCTAAGAACCATAGAAAACCAAGAAATCAGTAATTTTCCTCAAACCGGTGGTAACTGATAAGACATGTCAGAATGTTCACAGCTTTCCAGGCGCTGGGGTCAAGAGTAGTTCTTAGGCTTCGATGTTACTTATCTTAAATTCATCAGTAAGATCCTTAATGTTAACATATGCTGCATTAGAGCCAATGGTTTGTTTTACAATTCGTGGAGATACCCTTCATTACACCAAAAAAAGTAAGTGTTGGAGGAAGAAAAACACATTTGAGAATGACCCCTTATTTATTCTTAAGGACTTAAGGACATACTGACAGATTCACCACCTTTCACAAAGCAGAGGATCTCCTTGTCAGAACACACTAGGTCTTAAGGATCCCAAATGTAATGTTAGAGAGTAAAGATTAAGGATAAAGTGTAAATAACCTTGGATCAGAAAGAACAATTTTTTTTCCTAACCCTGCCCCACCTACTAGCTATGTGCCTTGAATAAAAAAAGCCGAGCATTATGGCTAAATACACACACACACACACACACACACACACACACACACACACGCACACACGAGAACTTGGGTAAGACTCATTCATTCATTCATTCATTCATTCATTTAACAGGCTTTTATTAAACATCCTTTGTGTACTAAGCACGGTCCATGACTCTTGGGAATGACTGAGAAGAAAACAAGGCGCTAACAGTGAAACACAAGACAATACAATTTATTGGGAGTACGACCAGAGAGGACAGTCAGGCTCCTCTTGGCTATGGAGGGACCTCACGAAGGAAGTAAAATCTGAACTCTCTCAAGGGTTGAGCAGGAGTTTGCCCCATGTACCCTGCTGAGGATGACTTTTCTAGAAGAAAGATCTGACTAGAATTCAGCGAACTAAAACCCACTGGATTGGCATTTAAATGTTACATTTTGAAAGGAATCTTAAAAATCTTAAACTTTAAAGTATTTTGTTCCAGAGAATAATACATATTCTTTTGAGAAGGACTAAGAGCATGTGAAAAACTCCCCTCTTTGAGGGAAATTATTAAGAAATTTTATGAAAGCCTTAAAAAGAGGTGAACAAGATTCACATTCTCATATTATCTGAGTAACACAGACAGATAAGGGATGCTTTAAAATAGTGACTTATTAATTCAATGTTTTTACAAAATATATTAAGTTCTTACAGGTTTTTTCAGTGTGTTTCATTCTTTTTTTCTTCTACTGAAAAGACCTAATGACTTAAAAAAAAAAACACAAAACCCCACCAAGTAAAGGATTCTGTTCAATTGTATGAGTATTTAGAAGCTTCTTAATTTTTTTTTTTTTTTTGAAATCAATGTTTTGCTCCTATGATTGGGAGAATCAGGGCAATAAGAGTTTGTCTTTTGAAATTGTAATTAATCGATCCTGTTCCATAATTTTATTTATATACACATGAGGATTCACAGTAGATCTAACAGGCAACAGTTTTTGCCATATATCCTCCAATGTTAACATTCTAGAAATGTTTCCTGTTCTTTCTTTGAGATATAGTATATAACATGCATTTTTCTTTTAATTTTTATTTTTATTGAAGTATAGTTGACATAAAATGTATTAGTTTCAGGTGTACAGCATAGTGATTTGACAATTCTATACACTATGCAATGCTTACCACCATAAATGTAGCTACCATCTATCACCATACAAAGTTATTACACTATTATTGACCAAATTCCCTTTGCTGTGCTTTTCATTCCCATGACTTAGTTATGTTATAACTGGAAGCTTGTACCTCTTAATACCCTTCACTTATTTAATGTATTCCGTTATAACATAATATTTGGAAATGTACCTTTTAGAAATAGTGTATAGGAACAACATAGTAAGATTTGCATTAAATGACCTTTAAAATAGAATGAAGTGATACAGTATCTTGAAAGAGAAAAAGATCTACAATTTGCTGAGTTTCTTTGTGACAAGTACATTAGATTATTTTATTTAATCTATGTAATAGTCTTAAGAAATAGAGTGAATTCGGGGCCCCTGGGTGGCTCAGTTAGTTAAGCGTCTGCTTTCAGCTCAGGTCGTGATTTCAGGGTCCTGGGATCAAGCCCTGCATCGGCCTCCTTGCTCAGTGGGGAGTCTGCTTCTCCCTCTCCCTCTGCTGTTTCCACTTGTCTCTCTAGCTCTCTCTCTCTCTCTCTGTGTCAAATAAATAAATAAAATATTAAAAAAAAGAAATAGAGTGAATTCTTTGTTATTCACAATAGTGACCTTCTATAAAGTCACTGTAAACACTGTATTGGAGGATATGGAACCAATGTTTCTGGGGAAAGAAATATAGGTTTAGGTTCCTGCAAGCCTCTGATCACAGTTATTTTCATTAACCGATCAATACATAGTCTTGTTTTATGTGTGTTTCTGTTTAAAGACACCTTATCTATTATATATTGTTGATTTATTAACGTTGAACTCTTGGCCAACATTCAAGCATAACTCATGCCTGGTAAAGTTTATATAACTCATGTGTTTTCTCCATTAGGCACACAAGCATTCTTATGCATAAGAACACTAGACAGCACTTGAGCACCATGCTTGGGGACTATCGTGGAGGCAAAGTCATGAGCAAAAAAGCACAAAAATGTGAAAAAAACATGGCATCCAGTAGACTATGAAAAGGACACCTGTTTATAGTCTGAGAGCTGGAATAAGAAGGCAGAGTGTTGCTTTGTCCAACTTCAGCTAGGAATGTACTCATTGGACAACTCACATTTTTCACCATTCTGCACATGTCCATGAATGACAGCAAAGGTACCAAATATTGATTTTTGAGGATACAAATAAATATTACAAGTAGGTGAATTTGCACATATAGACTCTGCAAATAATGAAGATTGATTGTAATGACTGTTACTCCTATTTAATAGGGAAATAGAGACCTAGAGAACTTAAAAATTTGCCCAAGGTCATCCAGTAGGGGAATAACTGGCTCAATAATTGTTCAAAATTGGCCTCATCTAGAGACTTTAACCTCAACTAATTTTTCCATATAGTCAATGTTCTAGAAGGATTAGGAACATAGTGGCTGGGCTCAAATCCTACTTCTTCCATTTACTAGTTGTTTGACCTTCGAATCTTGGTTACCCACCCCACCCCCCACAAAGCCTGATGATCTCACTAAAGAAGTGGAGACAACAATTGTTATTAACTGGGTGGTTGTGCAGATTAAAATGACTAGCACAGTTCTTAGCCTGTGAAAGTGCTTAGTGACTATTAACTTCTTAGACTCTATTACTCTGTAGCCACCATATATTGAATGCCAACTGAGTCATACATTGAACCAGGAACATGGTATTTATGTACTCCTTCTGACAACCTATGACAAAGGTTAAAACACAATTTATAGATGAGTAAACTGAGGCTCATAGAGGTTTAAGCTAAGCTTAAACTTACTGCTAAGCTTATTAGAGAAACCCAGATTTGAACTCAACTCTGACTCCAGCCAGTTTTTTCCTAATGCCTTCTCCACTGCCTCTTTGATCCATCATTGCAGGATCTGTATTTGAAGAATAATTATTTAATAGTGATTACATCCACCATAGTCTGAAATACAACCCTCTTTCATCTGCTTTGTGCTTTTTTTTTTTTTTAAGATTTTTATTTATTTATTGAGAGAGAGAGAGAGAGCATGAGAGAGAGGAGGGTCAGAGGGAGAAGCAGACTCCCCGCCGAGCAAGGAGCCCGATGCGGGACTCGATCCCGGGACTCCAGGATCATGACCTGAGCCGAAGGCAGTCGCTTAACCAACTGAGCCACCCAGGCGCCCTGCTTTGTGCTTTTATATACAATTTCAGATGAATCAAAAATTCTCTAATTGCGAATACATTCATGTCAGCATTCTGAAGTATTATTCATATTTCTATGTTATTTGGATAAAAAATAGCTCATCTTCATATTTTGTGACCTGAAAAGTATACCAATAATATCCATATTTTTCCTTGATTTCTTTTTGAAATATCTTATCTCCATTGCTTCCTCAAGACTGTAATGCTGTAGACATCGAAGTTTTCAAGAGGCATTTAAAGAAAGATGATTGTGATGATTGATTTTATGTCAACTTGGCCAGACTAGGCTGCCTAATTGTTTCATCAAGCACCAATCTAGATGTTGCTGTGAAGGTATTTGTGGATGTGATTAACACTTACAATCAGTTGACTTTAAGTAGACCAGATTATTCTCTATGTGAGAGCCTCATCCAGTCAATTGAAGGTTTTAAGAACAAAGGCTGAGAGTTCCCGAGGAAGAAGGAATTCTGCCTGGAGACTATATAAAAATTCTGCCTGACTTCCCAGCCAGCCCTATTCTAAGGATCTGAGATTCAAGACTGCAGCATCAACTCTTACCTGGATTTCCAGCCTGCTGGCCTGCCCTACAATCATGTGAACCAAATCCTTAAGAGAAATCTTTTGATAGATGATAGATAGATAGATAGATAGATAGATAGATAGATAGATAGATGATAGATGACATAGATAGATAGATGATAGATCTGTGTGTGTGTGTGTGTGTGTGTGTGTTCTATTGGTTCTTTTTCTCCAGAGAACTCTGAGTAATCCAGTGACCAACTATCCTAGTTTGCCCAGGATAGAGAGGTTGTGTGGAACATGGACATTTCAGTCCTAAAGTCAGAATGGACTTGAGCCAACCAGGACAAGTTGGCCACCCTACATTAAAATATCTCTCCCCTGCAGCAAATTGCATGGTGAAAGGGAACATTATTGTCACACAGATTTGCAGAATCCTTCCAATTACTTTTAGCACAAGTTATCCAACCAATAACAAAGTCAAATTATGTTGACTTTGCAAAGCACTAGGTTGTGTTTGTGCATGGTAAAGCACACATAACATAAAATTTACCATTTAAACCAATTTCAAGTTACACACCGGGGAGCCTGGGTGGCTCAGTCGTTAAGCGTCTGCCTTCGGCTCAGGTCATGATCCCAGGGTCCTGGGATCGAGCCCCACATCGGGCTCCCTGCTCCATGGGAAGCCTGCTTCTCCCTCTCCCACTTCCCCTGCTTGTGCTCCCTTTCTCACTGTGTCTCTCTCTGCCAAATAAACAAAATCTTTAAAAAAAATAGCTACACACCAATGTGCAACCATCACCACTATCTACTTACAGAATCGTTGCCTCACCCCAAACAGAATCCCATACCCGTTAAGCAGTCACTCTTCCCAAGGCTCCTGGCAAGCGTTAATCTGTTTTCTGACTCTATGGATGTGCCTATTCTAGATATTTCATATAAATGGAATCATACAGCACAAGGTAAAACTTGTACAGAAATGTTCATAGCAGTTCTATTTCACAATAACGGAAACATAAAAACGACCCAAACGCCCATCAGCAGGTGACTGGATAAACAAAATGTGGTGTATCGATTTAAGGAATCTTATTTGGCAATAAAAACGAATGAAGTACTGAATATATGCTATGACATGTATATGCCTTGAAAACACTACTGCATATACTAGGTCTTATGAAAGAGTACACAAAACAAGAATTAAAACAAAAAGAAAAAAATTAAGACATTTTTTGAAGTTTCCATTTAGGACCACATTCAGGACTACATCCTCTCCTAACCGTGTTGCTCCCCTATAATACTTTGCCACCCATGCACAAATCTTTGCAGAAATCACTTAGCAACTCTCTTCCACTACCAAAGAAGATTAGAGATTTGAGAGAATGGTTTTATTAATTCAATCCTCCAAATATTTTAGTAATATTATATACAAATGTGTGTATGTGTAATATATAGAGGAACTAAGGCTTAAGGAGGTTCAGTAAATTACCCCAAAATCCCAATTGGATAGGGCTTGGTTCTGCCACCTGTGCCCATTCTCTTACAGATAAAAAATAGAATAAACCATGACCACTCACTTTTATAAAATAGCAACTCAGGGGAATTAAATTCAAACTTAAGTACAGAGTCTAAAAAGAAGGACAAATGCAATCAGGTGGGCTCAGTTAAGGAGGTCATAGTGTTAAGCATGTAGTGTATGCCTGATGATGTATCACTTTGAATTAAAAGTTTGCCTGAAGGAATTAAGTTTTGAGCCAGACTTTGACAACTCAAGGAACACAGATTATGAGAGAGAATGAGGAAAAGTGTTTCAGGATTTAAATCATTTATTCATGCGTTCAGCAACTCTTTAGTGAACAGTTACTATGAACCAGATGCTTTTCATGGTTCTGAGGCCATTACTGTCCCTCCAGTCATAGCGTTTACACAGGGGGCAGGCCATTAGCAGCAAAATGGTTAGGTGTATTGAGCTTATGGAAAAATGGAAGCAGAGGAGAAGCTGATGAAAGATACAGGCCCTTGAACTCTGGACTGAGGAGTTCAAATGTTAAATATGTTAGGCCCCAGACAATCACTCTAGGCTCCTGGAGCATAAAGACGCCAAGCCATACTTGGCTATTCCTGGCTTTTTTCTGTGTGTGGAAAGAGATAGGGAATGTAAGCAAGCAATTAGATTGTTCTAAAGTGGCAGGAATATGCGTGCAGTCTGTCACTGCACAGGGGGATAATAGTATGACTGTGGAGATGGAAAAGAAGGCCTTCCCACTGTTTCACAGGATTTTTAAAAACTCCTCTCTAGTCTGACTTTGAGCAGGGCTTAGTTACACATTCGGCGATTACTACTCTCTGATAAGAAACACCATAAAACACCTGTGTTAGGTAATATAGGCCAACAATATCTCCTCATGATCAGGACTTAATCTATACTCATCAATATTTAGCAGGACTTCTACCATGGCCTGGTAAATAGATATAAATAGGTCCACCTCTCTGCAGAAGTAGAGGTAAGTACTTCCATAGAATATTACCATAAGATGCTACTTGGATCTCCTTTACAATCCTATAATAAAACCAATAATGACACTTTGTACTTATGAACTGCTTCACACTGAAAATCTCAAGTGTTTTATAGACCATAAATTCTCCCAACATCCTTCATGAGATAAAGAATAATCACTCTCTCCAATTAACAGTTCAACTAGAAACTAGCTTGGCTAAATGACTTGCCCAAGGCCACTGAGGTAAGACAGAAGTCCACTTGTTCTAGAGACTAAAGCAGGGCTGATCCTCAATGAGTGAGTGAGGGAGGTGATACTTCATCCCAGGTACCATTTCCTCTTCCTCTTTCTTTCCCTACCCACACCGGCAACTCTCCTAAGTCTCCCTCAAAGTGTTAACTGGCACCAGTTGATAATACTCAAGGTGCTAGCCTTCCCAAGAATACCTACCTTTTATCAAGGGGCTCTGGGAAGCTGTCTGAATTTCAAGAACCCACAAAAGGAGCTCTCTGACTTGCTGATGGAGAGTCTGCTCTCTCCTCAGAGCTCACAAAGTGTACTATCCTGGGGTTATTAACCCCTGAACTCTGCCACCCAGAGAGTACTCTGCATCCCCAGAGAGAAGCCTCCCTTCTTATTACATCAACCAGTACACTGAGGTTTTGCTTTGTCTTAAGGACAGAAATAGAAATGAAAGTCATCTTTCTGCCCAGAACTACCTGAGAGCGCCGAATCCTAACCACTAGACCACCAGGGACAGAACTACCTGATATCAGGACCCACCTGGTCCTGCCTGAGCATTTTGTAACTACATTCTTTGTGTCCAAATATTGTTAGCAAGTGTATTGTCTCTTGAAGTGTGCTGGGAATACAATCCAAACACTGCCACCAGGTGGGATCTCTTTCAGCTAGCAGGAGAGACATTTTCACAGCATTTCCAAGTTCAACAACATTTAAGATCTCTCCTTACGTGAAGAGGGGTGAATGGAACAATTTGAAACCAGCGGGAAATGCCTGGTTGCCATTGCCCTTTGTTAGGACTTATATCCAATTTTCTGTAACTTTACAGAGCCACTCTGTTCCACATGATTGAAGAGGAAAGTGGGAACTAGGAACTTAGGACATGAAGTTTGCTATATGATCACTTGCATATCTTCTATGACATGCATCATTTCAAAGCTCTGGGGAAGGCAACCACACGTTATGTACAAGGGATGAATGCACAGAGAAAAATACTGAACATTTCTTTCCCTCCCAATTGTTACACCATTGAAAGAGAAGTAGTAGTGTGTTTTGCTATCCAAAAAGGAGACAAATTTCTATCAGCTTGAAGTTCCTCTGTATAGCTCTGTTGAGGCTGCAGAGACGTAATGGACTATGCCCAGGTTAAAAAAAAAAAAAAAAAAGGAAGCCCCTCTTTTCATTTTTCTGCCATTCTGGTGACAGCATTAGGATGTCACTGATTTTGCCTGTGTGTTCTTCTTTCAGCTGCTCTTCTAAAGGATATTTAATGAATACCTACTGTAGGCAACATGCTATCCCAGGTGCTATGCATGATTCTTATCCTTAAGAAGCTGCATTTTAAGTGGAGATGCGAATGTACACAAATGCCCATTTTCTATGCTCAGTTAACTTCTCATGTGTTTATGTATCAAATAATAAAGCCTTGATTCATCTAAGAACACTTTGTGAAAACACCAAAATCTGAAGTTTGCTGATCGGGAAAGAATAAACATTTTGGTTTTGGTTCTGTGTCCTGTGAGGAGGAAATCTGCGGCAGAGTCTTTTCAAGCAAGAAAAACTGCTACAGGACAGCATTCTTGGCCGATTCCTCAGAATTCAAAAAGACATACTGACCTAGCTCTAAAGGTCATCATCAATCCCTTTTTTAATATTTACCCTTCCTGCAAAATATGTACTTCAAGAAAAATGTGTTGCATACTTAGTATAAATGTGGGAATTACAAAAATGGAAAAGCAGCAACCATTGGTCTCACAGAGCTTAGGATCTGTCCGCTTCCATTCTATCTTAATTCCTGCCCAGCCAAATTCGACTCAGCTCACCCAGCACTGTCCAGGCACTCCTGCTCTGTTTATGGCTCAGCAATAGTTACTATGATTGACAACATGGATACTTGAAATATTTATATAGCGTTTATGCAATCACTCTTCGTTGCCCAGTGAAAGAATTGGTTTGCAGGATCTGGCTCCTTGCCAGAGTTATCTAGATCTTAATTTTATAAGGCAAGAATTTACCCTAGAGTTCAAAAATTGAAAAACAGGGTGGAGGAGTTGGTGGTGGTGATCATTTGTGGTCAAAGAAAGTTGTTTGCTTTTCTGTGGGCAGATATCCAGGGGCAGTTTAAAATGACTTCCCTCAAGGAAGAAATACCAGAAAAACACCTGGAAATCCTGAAGCAAAAGTAAAGAATAAAATTAGTTCCCAGTGGTGAGATTTATCATTTCCTCACCCCATCTGTCCATATTTTTAGAGCATTCGTCACCATACCTAAACAACTTTAATTGATCCTGTTAAGGTTTTACATGGGCCATCTGAGCAGCTACACCTGGAAATCTACAGGGTGAAAAGGCAGATGCTTGCAAGCATGACAGTCATTGGATCCCTGGATTGCAGAGGTGACAAATGAGATCACCTCCCGCCAGTGCCTTTCAGCTCCAGGTTACTAGAGGGTCAGTAACCTCTTCCATCCAGTGTCCCATTGCCAACCATCTCCTGGGCTGTATTTAGGGGAAATGTTGGTGGGAAGGAAGAGGGACAAAAGGAAATTGGGAGAAGGTAGAGAGGGGTTTGAGCTTGAGAGCAGGAGATAGAGAGAGGAAGCCACATATATTTCAGCATTGCCAGCTGAGGGAGTTTGGAGACAGGAGTACCTGGGAAAATGCTATGGAGATAGGAAGGGAAATGTTCATTGAACTGTGTATGGTACCATTGCTTGGTCACAAAATCATCTAAGTGTTATGCTTTTAGAAACCCAATTTAGGGGTGCCTGGGTATCTCGGTCGGTTGGATGTCTGACTCTTTTATTTTTTAAGATTTTATTGATTTGCTTGAGAGAGAGCACAAGAGAGCACAGAGGGAGAGGGAGAAGCAGGCTCCCCACCGAGCAGAGAGCCCAACGCAGGGCTTGATCCCAGGACCCTGAGACATGACCTGAGCTGAAGGCAGATGATTAACTGACTGAGCTACCCAGGGGCCCTGGGCATCTGATTCTTGATCTCAGCTCAGGCCTTGATCTCAGGGTCATGAGTTCAAGCCCTGCATTGGGCTCCATGCTGGGTAAGGAGCCTACTTAAAAAAGAAAGAAAAAAGAAGAAAGAAAGAGAGAAAGAAAAAAAAGAAAAGAAAGAAAGAAAGAAAAAGAAAGAAAGAAAGAAAGAAAGAAAGAAAGAAAGAAAGAAAGAAAAGAAAGAAAGAAAGAAAGAAAGAGAAAGAAAGAAAGAAAGAAAGAAAGAAAGAAAGAAAGAAAGAAAGAAAGAAAGAAAGAAAAAGAAAGAAAGAAAAAGAAAGAAAGGAAGGAGAAATCCAACTTAGGAAACCATCACCAAAATGATGAGGCAGAAAAGAGAGATGAATTCTAAGAAGAAAAGACTTTTTTAAAGTAACCATTTTTCCCAAAGCACAAGAGTCAGACTCAATAAACTGCCATGTACAGAAAGGGCTAAGTCCAAGAGAAAGAAATCTGCTGGTAAAAAAGAAGGCTTTGGGAGGCCATAAGAATTTAAATACGAATTACAGGAGAAGGATGCCACCTGAACTGCCTGCAGGAAGAAACTGATTAAGATGGCGCGTAGAGTTCCACATGCAGATCCTACAGACAGCAATCCAAACAGCACCTAAGGAGACACTCCCAAAGATCAAATCCCAAGGACTAAATTAACAGCCAGTGGAAGAACAACCTTCAAGGTGGGCTTGCAAAATTTCTCATGCTGTGATGCAAGTGTGACACAAAACATTCTACCGAGGAGAAAAACAGCAGTTGTTACGAGTAAAATTCTTTCCATTTTTTAGAGGGGAGTGGGGTAGGTATCATGGTAAATGCTCACAGCAGCATTATTGGTAGAAATTTTCAGTATAGTTGGAGTTGAATAATACAAGGAGAAATAGGACTAGGCATGTCAATGAGTTATATAATCTTAGTGTGTGTGTTGTTCTGATATGTTAATCATGAAGCAGAATATAAAATAGCATAAAAAATGGATCCAGTCAGCTCACAATATAATTCCTTTGTAATTAAACAGGAAAGGTCAAAATACTGTATGGTCATAAGGATATAATTAACACATGGAAATATTCTATGTTCTAGGCATAGAAAAAGGGAGACTGAGAAGATATATCCCAAGATACTAATTTTGGTTTTGTTTGTTTGCTTGTCATGACTACAGGTGATATGAAAATACGTAAAATACAGTTTCTGCCCTCAAGGAGCTGACTAATTCTTATTCCTTATTATATTTGTTTAGTCATCTTTAATTTTAATATCATTAAAGTTTTAAGGAATGTCTTAGTTGAAAAACAATTAAAATGAATACAGAAAAGGAAGGAAATAAGCAAAGGCTAAGACCAAATAAGAAGATAAACATATTTTTTATTCTATATATTTATATAGGACAACAAATTTGCTAGTGGGAGATATTTGATATAACATGCCTTCAGCTTATCACTATTCAGTTGAATTCAGTTCCACAAATACATGTTTAACACATAACAAAGTATAAGGATATTAGGGGAAGGCAATGGGGGTAAGAGATGAATGACTGTCTCTGCCTTCAAGGTTCTTGCATCCAATAAGAAGTAAGATCAGTATGTTACTTCCAGCTCTTCTTAACCCCAGGTCTATGCCTTCGATTCTTGTCTGATTTTCTTATTTAGGATAGAAAACAGGGCCAAGCCTGGGGTAAAACCCTCTGAGTGACTAATTGTTCTCAGTGTAAACCATTAAGAAAATGGGAGATTCTCGACCACTGGACAGCACTCAGCAGGCTCTTCTTTCCAATTTTTTCCTAGGATCTGGAACACTTTTCTTCCAGACCATTCTAAGGCTGACTTTGCCATCATTCAGGTCTCAGTTCAAATGCTGGGTCCTCAGAGAGGCCTCTCTTGACCACCTCACCATCCTGGAACAGCACCCCTGCCAACATTCTCTTCCCCATATCCACACCATTCTTGATCCTATTACTTTGTTTTATTGTCTCCATGGTAATTCTGTGAAATCCTTATATATTTTTGTTTGGGTTTATTGCCCATTTCTCTTGGAATATCAACTCCATGAGGGTAGGGATTTCAAAGTCTTTTGTATGGCTGTGTTGCCAGCTTCCAGAATAGTATATGGCTTATGATGTATACTCAATGAATATTTATCAACAAATGAGAGAGAAAACACCTGCCTTTCTGGGTCTTACTGTCTTGACCCTAGATTTTCTTTTAAAAAAACAAACATTCACTTTGTTCCCAGCTGCATCTCCAGCACCTGAAAGAATTACTAGTACATAATGGATGTTTAGTTAAAAAAAAATTGTTAGCAAAATAATGATAGGATAGGAGCCAGGAAGAAAAAGTCCCTCTAATGGCTTGCCTCAGTTGTGTGAAAAAATCAAACATTAAGGTTGAGCTGTGTGCAAAAACATAGCCAGAGTAATTGAGAGAGGAGCAGCAGAATCCTTTAGTGCAGTGCAATAGTAAAAGTTGGAATCAGCCAGAGAAGGATAGTACAGATGGAAAATCTCTGAGGATGGAGAGTGAGACAAGAGGTCCAGCCCTTCTTCCCAGGTGGATGTTCTCCCATTACTGCCAACCCTGGGGGAGCCCAGTTTTATTAGAGAAGGAGCCATTTCTTTATAAAAGTAAACAATAGCAGCATATGACAGTCTCTTAAGTGCTAGGAGAGGTCCTAAATGCTATGAAGATTCAAAAGATTAAGAGCTCATAAGCCATTAGACTGATTAGGAATCACTTCATGGAAAAGGTAGCATTTTCAGATGGGTCTTGAGGAGCACAAACCAGGCATATGGAAATGGTAAGTGAGGAAAGCTGAAAAGGACCATCTTGTATGACCGGAGCATAGGGAATATGTGGGAAAGAAGACAGATACACACGAAAATTAGGTCGAGGACAGATTATGAAAGGCTATGAATACCAAACTGAGGTTTGGTTTTGTTCAAATTTAGTTTGTAATGAGCAACTATTTATTGCTTTTTTGAGAAAGCTTAAAATACAACTGAACTAAGTTTTAGGAAGATCAATCTAGTGGCAGTATTTAGATGATTACTAGGCTAGGCAGGATTCTAAAATGACTCTCGGTCATTTGCATAATCATCTCCATCTTCAGCATAAGAGGGAGCTGTGGATATGATGGAGTACCACTTTGGTGATTAGCTTCTGTTATATGGCAAAACTGAGTTTAAGAAAGGGAGGTTATCCTCAGTGGGCCTGAACTCAAGCAAGTCCCTTAAAAGAATGGGAACTCTTTCGGGAGAAAGAGATTAGAAGTACTATATTTAACATGTAAGATGCTGGTGGCCTGAAGATGGAGAAATGGCAGGGGGCCTCCGGAAGCTGATAACAAGCCCTGGTAATACCTAGCAAGATGATAAGACCTCAATCCTAAAACTGTAATGAACTGGAGTCTGCCAAAAGGTGAATGAGCTTGGAAGAGAATTCTTACTCAGAGCTTTCCAATAGGAACACCACCTACCTAACATCTTGAATGTGAGACCCTGAACGAAGAAGCCAGATGAGCCCACCTGGACTTCTGACTCATAGAACTGTGAGTTCTGTGAGCCCCTAAGTTTGTGGTAACTTGTTATATAGCAATAGAAGTCAAATACAGTTGGAGTGAAGAGGAACTGAGAATCATTTGGGAGACTATAAAACTAGTCTAGGTTAGAATAAACTAGTAACTTAATGAAAGAGGTTGCAATAAAAATAAAGAGGACAGATGGAAGAGAGGTCAAAAAGATAGTCTCTATGTGACTTAGTGATGGATTAGCCGTAGTGGTCAGAGAGAGGGAGAGGGGGAATGTGAGTCTGAGATGGGGAACCTGGATGGCTGAAAGGATAATGGTGCCATTCATAGAAGAATGGAAACCAAGAATAATATGGCGGGGGTGATCAGTTTCATTTCAGATGCACAGAATGTGTGATGCCAACAGCATATCCACAAGTTTATAAAAAATGGGAGTCAAATTCTATAGAGAAGCTTAGATTAGGAATGCCATTTTTGGAGTTCCTAATAAATAAATAAGAATGCATAGCTACAGTGAGTTAACTGAGGAAATCACTGGAGAAAATAATTGGTATGAAGTTGGACGAGGATCCCAGAGGAAAGGCCCCTCTCACTTCTGTGCTCTTGAAACTTCCTCTGCCTGGAATATCCTATCTGAAATCATCTTGGAAAACCACCTACTTCAAGCATCATCTCTTCCTTGTCGCACTCCCTGCCTTACACCACCATTCAAAATTATCTTAAGGTTTCTTAAGTGACAATATTCCTATCTCCCCAGTAGACTAAGTCTTCAGGAGACAGGGGCCATCGTATTTCATCTTTGCATTCTCAACACCAAACCAAGTGTCAAGAACACAACAGACACTAAGTATTTGTTGAGTGAATGAAACAAAGATTGGAATAATCAAAAAGATAGGAAGGAACCAGAGTAGTGCCACATACATAAGATAAAAAGGGAGAGAGTTTCCAAAAGAGGGTGGTAAATAATGTCAAACGCTTCAAGATAAAGAAGGATGAAGACTCGGTGGTGGGGAGCTGTTGGTTTGGTGATTAGAAGTGTAATGCCTCACACAAGAACAGTCTGAGCACCAAGATCACATTATAGATGGTTAGAAATAAAATGAAGTGATGTGACTTAGAGGTAGTGAGAAAGTGAAATGTTAGGTGAACTTTTTAAAGAAGTTCAAAGATCAAAGAAAGGAAAGTGACAGGATGAGTTTGTGAAATAGATAAGGAAAAGAGTTTTTTGATATGTATCTTTGGTTTGGGACAGGAGAAAAGCTAAACAAGTTCACAAGCAGAATAGAAAGTAACCCATAAATGGGTTGAAGATTCATAGACTGTTCATGTTGGACGTGTCCTTATACAAGACCCTGTTAGTTACTTTACATTTTCACTGCTCCTTCTTCCTTGACAACTGAACTCAGATTCTTCTTGCAATGGCAGTGTGCTGAGGCCCAGACAAGACACGTGATTTCCCAGTCCCCCTTGCAGGTAGAGGTGACCAGAGTGACAAAATTTTGACCAGTGAGATAGAAGAGATGCCTGCCAGAGCTCTGAGAGACCTTTTGCTTTTCCGGATGAAAAGGAAGAGATGTAGCCGGTGCCTCCCCTCTCCTTCTTTCTCCTTTGAAAAAGCACCCAATGGCTGAAGTTGCAAGAGGCATCTGGTGACCCTAAGGCAGCAAGAAAGAGGGAAATGTAAGTGAGTCCCATAAACACTAGTAATGACATTCATCAAGCCACTGAGCAGATACCAACAGCTCCTTAACTGCAGACTTCCTACAACAGGAGGAAAAATAAACCCCTATGTATTTAAGCCACTGTGAATTAGATACACGCAAATAGATAGACAGCTATAGGTACAGACTTTGTATACAGATATATATTTATTGTCCCCAAATAAGTGTGCAACTAAAAAGGTGTTAAATATCTTCAGTCAGTCTGCCGATACTTGAATCAACCCTCAACTGTTTTAAGTTGTCATCTACCTTATGTGTATATACTTCCAAAGGCAGGACATTTATTAGTTACTAAAACTTTCCAGACCATTTTGGAGAGTTTTGACCATTAGAAAGCCTTCTCTTCTCAAAAACTTTCTAAAGTTGCCTCTTTTCCCCTGATCTAGCATTCCAGGTCCTCCATAAACTTATTCCACCCTGCATCCCATCTCTATTTCTCCTGTGCTCTCCAGCATATATACTCTAAAGTCAGGTCAGCCTTTGTCCCAAGGGACACGGCCTCAGTAACATGGTAAGCTCATGCTCACTTCTGTACCTTCTCTCTTACTGCTATTCTTTCCTAAATTACAAGTCCTTTATATTTGACTCTAAAATGTTACCCATTTTTCAAGGCTAAATAAAGCCCCACCTATTCCAGGGAATCTTCCCTGGCTATCCTATCTCCCACTGATCTCCTCGTATTACTGACACAGTAAATTGTGACATAGTCTACAAAACAGTTGAACACCAAACTAATCCTTCTCCCACTATTTGTTCATTGTCCCGTGTGAATTTCTTTAGCTCACCTACTAGAAGGTAAACTCCTCCAAGCCTAAGACACATTCTCCTCACATATTCTCCCCACAACCACTAATGTAGGCTTACGTACATACTCAATAATTTGATGGAGTTTTTAGGAAATAAAGGTATATAGTGTTTAAGGGAACTAATAAAGACACACAGAATACACATTAAACACACAGGATTTTGTGGTCAAAGTAGAGCTCAATTCAACAGAATCCACTAAAACTCCAAATTAGTGTTTGCTTTATAAAAATGTCTTTCTTTGGCGCGCCTGGGTGGCTCAGTTGGTTAAGTGACTGTCTTCAGCTCAGGTCATGATCTCCAGGGTCCTGGGATCAAGCCCCGCATTGGGCTCCCTGCTCGGCGGGACGCCTGCTTCTCCCTCTGACCCTCCCCCTGTTTGTGTTCCCTCTCTCACTGTCTCTCTCTCTCTCTCTGTGTCAAATAAATAAATAAAATCTTTAAAAAAAATTAAAAATAAAAATGTCTTTCTTTAACTCTCTTCCCTTTTAGGAAAAGAGACTGATAAGTATCCTTTGATTCACTGATTGGCTGGAATGGTAACCCTTATTCTCTAGCATATAAAATTGGAAATTCCTGTTATTAAAATATAAAGCAAATTTAAATTGACCAGACTCAAGAAGAAATCAGACACAGGCACTTGTACCACCATTATATTCAATTCTGAAGTTCTTCTTTCTGAATAGCTCAAAATCTTCCATACATCAAGTAAGCCAGATGCTCAGCCAGAATTATGAGTGATTTATTCCTTGGTGGGGGGCGGGAGGCATCTAAAGCTGCCAGCGTTCAGAGACTAGTTGATCCATCCAGATCTAAGCTTCTGTGGCCTTTGATTAAAGAAACACTGTGCTATGGTCTTGAAGGATCACAAGATGGTATCTCCAGATGTTCTGATGAAGGAACTACTCAGTCCAATTCAATTTGCTCTCAGTTCCCCAGCAGGTACTCAGAGGGTCTGGCACGGGTGCCGTTTACTTGTCATTGCTGGACATGATGCTGCTGGCTTCATCTGTTTCATCCCTGCTCCATCTTCTTGGGTGTAGGCTAATTGCCTTCTTTGGTCCAGGATTAGGTTGCCACCAGTGTTCCTTAGCTTGCCGGCTTTCATTTACACTTTCCTTTCCAACCTTGCTCTTAGAGCTGAGAGTCCCCGCTAGGGATTATTCTACCTGCTTCTCACCTCCTAGTTATTTTGTTTATTCTGAATGTGATGGCTGGTCACTGAAATATAAAGGTGGATATGGCTTGACTTCTGCTTTACACAAAAACATTCAATCAATTATCTTAGCTCATAGCTGACTCTTCTTAAGCATTTGCTATGTGGTAGGCACTGTCCCCATCTCCTGACGTGGACTGCCCAGTGATTCTCTACAACAACTCTGTGAGACAGGAACTATTATTTTGTACTTACGGCTCAAATAAGGAAATGGAAGCACAAGAAAGGGAAAGTGCAAGGAGCGCCTGGGTGGCTCAGTTGGTTAAGCGTCTGCCTCTTGATTTCGGCTCAGATCATGATCTCAGCGTCCTGGGATTGAGTCCGGAGTCCTGCTCCATGCTCAGTGGGGAATCTGGGTCCCTCTGCCTCTCCCACCTGCTCACCTGCACTCTCTCTTTCTCTCTCAAATAAATAAACAAATCTTTAAAAAGAGGGGGAGTGTGTACTTCTAGGAAGAAGTGAAGGTAGACATTGAAAACACGCAGCCAACCCCAGCGGCCACAGCGAAGCTTCCCCAAATGAAGAATTACATGGAATGCAGAGTAGCAAATGCTGCCATAGAGATATACACTAGAGCGGAAGGAAGAGAGGTCTCAGGGATGGTGACAACAGGGAGAAGGGCGAAATTTTGGCAATGCAGAGAGGGGCTGGTAGAGACCCAGGACTATATAAATTTAAAGGTCAGAGGTGACCACCAAAGCAGAAGATTTTTCTTCTCGATTTGGCATCTTTCGGGGCTGAATATAAAGATGTGAGGAATATTGGAGGCAGGCCTGGAAAGAGGAGGTAGCTCACAGAGCTGAAACAAAGCAGAAAGGAGAGGGGAAAGAACCAACGATTCACAAGGAAAAATCAGAGGGAGAGAGTTTCCAGGGCCTATTGAATTTGGCAATTGGGTCTTCATTATTAATCACAAAAGCTATTATGTTCTTTATGCCAAGCAAAGATCACACACATGATCCCATTTAGTCCTCACAACCACCCTAGAAGTATACATTATTATCTGCAGAACAGTTCTGGCGGTGGCTGGGGGCACAATCCAAACCACAAGGGGTTGGGAAGTGACAGAGTAGGGAGAATGTAGTCTGCCTTTGGGATAAGTTTGGGATAAGAAGGGACTGAGCCCCTATAAAAGGCTAGTCAGGGTGCCAGTCATTTCAGCACTGCTTTCTAGTCTCATCCAAACAAAATTCTCAAAGAGATGTGTCCTTATTCTCCTTCAAAGAAAAAAGTGGGATTTGGAAGCCCAAGGTGACCCCGGAGCCTAACTTCCTTTCAATGAGCCCCACTCTGCTCCCACAGAGGGGACAGATAGCTGCAACAGAGGGTCACTAAGGGCTTTACTGCACCAGGCCAGGCTCCCTGCTAAGAACATTTACATAACTGTCACATTGAAAAGTCAGTTTAAATGCTAATTTCATTATGATTAGTATGGGCCAGGAGTCAGACTCCCTGAACTTGGAGCTCAGTTGTGACATCCAGGAGTGTCCTTTTCCCTCAGTTTCCTCATCTGTAAAATGAGCTTCCTTGTGAAAATTCTTTAAAGATAATACAGGTGAGGGGCGCCTGGCTGGCTAGGTTGGTATAGCTTATAGCGCTTGATCTCGGGGTTGTGCGTTCGAGCTCCACCTTGGGGGTGAAGGTTGCTTTAAAAAAATACATGTGAAATATAAGCACAAAGAGTGCTTAGGGCATGAGACGTGTGGGGTGAAATGTTAACTAATAGTTTAACCTCCATTTTACAGCCAAAAAATGAGAAAGCGAGTAAAGATCTCAGAATTAGCAACCCTAAGAGCTTGCTCTGGACTCCTGGATCTCCCAGAAGCCCTTGTGTTTCATCGCCACCCACCCTCCTGCAGAGAAACCCCTTAAAGGGGAATGAAGTGGTGGAGTGGGTGTTGTGGTGTGTTTGCTTGTTTGTTTGTTCTTAAGAAGGATTGACTCACACATATTTTTCTCCTGGGGGGAGATGCAAAGTGAAGATGCGGAAGAGAAGGAGCTGCGATGGGTGAGCCCTCGGAGAGACAGGAAGGGGTGGTAACCAGGCACAGGTGCAGCCGGGTCCACAGCTTAGATAAGGAGAGACTCGGGCAAGGAAGCAAGGATGCTGTTCACATCTTGATTTTGTCTGGTATCAGAGGAGAAAGAAACTAGGAGGAAGTTTATTTTCCTCTGTCCTCTTGAAGGCCGGGACACAACCAATATTCTTGACGGGATTTAAAAAAATACGCCGTCGCTCCTACCCTTTCTTCCTCGATCTTCTCCTTTCCCCCTCCTCTCCCAACCACCCCACCCCTACTTCCTCTTCTCTCTCTCCCCCTGCTGGTTTGCTGGTTACTTCCCCCTTCCCTTCTGTCCCGGCTATAGCAGGGTCCAGGCTCCCTGCGAGGGACAGGGCGAGATTGGCTGTGGGCTGTACAGATCAGCCAAAGAACGAAGTAGTCAGTCTCTCTCTCTCTCTCTCTCTCTCACACACACACACTCTCTCTCTCTCTCTCTCTCTCTCTCTCTCTCTCTCTCTCAAAACTCGGACCTGCAGCACCACTGCTGCTCCAAACCCTGGAAAAGGCAAGCGAGCGCCCTCCGGACCGCTGCGCGCACCCCGGCTCCGGCACTGCGCCCGACGCATAGCTAGTGCCTTTCCCGAGCGCGGCCGCTGCGGCCGGCTGTTCTGGAAGATAAAGAGGGGAGGGAGGACAGAGACAGATCCTGAAAACTCCCCGGCCACACACGCCGCGACTTAAGCTCTTTCTCGGCGTACAAGTGAGGACGGCGCCTGCAGCGCCCTGCCCTGCTGAGGTCCGCGCGGCGGCCGGGGAAGAGCCCACCTGCCGGTCTGCGATCAGCCAGCGCAAAAAGTGCGGCTTGCCGGCGTCCTGCGCAAGCAGTGCCTGGGGCTCCCGGCGCCCTCGCCCCCCGCCGATTCGAAGTTCAACCCTCCGCTCTGTCGCGGGCCCCTCGCGGCCTCGGAGTGTCCCCCCGCCACGCGGGGAGCGGACGCGCGGCGCCGGGACCTCGCTATGGCTGGGGCGCGCAGGCTGCTCTATCTGTGGCTGGGCTGCTTCTGCGTGAGCCTGGCGCGGGGAGAGAGACTGAAGCCGGATCTGCCCGAGCTCCACAAGGCCGTGTCAGGCGACCGCACGGCAGGTGGTGACTCGGGCCCCGTGCTGCCGCCGCACGACAAGGTGTCCGAGCACATGCTGCGGCTCTATGACAGGTACAGCGGCGGCGGCAAGGCCGAGGCGGAACGGACACCGGGGTCCTCTGAGCGGGGCTCGCGGCCCCTGCGCCCCCAGCCCCTGCGCGAAGGCAACACGGTTCGCAGCTTTCGAGCCGGAGCAGCAGGTGAGTGCCCGAGGCGCCCCCTTTCCGCGGTCCCGCCCCAGGTTTCTCCAGGGACACCCCCCACCCGCAGCTTCCTCGTCTGCCCTCCGCTCTCTAATGCTACCTAGAGACCTTCTCTCACCCTCTGCAGTTGCCCACCGAGCCCCCTCGGTCCCGTCACACCCCGCATTTTGCCAGCGAGTAACCCCAGTTTTAGAGCCCGAATTGGGAGGGAGATCTGGAGAGAAGAAGGGGGCCGAGCAACCGAGTAGGTCTGGAGGAACTGCCTGGAAAGGGGGAAGGGGCTACCCCCATGCCCAGCAGAGCCGTCCTGCGCTGGGTGTCTGGAGCACCCCAGGGGTACCTCATGCTGGTGTTTCTTAAGCCAGCCAGCGGAAATTCCCTTGGACTGGGCTTTAGCCATGTTTACCTAAAGGCAGATGTCATTTTATGCCAACCCTGAGGCACCAGAGGGAAAAGTCATACTTGAACGAGACGCCTTCCCCTCGCCTTTTAGACTGTGGCTCTCCAGACCTTGCACCCCTCTTAACTCCCGTCCTCTGTGTTACTGTATTTGACACTTTCTATTTGATAGTCCCTTGGTGACAAACACACAAACTAAACCAGGAAGTCGGTGTTTCGATTATTTAAAACCCATCTGGGCAAATAGGGGTGTACCTATTCCACCCTGGGAGGAGCTGAGGGGGGGGGGACAGCGGTGGATGTAAACACCTCTTGGAATCTGCCGATGAAAATCTGCTCATCCCATTTTTCAACACACAGATCACTGCGGACTGAAATTCATGGCTTAACAAGGTTTCTCCTGTTCCCTGTGGTGAAGGAATAACTTATGCTAACAGCCTGCCTCCCTTGTGCTAACAGCTTGAGGGAAAGTTTCCTGGACACTGACTCGGTTTATATGCTTTGAAGACGCATCAGGCTTTTTTGTTCACTACATTCATGATAAAGGGAAATGTAACTGCAAAGCCTGTCTTCAGTGAACCGTTGAAAAATAGCCAACAATCTTCAAGTGGGGAGGCCTTGCCTCATGCTCTATCAATTCTGTCAGAATCACTAGAAAGAAATCTCGCAGAGCTTTGATATGTAGGACTCCTGGAAAAAAGGAAAACCAAAGCATCCATCAAGGAAAGCCCTAGGTTGACACTGTAAATACACTCTAGAGCTCGTAGGCATGATGACATTTACAATAAATGTGAATTATGCTTTCTAATGCAGAAATCTTTAGCTAGCATCTGAGCTGAACCAGATTTCACTTTCTTCTTAAAACCATGAGCATAATCTGTAAGGGGCTGCCGCCCTCTGCTAAGGAAACAGAAACCTGCTCTGGGTTATGCACAGTGTGCCAGCCACTTGAGGAGGCTGTCCCGACAGCTGACCACACCAGTGAATGCCCTGTTTATTTCCGTGCAACTCTGAGGGCAGAGCTCAAGGAAGGAGCAATGTGGGAGCCACAGGAATTGGAAAGAAGTTGGGTGGGCAAGGCAGGTGGCAGTAATGAAGATACTCAGATGACTCTTACCCTGATGGTCATTTTCTTGGTGATATTCCTAGGGAAAAGCTAAAGCACCCAAGAGATGAATAGTATTTTTTGTATCAACAAGTTTCATTTTTAGTATGAATCACAAGGTTGGGAGGTGGAATGTCAGTTTGTTTCACTCACACCCATTGCCTGGTTGTTTGTATGTTTGTCTTAGGCTGAGCGAACCATGCGTGGGAGATGGATAAGGATTTGAGAAAGGCGGGCCCCATGTTCTTTGGGGCTTCAGCTTATTCTGTGCATTATAATTTCTAGTGTCCCTTATCAGCCTCACGGGTCTTATACCAGCAAATGATAAACTCTGATAGAGAGGCCAGAAGTTCCCTGGAAATGATGAATTGCAGCTTGAAGCATATATACAAGGCTGTGTGCCCTGATAAGAAAAGTAATCCCTTTAGCATCCTAGAGACTGTCTTAATGACTTATTCATCAAACGTAGACATCGGTTTTTGTGGAAGCTTAAGTGTCATGTTACTGCATCGGACGGAGACTCCTGGAGAGGTGGTTCGTGTTGGACCCTTTCCAAGAGTGTTTAGTTACTAGCACACTCAAAAGACCTTATTATAAGGCAGGTCTGGCTCTAAGAAGGCACGACTTCAGGAAGGTGCTAAGGCTTTCACGTGTGTCCCTCTCCTTTATCCGTATCAGCGTTTCCATAACACTCTTTGTCTTGTGACGTATGTTCCGATGTAGGTGAAAGATGCTGTCTGCTTTAATAAATCAGATACGTTTTCTAGGCCATGGTGTTTAGGTTTCACAACATATGGGCTTCTCTGTAGCAATGATGTTACAAGTGTTAGTGGACCGTCAGGTGGTGTGCTGTATTTATATGGGATGGCTGCTGACCCGGCAGACTTTCCAAGTGCTTATTCGGGCTGAGTTATAGCCTTAGAGCCCTATTTGCTCCTTGGAACATACCTGATTAAAATTATTTATTGTTCTAAACCTAGAATATCTTTGGTTGAAATTTAGCTGCTGTGGTATCCCTCTGATTACTTTCTACTTAAACCATTACTTGATGGTGGGTGGCATCCATCCTAAATACACTTTCCGCTAACCCCTTTTCTCCTCCCTCCACGCCATGCAGTGGGTGTGCCAAAACCCTAAGTGTGGAACACTCCTAAGTCTTTTTGTGATGTGTGAGGGTTTACGTAAAGATAGGTTTTATCTTTCCCTTTGTAAAAGGTGATTTACAAAACTATCGACGACAGAGAAGTTTAGCTCTATAAAAATACACCATCTTGAAGGAAGACAAGAGGCCTATGAAATCAGCTTTTATTTTAATCTCAGTTTAAGTTGTCCTTGGCTACTACGTAATAAAAGAAGAGTATTTTACATGAGGTTTTCTCCTGGCCTGATCCTTGAAGATACATACTTTGTGTTCATTAGTTTCTCATCATTCCCATAGTCACTTACTCTTATTTTTCTTACTCATAAATTTAACTTCTTTAGGAAAAGTGATTAAAGCACACATGTTCTTACTAGGAAAGTATCATTATTTTAATTTATGACATATAACTACAAAAAGATTGTATTTCAGTGAAATTTATCGCCTTTTCCTTAAAAAAAAAAAAAAAAAACACACAGACTTCATAGATAAAAGAAAATTGAGGTAATTGGGACCCCAAATCTTGTCCTTCAATGAGGAAGGGTGAGTCTTTCCTATGATGAACAAAACTCTTTGAAAATAAAGGATTATCATTTGATGTGTTTCTGAAGGGCAAGGCGAAAATATAAGGCTTTGGGAAAGATAGAGTTAAGGGCAGAATGAGCATTCCTATAAAATACATGGGCCAGTGAGCGAACATCGTTTTTGATGGGTTTAATGGCAAGGGAATATAATGACTTTATTAAAACATAGTTACCTTAAAATCTCTGGCACCTAGAAACTATGCTTGAAATTAATGAGTACCCAGGTAATCTAACGTTTTCATTCAAAGGACAATCATGCTTATGGAGAAGGGGAGCTGGGTGTGCGGCTGCTTTGAATTACACACTGCTTTGAATACATGATAACCCTTAATGAAGTTTTTACTGTAATAGGCAAGACAGCTTTACAATCTCTGACATTTAAAAATCCATAATACCATGAATTCTTGATTTTCCATACTAATGGAAAAGAGAAAGAGAATGAGTTACATGAAAAAACTATTTAAATCTAGCTTTTTTTTTTTTAAAGATTTTATTTATTTATTTGACAGAGAGAGAGAGACAGCGAGAGAGGGAACACAAGCAAGGGGAGTGGGAGAGGGAGAAGCAGGCTTCCCGCTGAGCAGGGAGCCCGATGCGGGGCTCGATCCCAGGACCCTGGGATCATGACCTGAGTCGAAGGCAGACGCTTAACGACTGAGCCACCCAAGCGTCCCTAAATCTAGCTTTTTAGTATAGTTAGCCACACTCCAAGAGACCAAGAGACCATGAGGGTCAATGAAAAAAAATCCCCTAAAGAGATAATTCACTCAGGAAATATTTATGCATTAAAAATATTTATGTAATTAAGAATATATTAAGAGGGTAACATACATTTTATCTAAGCCATGGAAGTTTATAAGCACTTGACTGATCCAGTTCAGATATCTCTAAAAATTAAATAGAGACAAGAGTGTCAAATCTGCTCTCAGGTGTTTTGGAGTTCTACAAATTTGTATTTAGAAGAGGCTTTATGGAAAGCAAGCTCCACCCTCCTTATACGGGAGAAGAAATGGATGTCATGATGTATTTACCAGACAATTTTTCAAACATACTGAGCTCATCTCAAAACCTATTATTTCTAATAGTCTAATTTTCTAGGAGAAAATTTTGTAGAAGCGGGTCTTTGGAAGATGTTAACAGGTGTTATGTAAAATTGGGTCCCATGTCAAATAGGTTTGGAAAAAATGATCATTTTTACTTGCTGTGGGAACTTTCAGGGCCTTTAAATGCTAGCGAGTCCCCCGAAGAGTGGATCATTTTCTCCCTGAGAGAGCATTTTAGAGAATTGTGGTTCTAAGATATCTGGTTGGGAAACGCTGGTTCAGAGCCTTCCTAATTTCTCAGAAAAGGAAGATATACAAAATTCAAGTAAATATCACAACAGAAAACTGTCTTATTTCTCATTTCCCACTGAGTACCTATCTCAGGATGTTTACTTACATTGTTACTGTGTGGACTCGGGTCCAATTGGCACTGTACCACCTTCCTGCTTTCATGTTTTAAACTCCTCTGACTGTAATTGTAGAGTCTCTCTGTCATTAGATTTCCATTTTTCCTGTTTCTTTATGAATTCTCTGTCACTGTTTTCTTCTATAGGGTTAATATTCATTATTTCACAGCTAGTATTATGCTTTTAAAAGAAAAGCTGCTTTATTTGTGGAAAACTTCACTGGAGATCATACACATCACTTTGTTTTATCACCATTAATATCTTGATGAAAGACACACTCGAGACAGCTATCAACTCCCTTCTATAATCACCGATGTTTGTTGTATTTATGAGACATAATAAAAACCATACCTGTCAAAAAGCCTAGTGAAAATTATTGAGCAAGTTTGCATACACTTTCTAGTTGCTACTCAGGATTTTTTTTTGCTACATCAGAACTTTCCTCCCCAAATTTGGAAGGTTTTCCCATCTATTCAATTTGTATATCCTAGTAATCAGTATCCTAATAACTTGATTTTGGTGGGAGTAGTGGAAATAAGTTTGGCATCATCACAAATAGTCTCAGCTTGAACTTTCCTATGCCAAGTTTCAATTCAGAGTGCATTGTTATGATTATGTTACGAATCCATGAACACAGAATTATGTAATGGAAACACTGACATAGTATTAATCAAGTGACACAAGTATACCAGGATAATATGTCCCTTGGACAGTAGTAAATGATGACAGTGTAACTGAAGAGCTCTCATCTAGGGAATATATTTAGAAATGCATAAGGTCGCTAGTCTTTTCACATGCTGGTAGTGGCTGGGTCCCAGCCTATTGGCACCTGAAGCAGTACTTCCGGGGACACACTTTTCAGGGATGGTGTGTTTAAAGGCATAGATGTCTCTATTCATTTAAAACACCTATGCGCCTAAGTCATAGAGCCCACTGAGCATGGTGTGTTTATTGACTCCTTCAGTGACGGACCTACCTTTAAGACCATCATTTCTTGGCAACAGAACCACAGTAAATGCAGTGCCTAGATTTTATTTGGGCACACTATGAATAAAATTTTTGGACAAACTGATGCTATCGTATTACCATCATCAGTAAGTACTTCTTACTTTACTGAGTGAATTCTATTAAATATTCCTTTTATAAAATAAATGCATCTAATAGTTGTAGAAATGCAAGATCCTTTGTCTAATCCTCTGATTTTACAGTTAAAACAACTGAGACCCAGCATGATCTTATTTGCTTTTCCTTCAAAGCGTATTTTAAAATTAAAATCGTGCATGGAATTAAGCTAAAGACTATTTGAATTAAGTGTAACTGCTACACTTAGGCATGGGTTAAGGAAAATGGTTTTCAAGTAAAGAAGAGATTCCTGGTATTTTAATTTTTCTATTACCTGAGGCTGAGTTAAGAGATCTAATGGCTAATCTTGGCTGAATTACTAACTAATAAACATATCTAATAGTGCTAGACTCAGTTTCTTCATCTATCAAATGATTAAGTCATACTACTGTGCCAGTATTGAAGAAAGATGGTAAAACTCAATTGAGAAAATAAATGTGAAAAGCATTAAATGGTTAGAAGCTCTATATAAATGAGATATTCTCAATATCTTAAAAGGTATCCCTTTCTAGCTTCCCACAAGCCTTAAACATACCTAAACTGTTGATCAAGTGCAATTGTTTGTAACACAAAGGATAATATTTCAGCAGCAATGTAAATATAAGGAGGTGATAGTCCTCTTGTAATACAATCTGTGATATCCCAAGCCCACATTCAAGAAGTTACTCTTTCTGTCCTGACTTTGGTGGCTGAATGGAGCAGAGTTGCACCTTTTTATAGTGATTTCTTGAGGTGAATTGTTCTAAAGTACAACCTCTAGATTAGCAGAATCAGCGTCACCAGGGAACTTGCTGGGGATTCTCCAGCCCACCCAAGACCATCTGAATTAAACTCTGGGGGCAGGACACAGAAATCTCTGTTTTAACAAGCCATCAAGGTGATTCTGACGCATGTTTGAGATACACTTGTCAAGCTCATGTCCCTCAAGTTTTGAGGATCTTATAACCAGCGCCTGAAATTTAGGATTGACTAATGTGTAAATCTTGGTCTCATCTGGCACTTTTCGTGGGCCTTTCTGTGGACAGATGGTTTATTAATTTATATAATGGTAAGCTTCTTTCACTGTAGAAGGCACACCACCATCTTTATGGCAGTTTCTTTCTCTGGAGTGGACTTCAAAGGAAGTTAATAAAGACTTCTTAACCTCCTTCCATAGCTGCAGAGAGTTTGGGGCCTCACAGATTTGGTAGAAGGAGGATATGGGACAGAGATCTATAAAGCAAGTCTGAAGCGCGAAAAGCCTATCTTATTTCATTCTTGTGTTCTGAGGACCTGGCGTAGTTTGCCACGTAGCAGGCACTCAGTAAATATTTCAGTTGAGCTGAATTAGATGTCCAGGGGACTAGATAAGAAGAGATAGTGGAAAAGCTATCAGCCAGCCAAAGGATCCTTTAAAAATAAACTTGCCGTGAATGAAGTTCCCATGAGGCATTTTACCATGTGTATGTTAGATCGCAGTGCTAGTCTACTCTATATACAACTGTTCTAATAATGCTTCTTTTCTGATGAACTGAAAGGAAACGCCATACAGTACCTCTACCCAAGAAGGGCTTCTGCTGACTTTGGGAAGTTGAAACAACTTGAAAGTCTTTTCACTTTGGTATTAAGTGTGAAACATTTTTGAATCTGGTAAGTTTACACAGTTGTTCATTCAACAAATTTGACAGATATTTTTTAGGACATAAATACTCCAGGCTGTGCAAGTACTAGGAGCTCAAAGATTTATTGAGACATGGGTCTGCCCTCTGAGAGCTCACAGTCTAGGAATGCCCTTAGGCAGAGGCTAAGAGTAGATTAACTGATTACTGAACATGTTGCTATTCTAGAAAAACATACATTAAATCATCCCTGGCCACGTTTTACTTTGGACATAGAGAATGGTTGTTTTGAAATCCCATAAAACTCAGTCGTTTGACTGGCACTCTGCAAGAAAAACGAAATTCTGTGACTTTGCATTCTAATTTAGAAAGTCTCCATCTTGCTTGCCTGAGAGCTCAAGGTGGCTGAGAGACCCTGCCTTCTAGACTCGGTAATCCGCAAGCATTCAGCCAGTGACTCGGGGTGCACGTGGCTCTTTCCTAGGCACCCCTGGCATTTCTCACAGCTGTACTTTGGAGAGAGAAGTAGGGGTAAAAAAAAAAATGTTGTCCCAAGTTACATATTTTCTCTATGACTAAAATGTTTTCCCTGCTTTCTGGGGATTTAACTAATCATCAAGATTTCATTTAGTCTATTTGTTTTAAAATCATACTTTACATAGAAAGCTTTTCATTGTGTGTTCTAATTCCCTTTGAAAACATTCTGTGTGGGCCAGCACGAAGGTGAACTTCCACTTAGCACTCCCTGGGCACCCCCTCAGCGGCTCGGGGCGGGAGCTAAACCCTTGCGATGGCACCACTGCGTCCTTGCTTTCATTAGGTGCAGGTGCTTTGTTTTCAAATGAAAACAGAAATAAATCTTCTGCCTTAGCTATGAATCAAGCTCCCAAAAAAGTCTATACAGTTAATAGAAGAGCTGGGCTCCTCTCCGAAATCAGTGTTAACTCGCTGGTGCCTCATTTTTGCATTTCTACAATGAACAGGTTCGACTCCTTCTGTTTATTCATGAAAGCAGCATTTACTGAGCACGGCGCTAGAGTTAAGCCCTATGCTTGGGGCTGAAGAGTCCGATAAAGTTCCTATAGGATCTTCCTTAACGGAGTTTATGGTCTTAGGAAGGAGGACTAATATGATGAGAATCATATTAGAGGCAGGGCTCCAACTGAAGGAGTGCGTTGGCATGACAAACGTGCCTCAGGTGGGGCCTTCGCTTTGCCTTAAAAAAGTAAGTCTGGATTATCAAGGAGAACAGGCGGATGAAGACATTGCAGGGAGAAGCGGCGCAGGTGCCCCATCCTGACAGGTGTGCAAAGAGAAGTGTAGTTTGAAACTCACCTGATGTCTGAAGCCTCTTTAAATTCACAGATCTTTTGACTCTAGAAAACTCAAAATAAGATGATAATGCCAATGGCAAAACCTAACTAGGCTGCAGTTGATGTATTCCCAGCAAGGAAAATCCAAGCGTGTGCTAGTGCCAGCGAACAGTAAGAAAACAGCACCACCTATTGGTAGTTATATTTTAGCATCAAAACATTTCCTTAGGAAGAGCTGAAAATAAAGCCTGGTGCAGTTCCTTGCAAGGGATCTGAGAGTTTACCTAGTGCATCTCTCCTACCCTCCATAAAGACATCCTCCCGTAACCGTCTTGAATTAGGACTATCTTAGGTTTGCCCAGTCCCCCAGACGGGTCTCACTATCATACCAGACACTTAGAAAGTAATTCTTTACACATATCGGTCTGGATTCTGCCTCTGTTCAACTATCACTTTTAGACCTCAGTCTCGTCTCTGACGCTGGAAAGAAAAACCCTGTGAGCCCTCTTCAGCCCTCCAAGTATTTGTCAACAATTTTCATGTCATCGGTAAACCATTTTTTTTCTTCCTTCAGGCCATGTATTCTCCATTTATTCAATTCAAACTTGTAAGACATAGTTTCCAGATCCTTCAACATGTTGGTTACTACTCTCTCTTGTATCAATGAA
This sequence comes from Halichoerus grypus, assembly GCF_964656455.1. NCBI lineage: Eukaryota > Metazoa > Chordata > Mammalia > Carnivora > Phocidae > Halichoerus > Halichoerus grypus. Next base: position 64,815,215 of record NC_135714.1, read on the forward strand.
CTGGTTAAAATGAGGGCACCCAGAATGAATCATGCAACTGTAGATGTAATCCGATTAGTGTGGCGGTTAATGTCTCCTAGTACCTGAAGACTACAAACAGCCTGATAATGCATAAGCGATTGTTTTTAACCTGATAAAACCCACCATTGTTTTTATATTATTATTATGTCAGTTTGTTCTTATTAATCAGAAGGTATACTTCAGTTTTCTAATTCAATAATTCCAAATAGGTAAGTATCAGAATATTTCAGAAGAAAAAAAAAAAAAAGGTGAGCACGATAGCATTTTTTGTGCACCCATATTAGAACATATAAACATATATATCTTTGTAGATAAAAGAAGAGAGAAGCCTACTGCAAACTCCTGTTCTTACGTATGTGAAGACTCTCATTTGAAAAGTTAAATTAATTCTAAAAATCTATCAAATAAAAAGCATGAGAGTAATTGAATAGATATTATCACTTATTTCCACTTGCAGGGAGGTATCGATCTCCTTATTTAGTCCTCTGTACTCATTTGCTCAACTGCTCGCAACTCCCTTATTCCTGTTTTCATCCTTGTAAATACTAAGTATTTGTTGAGTCCTTTGGGGGGAAAGAGCATTAACTTGCACAAAAATTAAATATTTTAAGGTAGAAGAAGGCAAAAATACAATACGGGTTAGAGAAGTCAAGAAATGTTTTTGCAAAATGGTTGAGACTTCTAGCTTATTGTTAAAACAGAGCGGGAGAGGAGGTCATCCAGAACAGCCTGGATAACACGCTCCCTGGTCTGGGTAGAAATGGCAAAGGGTCAAGTGCTGGGCATAATACAGGACCTCGAGTTAGGAGCTAAATGTGAGTTGGCCATTGCTTTTCTGAATTTAGGCAGCTTAGATGTCTGCTAGGATTAGATTAATTTAGGACATTTTAATAAATTTCTCTTTAAAATATTGGAAATATCGCTATGCAAAAGCCTCCGGATATGCAGCATTGCCGACTGCCAGAATGGGCTCCTTCCCCCACCCCCAACATCCCTTTTCCCCTTCATTCTTAAATGTCTGGCTCAAAGGTTAACTCTTCCCTGTGTATCCTTCTTCCCCTTACTCGGGCAGTTAAATGCCCCCTTCGCTGCTGCTCCAAGAACACAGTTCACACCTTTGACAGCAAGTTGCATCGTCACGTCATGGCATATCTACCTGCATGTTGCTTCTCAGTCCTCCCCCCCACCCCCCTCAACAGTGTGGACCTCAGTGGCTATTTGTGCAGCCCCGAGACCCAGCCCAGGGGCCAGCCCCTAGTAGTGTTCAACTCATATTTGTTAAAGTGAAACATTTGTTTTGCTTTGGTTCTGGTTCTTTGTTGGCTGTAGTGGGGATGTATTTGTGTCCTACACAAATAACACAACTGAAGCTATGAAGAGAATCGCTACGCCATAAAGCACGGCTGCTAACCTGCCCATTTAACTCTGTCAACTCTATCGCCGAGCAGTGTGTTAATCTTGGACTTCGGACTGCAGACTGAACCGATTAGCCACAGCTGGAGGGAAAATGAGAACGCAATTACCAAAATTATCTTTATCTAATGTTCTTGGTAAAGGAAAGTCTGTTGCATTCCAAGAAGGGAATCTTTCCCCCAACTTACTTTTTGGTTTGAGTACTCACGTTTAGCAAAAATCCTAATTCTTCTCTGCACTTGGGGAAAAAAAAAAAAAAATGCCTTTTTTTTCTTTCCTTTTGGACTATATGACTACAAAAGTGGTGGTTATCCTAGATTACCACTGTCCAGTAGAAATGTAATTTGAGCCACAAACGTGAGCCACATATGTAATTTAAAATTTTTAGTGGCCACATTTAAAAATATGAAAAGCAACAAGTGAAATTAATTTTAATCATATATTATTATACTGAAAATGTTCTGCGCCCAATTCTGATGTGGGTGAAGTGGGCCCGAAGTTCCCCACACCAACAAGCAATTCTCAGACACCAGCAGGGTATCTGAGAATTCAACTCAGTGTCCCCAGAGATAGTGTCAGATCCTACAGGCAGAGGGCTCAGTCCCACAGGACCAGCCTCCACGTCAGAAGCCAATTACCAGCCCAGGCTGTCACCTGGAGGGGAGCTACAGATTAGAGGTTCCCATGAACCACCCCTCCTTGGGTTTCCATTAATTTGCTAGAGCAGCTCACAGAACTCAGGAAACCCATTTGCTTACTAGATTACCAGTTTATTATGAAAGGATATAACTCAGAAACAGCAAGGGTGTGGAGATTCCATGTCCTCCCCAGGTATTGCCTTCCCCAAATCATCATGTATTCACCAACCTGGAAGCACTCTGAACCCCATTCTTTTGGGTTTTTTTAGGCTTCATAATATAGGCATGATGGATTAAATCACTGGTGATGGCTTCAATCTCCAGCTCCTCTTTCCTCCCTGATCAGGGGTGGGGCTAAAAGTTCCAACCCTCTAATCAGTGGGTTGGTTCCCCTGGCAACCAACCCCTTTCCCTATTGGTCCTCTAAATTCACCTCATTAACGTAACAAAAGGCACCTGTATGGATCTCTTAGGAAATACCAAGGGTTTTAGGAGCTCTGTGCCAGACATGGGACAAAGACCAAATATATATATATATTTATATTTATTATAAAATCACACTATCATAATATTTAACCCAAGACATCCAAATATCATTTTAGCATGCGATCAGTGTAAACTTCTGTTCATGTAATACTTTACATTCTTTTTTGGACTAAGTCTTTGAAATCCAGCGTGTATTTTACACTTAACAGCACATTTCAGTTCAGCCTTAAATGGCCGCTCATTTTGGACAGCACGGTGCTAGTTAGCTAACATTCCCGGAGTTTTTTCTATGTGCGATGTGCTTTACTTGCGCCCTCTCAATTAATTCTCACAACCCTGCAGTTGATGCTATTGGGCTCTTTTTACAAAGGAGCAAACAGACTTAAAGAGCTTGGGTTATTTGCCCAAGGACAGTTGGTGGGTGTGGTGGATCTGGGCCTGGGCCACAGGGCTGGGACTTCAAAATAGTGTACTGAGCTAAAATGAAAGCCATCACAAGAGGCAGTATGGCAGATTCTGAAGCATTTACGAGAGGATATTGAAGATTAGACACAGGGGTGGAGCCTGCTTAACAGCAGGTCACAAGGTGTCTGGAAACATGTTTGAAAGAAAGAAGGAAACTTTTTTTTTGAGGAGGAGGAGGAGGAAATATTTTGAAACAAAAATGGGGGCAAGAGCACTATTACTTTACCAATTAAGACGCTACCACCCAGATCCCTTGTCGTTCATGTTTTTCCCTGCCAGGATGTCTGTTTGGCAACCATTCACTTGCCACATACTTAGAACAGAGACTTCCCTTCCTTCCATTTTAAACTTGCATCTGCTACAAGAAGTTTGGGTAAAAGTATATGTTATGGTGACTGGTATGAATTAAGGCTAGAGTCTCTGAACAACTCTGATGCCATGGCTTTGTTATAAAGGTCTGTAAAATATTATCCTGGTGTCATGGATTATACAAATGTGCACAAATGGCAGTTTCCTCCTTTGCCTTCACATAGTGTTAAAAATGAGTAAAATATGTTTCCCATTGCACTTCCCTTGTGCTTGGGGACTCAATGAACTCATTCTAAGTTTCCACGTCTTTATAAAAATGTTTTGTTTTTACTGAAATATGTTTTTGATCAAGAACATAATTTCACAATTGCGTGTATGTTTCTGAAACCAATATGTATATGGAACAAGTGCATGGAGGAGGGCCCGGGCTCTGGTGATGGATCCTGGGACTGGGCATTCTTGAGTCTAACCTCAGCCTTGCCACTAACTTGGTAGAGGATCTTAAGAGAAGGAGCCAACCTCTGCCCTTTACTAATCAATCTCTTGTTCTGTTTGTTCTGTTGCTCTCTCTCATTTTCGAAGAATTGAGACACAATTGACCAGTTTCAATAATTTCATCAAACGACGTGGAAGAAATTCAACTCTTAAGTTCTTGGGATGTGATGAACTCCAGGCAAACTCTACAAGGGCATTAATTCTTTAAGATAATTTGAATGTGTGGCTCATCATTTCACATAAATTACCTGAATACTGAGCTATATGGTCTTGCTTACCTACCCTCATCCTGCACCATAAACTTTGTGAGGCAGGTAGAAGATATAATCCCGTAATATGGTCATTGCTAGCACTAATAACAATAATAATTTTTATGTAAGAGCCACTTGCTGGGCGCCTTATGAGCTGCTTTACACACATCTCATTTAATTCTGATGGCAGGAGAGGTAGGTATGGTCTCCGTGTTATGAATGAGAACACTAGCTTGCCCCAAGTGGCTGAGCCAGGGCTTGAATCAAGGTGAGTCTAATCCTACTGACGCTTATAACCGGTAGGCTATCCACTGCCAGGGATAAGAAGCTATTACAATCCTGTGCCAGATTTATAGGACTGGTTCTTGGTAGTCTTATGAAAGGCCAGAACTCTCAGCTCTCACACCAGTAAGTTCACTGTTGTGTTACAACTTCTACACATCCGTAGTGCTTCAGCAAAGGAAAAAGCAAACTAATAAACATGGCTGATCCTTGCTTTAATCCTTCTCTAGCTTTTAAAATTACTCCTGTTATCTTTCTTTGTTTGTTTGTCTAATTGAGGTGAACTTCACATAACATAAAATTAACTATTTTTAAATGGACAATTCCACAGCATTTTGTACCTTCACCATGTTGTACAACCACCAAGTCTACCTAATTCCAAAATATTTCTATAATTCCAGAATAAAGCCTCCCACCCAAGAAGAGGTTTCTCCCCATTCTGCATGCCTCCATTCCCTGGAAAACATCAATCTGCATTCTGTCTCTATGGATTTACCTGCTCTGAATGTTTCGTGTAAATGGAATCATACAATCTGTGACCTTTTTTATCTGCCTTCTTTCATTTAACATAATGTTGTCAAAGTTCCTCCACATTGTAGCATGTATCATTTCTTCATTACTTTTTATGGCTAAATCATATTCCACTGCATAGACATAGCGCTATTTGTTCAGCTACTCACTCGTTGATGGACTTCTATGCTGTCTCAACCTTCAGCTATTGTGAATAGTGTAACTGCAACTAAGCATATGCATGTACTTGTATGAGTATCTGTTTTTTATTCTTTGGGCTACAGAGGAGTAGAATTGTGGGGTCACATAATATTTCTGTGTTTAACTTTTGGAGGGCCTGCCAAACATTTGCACGTCAGCTGAAGCATTTTACATTCCAACCAGCAATGTAAAAGTGTTCCTGTTTCTCCACATCCTTGCTAACACTTACTTTGTTTTTTATTACTATAGCCAGGCTAGTGTATGTCAGATGGTACCACAGCGTGGTTTGGATTTACATTTCCCTAATGATTATTAATGCTGAGTGTCTCTTCATGTGTATGTTGGCCCTTTATATGTCTTCTGCAGAGAAGTGTCTATTTGGTGCTTTTGCCCATATTTTACTGATTTCTTTGACCCTCTGATGTTGAGTCGTAAGAGTTAGTTATATGTCCTGGATACCGCATTTTGTCAGGTACATGATTTGAAAATATTTTCTTCATCCTGTAGGTTGTATAGACTTTCTTGATAATGTCTTTTGATGCAAAAAAGTTCTTTAACTGTGATGAAATCCAGCTTATCCACCATCTCAATTTATTTATTTTTTTTCTTTTGCTGCTCATATTTTGGGTGTCATTATCTAAGAATCCGTCACCAAATCTAAGGCTGTGAAGATTTTGCTTGTGTGTTTTCTTCTAAGAATTTAATGGCTCTAGTTCTTATATTTAGGTCATTAATTCATTTTGAGTTACTTTTTTTATGTGGTGTCAGGTAGGGGTCTTGTTTACTCCCGTTAATCCTTTTTTTTTTTTTTTTTTTTCCTTCCTAGGAACTCTTGGAAGCAAGGGACTGCACATTTTTAACCTGACTTCTCTAACCAAGTCTGAAAACATTTTATCTGCCACACTGTATTTCTATGTTGGGGAGCTAATAAACATCAGCCTGAGTTGTCCAGTGTCCCGAGGATGCTCACATCATGCTCAGAGGAAACACATACAGATGGATCTCTCTGCATGGATCCTTAAATATGACAGAAACCAAAGTCAACTCCTGGGTCATCTTTCAGTAGATGTAGCCAAATCTCATCGAGACTTTGGATCCTGGCTGTCTAAAGACATCACTCAACTCCTGAGGAAGGCCAAGGAAAATGAGGAGTTCCTCATAGGATTTACCATTACCTCCAAAGGACACCAGCTGCCAAAGAAGATGTTCCCCTTCCCCGAGCCTTATATCTTGGTGTATGCTAATGATGCTGCCATTTCTGAGCCGGAGAGTGTGGTGTCAAGCTTTCAAGGACACCGGAATTTCCCCACCGGAGCTGTGCCTAAACTGGATAGCCACATCAGGGCTGCCCTTTCTGTTGAGCGGAGGAAGAAGCGCTCTGCCGGGGTCCTGTTACCTTTGCAGAACAATGAGCTTCCTGGGGCAGAGTATCAGTATAGGGAGGATGGGGTATGGGAGGAGAGAAAGCCTTACAAGACCCTTCAGACTCAGGCCCCTGAGAAGACTAAAAACAAAAAGAAACAGAGAAAGGGACCTCACCAGAAGAGCCAGATGCTCCAGTTTGATGAACAGACCCTGAAGAAGGCCAGAAGAAAGCAATGGATTGAACCTCGGAATTGTGCCAGGCGATACCTTAAAGTGGACTTTGCAGATATTGGCTGGAGTGAATGGATTATCTCCCCCAAGTCCTTTGATGCCTATTATTGCTCCGGAGCCTGCCAGTTCCCCATGCCAAAGGTAGCCCTTATTCTCTGTCCTATCCTTCCTACTTCTGTAGAGTAGAAAGACACATGGACTGAATGTGTGTTTTCATTTACAAAATCCATCTGGACACTTATTTATTGCATTCTGACATGTACTAGGCAATAATGGTTATGCTTGGTTTTTCTTTAATAGTTGTTAAGTTAATATGAAGTCAGTATTGGTATGAAGAAGGATATGAGGAAAAACGTATATGTTTTTTGTGTTGCTTCCAAACACAGTGTGTATTCAGTGATGTGGTCTGTTCTGCTATGTGTGAATCTACACCTGCCCACAATCAGCAAGCCCCAAATGATCAGAAGGCTGATTTTGGAGGGGATAGTCAGAGAATGACTAGATGTCGTGGGAAAAAGGAGGGAGAAGGACTAATTGGATTGATGCCCATGCAGAATATTTTTTGATGAATAGTTTCTCATGAGCTGAACTGGCCCCACCAGGGTCAGGATCAGGGTTGGGCCAGGTAAACTCGCCTCATGAAATCCACCAAATGCTTCTTTCATTTGCTTCCCTAATAAACATCAAAAAAGGAATGCAAAAAAGGATACTTTGACTCTCTAAGTTTCTTCCAAAACTTACTCCAACCAATCAGAGCTTACCTGTGTCTCTTCCAAAATCAACAGAGACTGTACTTTATCATATCAGCACTCAGTATCCTAAGAAATATACTCTCGGAAGCTTCCCCAATCCCACCTCTGCCTTGCACGGCAAATCCAAGTGACTGTTCTCTTTGAATTTTAAGTTAGTAAAATAGAGTGGTGCCCTCTGGCATTCAGTTAAGCTTATTGCTGAAATTCTATTCTTAGCTTATAACAGTTTGAACCTCTGACATACAGTGAAATGGGGCTGTAGGAATAGAATTTGGAGACACAATAGAGTTGGGGGTTTTTTTGTTGTTGTTCTTTTTACCAAAACTTGAAGTGAATCAACTTTTGCTGCTATATAATAATGGAGAAAAAAAAATCTTTTGCCTCCAAGAGTGAGCAACTTCTGTTTATAGCTCTTTAAAGTTTCATATTCTTGTCCTACTAGTCCCACGATCATTGGGATGTTAAATGGAACACAGGCATAAGGTCTGACTGAACAAAGCCAGGTCAGTCTCAGGGCAAGGAACTTGATTGAAGTTTCCGTTTTCTTACTAGAATATCTCAGAAGGACAAGCTTTCTACATCTTCTAAGACTTGTCTTTCCCAAGGATTTTTGCCAATTCCAAGTTTTGTAAATCTGAACACTAAGTAAGGATTATGTACATTTACTATGATATAAACAGCCTTATCTTGTCTAAATATTCATAAAGGGTAGATCACTAATCAAACAAAACTTGTTCCAGCTAGGGTAGCATTTAAAAACACACCACAAAGATGCAGAATGTAACAGTGATGAATTTTTGTAGTGTGGGTTGCTTTGTGGCATTGAGAGGCAAAATGAATTCAAAATCTGTCCCTAAACTCAGGATGACTGAGTTTTCCAAATAATCTCTCACACTCATAAACTGTAACTTCTTCCATGAAGCCTGGGGAAGGAGTTTTCCTTCTCGACTCCAGATTTTAGGACCCAGGGATCCCTGACCATGTGGAGCTATTCAGTGAGTTTTCAACTCCTCCCTCTGGAGACCTGGTCTGGTCTCCACTCCACTCTAGTTACCCCAACTTGCCCCCCATCTCCTGTTGGTTATGCCTGCCTTGACTATTCAAAATCCTGCTGTTGCTTCAGTAGATCTTCATGACAGTTCTCCAAGATCCAAAGCATAATTATTTCAAAGGGATAAGTTAAGAATAACAGAGATAGGTTTAGGAAGAGAAGTGTGTTAGTGCAGCAGAATGATTAAATGGACATGCTCATCGCTGGGCTTCTTAACCTTAATGTGGCTACAGATTGCCTGGGGTATGTAGGTTCTGATCTAGTGGCTCTGGGCATAGAGCCTAAGATTCTGTGTATCTAGTAGAGTTCCTAGGTGTTGCTGATGCTGCTGGTCCACAAAGCCCACTTTGAGTAGCCACATGGCGAGTTAAAACCTTTTGGCTCAGATCTTGGTTCTACCTCTTACCAGCTATGGTTTTTGGGAGAAGTTACTCATACTCTACACAGTTGACCCTTGAACAACGTGGGGGGTAGGGGCACTGATGCCCTGCATGGTCGGAAATCTACGGATAAGTTTTGATCCATAACATAACCACTAATAGCCTACTGTTGATTGGAAACCTTATCGATAACACAAACAGTAGATTAACATGTATTTTCTATGTTGTATGTATTCTATACTGTATTCTTGACAATAAAGTAAGTTAGAAAAAAGAAAATGTTTAGAAAATCTTAAGAAGAGAAAATACATTTACAGTAGTATATTTATCGAAAAATTCACATATAAGTGGACCATGCAGTTCAAACCCATGTTGTATAAGGGTCAACTGTATGTTAGTTTTCTCATCTTTGAAATGGGTACAACAGTACATAATAAAAACAATAGTATCTACATAATAACAACAGTGGGGAAATGAAACACCTTGAACATAGTAGGCACTCAATAAATATTTGCTCTTGATATTATTATTATTAATGGTCATTGTTGAGACTGAGGAGAACAGAAAATTAAATGCAGGGGGCTGAAGAAAGCCCAAATAGGAAAAGGGATCAAGAGAATAAAAGATGTTAAGACAAGAAAAAGTTTCTTAAATGTTCCTAGTCCCTTTTCAAACATCACAAAGCCTAAAATAGGATTCTCCCTGCAGGTTCAACAGCCTGTAACAGTTCTTTGGAAAGTCATAGAATCAGGACAGCACTGGTTGCAACAACTGAACTCATCCTAATATTTGTCAAAACTTGGAAGGGCATCAGATCTCCAGGGAGACATAACAGAGAGAAGTGTGGAGTTTTCTCTCCAAGCTTGAGATTTCCCTTTGCCAAGTGGAGAGTGGAAGTTTGGCTGTTACATGGAGTTCTCCGTCTCTCATCACCTTGTGTGGATCAGCTTCCCTTTTAAGGCTTTCCAGGGGTTCCCTTTTGGCCTGCCAGGCTTTGTGGCTTTCAGGTGGTATAATAACCAAAAGGATGGAACACGGGAACCAATACGAAGCTGCTACATAAGGGGTAATTAATAAGCATCACTGCTATCAGCACAGCTTCCAACATGGTAACCAGAGAGAACTATTTAAAGAAAAATAGAGTCCACACAACAGAGGAAGAAATAAGGTCTCTGACCAGATCAGCACGAACACATGTGGAGTCACGGAGGTGCCAAAGAACTTTCAGACTTTAGATATACATTTTGCCCCAGAGAGAAGTTCTCCCAGGCCAGACTCCTCTGCTGGCCCTCCTTCCCTTTGGCCTCGTGAGCAAAAGCCTGCTCTCCATGGCGGGGCTCTTCGTCTGCACAAGTCGACAACCTGTTCTGTAATTCAGAACAGCTGTGTTCTGCCTTTCCCAAATTCCAGGCTTTGCCCTTTCACTGATTCCAATTAGATAGTTTCTGGGCTATCACACCCATGTGGGCTGGACTGGAAGAGTGTGGAGCAAAACCCCATGGTCCGGGTCAGGAATGAGGGCTCTTAGCTGATGACACACTCTCGCTTGCTAATGCATTCGTAATCAAATTCAACTCGAGGACATCATGCGCAGCTTGGCAGGTGCGGGCCCCACCACGGCAGATCTCATTCACAGACACGGCCGTGTGGATTTTTCTGATTTCTAGCCCCTACAGCCAATCTGTTCTCCCAGGGAGAGAACTCTGGAATTCTGCCATGAGATGAAAAATACCCATAGAGCTCAAGCCAAGTCCTTTGCCTTTGCTTCCTCCTCACCACCTTAGTGGAGATGGAAAACAGAGATTGCAAATGGAATGAAAATGATTGAGCCATTGTTGCTGACTGAGATGTGAGAGAACCAATAAGGATTAGAGGATGGAGTTATTTTTTCATGGAATGGTGTGAACCCTAAGAATAGCAAAGACACAGAATTAGGCAGCAAAGACCTAAACACTTGGAACCAAATAGCCTATATAAAGAAGAAATTCACATTTAATGAGTTCAAAATGATACACCCTCAATTAATTTCCTGAGTTTCCAATTCCAACCTCTGGTCATAAAAAAATGACCTAAAAATCCTAAACCTTGATGCACCAAGTTACCCAAGCAGAAATTCCCTAGGTTGATGTTAAATTGAAGGTTCCTGATAAGACACACCAACCCAGAATCAAGGGCCCGTGCCTGAATTCCAGTGAGCCCACCAGAGACTGCTCATAATTTCTGAATCTATCATTTGTGAGTTAGAGCTTAAAAAAAAAAAAAAAGACAGGAATTTTCCTAGGAAACACCCACGAATATTTTCCATATCAACTCTGGGTCATTTGTACAGAAACTTTTATTTTTGTTGATGGGAATTATTTCCACAGAAATAGGTAAAATGGAGAGTATGCTATTTCTTGTAAGTATTTCGTCCATTTAGCAAGTATTTATTCAGTACCCAGAGCATGCCCTGTCCTAGGCTCTGGAGAATAGCAATGCACAGCAGTATTGATCAATTGAGACTTCATCTACTTAAATAGATCCATTTCATATGAAATTTAAATATTATAGGAGTCATTAAAACATTAAGAATAACAGAATAATGTCAGAAAATCTATGGTTTAAAAAGTCCTTCGTGGCATTATTATAGGCTGTTTGGATCGCTGAATCTTAAGAATAAATCAATAGAGAAGAGTGGATGGCCGCAAAAATGTTCTTTGGAAATTACTAATACTGATGAAATAAAGAACAGTGGCTATTGATCTCTATTGAATAATACCGATTACAGTTTGTATCAGTTACACAGATTTTATTGATGCTGCAAGGCAAATGGTATGCAAAATAGAACATACACTTCCTTTCCTTAAAGGGAGAGTACCTTGCTTTGCAAAGCTAATTGATTGAAAGTTAACAATCCTTTCCAACACATACTTAAAGTTTCTAGGAAGAAAGAGGAAGAAACCAGTTGCCCATCCTTAAGACCATATTTTAAATAATTTATGCCCATTCACAATAAAGTTAAAAGTCTAATATATGGATAATTTCTTTCATTAAAGTTGAAAGATGGGATGAGACAAATCGATTTGCCCTTTCTCTGCCAAAGTAATCCTTTTTCTTTTCTTTCTTTTTTTTTTTTTAAGTAGTATGCTAGCTTTCTATATTATTTGCTTCTCCCATGGTTTGTATGTACCTTAACCTTATTTAACTTGTTCCCATTTCCCATACTGGGAGTTTTTAGGAGTATGAAATTAAAATACCAACTCAGAGCCATTAGAAACATGGCTTGAAGTCTTGAAAGTAAAAACCCAGAGTTTTGGCCTAAATCCCACTTCTGAATTGACATGTGATCTCTGGCAAGTTGCCAAATTTCTGTTTCTAAATATATTTAAAACCAAACTGGTTTCACCTGCCTAAAAGAGACGTTAGGGAAAACTGATGCTGCGCAGCATGGCATCTCTCCTGAAGAATTCTGTAGCGCTAATACCTGAATATTCTGGGCTTGGAAAAGAGGCCGCTGTTCTTCAAAGCTGAGCAGAGTCGTGTGTCGCTCTAAATAAAAATCCCGTGGGTCACGTGGGTGTCAGTGGTTCCACTTGGCATTTTCTCAGGAAAGGATTTTACCCAGGCTCCTTTGGTCAAACTTCTGATACCCATGGAAAAACTTCAGGCCCCCTTTTCCCAGAGGATTTGGCCACCTCTTACACTTTTACACGACCACATTGAAGTCTGAACCCAGGAGCAACAGTGCCCCCCAGTGGCCAACGGGGTGGTCTTCTTAACCTCCGTTAGTGCTTCTGAGGGGTGAATAATTTACACAGCGGAGTAATTACCATCCAGTCCATCTTGGTGCCAACTATTAATAAATCAGTGTTCCTTGGTGTGCTTGGTTTTATTTTAACAGCAAAGTGTAAATATCACCATAGCAGTGGCGATAATATATCTATAGTAAATAGGGTGTTTGTTAGGGTTCATTATGATTCGCATAGAATTTAGAACAAATGGTTTTTGTTGCAATCCTGTTGTTGAAGACATCCTAGGAAGTATTAATCCCCTGTTTGGGGGCTAAGTTGTTTTTAATTAAGTGATTCTGGTTTAGGTAACTGTATTCAAATCTTCACTCTATCACTTCCTAGTTATTTGACTTTAGACATGTCATTTGAGATTTTTGAGACTATTTCTTTACTTGAAAAATATAAGACATGGTAGTTGTGGTTGTAAGGATTAGAGATACTGCATCTAACACATCTGGTGCATAGCAGCTGCTCAGTACACGATAACCATTACGGTGGTGGTGGGATAGGAGGTTGTGCCGGGCGGCTGACGAGGCCGGTGTTAGTAAGTTGTTGAAACGAATTCATTGTCTATGTATTTTAACGATGGACGGTGAAGAGTAGAAAAGCAGCTTCACGTAACTTCCATGTTCTTCTCCCATTTCTTTTCTAGTCTTTGAAGCCATCAAATCATGCTACCATCCAGAGTATAGTGCGAGCCGTGGGGGTCGTGCCCGGAATTCCTGAGCCTTGCTGTGTGCCAGAAAAGATGTCTTCACTCAGTATCTTATTCTTTGATGAAAATAAGAACGTGGTACTTAAAGTGTATCCTAACATGACAGTAGAGTCTTGTGCTTGCAGATAACCTGGCAGAGAACTCATATGAATGCTTAATTCAATCAGTACTTTATTTAATGGACTTCCCCCCTCCTTTTCTTTTTTTTTTTTTTTTTGCACTGCCAATGCATTTCACCCCAAAAGATTTTTTTTATAGTCAAAGAGAATGAGCAAATAGACTGATGATTTCCATCAAGGAGAACTGGACTGTGTTTGTTTCTGAATGGAACTCAATGCAAGATTTTAGTAAATATGGACATTTATTTCTTTTTAAAAAAAAACACAAAAGAAAAATGATCACTCAAACTGTTTTTAGAGCTATTAGAGGACACACTGATTTATTTTTGTAATGGGCTTTGAAAATAAGTTGGGAAAGTACCAACAGCTTATCACTTATCTCTACTCATAGAGAATAGAAACATTTCATATTCTGAAGTAGGCTTATTGCCATAGATTCCTGAGCGACTCAGCAAGTGCAAAATAATCCAATCAACATTTATGTTTATCTTAGAAATGTTTAAGACTCTTGTTTACCTGTGTTTTTCCTCCATGTGTACTTGAGTGAATTGATGAGCGGAGAGTGTGCGCTGAGTGGTGGTGTATGTATGTGTGTATGTTGCCGGGTGCCCGTGCCACTCTGTAGGAAGGTTTGCTTAGCATGGTTTTATAATTCAGTCTATGCAGGATTCTTTGGTTTTTTTCATTTCATATTCTGGCAAGCACCATTCAATTATGAGAACTTTACCAAAAAGGAGAGAGTGATCCAAGAGCATATGCAGAGAGTTACCACTTGGCCCAGCCATTCAGTTTTGAAATACAGTTGTTTTCATTTCATTGCCTCCTAGAAAAGGGAACCAGCAGCCCAGTTTTCAAAAACCCAGATGGAATTCCCTTCTGTACTTCTTTGTCACAAGTACCTTCATTTGTTCTTTTAAATTGAATTCAAAAATTCAACTAAATTTTTAAAATTTGATTAAAATTTTAGTTCTCTTGATATGCCTTGACTTCCTGTGAAGTAATCCATAGATACTGAGGCTCAAAAACTGATGGAATATTGGAAATTTCTTTAAATGACCAGAATAATCACAATCACATGTTGAATATCATACTTCAGCCACATCCAAGGATGGTTCAGCCATGAAATCTATACTTCAGCAAAGCTCACTAAAAGTTATCCACCAAAAAAAAATGGAAGTCAAATATAGACACTTTGTTTTTTCCCACTTCCATTTGTCATAAATATCCTCTTATACTTTGCCCTTGAAAACTTGTTTCAAAAATCTCTCTTGCTATATTCACATGTGTGACAAAAACATTTTCAGACCATGGGTTGGTGATGATGTCATACCTGTGGTTAGTAGTCCTCTGAATTGAATCTCACCTGATTAGAGACAACTAAGCTGTTTCAGAGGCCGTGAACTACCAGAAGACATGGGGTTTTGTTCTCTCTCTACCTATAGCTACCTATCTTGGTTCACCAATTAATAAATATTTATTGAGCATTTATTTTGTAAAAGGCACTGTGTTAACTGCATGTCCTTAGCATCTTCACTGGTAAAATGAAGAGGTTGACTAATTGAGCTAGTTGAATGGATGATATCGATAGATATAACAATGCTGCAAGTATCTCTGTTCATAAACCAAAGGCAAGAACAGGCTCATCTTCAGTATTTGGGAGCGAGTATGGAATTCTCTGTGGTTTCAGTCGTATTTCTAGCTTTCTAACTTATTAGAAATGCATTTAAAGAAGATTACCATGAACAGAAGCTCTTTGACACTTTTGGAATACACAGAGGTTGGCATGAGTGTATATTAACTCTGAATGAGACACACTCATTCTGAATAATAAGTTAAGCTCTGGTGCTTGAGTTACTGTGGTTCCTCATAGTTCATTTTTTTAAAAATTCTGGCAGCACTATGTTAAATATTTGAAATGAGATAGGTGATAGGATTACTTTTAATACACTTTATCAAAAATTTGAAAGCAAAATTATATAATAGAAGTGAGCTGGTATGTGACCACCTTATCTTGGGCATACCATCTTTCAATAAAGGAAACTTCTTTCTCGTTGGTAGAAATGATGCAATTCTACATTTAGTTTTTTCCTCTAGCAGTTCCCAGCATTACTTTTCAGCCTTCTTTCCAGATGTCTGTTTGTTACCTTTCTTAATTTTAATTGATGACCACTTACTACAGATTAAATCCCACAATGGCCAGAAAAGCCTCTAAATAATAAAAATTTATGAGTACAAACTAAGTAAGATTTTATTTTAAGTAGCATTACAACACAATTAAAGAGCTTGGTAGTCTTTCAGCAATCAAAATACTTTTTGACCAGTAGCTAGTTATTTCTGGGTGGCCTTGTAACCATTATTTCACTCCATATTGAAGACATGTTAAGCTATAAACAGGAAAAGTTTTATTCCCCCCAAAATAAAGGAAGATTTCTTTTCAGTCAAAGGGATTGAAATAAATGAAATGACGTTTTAACTCATAAAAATTTACTTGAAATAGTTGGAAAACTGAGTGACTATTTCACAATTCCTTAGGTACTAGTGTATGCATAAGTTTTACATAGACTGTTTACAAATCTCCTGGTATAAAAATGGCAATGGTGTGAGAAGAGAAATTATGTTTAGAAATGCCATTTCCTAAATCATGCATCTCTGTCTGTCTCTCCCTCTTCTCTCTCTCCTGTTGCCCCCTTCTCTTTCCCAAATGCCACTCCACCCCAGTTTCTAGATGTGACACGCACACACACACAGAGTCACTTAAAAAATGAATTTTTTTCCAATAACTGTTCTCTTAAATTCAAATTCAGGGGCTGCTGAGGTCAATATAGTATTTTCAAAGTATCTTATTGTAAACGGTGTGATAATATACAATTTATAGGATTTGGGATTGTGGAATTTAAACTGGAAGATTGGATTCCCCAGATCTCAGGACTACGATACTCCAGATACATTTTTACATTCACCTAGCTATATATTGACTGATGATCATTTATTCATTGAGATAAGATTTTTTGCATTAATATTTCTGGAACAACTCTCGTCATCTGTTTAATGTTTTTATAGACAATCATATGTGTATAATACTATTATCAGTCTCCCATAAAAATTTCTTTTTATAATTACATGATTCAGTTTAGTCTTTCTGCTTTCACTTTTCTCTGTGCTAACAAGTAACTAATATCTGGATATTGACTTCTTGTTGAATCAAGGTTGGGTTAAAGAATAGCTATGCACACGTGATGTGCAAGATTAGGTATAAAATTAAATAAGAATGCTTGTTTCCCCTTGACAATCATATTTTAATGTAGTTTATAGGTGATGAAGTGACCCCCCTTTTCTAAAACCCAAGCCTTCCCTCAGCTTTTCACACTAGTTTCTGTACATGTTTTAGACCAGAATTTAATGCTTGTACAGTTGGCGGCAATTTAAAAAATATATATTATATATATATATATATGGGAAAACTTTAAAGATGCTTTTAATTTATTTAATGACTGTTGCTTTTCTATAATGGTAATTTTCATCCTTAGATGGTGAGAGGAAATTCTTTTTACTATAGTTTTTACATGCAAAATGAAATTTGGTTCTTTAGTCAAACCCACTAACGGGGCATGTCTCAGTGAAACTGTGTAAGACAAGTCACTACTGATGGATAAGCTTTGCTGACTTTGTATCATTTTCCTCCAGTAACGGAGAGCTTTTCATTATACAGTATGAAAATAAAAATTGCTTAATTGAACGCTTCCCCATTCTTCTCTACTACACTGTGCTGCATTTGAAAAGAGGTTATAAGGGTTGGGCGCAGAGTTGAACATTTCACATGGTGCCATGAGGGGCCATCATAAGCTACTATCAACAAAGCAAGATTACGACACAGAACAATACTGAAATACACCCGGAAGGGGAACACTTGTCTTCCAAACTGGAGGAACGCAACTTGAATTCTTTTGTGTTTGTTTGGTTTTGTATTTCTTGTTTAACCACAAAGTCCCCATTTCTTAATTGGAGATTTTTTTTTTTTCTGGGAATCTGACTCCCTATTTTGACAATAACATTATTTCATCACTTGTTGTTACCATATTCTAGGTTCATTTTAGATGATAAGCATTTAAGTGTAATTAATCTGATCATCGAGGTATGTTGCTCTATTTTTAAGCTCTAGCCTTCCCTTTAAGAAAAAGAATGACCCGAGGTCAAGAAGTAAAACATAATTTCATATTATTTTCACTCATTTCGTCTATCTCAGATTTATTCAGACTGTGAAGTTTAATTAAAATCTATAGCGTTTTGGAATTATAAGGCACTTTAGAGATCATCTTGAGCGAGTTTCTCCACCTCTCTGGGCCACATTTAACTCACCTATAAAATGAGGCAATAAATTTCCTGCTTCATAAGGTTGTTACAAGGTTTAATAAGATAATACATGCAAATTACTTTGCCAAGTGCTTGAAACAGAATAAAAACTTAGTTACTATCAATTGTTATTATTATTATTATTATCTAATTCTGTCTTCCCATTTCCCCAATAAGGACACGTAGACATGTTATAGTTTACACCTATTTGGATGTCTACTGGTTATGCCCTCCTCTAAAAACTTCCACAGACAGAGACGGTTTCCTTGACACATGACAAACATGGGCATCGGACAAAAGCTGGACCAATGTTGGTAAAGCTGGGAGGAGATATAGCAGCAATGCTGCCCAGGAGGGTTGTAACTCTCTTGCATCAGGCATGCAATGTCTAAATTGTCCACGGTCTCAGAACTGCAGATTAGCTCTATGTAACTATTATCAAGTGAGTATCAACCAGTAAAACTAAAACATACAATAGGAAAAAGCCCAAGGCCACAGGGTTTTATGCATTTAGATCCGCAACACACAAAATTAAGAATCCATGAAACTTTTCTTCATGCTCTTTTGTTCAGAAATAGATGTTCTCATAGCTTGAGTTTTTAAATTGATTTTTTTTGGTTCTAATACTCGTATTTTTCAGTTGCATTTGCTGTAATCCTGGATTCTAGCCCTGGCATTGCTAAACTCTGGGCTTGTGTGTTTTGCTATGTTCCTTCACCTCCTCGTGGCCTCAACTTTCTCTTAGGTGGTTTTACAGCAGAGGGAATATAGTCAGTGGTACTTTAAGAGCCTTGTATGGTGACAGATGGGAGCTACACTGGTGGTGAGCACAGCCTAATGTGCAGACTTGTCGAATGGCTACATTGTACACCTGAAAGTAATGTAACATTGTGTGTCAACCATACTCAAATAAAATTAAAAGAACATACAAAAACTAGATTTATCTAACACTCTTTGTAAAGAGAGTACAGCATGGGAGTTAGGAGCTCAGGCTTGGAGTCAGACTATTTGCATCAGAATCTCGACTCTGTCACTTACTAGCCATGTGACCTTGTGAAAGTCATAAAACCTCGCTCTGCTTCCATGTTCCTCATGTGTAAAATAAGAACAAAACACAGAAACTCCCTTGCAAAGTTGGAAGGATTGCTTGGGTTGTTACATATGAAGCACTTACAGATATTCACAGTGCAAAGTAAAATGTTCTGTTATATTAGCTTTTTGATGTATTAAATGTACTTTATGTATTTCCATGAATGAGTCCTCCATTGACCTGGGAAGTAGGATCTCAGGTATTATTCCCAGTTTATTTATCAAGGAGAATAATTGACTTAACCGTAAAAGCCATGTTGGTGTCAGAGCTGGGGTTCAAGTAGTAGTGGACTTGCTCTGATTGTCCTTTTCCACTTTGCTTCTGATGCCTCTTCCTAAAGAAAGCCATCAGAGTAAATATTCCCTCAGAGTTCAGGGAAATATGGAGGAAATAGACAAAGGCATCAGATAGGGAGCAAAAAATAAGCTTTAATAAGGGCAATATTTGATTAGTGTTTGGATCTGAGGCTGTTTGCTTGAATTGAATTTCCTGCCCAATTGTTGGCCAGCCCCAGCAGGTGTGGAGACTGTCTGCTGAGCTAAGGTCCTGAAAGATGGACAAGGTGTGTTTTGAGTAGATAATTCTGAAAAGGGAAAAGTCAAAGGGGGCTGAACTGTGTACTTCCAGTTGCCATTTTTCCCCATTATCAATCAGATAATTTGCCCCCCTTATAAAAGAAAGGATAGAGATAGGAACTGAAAATATTGCTTCATTACTTTCCTGGAAGAGAATACACAGGACTCTTGTTCTCGGTATGGGGAAACTGGAAGTCCAGTATTAGTAAGAGCCTCGTCCTCCAATTCCTACAGTGCTATCCCAATGGGAAATTATGTCCTTCCTTACATCCCATTAAGCATGAAGAACCAGAAAGAACAAGTTTATAATATTTTATTGTAATCTTAAATCTTACCTTGGCCCCAATGGATGGCCCCACATGGACCATGGTGGATGGCCAATTTCCACTCTTTCACATCTGGATCCACTGCTCCCTTCCCATGAGGAAGAGCCAGGACAGGAGGGAGAAGCAGGACGTGTCTTCTACCACTGTGTCCCCTTGGCAAGCAGGGTAAAATTGAACCCCATTTATGGAAAGGTGAGGAATGGGATCAAAGTGACTCCCCTAACATACACTATGATATGAACCATCTCCTATCACTTTTTTAAATTATAATGAACATTTATTATTAATCTAAAAGGAGAAAATATGGTATATGGTAATCATTTCAGTTAGCAGTTGGGATTTGGTTTTGTAAGAATTCCTCTGCCCTGTTTATTATTCCTATTTTCTCCAGGACCATCAAAAGACATGGAAAAAATAATCCAACTTTGGTAGCCTTGAGTTCAAGGCCAGAGCAGTCTTGGTATGTGAGCTGCAGCCTGTAGGAGAAAGAAATCTATTCTGTGAAACAGTTGGAAGTTGTTCTAATTAACGAGGTTAGAGTATGAAGCACACTCCTCCCCTTGCCCTTAATGTTGTCCACTTTAGTTTCCAACTACTTGGTTTTCATTTTGTCCTCATTTCCTTCTGGGACATTGAAATGCTGCTCTGAGGGCAATAAGAAATCCAGTCCTAGAAGAAGTTAAAATCAGAGAGTAGCAGGTGTTTTCCTCCCCCACAATACCTTCATCCCAGCCCCATAACCAATCTCTCTCTCTCCTTCTCTCTCTCTCTCTCTCACACACACACACACACGTTGGTTCCCCTGCAATGTCACTGAAGCAGAGAGTGAGGTATGGTTATGTTCCAACCCCTTAGCTCAAAATAATAGCCAACTACATTTCAAACTCGAAACATGGGCAAAATGCCATCAAGTTACAGTGAAAACCAACTCCCACCTCGTGAGGGCCCAGGCCAGATGTAAACGCAGCAGTCCAAAGGTGAGGCGATTATGTGCAAGAACCATGTGACAGAGCTTTTCCCAAAATGGACTAACTTCAGAGAAACATTTTGGTGTTTTCAGGACTTCAGTCCTGCTTTCTGGAGATTTTCCATCACTAAAAACACTGGTATACATACACATGAGCATAGACTTAAAACTGGGTCCAACATATGTAGTTTCATTAAATAATCTTGCTAGAAATGGGAGAAGTTAATGACACGATATCAAAATCTTGCCAGTTGAAACAGACAAATGCTGTGTGGAATCTGGAGCCTGTATTCCGGCGTCAATAACGTGGATTAGAAAACCCAGAGCTGTTAGTAATGTTTGGATGATTTAATAATGCGGAAGTACATGGCCTGCCTGGTTTGGGGTGTGCATCAGGAGATCACTGAGCCCTTTGGAGCTGGGCTTTCTACTGCCTTTCATTAGAAGCTCACTTTGTAATACTTCCAAGGGATAGCAACATGTTGCAGAGAGAAATTTCAGCTGTGATAGGTTGGGCTGGGAGCATTTTGAAGTTATAGTTGCCTGTAATGTCATCAGCAGCTCCCATTTCTCCTAGCAGAACATTCTAGAAGTTACATTTAAGTTTTACTCCACTCTCTCTAGTTATGAAACGGAGACCTAGGGTTCATCATCAAGATGAGATATTTCTGCCTTGTAGCAGGCAGACTCCTCTAGTGCATTCTGCTTTGAATCACCGGTGAGACACGTAAGAAAATGACCCAATGCTTTGAGAACAAGGGAGAAATCACAAAAACATGAGTATTTTGAGTTAAACTAAAATGTCATATTTTAAAGTAAAAAATCTTAATGAATCTTAGACTTCATTATTATCCTTTCTCAAGTCTCTTATAGCTTTCTGGAATAAAGTTTGAATTTGTGAGAAGGCCGAATAGCCTCTACCATGGTTATCAGGCACATATAGATGATGGACATTAGGATACAAAGAAGAATGAAATGATTGAATCTACACATTGAACATTTACTTACTGAAAGGGTCTTCTCTTAAGTTTATTGACTTTATGGAAAATGTCAGAGCCAAGTCCTGGGTATTTATAACTGATGAAAAATAATTATTTTGATTGTAAAGCCACTTACTCAAAAAAGAAAAGAGAAAAGAGAATAGAAGGGAAGGGAAGAGAAGAAAGAAGAAAAGAAAAGAGAAGAGAAGGGAAGGGAAGGGAAGGGAAGGGAAGGAAAGGAAAGGAAAGGAAAGGAAAGGAAAGGAAAGGAAAGGAAAGGAAAGGAAAGGAAAGGAAAGGAAAGGAAAATATTTGTTTTGAATCTCTGGGAATCTGAAGACTGTTACCATGACCACTGCTAGAAACACAAGATCCTATATAGTAATTTATTCATTAATCGACACAAACACCAGTGGCTGAAAGTGGAGGGACCCTAAATAAGAGGTTCTTTAGGTTCTTGGATGACAGGCAGCTTGAGTTTTAGTTTTGGCCAAGGTTTTAAAGATCTAGCATAGCATAACACTAAACCATCCAGAAAAATTCCCTCACCATCAAAAGAGTTAGGAGAGCTTGAATCTAAAGCTGCATGAATACTGTAGCCATTGACCAGATGTAACTATTTAACTTTAAATTAATTAAAATTGGATAAAGATAAAAATTCGGTTCCTCAGTCCAACAAACCACATTTCAAACGCTCAATAGCCAAACATGGCTAGTGGCTATCTGATTGGACAATGCAGATGTAGGACATTTCCATCATCACAAAAGCTTCTCCTGGACAGTGCTGATCTAAGGAATAAACAAGAAGTAGCTTCACTTTGACTCTTCAGGAAAATGTTGTCTATTTTATGTCCCTCGTCTGAACAAGCACACTATCAAATAGGGAGGTTCTTGGCCAATTTGCAAGCCTCTAAAAATTGACAAAAGATGTGAGTGCCCTCATGGCTAACTAAAATCGAAAAATTATTATAAAATGTAATTTAATCCATACTTCTTTAAGATTATATATTAATCACTCTCTGACCTAAAAGCTGCCTCAGGTCATTTGTCCTGGCACAAGGTCCAGTTTTTACTCACCTGCTATTTAAAATACAGATGTTAATTACCACTCAAACGCAGCTGGACTGCTCTTAACCGGCATTACATTACACATGGCAGAACACTCCCAACACACCTTTCCATGGACTCTAAACAACTTTGTGTGATAACATTACATCTGTCCACAGTGGTTCCTAATTCATTAAGTCCACTTTTACATGTAACTGCCCTTCTGCCCTTTTGCCCTTTCTGAACATTCGGAATACGTATACATAATAGATGGTGATGAGAGGTAGATAGGTAAATGAAGTTAAATACTGTTAAAGCATTTTATCCTGTTTTTCTTTTGTTTGTTTTTTTTTTAGATTTTATTTATTTGAGAGAGAGAGAGAGTGAGAGAGAGAGCACAAGCAGGGAGAGTGGCAGGCAGAGGGAGAGGGAGAAGCAGAATCCCGCTGAGCAGGGAGCCCGACATGGGACTCAATCCCAGGACCTGGGATCATGACCTGAGCCGAAGGCAGACGCTTAACCGACTGAGCCACCCAGGCGCCCTATCCTGTTTTTCATCAACAGTTATTTCAATTCCTTTTTGATAATAACTCTGTTCAATAAGTTTTCTACAAGCAAATGACTTGACAAATAAAAGGCATTAGTTAAAACATGGAAATGTTATAGGAAAAAATCACAAGTCTACCTTCAGCTCACGTCATGATCTCCAGGTCCTGGGATCAAGCCCCATGTCGGGCTCCCAGCTCAGCTGGGAGTCTGCCTCTCCCTCTCCCCCTGCCTCTCCCCCTGCTTGTGCTCTCTCTGTCTCTCTCTCTGAAATGAATAAATAAAATCTTTAAAAAAAATTATATTATATATTTGTATCTTATAAAAAGGTGAAGTGTTCCCCAAATATACCACCAGCCCTCCTTCCTTTGAGATAGATGGCTATCAAAATAAGGAATAAACAGTTAAAAATAATTATGTCAGAAAGGCAGCCATTTTCAAGGCTAAAATAGAAAGTTGTGGGTATAAATTAGATGAAAGCAGTCAGTTTCAAGGCCCAGAGAAGCCTTCATTTTAGGGGAAACTTCAGTCTCTATAATCCAGAGAACACACTTGCTTTCTGTTTTCTGAAGGACTTACGCTCCTCTAAAACCCTTTTCAGAAAGTATTTTTTAACTTTCCAGGGTACAAGAGTTTGGGTCAACTGACTGAACGTGTTAATGTTTCTGGACTTAGAGTGGGATTATATGTGTGAAATACATCTTAGTTTGTTTTCAGAATGTGTGTGTAGCTCTAGGGTTTTTTTCTCTGTATCCTATCTACAGACATGAATGGATAAACGAAAACGAGTACTGAATTATTCCTTCTTGCTTATAAGCCAGTTTTGAGTAAAACAATTAATATCTGAAGTAGGATGTTTTTAAATGGAAACTGTGAGCAACGATAAGTAATCAAGATGGTAATACAATACCATGTGGATATATAAAGTGTTAAGGTTGAGAAGTGTTCACAAGTTCTGACTGAGACACTAGTAAGTAAGTGGACTTACTAGCAAATGAGAGACCCTAAGGACCAGAGAGTAAAGAGTTCTAAGCACCTGCTTTGAAACTCTTCCAGGGCTCAGAATAAGTTTTTAAGATTCTTTGTCTCTTTCGTTGAATGTGGGAAGGGCTCTCTCCACTCTTTTACCTCTTTCTTATGTGTGGTGTGTAGACAGAGATACTCGTGTGTTCATGCACCCACACACATACACACACATTTACAGAAAGTGTTTCTACCAGTATTCTCCCCCACCCAACAAATCTACATTAAACTCCTTCCAGTCTCTCTGATGCACCTGCGTTTTGATTTTCTGGCTAGGAAAGAGAGAGTGGAAACGTTTGGAAGCTATCAAACTCCTCTTAAATCAGCCAGGTAAATGAGTTGCATATGGTTTTTAGTGTTCATGGGAACTCCCAAATACTATGCTGAGGAATAAATACACTCCACAGTAACGCATGAAAACCTGCCCACGGTTCATAGTTTACTCCAACATTGTGAATCTTGTGGCAATATTTTGTGTACCTTATAATACCATAGAACTTTCAGTATTTATCAGATTCTGTGCATTGTATCTATCCATTCATCCTCAATTCCCAATAATCCAAGCCAAATAAACCTTCCTGGCTTTCTGTGAGTAAGAATGTTAATATTTATTTTATAAACAAAAAAATACACTTTCATTTTACATATAATAGACATGTAGATAATAGAAACAAGTTCATAAAATTCTAAGACCTTACAGTAACCTTTGATATGAATAATAATATCGATAATAATATCTTTTATTTGTTAAGCAATAGAAAATATTCATTTTTTTTAAGATTTTACTTATTATTTGACAGAGAGAGAGACAGCGAGAGAGGGAACACAAGCAGGGGGAGTGGGAGAGGGAGAAGCAGGCCTCCCAGGGAGAGCAGGAAGCCCGGCGCGGGGCTCAATCCCAGGACCCTGGGATCACGACCCGAGCCAAAGGCAGACGCCCAACGACTGAGTCACCCAGGCGCCCCATAAAATACTCGTTTCTTTTCACAATGTCTAACTTACTCTTTTCTTCTAAAGATTTATATTTGATAAATGCACTTTTTTTTTTTTTTTTTTACAGGGAGAGCGGAGAGGTTGGGAGGGGCAGAAGGAGAGAAAGAATCTTAAGCAGGGTCCACATCCAGTGCAGACCCTGATGTGGGGCTCAATCTCACAACCCTGACCTGAGCCAAAATCAAGAGTTGGACGCTTAACCAACTGAGCCACCCAGGTGCCCCTAGCTTAGTCTTCTTCTTCTTCTTCTTTTTTTTTTTTTACTTTTGATATGGGAAAGCTTTATTCTTTTTTTAGATTAAATTAAATTTAATTTATATTCAATTAATTAACATACAGTGTATTATTAGTTTCAGAGATAGAGTTCAGTTATTCATCAGTCTTATATAATACCCATCATGGGCTCCTTCCATCACGTGCCCTCCTTAATGCCCATCAGCCAGTTACCCCATCCCCCACCTCCTCCCCTCCAGCAACCCTCAGTTTGTTTCCTATGGTTAAGAGTCTCTTTTGGTTTGTCTTCCTCTCTGATTTCATCTGGTTTTATTTTTCCCTCCCTTCCTCTATGCTCCTCTGTTTTGTTTCTTAAATTCCACATATGAGTGAAATCATATGATAATTGTCTTTCTCTGATTGACTTATTTCGCTTAGCATAATACCCTCTAGTTCAAACCTCTATACTGTTTTCCAGAGTGGCCCCTGGCTTAGTCTAGTGGTGGAAACTGAGACTTGGATAAGCTAAGTTAATGTTCAAATTCTAACCGTTAATAAAATGTAGATAGATTTCATTGGAACTCTGAACCCAAAGCTATTAGCATTGCCACTACGATTTACAGAC
This sequence comes from Halichoerus grypus, assembly GCF_964656455.1. NCBI lineage: Eukaryota > Metazoa > Chordata > Mammalia > Carnivora > Phocidae > Halichoerus > Halichoerus grypus. The sequence goes on from NC_135714.1 coordinate 64,841,404, forward strand.
TTAATGTATTAATATTACTTATACCTATACCTTTTGGTGATAATTGGCATACCCAATGCCACACCGTGAGGTATTTTTTCACACTGTGAGATATTTTTATTGCCATTCTATAGATATTGGAAATGAGGCCCAAAGATAAGTGAACTTTCCAAATTTATATGGCAAGTTACAATACTCTTTCCAATTTTTATCTTTTGATCTTTATTTCCTAACTAATTATTACCATTTTTTATTTTTCATCCCATGAATACTTAATTGAGATCTGTGCGGACACTCTATAAGAACTGGGAATACACATGTAAAAACAATCTTGCTGCTTGCTCTCCGAGGGCTCACAGTCTTATGGATTCAAGAGGTGATTCAGCAGGTAAAGGAGAGTGACACAACAGGATGTCAGGAAAGCCAGGTAGGGTCCTAACCCCCTTCAGAAAGTCCCAATACATCATCTAGAGAGCAGAGGTCAGCAACTCTATTCTTGACCCAACAGGTAGTAGAGATGACTGCTGCTGCCTCTGGCTGACCATCAGGGTGCAATTATCCAACTGCTAGGAGGCTGGGCTTACAGCCAGGAACCACCTGGATAGTGTAGGAGCCATTTCCTGGCATCTGAGACTAATAGTTCCAGAGCATCTGGTCATAAATTCAATAGACATTTATTGAGCATGTACAATGTGCCAGGCACCAAGGATGTAAAGTCACACAGCACACCATGGGGACACTGACATGCAAGCGAATAACAGTAATGTAACATAAGTGCACCACAGATATGTGCTCAGGGCATCATCAGATTCTCCTGCCCCACATCCCATGAGGCAGTCACTCAGATTCAGGGCTGATAATCATGCACCAACCATCATGAATGTTGTACAGTTCAAGAGAATCAAATTAAGAACCAGAATGGTCTTCTGTCTTAATTTGCCCAAGTCAGTCCCCAGATCACATCTTGCATCGGCATAACCAAAGTGCCCCCCTCTCACTCTCAAAAATGATCTTGCTTGTTTGATAAATGATACAGTCATCCAACTTAGGTCTAACGGAGGTTAACACCTGCTTGGCTTTAACATACAGGAAATGGCTTCCTGTTCATTTCTGGAACCCTGACTATGTGCCAAGCCTAGTGCTGGGTGCTATCGCCACCTCACCCTTCCCAAGAGTCAGTGGCGATGGTATTAGACCTGCTCCACTGATGAGGTAAGCAAAATTTTAGAGAGTTCAGTTACTTGCCCAGGGGTCACAAGATGTTAAAGGGTAGCCAGGATTCAAACACAAGTGTGTCTCGCTCCTTGCAGCCACAGATGGACTGAGTTTGACAACAATATTAAGGACCGGAGAAGAAGGCTAATCTCAGAGAGGCTGTGGTAAACATACTAGTTGATCAGGTGCGAGACACTCAGGACCTGGACTTTCACTGTAGAGACAGGAGGTCTACAGACGTCACTGAGCCCATGAAAGGCCTGGATCCTCACCCATCCCCACCCTCTCCTTGTCGAGGCTGAGCTCTTGATCACCACTTCTTCAACTCAGACACCTGGATTCTGACCACAGCGCATGCACCAGCGCACGGGCAGCTGACTGCAGAAGGGGGTGGGGGCGGGGCGAAGGGGGTGGGACTGTGTCCGACCAGGCAAGCTCTGCGCTGGCCTGCCTCCTTCAGAGACAGTCTTTGTGTCTTTGCAAGTTTCCTTTTTACCTCCTTCCAGATGGAGACTTAATATAGTGCCTCAGGGATATGAGAACAGAGAATTTTTCACCAGTGAAATGGAATTTTTATGGTCTGTGAAAGATACATCTCTTTTGTTAGTCCCTTTATTTACCTTTGCAGTACTATAAACCGAAGCAGGAAATTATACTTTCAGATTAGGAAACATTGTAGAAGGCACAGTTAGAGCATTTCATGGACATTTGTCCCAGTTGCTCAGGCTTTATTCCCATCTTCAGTAAAAATTGCTTAATTGGTTTATCTGATAATAAAAGTAATCTACCATAATTGTGGGCAATACAGACAATAGAGAAAGGTATAAAAAGAAAGTGGAAATTGTAATCTCACCACGGAGAGATAACCACTAGTAATGTTTATTGTATATCTTTCCGGATATTTTTCCATGCTAATTCATGTACATACGCAATTTATTATTTCAATAAAACAGTGGCATATTTTTGTAAGCTATGTTCTCCTTAGCATATTATAAATATTTTTAGGGTGTAAATGTAGATCTATCCAAATTTTCATTCCACTGTAATAGTATACTATGTGGCTACACCCCAATTATGTTTATCATTCCCAAATAGCAAAATATTTCGGGTCAGTTGGTTGTTGTTTGCTGTGTTTTGTTTTCAGGGTGTTTTTTTTTTTGTTTTTTGTGTTTTTTTTGCTGTTATATAAAATCCTACAATGCTGATTATTACAAATATATTTCTGTGTAGTTGTCCATTCAGTTGTTTCTTTTAGATTCACTCCTAACAACTGAATCTTTTCTGTGTTGATTTCACGTCACTAAACTTTACTCAGATGGATTACGGTCCCATCATCAGTGCACAAAAGCCTGTACTCTCCACAGTACATTGAATATTGGGGCTCTCAACCCTTTTAAACTTTGCTGCTCTAACAAGAAATTTATTGTTATTAATAATTAACCTTAGTTAATTGAATAATCAGGAATTCACACCAATTTAATTATTTCAAATATAATTATTTCAAAATTATCTAATTGCTGGTAAGCTTAATATAGTTTTCATGGATTTTTAAACATGTGTCGTCCTTTTTTGAGAGTGACCTGTTCATATCCTTTGCTCATTTAGTCACTAAAAGGAGTTATTATTATTATTATTCATTTGTAAAAATTCTTTATATGTGAACAATATAAAATTTTGATCTGTTGTTCATGTTTCAAATGTTTTCGCCAGGTGGTCATCTGTCTTTTTATTGATTGTGAAATTTTAAAATTGGCTTTGCAAGTATGTATATATTTTTTATATGCATGCACACACAGAGAATAGGTATGGACATGGAAATAGCCAAAGACAGTCACAGACATTCAACATTCTCTGCCACCTCTCACTCCTGCCACCTCTGAGTAGTTACCTGACCCTCACATTTCCGCATGGAACTCTCTCGTGGTCTTCTGGTATGGAACTTTGCACCTCCTATGATGTATTTTTGTTACATACATTAAACTTTCATCTCTTCTCTTCAACTGGAAACTCCTTGAGCCCCACAAAGCGCCCAGCAGAGTACCTGGCAGGTATTAAATAGACGAGTGGAGGAAAGCTTTGTGTCTCACCTCCTCTCAGATACAAGGAAACTGTCTCACAGACGTTTAGCCCCAGGGATCTGCCCAAAGTCACAGAGCAGAGACAATTCTCCTGACACTCTACCCACTATTCTTTCCACCGTCTTCCCTTGTGTCACATAACAATAAAATGCATCTCACAAAGCCATCAGAGTGAGCTAACACACTGCATGGCCTACAGGGCCTCAGCCACAACAGGCTCCTACCTATAAAAGGAGGTATCAGGGTATCCGATTCCAGGACCTAGAGGCTCTGTGCTTCGTTTGTTGCTTTATTTAGTCCCCTCAGACCCTCTGACGACAGCAGCAGTCAGATCTCAAGAACAGCATCCATCTATTTGCTTTGGTTTAGTCTCTTTATGTAAGCAGCTAAATCCCAGTTTGTTATTCTGACCACTAGATGGAGTCCAGTTATTAGCCTGAAGAGACAAGAGGCGTGCTTACAAGCGTCCCAGCCTCCAAGTGTCCCCAGTGACCCTCGGGTTAACCAGAACGTGACCCCGCCACTCTGCAGAAATGGCTCTTCCAATGGGGACAATTCTAGTTAAAGCTGGAGATCAAAAGGTTTTATCTGACTTTCCGTTGTGAGCTAATTATCCATTTGTGAGGCTCCTCAGTGAAAATTTGCAATTGCATTTTAGGTGTTCCTAGACCTCTTTCCCTCTCCCCCTCCTATTCTCTCTCTCCCCTTAATCTGTATTATCTTTAAAGACAAAGAATATTCTCTGCATCTCTGTCCTCAGTCAGAAATTTCTGCCCCAAAAGTATTCTGAGCTATAGATTCACCTGATGAGGAAATGTTGCTGCCCTGAAATAGGGGGAAAAAAAATCAAGAAATGGGTTCACATCTTAATTTTATCTAAAGGATGAAATGCTGGGTGGACCCAGAATGGAATTCCTCTTGATCTCGTATGTTCAATTAAAACCTTTTCAGGAAATATTATTCAGGAATGCTTTTGTCACACTCTTTATTTTTCTGTCAGTTTTCACAGAGAACATGGCACATTTTGCAATTGCCATCCTATTCTATGCCTTATTTCTTAAATTCACAGTTTTTGGCAGTCACCTGCATTTCCCTGAACCATCAGATATAAACACAAATGAGATATGGATGAAAGTAAGACAAATAGAACAAGGAATGGCAATTATAACCCGAGCACTCCCATTTTTTAAAATTCAAGATCATTCGCTTCACTTGTACAAAAATGAATCACCCCAGCTTCCCCAGGAGGCTTACCATGAGTCAAGTTAACTTAACCCTCATTTAGAAATAGAGAAAATATCCCCTTACAGATTTCTAACTACTATGTCTAAATCTTTCCCCTCTAAACAGCTCCAGCTCATAACAACGATTACAGAGCTCCCTGCATCAACCTTTATGTTACTAAGCTTGAGAATGATTGAGACATTTAAAGACAAACTTGAGAACATAATCAATTATTTAGCTGGACAGTAGAGGAGTGCCTTATGTGTGACCTCCAAGACAGAGGAAACTTCCAGGTTAAAACAAAAGTCCCCTGGTATATTTTCAATGCTTCACAAAATATATATTATCACCTATTCCTGTAGGTTTTCTTTTAATGTATACAGTTCAGGCTGAAAAATAATCTAACACCTTTATTCTCCCTCTAGTTCCCTGATAAATACTAAGATCCTCAGGCAAAAATATACAAGGACAGCTTGGGTCTTGCAGCTTGATGTGAAAGTCAGAATGTTGCATAATATTGATGGTTTTATATAAAAATGTAAAGATGTCATCCCCTGAATTTTCTGCAAATCAAGGCATCTCTAGAGAACTTATCTACATCACATCACATTCATAAAAAATAGCATTTTGTGTATCTATACACAACTTGGTCTAATGTGCTCTTCTATTTAACATACTAATTTGAACAACCTAGGGTCTTTATTAGGCTATAAAAAAACAAAGCAATCACATTCTTAAAAGGAAATATTTGAGAAATGAACAGATTCAAGCTATACTCTAAATTCTGTGGTTCTTGTGTTAGGAAACAAAATTTATTCACTTGGAAGTACTTAAAAGTAACAGACAACCAAAATAGATACAAATTCAAATTTATGATATGGATATCATAGTGATAAAAGAGTATGCTGGAAAAATAGAGTGGATTAGAGAATCGGAAGATGGAGGTCCTAATGAAGTCTTGCTAACAGAGGTAGGTTATTTAACTATTCTGGGATCGGTTACTCCATCTGTAACTCATGCATTCATCCAAGGAATTCTTGTCGAGTGCTCACAACTGCTTAGCACTGTTCTGGACACTGGGCATAGAAGACCCTGTCTTCATCAAGGTTACACTGTACTGGAGGAAGACAGAAGATAAACAATGTATGCAAGTCAAATATATAAAATGTGTATTGTATTAGGGATCAGGAAAGGCTATGGAATTAAGTAACAAGGAGAAGAGGGATAAAGAGAAAGAAGGCACTTGAAATTCTAAGTAGGGTCATCAAGAAAAACCACACTGAGAAGGTGAGGTTTGAGTCAAAATCTAAAGAAGGCAAATGTATCAGGAAAAGCATGTGTCAGAGGCAAGAGTCAGTGCAAAGACCCTGAGGTGGGAGTATAACCCTCATATGTGAGGAAGTGTGAGGAAGCCAATGTGATTGGAGGAGAGCGAGAGAAATAAGTGGGACAGGAAGTGAGGGAGGGAACGGAGGTGGAGGTGGGGTGGGTTGGCTATAGGGAAGGAATGATTTTGGCTTTTTCTCTGAAAGAGATGGGAAGGTATCATAAGGTTTTGTAGAGAGACATAATATTTCCTGGCTTATATTTAACAGATCACTTGGGCTACTGTATTGAGAATAGATGAAATGGGGCCAGAAGCAGAAGCTATGAGACCAGCAAGGCAATGATTTCAATAATCAAGGTAAAAAGATAAGGTGACTTTATCTAGAGAGAGCGGTAGTATGGGTCCTATCTATATTTCAAATCAAATTTAATAATTCACATGAGAATATTTTGGAAGTTGTACATTCTTCACAAATATGAGATAGTAATAATGTTCTTATTTATAAAATTTTTGACTATTCTTTTGCATATGCTATTCCAGATCAACTTTAGAAACAATTTGTGAGTTTCATTTGAAAAATACCTAGCTTTTTCTACAGAGATTTTTCCCAATTGGATCTTAAATCTTATCTTTTAAAAATTACCTGTCAATATGATTATATATTTTTCCATTAATCCATTTATCTTACAAATTACATTAATATGTTTCCAAATAGTTTAGAGCCAAACTCTAGCTGGTACAGTGAGTCTATAATGTTGTTTTTGGATATGATTTGTGATATCTTATTTAGGACTTCATATTCATTTCTATAAATAAGATTGGTGCATGTTTTTGTTGCTATATAAAAAACAATTGGATAGTTGGATATCATGGTTATACTAGCTATAGAGAATGAATTGGGAAGTACTTTTCTTTCTTTGTACAGAGTTTAACTATCATAGAATTATCTATTGAACACTATTAAATTATCTGAGCTGATTGCCTTGTGGAGAGAGGTGGTTATCATTTCATTTTGGACTATTCAGATATTCTACCTCTACAAGAATTGATCTTTAGTGATTTACATGCTCTTGGAAATTATTTTTTTTATCTACCTTTGTAATTTATTTTCTCATTTACGTGAACTCAAATCTGTCATTAGTCCTTTTCTTAGTCCTGGCATCATTATTTATGCTTTCTCTCCTGGGTCACACGTACATTTTTTTTTTCTGTTATGATGATCTTTTCAAAAAAATCACCTTTTGTCTGTAATAAAGATCTAAGGGTTTTTTTTTTCTTTTGTCAAGTAATGCTTTAATCAATAAAATAGTTTCTTATAATTCCCTAGGATTAATTTTTTTTAGTTTTCTAGCCTCTTGAAGTGAATATAAAGTTCACTTATTTTCAGTTCTTACAGTGTTTTAATAAGTTCATGGAAGAATAACCATTTTCCTCTGGGTACTATTTCACTATATCCCACAGGTGTTTGAAATGTATTGCTCATGTTCTTATTAATTTCTACCATGAAATCTTATATTTTAAAGTCATCTTTAAAACTCAGAGTCATTTTGAAAAACAAAGTATCTCATTTCCTACTGAACAGTTGTTTGGGGATTACCCTACTATTGGTTCTAGCTTTATTGCATTGAGTGCTTGATTTTTTTTTCTAATGTCCTTTTGAACACAATAAGCATTTCTTTGATGACTCTCAAGATCCTTTATCCAAAATTTAATTTAACATAAAAGTTAGTTTTAATTTGGATGAAGCTCTTTTAAGCAAAATGAAATTAGACAAATTTAGACAAAACAGAAATACACATGCTAACTGACAGAAATCTAGGCTGGATGCAAGGAGAGCAATCCTAAAGAGTTCAAACAATCCTGGCAAGAGATGGTGTTAACTTGAACAGAGATGGAGATGCAGGAGGACAAGTTCAGTTCTGAACTGAGTTTTTGGTTACTAGAAAATTTAGGTGAATACGATCAGAGGTCTGCTGGTTGGGGGCTCGGCAGTAAGGTCTGGTCTGAGGGTAGGGACTTGCAGTCAGTTATACAGGTGATATGAAAAACCAGCTAGGAGGCAAAGTCATCTGTAGGGAGGGATGGGCCAAAGGAATTGAGGAGAGTGGTGAAGGTTTGATCATATGGAGCAGCTGTAAGAATGAAGAGAGAGAATCCTGGAGTCTCGAACAGAGTATTAAATTGGAAGTGTTGAATCTTTACGTAAGCTAGTTGGCCTGTATTGCCGTGGAGGCTGAGTTTAACAGCTCTTTAGCTTCCTCCGTAGAGAAATGACAAGAGAAGCAAGATTTGGAGGATGAAAGATGAGGACTTGTGTTTTAGACATGTTTAGCAGAAAGTACTAAAACTTCTAATATCGTAGAAGCTGAAAATCTGAATGCCCAGGGGCGTCTGGGTGTCCGACATGACACTTGATTCTGGCTCAGGTCATGATCTCAGGGTCGTGAGATCAAGCGCCGCCCCCCCCCCCCATCAGACTTGACTCTCAGGTGGGGAGTCTGCTTGAGATTCTTTCTATTCCTCTCCCTCTGCTCCTCCCTGCTGCTCACCTGCACTCTCGCTCTCTCTCAATCCCTCTAAAATAAATAAATAAATCTGAAAAAAAAAAAAAAAGAAAATATGAATGCCCAGAGTTTGATTAAAGAGTTGTAGTAGTACTGAGCTTTAATTCAGGTAGTAAAAAACATAACAGATAAATAAAATCTGGCCAGTGGAAGAGTAAGGTGTGAGGGTAGTATGACCCAGTATCTAGCGAGCATACTAGAATTTACTCTCTTATATGAATGCTGCCCTCAATGGCTGAAGTAATTTCTTTGGGAGGCTATACACTTAGTCCAAAATGTTTGGCATCCTACCCCCCCTCCTAGTTTATGAGAAAGTAAATTTCTTCTCTTAATAACAGTATATTATTTTGAACCAAAATAGTATATTGCTTATCATTCCTCCTGGTCTATATTTTCAGACTTTTCTCATGTGGATTTCCAAGTTGTTTCCATACATCCTTAGGTTGCCCTTTCCATCTAGAGAGAAGTTGGAGTAAAGGATGAACGGATTCATTACATGATTCTGTAGGCAACTTCCCTGAATGGCCAACAATCTTTCGAATATATCTTTGCTACCATTTAAAAATAACCTTGTTTATTTTCATACTTGCACACCATGAATGCAAGGCATAGAAGCAACAAAACAAAACAAAACAAAACAAAACAAATGCAAAACCAAAAAAAGCCAAAAAGTTCTACATGAAAAGAGGAGATAAATTTGATGGCCCAATCCTGCTGGGGATAACCAGAAGCGGGTTTAAGTTTGAAAAAAGTGCAGAAAAGCTAACGGAGGAGTGCTATGGAAACTACATTGGCGTCTGCGGGTTGGGTCTATTCCATAGAAGGGAGGTGTTGTGGACTGTGCAGAAGAAAGACATGATGTCAGTAGCAACTGCGGACAATTACTGGAGCAGCCACATCGAGGAGCCGGCATCCCCAGTGTTGCTTTGTTACAGGGAAAATACAAAGGCAGCAGAAGTTGAACTTGGCATGAAGAGAGATAAAAACCAAAAAACCCCCAAAACAACAACAACAACACAACTAAGTTTAAACACTCCCACCCTGGTCACACTCCACCATCTAAAACCATAACAGCATTGTTTTGTATAAGATATACATATTCCAACTGACACCCTGCTCCGGTGTATGCTTGAGAATATTTTTGACCACAGGTGCTCTGTCTCATTCAAGTTAGTGAATGAAAGGCAAGGTCTTCCGTTTTAACTGATTTGGCACCCAGAAAACAAATCACCCAACAAGGAGAATTTCAAACTTCTTTTCCCAGGAAATGGTCAGAGTGCCATACTATATGGTAATGAAAGTGCCCATTCTTAGCCTCGACTATGAATATAACACACACAGTAGGTCCTTTAAAAATGTGGGTTGAATAAATGTTCGAAGTCAGTTAGTCTGTTCTTTTCCCTCCAGGGTAAAGTTTCCTCACCTATAAAATAGTAGAAACAGTAACTTCATAAAGCTGAGGCATACATTTCAAGAGGGATAACATGTACAAAGTATTTAGCACACCACCTTTCACGTAAGTGATTAAAATGTTAATCCTTTCTTTTTCTACCTTGGACAGTGTAATCAGCAATATGTAGCAACCCTACTTAAAAAATAATGGAGACCACAGGCTGCAAACTGTTTTTAAAATAAAGGATATATATATTTTAAAGATGACGTTATCTATCTAGACACGTACATATCCTTACATTTACATATACATATATGCACACATACATATACCTGCATACATATATTTACTCACCTAGAACCAGGGAAACCCCAAGAATCATCCTTGCTGGCTTCCTCTCTTTCTCTCATTCCTCACATCCAATCCTGTCACCTCTCTCCAGACACTGCCCCACCCATGGCTCTTTGTACATGACCCATTTGACATTCTTGTCTGAGCCAGCTTCCATTAGTTTTCCCCCCGAATTAAATAATTCAACTGCCTGCTCACCAGGTCTGCCTGCTTCCTTTATTCCCCAATCTACGCTCCATCATGGTGCAGCCACCAAAGTGATCTTTGGAAAACATAAATCAGATCAAGTCATTCCCCTGCTCCAAAAGGGCGGGGGGGAAATCAAATGGCTTCATATTTCATTTGGGAGAAAAACCGAACTCTTTACTGTGGCCTATGAGGTTCTCCCGATCTGGTCCTGCCTACCTCCCTGAGGGCTCACTCTATGGGAAACTTACAAGACCTCTTTCTTTTCTCAAACATGCCAAATTCACGAATAGCCCCACGGCTTGTGCGTTTGATTTTTCTGCCCGGAACACTCTTTCCCAGACTGTCTCAAGCCTGTTTCCTTTCACCACTCAAGTCTCGGCTCAAATGTCACCTACTCAGGAAAGCATTTCCTTACCACTTACTCAAAGTCACTCTCCCCTCTTCTCAGCCCCGCTCTGTCACATTAGCCTGTTTAATTATATTAATAGAGTTTATCACTGTGACGAAAGTTTACTGTTTATTTTCGCAAAGGGAAATGAATTCTCCTTTTAAATTATTAATGCGGGGCACCTGGGTGGCTCAGTTGGTTAAGCGACTGCCTTCGGCTCAGGTCATGATCCCAGAGTCCTGGGATCAAGTCCCGCATCGGGCTCCCGGCTCAGCGGGGAGCCTGCTTCTCCCTCTGACCCTCTCCCCTCTCATGCTGTTTCTTTCTCTCTCTCTCTCAAATAAATAAATAAATACAAATCTTAAAAAAAAAATATTAATGCGATTTTGTTTTTTGCCTTCCTGAGAATAAATCTTGGTTCTTTTCTAGAATCATTCACCTGCTGATTAGGATTAATTCCAGTAGGGTTGTACTGAGAAAGTCTTAGGTAACATCAAGCTTTTGAAATTCAAAAGCCACCTTTGGTCCTGAAAAAGGATTATCTAAATTCCTCTATCTCCTTTAGCTTCTAAAAGATCAGACTTTTGTGGAAGAGATCAGAGAATTTTATGTATATAAGGGAAATCCAGACAGAAAAGAAAGACCAGGAAGCCTGTCCTTTTGTACCCCCGGAAACTGTGGAAGGAAGAGGGAGGAGAGGTAGCCCCTCCTTCCCACACTTGGGTCTCATCACAAGCTGCCCTCAAGCAAAGCACAGATAGTAACCTTGGGGGCCCAGCATAGCCCGCAGTATGAGGCCACGAGCTAGAGTTATCCTGAGTCCCCTTGCCTTCTACAGTGTAAAAACAGGACCTGTAACTCTGAAGGTCTGGCTAGGGAAGCTTATCAGAGGAAATTAATCTTCATAGGAAGCAGGTGGCTTTGTAGTGAGTTCTGAAAAGCAGGTCTCAGCTAGAGCTGGAAGGGATCACGGTCAAACCCCAAAAGCCTCTAGTACCACGGTAACCGAGAGGAACCCAAGTCATCAAGGGACACCTTGGGCCCTGTCTCGGCCCAGAGACAACAGATGATGAGCTTCCTTCACCATAAACTTCTGCTCCAAACATCAAACAATTAGCAAGTAGTTACCTGGCCCTAGAGCTTTGACTCATCCTCCATTTTAGTCAGGGATATAACTAGAAGAGGCTAAATGAGAATCTGAGCATTTTTGTCTAAGAGAGACTGGACATTTTCTAGACAATGGTTCTCATACTCCGTGGCTTATCAGAACCACCTGGGGAGTTAAGAAAGCCCACCGAGGCCCAGACTTCTAGAAGTGGAATGGGGCCTAGGCCTTGATACCCATTTCATTCCCTATTACAATCTGATACCCACTAAAATTTGAGAACCACTGCCCTGGAGGGACTGTTCCCATTATTTGTTTGGATTAACTTTAAACTAGAGGAGACTTTTAATGTCCCTCCCATTACCCAGTAGGTGGAAGCTCAAAGGAGATGAGATAAACTACAGATACATATTTTTTAATTTATATTTTTTTCTATGTACATTCAACTTTTATGTTGAGTTCAATTATGTAATGCACTCCGTTTGTTTAATAACTTACCATTATCCTCTTGCAATTAGAATATATGGTTCATGATGGGAGGGATCCTGTCTATGTTGTTTACTGCTGCACACTAGTGTCTGGAACAGAGTATTCACTCAAATATTTGATGAGGAAATCAATCAATCAGTTGATTAATTAACTAATTAATTCATGCATAGGCATTTAGTAGAGAGAATTTGGTGTCAGGAGACACTCTATGGGTAAGGAAGAAGTAGAGAAACAAGGCATTGAAACTCTGGCAGAGGCAGAACCAAATATTTTTCAAAAACAGCTCAAAAATGTTTAAAGAAGTAAATTACCTGTCCCTATCAAGTGAAAGGCTTACTTTGCATCCTTTTATCAGAATCGAGAAGTAAGGAACAAACAGAGTCTGTAAAAATTTGACTTGAAGATTTAAGTAAGTAGGTGCTGAGTACTGGAGAGACTCTGCTACGGTCTGTCACCTGCCTGGAAAGTGATGTGACAGAGTGACACGTGTCGTTGGCGTTCAGCAGTCCTTTGGTTCATTGACCTTTCTGATATCTAGCTTATTTGATTCAAATTTTTTTAAAAGTAAATCTGTTCCTTATTATAAGATATAAATCTAATGTATAAAACTTAGAAAAATATCCATGATCTTATTACCTGGATATTATCATCACTATTAACCTAGTGATCTAATAAATAGGAGTGTTCATTAGGACTGTGATTTTCGTCCCTCTGCTGCACCCTCAGCATCTTGAGTGATTGGAACAGCACTCAGTAAATAACTGTTGAGTGAATTCAGTAAGACACGCATTAAATAGTTTTCTTCACAGTCATTATCCATTAGAATAAGAGGATTCCCCTTACTCCCTTTGATCTTTATAGGCCCTCAAAAAGAAAAATATATGTTTATATGTTTTTATTAGCCCTTCTTTACTTTCTTTGGCTTTGATTCGTGGATTGTATTTTTAAATATTTCTAGACACACTTTGTAATCTTTTGACTCTCCTTCCTAAATGCAAAACTGAGCACAGACTTTATAAGAGACAGGCCAAGCAGAATATAGAAGAGGGCAACTTTCCAAATCTTGCATTTTATGATCCATTTAGCAATCTGAGCATCCTCCTGAATTTTAAATAGCAGGACTGGATAGTTGACTCACAGTCAGCTTGTGTTCTGGTGTGACACCTGGCTTTCTCCCATCCCCCTTGAGAGAAGCTCCATTTGCTCTACTCGGTTTCCGGGATTGATGCATTGCTGGTGTTTTTCCTTTATTACATCAGATTTTCGTCTGCCTTTTTTTTTCCCTTTTCTCAATGCACATCTCCTTCCTCGAAACAAATTTCATGTTACTTTTCATTATACCATTTTTAATGTAGTAACCAACAATAAACAAAAATATCTTGGTTTTATATCTTTCAAAATTGAAAATGCTCCAGCTCTTATTCAATTCAGAACTTGCCTATAAATCACCCGAGACAAATTGTTATTGCTGGTTTCAACTGAGTTGTGTGGCCTGTCTCTATGTCCACTTTGATAACTAGCGGGTAGAAAGAGAGGAAGAAAATCTCATTACTTAAAAATCCAAACTAAATAAATCATACAAGAATAATTGTATATTATATATTTTACTAGTTTTGAAATTGAGTGACTTTACACTTTGTCAATTTAGCTAAGCCAGAAATAGAATGTCTCCCAGGAGTCCCTTCTCTGTATGGTTCTGAGTTAGGCTCTGGCCGCAGAAGAAATCCTCATAAGATCTGAAATGCGGAAATGAGGAGCAGCCGTATTTCTGCTCTGGAGGTCATGCAAGACCAAGCTACTGTGGCGGCTCACACACTCTTGCTGATCACTGGTCACCTAGCAGCCAGGTCTGGGGTTCCTCCAGCTCTAGCCAGATTGCCCCGTCGGCATCCGCAAATCCCAAGCCAGGTAGACATGCAGGGTGCCAGCTTATTCCGCAGGTCACCCATATGACCAAGTTGGCAACCATGAAAGACAGAAACTGGTTCCAGTTTGTCCTCCCGAGTCCTGGTTTGTCATCGCAAATTGTAGTTTTTCCTCAAGGATCCCAGTGTGTCTTCTTGCATCCACAGATTCTGAGTTGGGAACTGGGGAATTGTTTATGTGGCTACTCTGGCTCATGCACTGTCACTAGGTACAATCAAGGTATAGGCTAAGGTTCCAGTCTCATCTGGAGGCTTATCTGGAGGAGCATCTGCTTCCAATCTCAAGTCCGTGGTCATTGGCAGGATTCAGCTCATCACGGGTTGTGGGACTGAGGGCCTCACTTCGTCACTGGCTATAGGCCAGAGGCTCCTTCAGTTATTTGCCACATGGGCCTTTCCATAGAGAAGCTGGTTTCCATTAGAGCAAGCAAATGAGAGGGCAAGGGGGTAAACAGGAGAGAAGCAGAGTCACTTTGTAACCTACTCTTAGAAGTGACATCCCATGATTTTGATTATAATGTTTGTTAGAAGGAAGTCACTAGGCTCAGTCAACATGCAAGGGGGAAGATTATAAAAGGGCATGAATGCCATAAACAGGGATAACTGAAAGCCATCTTTGAAGTTGTCTACCATACCTTTTCAGATCAAAAGGCCTCTGAGCATCTTAAGTATGTGCTGTGCACACCCTCTCTTTTAAAAAAAGAACTTTTAAGAATCATTTTCCCTATAGCATCTTCACAGGAAGATGTGGAGTATAGATTTTGTCTAATGGAGTGAATCATAGATTTATACATAGGAAGCTCACAAAGTTTTTAAAGAAAACATCTCAGCTTGGAATGAAGAGAGAGATAGACAAATTGAAAAAAGTCATTTCTACCACCAAACAGTTGCAGGCAGGAAACAGGTTAAGAAGTCTACCCAGCTGCAAATACCAGCCATATCCCATAGAAAAGGAAGGATGACTTGAAAGGCAGAACCAGGATTCTACACAATGAGGCCAAGAGCTATGGAGAACAACTGATGGGGAGTATGACTGAGCCCAAAGCAGAGAAAAGGTACTGTGTGTCAGACCAGATTTCAGAATTTGATGGACTAGTGACTGCTTCATGCCTCCTATCTTCTCCCTCTCTGAATGCAAGTATCCGTTGTGGTTATTACCATTCAATGTTGGAAGTGTGCTAATAGATGACTTAGTTAGTTCACAGGCTTCCAGAACTAAAAGAATATATCCACAGAATTACAACTGAGGATCCTTATCTACACTCAAATGGATTTAGATGGACAAAATCTTAGATCTTAAGCTTGAGCCTGATGCTGTAATAAAATAATATTTTTAGGGAGGCTCTTGGGAGGGAATGTGTTTATTTTGCATATGCAGTAATATGATTCATCTATGACCAGGAAGTGGATTGTGGCAGGTTTTAAAATTGCTTGTAAGTTTTATGAAACTCTCTTCCTTAAGTCTATGCTCCTTTTCCTCAAATCTGGGTGGGCTTTAAATGTTTCCACCAATAGAATATGGTGGAAGTGATGTCATGTGATTTAAGGCTGGTTAGTAAAGGATTAAAACTTCTCCCTTGTTTCCTGGAATACTTGTTTTTGGAATCCTAAGCTTCTATGGAAGGAGTCTGACTAGTTTAAGGAAGAATCCCAGCTGTGGAGAGGACATGTGTAGGCACTCTGGTCAGATGTCCTAGTCTTTGAGTGGTCTCAGCCTGGGCTCCGGAGAGTGGGCGACAAGGCTGTAGGTGATTCTAACCCCCAGCTACTGAGTCAGCCGGGGCTGTGAGTCTTTCCACATGATGCCCCAGATATTGTGGTAGAGAGACAAGTCATCTTCACCATAAGTCTGAAATCCTGACCCACAGAATCTATGATAATGATTGTTCTAAGCAACTGAGTTGCAGGGTAATTTGTTATATAGTCCTAGGAACTGGGATGAAGCCATGAAAAACCATAACAGCAAAATTGTGAAGGAAATGCTTATTCGAAGCCAGTGTTTAGCTTTGAGGGCAATCAACAGTGCGTATGTTTATAATTATTTTAGAATCTTGTGTGAATGAGATAATGGACGTAATTACTCCTAGCACAATGCCTATAGCAATAAAGAACAAGGGTTTATTATCATGCCAAAAGAAATATATGTATGTATTTATTTCCAAATGGCTATTGTCAATGACCTACAAGTAATAATACTCTGGCCCTATGCTCCAAAGCTTTACATGTACATCTCCAAGTTACAGATGGGTAAAGATGGGGTTTGTCGTTCACACAAATCTGGGCAGAGCTAGAATTCAAACCCAGGTCTCTTTAACTCCAAATCTCTCACTTTTTTTTTTTTTTTTTACATTCCTCTCCCTCCAGACATTTTCATATTTAGAGAAAAGATTAAGAAACTACAATTATGAAAAGTTGGCCCCACAGAGAAGAGGCTCAAGAACGAAAACTTAACTTTGCACTTGGAAAAGACAGAACAGGAATGATTTGATGATTAGGAATATGATGGGTTTCTATACTGGGGGATTAGGAATATGATGGGTTCTGTATTTTCGAAGAATATATTTACATATATAACCTTAGTTCATAAAAAATTAGAATTTAGAAAAGTAGGTGAGCTCTTAATAAAGCGCTTCATTTTGGCGAGGATTAAGTCTTCATCTTACATAGTAAAGTTTGATCCACCATCTTCACTTCATGATTTAAAAGAAAAAGATAAATACTGGATTTAATTGGAGTAACTGTACATACAGATACCGATGATACATAGGTTCAGGGCTAAATGGTTATTTAGTCCCCTTTAATTCTAATAGAGACAGTAACAGTAGCTCCCACCCATGCAGCATTATTTCACAGATGTCAGCAAAGGACTCTTTAGGTATCCTTCTTAATCCCTGAAACAGGTCTCTAAAGTAGGTACTACTCTACTATGACTTCTTCTACAGATGAGAAAGCTAGTACTTTACTCAAAGAAATGAACTCAGTTTCCCAAGGTCACTCAGCTAGGAAAGAGCGGAGTTGGGATTATATGATGGTTCAATCCCTCATTTCTTCATCTTTATAAAGTACTCTAAAGGAAACAAAATAAAATCACATGTGGAGATGACATACTGATATGGCCAATCACAGGCAAAATAAAACTGCAGTACTCTAAGTTGGTTTTTATTTGTATATATGTCTTTTTTGAATTACAACTATTGATTTCCTTTGAGAATATCATTGCTATTATCTGTATAGTTCTAATATCCATCCAATGCATAAATTTTCTACATTTATAGGTGGGTAATTTAAAAATATATACATGGAAAAACATACAATGCTTACAAACCAAATGCAAATAAAAATCTTTAAAAATCTTAGAAATTCATTAAGCAGGTTATGTTGATCCTATTAAAAATGGTTTGTCTATGTACAATACATAATCTTTAAAAATACTACTCCAGGAAACAAAAATTCTTTGGTTCAGCAAAAGGATTCTCTAAATGTGGAAATTCAATTTGTTAAGGATGCACCCTCTTGGGTTGGGCCTCACTTAACTGGTTTGACTCTTCAGGAAGCATATAGCTGACTCTTTCTGAATGCTGAAAATATGGGTGGAGAGTGGGTAGAGGTTGCTTTTCCCATAGAACATTAGCATGTGAAAATATAACCAGAAGCTTGAATAATGCAGGAACTTAGATGTTATTTTTACTCTGCCAGATCAAAAAGATACAGAGAAAGTCTGCTTCCCATCCATTTGGTGGGATTGTGGTGGATGCATGACAACATTCTCTAGTAAAGTTCTTCGGCGCTGGTATCCAGTGCCATTGAAACTAGTCTATTCATCATCTGAAAGATTGTGAGGAGGAGACAGGAGGGCACATTCTGGATGTCCCTTTTACTTAAGTCCCATCACTTCCTCAGTGGCTTGTCTACCTTACAAATCTAAAATTATAAACACATCCATGACTCAAATCTCTTTAAAAAGAGTTATTGATGCAATAGTGATTGCAGGGCATCAACATGAGCCAACGAGATTTTCATTAAAAATTAACTGTGGTTATTCTATACTCTTGATTTATTAATGGCAACAAACACAAAACTGGCCAAAATATCTCAGTTGTAAAGAGTCAGCAACCTTAACCTATAAGAAATTATTCTCTTCCATATTTAATCGGAAGGAAAAGCCTTCACAATTTTGTGCCTGCATGTTTTCTACTTTGTGAAAATATTTAGTATATAAGATAAAACCCTACCAAAGGCCCATCACTTGACCACACATTATAACTACCTTTAACAAGGCTTTTGAAAAGTCTCTGAGGTATCACAGCTGGTCACAGGAGAACAAAAATATTTTTTGCTTTATTTTTTCAAAGTTCCCCAATGGAATATAATTACTGGCTGGGTGAATTAACTCATTTATGCTAGGAAGCGGTACCATTGGCTAATACTTAAACTTGCCTTTCCCCAGACTAGTATCAGATGCATGTTAATATGTTTCTAGGTTGAATGCAGGTGAAAATCAAGAGCTTCTATCCACTACGAAGATTTCTGCAAACCATGGGTTTGAGATGCCATATGCTTACATGGAATTGTTGAGAGTAGGGGAAGTCTTCCAGAGTTCACCCGTGTTCTTCCTTCCATGTGCATGACTTAGTTGCTCAAAGGCAAGACACTTTTTAAAACTTATTAAGACTCAAAGGAGACATGTATGATTGGGATGGAGCAATAGATTGCAGAGAAAATTATGCCCCCTCAACAAAAATTATTCTGACTATGGCGAGGGGAAGAGAATTGCCTCCAACATTTGAGAAGAGCAAAGAATAGAATACATGAATAATTCAGAGCATCTAAATGAGACATTATAACTCAGAACCACCTTCATATTCGCAGTGTCCACCCAGCTCATGGGCAGGGAGTTCTCTTCCTTAATGGTCTCCCCAAAGACATAATAATACTCCAAAGAGAGAAATGATCACTATTGGATTATTGGTCCTTATAGTCCTCTTCTGGATGTAGAGGCAATAATCATCTTTTCTTCTGTCAAAAGTCTTTATCCCAGCCTGACAGCTCATCTGGAGGCACTCCTTTTTCAGGGGGATACTTGTCGAAGTAGCTGTGGTCTGTGGGTCCACTGAGCTAATAGAGGAGGAATTAAACCAAAGGTGAGGATAATGCTGACTAAGCATGTTATATACGGGTTAATGCTTTTTATATCTGAACACTGCTTTTATACTGCAACCACTGGTAAGTTACATGTAAGGGGACAAGATGACCAACTATCATTTTTGAGTCACACTCTCAGCCTCTGAGATCTCCCCTTTAGTCCAAATGGATCCAGTCACTGCATTACATTCAACAGAAGCTACCTGGCTTGAGGAAGTATGTCCAAAAGAAAAGGTGACAGAAATGGCATCTATTCTTTTTTTTCAGATTGAAAAACATTTTAAAAGTAAATATTTAAAAAAAAATCAAAATTTGGGGCACCAGGGTGGCTCAGTCGGTTAAGCATCTGCCTTCAGCTCAGGTCATGATCCCTGGGTCCTGGGATGGAGCCCCGCATCAGGCTCCCTGCTCAGCAGGGAATCTGCTTCTCCCTCTCCTTGCTCCTGTGCGCTTGCTCTCTCCCTCTCTCAAATTAATAAATAAAATCTTTGATAAAAGTCAAAATTTGCCACTTTTAAATCCTTTTTCCACTTTATAAAAATTTCTCACCAACCTTGAATTTCTATATGGTTAATTGACCCATATAAAGTTTCCAGAATGCCAAACAAAGGGTCAGTTCAAAATATTATTGTCCCTGTTGAAAGAGTGAAATGATTCTGGAATTAAACTATTTTACAAAGCAGGTGGTTTTCAATTCTTTGCTTTCAAACAAATTTTAAAAGTACCTGATTGAATTCTCAGCTGAAAGATCAGTAAAAATACTATTTATGATAAATCATAATGTGTTTTTTGGGAGAGTGGGGAGATCACTCAGAAGGCATTCAAAGTGACATTGCTATTATAAAACCCTCCACTCCCAGTTACTTATTTATGTGAACACAATTCTCAGCACTTAAGAGCCATATAATTTTAAAAACGAATAGAATTGATGTGGAGCCTGATCCTATTTTTTTTAATAAGTAACATTTCCCCCGCCCCGGTACATAAGTAATTTCTTCTCAAGAAATATTTGTTAAATACTTGCTTTAAAAGTTCGCAACATATTTCTGTTGTTTGATACTCCATGTTATAAAAATGTAATTACAACTGAATCCAGAAGAAATATGTGTGTTGTCACAGAAATTCCTGTTTGTCACAGGAATTTTAAAATTTAGAAAACTATAGTTGAAAGCCATTTAAAGAATAATCAAATACTAGCAGGCATAAAAATATTTTTACATAAGATGAAACTTTTTAGGGAAAATGGGATGGAAATATAAAAATATAAATTCAGAGAGGAAAAGGAATTATGTAATATTGCTGTCTGTAGATTTTAAATGACTAATGGGCATCTAATCTCACTGGTATTTAGATTACATTACATATATTTAAAGGAGTAACGTTTTACTTTAAAATGTCAATATTTACAACATACTGGAAATCACATCCTCCACAATTTAAACATACAATGAAAGAACTGAGATGTCAATCTAAAAATGGTTTTAAAATTCCTTTAAGGAGAACACAGCATAGAGTCTATAGGGTGTTGACTGAGATCATTCCTGAGTCATTCTCCGCGCCCCCACCCTTCCCCACCCTGTTAGCAGATGTTCTGTTTCCTCTCGAGCCATGCTGTCCCACCAGCCACAGGTGGTGACTGAGCACCCCAAAGGTGGCTAGTCCAAATTGAGACTGCTGTAAAATCCACATTTGGGATTTCAAAAACAGTATGGGAAAATAAATGTGACATCTCATTAATATTTTATGTTGATTGCATATCAAAATGACAATTTTTGATATATTGTAATAATTAAAATTAATTTCACCTGTTTCATTTTACCTGTGGCTAACCAGAAAATTTTAAATCACGGTATGATTCATATTTTACTTCTAGAGCCCTCTGTTAGCCTGACCAACATTGACTACCTGGGGACTTAGATTTATATGTAATTGGTTCCTGAGAACTGAGCTGATCTCCATCAAACAAGAAATACTATTTAGTCCCCATAATCACAAATTGCTATGACATTTTCACTTAATTTTTAAAAAGTATTAAAAAAAATCTTAAAATGTGGTACACACCCCTATTCTGTTTATGAAAACAAAAACTAGAAAAAAATTAAGAAAGTAATATAGCAGATACCATACCTCTCTCTGTAAAGGTGATGGAAGGTTCCGTGCTTTCAGTCCCTCCCAATTAAAACCATTTAACCATCTGAGAAGTAGAAACAGTACAGAAGAATATTACTTGCCCGATAAACTATCAGCCGTCGAGTTATCTGTCAGTCCGTTTTGTTGCCCTCTCCCTGCCCGCTACAGTGCAGCTGGAAGGGGCGGGGGGGAATGCATAACCATGCTGGTTGTCTGGTCTCACGTTAAATCCATGCCCACTAACCTCAAGGGGGTAGTTCATGCTGCCCAGCAATTGGTCTAGATTTCCCTGTTGTCCCACTCACTGTCACGCTCCCTTAGACTCATAATTCATACTTTGTCCTCTCTCCTCAAACTTCCAGAAACTGCCCCCGTCCTCACTCCCTGAATGATGACCTGACTTACTATTTCACTGAGAAAACTGAGCTGTCACAAGCTTCCACCAGTCTATCTGCCTGTCTGTTCACATCTGTGGATCCCTTTTCTCGTGCACCATGAGTTCACTGCCTTTGCTTCTAGGGAAGGTCAGCTCAGCTCCTGCACTGTGTACTTGATCCTGTGGACTCCTCTATTCAAAGGCATGCTCCTGTCATTCTCCTCTCTATTGAATCTTCAATGCCCACCTGCTAGATCATCCCCATCAGTTTGGAGACATTTTATTTCTTCCAACCACAAAACACCCTCCCTTGACCTGAGCTCCCATCCAGTTTTCACTTTGTTTCTCTCCTCCCACAGGAGGAAAACTCCTTGGAAGTTATCCAATCACTCTACTTACCCATTTTCTCCTGACCACACTACAATCAGCACCCACCCCCTCCACTCCTGTGAATCTCCTCAATTCTCAGTTTTTGTATTACTTCTCCTAGGAGAATTTGCCACCATTCATTACTCACACTTCCTGAAATACTTTTTTCACTTGGCTTCCAGGACATGTTATCCTACCTACTTGGGTGCTTTCCCTCGTTTCCCACTGCTATTTCCATAGGACGCTGGTGTGCTCCAGGGTATCTGAAAACTGGCTAGGGGCCAGACCGTGCAGGTCTTGTAGAACACAGTACGGAATCAGGATTTTATGCTTAATGGGAAGCCATTAGAAAGTTCTAAGGAAATGATGGAATCTAAGCACCCTTCCAAAAGATAATTCTGGCTGCTATGTGGAGCATGACCAGAGGGGGCTGTAAGGAGGCAGGGTGGTGGTAGAGGTGTGAGGCTGAGGGCTGGGGAATTTGGGTGGCTGTCACACTCCTGTCTGTCAGCCACGCCAAAAATGATGCTCTTCCATCTTTTCTAATCTCTTCTCACCACTGGAGTTGGTTTTCATTCAGTCCTTGACTGGATTCCCCATTCCAAGTCTAAGCTTAGCAAGAGTAAAAGTACTATAAACAGAGGGAAGGCTCTAGTACATTCCATTTCAGGTGCCATTCTTAACCCAAGGGGCCATTTTAGTATAAGCTGCTGAGACACTAATCAAAGAGTGAAAGTCAGACAGTAACCCAGCTGTAAGGCTTCCCTGTCCTTGCTACAAAACCAAAGAGTCCTCTCCTTGATCCACCCATCAGCTTCTTGGCATAGACTGAAGCTCATTTTTAGGGATTTCTAGGTGCACAGTCATGTGGATTCTTTTCTTTTGCCACCAAATACTGCCACAATTTCTTTTAACATATTTTACACTGCTCTCTACCCAGAAGCTACTCCATAAATATTAATAAAAATCATTACTGTTACCCTACTGAATCAAAGAGCCTATACATTTCTTGCTGAGTACTTGCTACAATTTGACTTACGGCAATATTTACTTAACATGAGTGGCCATTCACTTAACACTTGGCCTTTTGACACTAACCACATTTTAAGTAACACAAGTGCCAGCATGCATTCATGTGTAAAAAATATTCACCAAAGAAATATTAGCAGCAATGGCACATAAACTGCTTCTTCATTTTTAGAAGACTGGTAGAAGCTATTCTGGAAAGTAATTTTAGCACCTAGAAATATTACAGGTAACATTAAGGCACTTGAAACAAATTATTCCTCTATCTAGCAGGAAAGATTTAATTGCACCCTACAAATATATTATCCCTCTTTTCAGATTGGTGTTGGGAGACATGATCGATGCCTAGTTCATACGTTAGTTCAGAAATAGGGGAGGGAGGAGCTCTGATTATGTTTAGTTAAGATGATTTAACTCAGAATGGACAAACATAACAATATGCCATGTTAAATTGCATTGTTTTTAAATACAAAGTTAAAATGAATGGTTCCCTGAGAAAAAAGCATACATTTTACTTTAGAGAAGAGTGAGAAAATCTGATGGCAAATTTCAGAAAGATTTTCTTTTTAATTCCAAGAGTACACAGAGTAGAGAAACTATAAGCCTTGAAGACTTATGGAAGGTTTTAGAGCATTCCTACTTAAAAGCAGGTTCCTAACCACCACCCCCCCAGCTTTATATTTTAAGAAACACTAGGTAAATCAGATGAAATAATGTCTTTGAGCTCTCTGGGCTCACTGAAACGCACTGTGTAAATCTGGTCCATCTTATTACTGAACTCGACCCCATGCACTGCACTCCAAATCTACCCTTACGTGGCCAAGAACATCCCGCCTGTAAGAAGAGTGGGCCAATTAATCCCTACAGGGAAGGAAATTCAAAATTCTTCACTACCATGCTGAGGTGAGAAAATCCTTTAGCCTCAGTTTGCATGCGCACCCAATCACAGTTTGACAGCTACATTTAAATGAGCCTCAGGTAAATAAGAAAGAAAAGATAAAACCAGAGCCTATTAACCCTGACCACCTGGGTGCAAAACGTGAAGACTCTTCCTTAATGAGCAAAAGGAGGAAAATACATTGAAGGGATGACTTTAATTGATGGGACACTTGTTTGCTCAATATGAATAGTGTGTTTATGTGTCATTTTATAATGAGAAAAGAAATTGTAATAAGTGCATGGAGAAAGAAAGATAAATTGGAATCTAAGACAAATAATGAGCTTTACACTGAAGGCAATCCAAAGGATGACAAAGAATAATAAAAATACTATAGGCATTTTCATGTCTATAAAATGCACAGCTGAGTCTGTCTCTTTCATCCTCCCTCCCTCCTAACACACCCTTAAGGCAAAGCCCAATATGAATTTACAATGTTGAATACATGGCTTTATTTCAAGTGAGTTCATGAATAGATAGAGCAGGGTTGGCAGCCTGGGGAATTTTTTTTTTTTTTTTTTTGAAGCTGCACCACTACTGTTAAGCAAAATGAATAGTGTTTCTATTCAGAAGCTTTTCTCCCTTTATTTCCACACTGTGTTCTGTGCCTCTAATTCTTCAGGAAAAAATACCCAGATAGGAATGAAATACTGAGAGGTGTTTTCATTTCTGAACATAAACACTTCAGTGTGTTCACAGGTTGTCAATGATGAAATTCTCCAATTTAGTTTTTCTGTTATCAATAGTACTATCAGTTGGTGATATTTTTTGTATATCGTGAGCAAAATTAAAACATTTTGAGGATTGCAGGATTTAGCTAGGCATCAGTTGTTTTAAAAATCTGAAAGGCTTGAACTCTACATATATAAACCAAATCAAAGAGGATAATTCATGGAAGTTATCACTGGTTCTGAAGGCCAGCTTCAGAAATCCACAGAAGTGCAAAGATGTATGTTACATTATTGTATAAGGCTGAAACAGTGTTTGAGGTTTTGTGGAAATCAATGTACTTTATCCCAAATGTAAAATACAATACTAGGCTTCAAAATTTGGAGAGCTAGTCAAAGGAAAATTGTATTTAAAATAAATATATACTATTAACTAAAACTGAAATATAATACTATTTAACAGTTGATTTCTCTTTAATGTTGACAACAGTGACTATATCGTACTTTAATCACAAATCAAAGGTCAAAATTAGAACTTAATTTCTCTATAGAATCCAAGTTGATATTTTTAAAAAATAATAAGGGGCTCCTGGGTGGCTCAGTGGGTTAAGCATCCAACCCTTGATCTCAGCTCAGGTCTTGATCTTGGAGTCATTCATTGAGCTCCACACCCAGTGTGGAACCTACTTAAAAAATAAACATAAAATAAAAATAGCAGTGTATAAAAAGCTAAGTTGCTATAACTTAAAGATGTGATTTTTTCACTTGTTTTAGAATTTCATCCATTCTTGATGTGAATTTTCAGCATTAGAGAAATCACCTTGAGACTGATTATTGTAACTGCACCTAGTAAAACACAAATTAAAAATAAAACACCAAAAAGGAAAAATTGAGCATCTGTAAAGGGGCTCTTGTGACCTACAACAAAAGCTTCAAGATTACATTTTTCTATAAATTTCTATTATTTTCTGGGCCAAGCAATAGCTATGTACCTGTGTTTCTTAATGTCATTGATTCCATTCTTCAGATTTCCAAGTCTTTCTGTTGGATTTTGCCTAAAATAAAAATTTTTTGAAGGGCAATTTATAATAATTATGCTTTGGTGAATTTTAAATTAAAATTTAACATTTTTTCTTTATGTATTTATTCATTCATTTATTCAACAATATTCATAGGCCAAGCAGCTGAGTACAGGGAAATGAAAAACACATGCCCCTCTCCAGTATACACACACACACACACACACACACACACACACCCCGGTGCTTTAAATGAGCTATGAATAAGGATGTTATCTTACCAACTTTGCTGAGAAAAAACGGAAATCTTTAAAGAATCATTTACATCTGAGCTGGAATCTTAGAAACATGCAGAGATTTCTGTTGGCAACCCACAACTAGGTTTCATGTTCTAAATTTACTAAATGCTAATGCTTTAAAAAACAGTTCAAATGTGCAAAAAAAAAAAAAGAAAACAGTGACAAAGCAAAGTTTAAACACAAATTCCAGAAGTCTTCTGTTCTCTAATATATTATTTTTAAGGGTAAATAGAAATTAGGAATAATTTAAAATAAGGCCAGAGAGGTACTGTTTTTTAAAATGAAGACTGTCAGAGGGCAAGCAGTGACACTTTGTCACCACCACTGGTTTTCTCTCAAAATAACAAGGTTGTTAATTAATTACTCCTTTATTAAACTAATGTTCTTTTGCCTTAATACAGATAAAGATGATTCCCAAAGATAAGCTGATTGATAACTGTAGATCTCTTTTAAACTGTAAGCAGTTACTGTGATTCTGTAACATGAAGTAAACTCAAACTCCTAGTGAAGAAATGATTTCCTTTAAATATAATTTAGCTACATAGAAAAGTACAAAAAGTAAATGCATACCTAATTTTAAATTGTGTGGACACAGAAATGAGAAGACTTCACACATTCCCCAAGAAGTAGGAGTTTTAATTTTCATTCTCACCTGCAAAGTCTCCGAATCAAATCCTCAGGTCGTCTTGTGATCTTTCTGGGAAAATCTATTTTTTCAATTCCTTTGAGAATCAAATTGTAGGTCATCATTTGGTCAATCCCAGAAAAGGGAGGGCTGGAGAAAAGCCAAAATAGGACACTAGGACCAACGTGTCAGACACATTTACAACTGACTTTCTTACCTTTTCTTCTCTTCCTCCCTCCTCCTTTCTCATTAGTCATTGTATTAAAAAATCTGGATATATGCTAGAAAATAATTTCATTGATTTCATATCACTTAACAAATGACACATGTACACATACAGGTGATTTGTCAGTTGGTGATAATCACTAAAAAGAAAACTCAAGGAGGGGACAGAGTGACAGAGAGAGGTGTGATCTTCTTAAACCCGGTAGATGGGAAAAGCCTCTTTCATAAGTTGACAGTTGAGCAGTGGTATCAATGAAGAGAAGGGGGGAATGAGCCGCATTGTTATCTGTAAGCAAAAGATTCAGAGACAGCAGGTACAAAGGCCATGAGTCAGGAGTGGCATGGGTTGCTCTGCCAACGGTGAGGAGGGCTGGGTTGCTGGGGGAATGAGTAAGGAAGCAGAAGAGGGGTAGAAGAGATGAGGGTCTTATCATGTGAAGCTAGTGGGTGATGCTAATGGCCTAGGAATGTACTCTGAGTCAGATGGCGGAGTTTACAGCAGTCAGAGTAAGCTTTTTAAGAAAAAATGTGTCAAAAATGACCTTTGACAGTGCTAGCAATGGGGGAAGGAAGGCCTGGTGGCCTGAACTATGATGGTAGAAGTGAAGGTGGTGAGATGTGGTTGGATTCTGGATCTATTTAGATGGTAAAGCCAATAGGATTTGCCAATGTTGTGAATGTGGTGTGTAGGAGAAAGAAAAGATTCAAGAATGATGCTGAAGTGTTTTGACTTATGGAATAGAGCTATTGCTTACTAAGAGAAGAAAGGCTGGAGTGGGGGCCAAAAGTGGGGGTCCAGAGGTCCAGAGCATGTTATGAAATGTCCAAATGGAGTTAGGTTTTAAATGTCCAAACAGAGATGCTATGCAGGCAGCTGAATTTGTGAGGCTGGCATTCAGGAAAGAGAGCTGGAGGTGTGATTGTGGGGTGTCATCAGACAGGATTTCTGGCCAGGAACTTGATATCTGCCAAGGAGTGAGTAGATAGAAAAGAGATCAAGGACTAAAGTGGCCCAATGTGGAGAGGTCAGGAGGATAAGAAGGATTCAGCAATGAAGACAAAGATGGAGCCAAATAAATGAGAGAAAGGGAGGTCCTAGAAGGCATGTGAAGAGAGTACTTCAAGGGAAGCACTGCTAGGGTGAATAAGAAAGCATTGGGAATTGACCACTGAATTTGGATAACATTTTAACTCACATGCTTTGCTATTAAAAATACTTTATTCTATTGTGTCATTTAATTTGAAGATGACTTTCATGAACTACTCTGCTATATCTTGGCCATGCTTGAGACCTTTTGCTAGTGAGTTCCCACTCTCAGGAATAAACATGAAATAAGGTTGGTGCAACAATCTATGTCTTGCTTGTAAAGAAAATAAGATACGAAAAAATAAAAAAAGAAAATGAGGTATGAAACAAAAAGCACTGCTCTATTTTCAATACTTTTGTATTTACAGTTATGTTGTGTTTGTTGTGTTGTGCTGTGTTTTAGTTCTTTTTCTCATTTTCCTTTACCTCCTGACTCTCTAGAGTTCAGGGCATTTAAAATTAACTTTTTTCATGCCCTACCCTGAAAACCTTTTTAAGAACAATTTCTCAAGTTCTTGACAGTTCAAAGCCACTTTAACAACTCCAAGTTATTGGGGATCCCCTTTCCTTATTCCCTCACTTTATTTCCTTATTCCTTGTAGAAGCTTATTCCAGCTGATAAAGACTGAGTTCTATATTCCCTAGCTACCACACGAACCATCATGTATTTCTTACAAATGCAGCTGACAAATTTCACAGGGATGAGGAACACATTCTTGAAACAGAACTCCTTGTGTCCCAAGACAGTAAACATCTTTCTCTCTGAAGGACAGTCTGGAGAATTTTCTCTTCTATCCATCAAAATCTTAAGCAATGACTATTTGAAAATAAATACAGATAATATAAAATAATCTTTCATATCTGTTTGCTCAATGCACGTGGACAAAGAAGTCGAATAGACAGCCACAGGTAATCAATCTAACGTTAGAAATTTGCAGTATAAAAGTTCCAGGTTTTATGAAACTCTTTTTAAGTATGTGTTGAGACTTGAATCCCCATCAAAGGGCTCATTTCAGTATTTCATATGCCATTCCATAAGCAAATCTGCTCTGAAAATAAGACTGAGAATATTTGCTTATAAAGGTTTGTAAGGATGATCAAAACAGTTGATGAAAAACAGAGGGAAAAAAACTGAACTGTATC
This sequence comes from Halichoerus grypus, assembly GCF_964656455.1. NCBI lineage: Eukaryota > Metazoa > Chordata > Mammalia > Carnivora > Phocidae > Halichoerus > Halichoerus grypus. Next base: position 64,870,677 of record NC_135714.1, read on the forward strand.
CTGTGGGGATGTCCATGCATTACATTAAAAATGCATATGTTATAAGGCATAGGTGTGTAATGGAAAGTGTGTCATATTTAGGGTTAGAAGATCTGGGATCAAATCCCTGACCTTAAGCAGGTAGCAGGTAGCTCTCTGTTCTGGCTGTCTAATCCATAACATTTAAGTCATAAAATAAAAAAATTCCTTCTTTAACTTCCACACAAATTCATAAAAATTAAACTAGAGGATACACATGTAAGAGCTCTGTAAACTGTAAAGTGCTTTACAATGTGAGGTAATATTACATAGAGCCTATGTATGTGTGTATGCATGCGTGGGTGTAAATGCATGTGCACGTATGTGTATGCATGCACGCATGATGAATATTTGGGATCCTGGATTCATTAATATAGCCCTTTAATCCCTCCAGGGGCGGCAATTCAATTTGAACTGCTAAACCTCCTGCTGTGTCTGGTCTCTGTTCATTAGCACCTCTACAAGACGGTTGACAAGGACATTAAAATTTAAATCCAGCAATGTTCCTTTCTCTTAAGTTTTCTGGCTAATGATTTATTGGGAAGATGGAAGAACGCAGCTAAATTTAGTTTCATTGTTTAATGGATTTAATCGGAACATGATTACAATTTTCTCCATTACAAAAAATATATATGAGAGGAAATAATAACAGCCCACAGCCTCAATTCCTCTCCTTATTCTTACAACGGAATTACCAAAACCTTCACACAGTTAACATGTTATCTATAATAACAGGCCTTGCCATTTTAGGTAAACCAAAGCAATTCTGTACTTCTTTCCTGTACCTTCTGGAATGTTTTCTCCATGTTACAAACCAGCAAGCATGCTATATGTAAAATATACAAAGGGGAAAAGTCATCACACTTAATCAAAAATATTTCTAAAAATTAAACTCTTAAATTATATATTTTTTATCATTAGTAAATTATTTTAATACTTCTGTGAACTTGAAGGTACTTACTTGCCGGTTAGGAGCTCATACACTAGAATTCCCAGAGACCAAAAATCCACACTGAAGTCATGTCCTTTGTTGAGAATGACTTCAGGAGCTACATACTCTGGAGTTCCGCAGAATGTCCATGTTTTCTGTCCAGATCCTATTTTCTTAGCAAATCCAAAGTCAACCTGGAAGACAATGTCAAAGACATTTTCAGAGACCATAAAACTCATGTTCTTCTTTACGTGTCCCTCTAACTTCTCCTACCTTCTGTCTATACCTCCGCCCTTCCTTTCTCACACACACACAAACACACACACACACACACACACACACATACACACCACTGACACTCTCATTTATTCTTTTGCAGAACCAGGTATAAATCTAGTTACAATGGAGAAAGTTCCATGCACACACCTCTATGCCCATGACACCTAGAAGATGAGAGGAATGGCTAGCGTAGACCATTACAACAAATGTAAAGCTCAGAGCAAGCAGACAAATAATTTTCTAATCAATGGTGGCATTCATTAGGAAGAGGAGAGAAAGGGGAAGTGATCGGCCCTGGTGCACTTTAAGTTCCATCATAAAATGAAAAGTAATAGCAAAATTGAGAGTTTGGGAAAGGGACCATTGTTGAGAGAAAGGGAGTCTTAAAATTCTGATCCATCTTTAAAAACCATGATACACAATGTCTGCAACCTCTACATTCTGACATTCCATAGAAAAAGCCAGGATCACCTCTTCTCAACTTTGGCCAGACTATGGACACTTTGAATCCTTCTCCCGCAGGTCAGCTGTGAATAGCACCTGAATGAACTTGTTTGCCCTGAAAAGACACAGTCAGCACCCACCATTGGCCAGGCTCTGTGCTAGGCTTACAGATACAGAGCTGCCTAGGGGAAACTCAGAGTGGTGGGAATACTTACACATATGCGATTAATATTATTTCATGTGATACATGATAGAGTAGATTATGCAGAGGGCCAAAAAACATATACTTCTGGAACATTAGGGAAAAGACCACTGGGGAAGATGTCATTAGGAGGCTGATATCTGAGCTTGGCCCTGAACGAGGATCAGGAACTCTCCTCGGGGAATAAGTTGGTGCTACCCTCATCTGTCTTTTCAGAATAGGCCCCTCCACTTCTCTGAGACTCTATTCAATGAACCAACTCTGTGCACAGAACAGAGATGAGCGAGAAGTCTGGAGCAACAGGAAGACTCGCTCACTGAATGGGAGCAGTGTACATGACTGACATCCTGCCCTGCAAAACAAACAGTTGGTTTCTGTCCACAGGCGTTATTTAGCATGTACTCTTCATCTCCAGTACATACAGGTATTATTTTAATAAAACCGCCCTTCACCTCCCTGAAGTAAACAGACACACAAATTATACCTGAGCCTCAAGGTTCACATTTTAAGAGTTTCATTATGCACATGGGCTATCGCAATAACATGGCAATAATATTGAGTAAAAGAATAAATAAATAAGGTTAACATATCAAAATAGGCCCTCACCTGAAAGAGTATGTCAATGAACTATAAAATCCAGCCCTCATTTATTTATTCGAATACTAATATTTAAATTCTTTGTTTTATCTTAAATAAATCTCTTAGAAATTTAGCTTTCCACTAGTGCTTTTTAGTACTTATCATGCAACAGCAAGGATTTCCTTATTAGAAAAAAGGAATTTAAGCAGCCTAATTTGAAGTGGGATTTTACTGTTTTCTTTTATCTATAGAAAATGACTCATAAAGATTTTATCTAAGGGATGGCTGGGGATACTATGAAATTAAAATTTGTAACCACCTGAGATTAGCTTATATACTTATTCCTCAGAGGAAGAACCAATATGAAAATCCTAGCTAATTTTATAAAGACTGAAATTTAAGAGACAAGAAAGCAATGCTTATAATTGCATTTGTGTGTATGCACATATGGAAATATTATATTTTGTTGTTTTATAATAGCCTTTCAACACATTTTTTTTCATTGCATTTAAGTTTTCCTTTTAAAACTGATTGGGTGTTCATTAGATGCTTAGGAGAGTTTTTCTAGCTCTGAAAATGGTGAATTTTAATTTGAATAGCTGGTTTTGCTTTTGTAGTATTTAAATATTGACCCACAGAGATGGCCATAATTATACTAAGATTTTAAGATTTATGAGAACTTACCACTTTTCTTTGATCTTATCAACTTTAGTCTAATCCATTTGGTCAGAGGAAATTGACACTCAGACCTATCCAAAGTCAAATGCCTAATCAAGAAAGACCCAGATCTTCTGATGTCAAGTTCTGTGTATTTTCTATAACCATTCACATCACCTCTGTCTTATACCACCCGTGGATTCCACCACAAAGTTTCAGCCTTTTGTTTTCTTTTAAGATTTTATTTATTTATTTGACAGAAAGACATAGAGAGAGAGAGGGAACACAAGCAGGGGGAGTGGAAGGAGAAGCACGCTCGCTGCTGAGCAAGGAACCCGATGTGGGGCTCGATCCCAGGACCCGGGGACCCGGGGATCATGACCTGAGCCGAATGCAGACGCTTAACGACTGAGCCACCCAGGCGCCCCAAGCTTCAGCCTTTTTAACACTATCTCTTCTAGGCGACAGAAATGTAAGTTCCTTCGTTCACTCACTGAATAGCTATTGAATACCAGTATGTACCAAGCACCAGTCCTCTCAGAGATGGCATTCGAGAGAAAGAGGAGAACTAGCATAAAAATAGAAGATCATATATAATAATGCCAGAGAGTGACATATGCTTGCAGAAACACATGGCAGAGTGGGGTACGGCAATCAATAGGAATTTTATTTTCAATAGGGTGACCAGGAAAGGGCTCTCTGAGGAGGTAGCATTTGAGCAGATTTCAGCAGCAATCTGACTGAAATAAGAAAAAGGCTCTGAGCAAGAGTGATTCTGACAGAGAAGGAGCAGCGCGAAAGCCCTAGCCTTTGGGAACGTGCATGGTAAGTTCAAGGCTCCGCAAGAAGGCCAGTGTGGCTGGGCCACTATGCATGAGGGGAAGAGAGACAGGAAGCGAAGGCAGATTAGGTACTGGTCTGGTAAACCCCAGAAAGAACTTCAGTTTTGTTTTTGTTTTTGTTTTTTTTTGTCTAAGAGGCCACTGGAGGATTAAGAGGTTATACATGTCCTGACTAATGTTTTAAAGGATCATTCTAGAAGGCAAGAAAATATTCCCACACTTTTTTTTTTAAATTCTACTCACAAAACTGAGCTTTCAGGAAGAATATCCAGAGAAGCTACACACAGGTTTTCTCTTGTCTCTATTAAATTTCCATTATGAAAGGCAGCTTACATGATGTTGAGAGTTTAAACACATCAAGTCTCCAAAGATTTTAATGAATTAGAAGGTTTTTAAGATGCTTCTAAATCTGCAGTGGTGATTGCATCACTCAGAAATAGAAAAATTAGCATTGTGGCTTGCTGGAGCCCGTGTCCAGTTAGTATTAGCTTTTTCCCAGAAGTTTCTCTCTGGGTCAGTAAATTTGTCAGCTATTGGTTCTCTTGGTCACATAAAGAAATGGATACAAAATGACCAGTCTAATTAAACCAAATGAGTCATGGGGACATAACATTCCAAAAAAATATTTATGTGGAATTTTCAGGGCACCTACTTTGCCCAAGTCTAGACAAGGGTACAAAGGAATCTGTTGATCCTGTCTGCAACAACCAATGATGATTTCATGTCCTTGTGATACTGATGTCCATCCACTAAAACGGGCAACAGTGGATGGCTTCCACTGGATGGGAGTGAGGGAGGCTAAGGTATGCGTCTTTCGTGGCAACAACCCATTCTTTATGGGGGTGTGGTGACTCACCCCAAATACTTAGTGTGTTTACTCGAAAGTGGGCAAGTTGAAGGGGAGCTCTGCATGCATGAGCACAAACTGAAAAAAAGTTTTGGACGCTCATCTCCTACGCCGCCACCTCTCTGAAGGCTTCCTTGGATTTATAGAACCAATTCCTTTCTCCTCTGAGGTGTTTAACACTGTTTATCTTCCACAGTTACATTCCTCGGGGCAGCATCCTCTAGTTGTGTGTGAATAAATCTAGCTCCTTGAGGAGAAGCGTTATATCCTATTCATTCTGTAACCCCTACTGCATTTGTAACACAGCAGATGTTCAACACCTGTTTGGTGAAAAAAATCTGAATGAAGAGATAACTGTTAACATCAGTTTCGGTAAGATATGTAAATGCACATGTATATGTATGATCTTCACAACAGCTTGGGGAACGAGCAACTGTTATCCTGATGTTAAAGAGGAGAAAATTAAAGTCTAGGAAGGTCATGGATATGGGAGGTGAGACTTGAACCAGGTTCCAAAGGGAACCTTCCCATTATATATAAATCGATGAGGAAGTAGATTTTTAAGAGAAAAGAAGCAACATATATTCAGCACATTGGTGGGAAAAGCTTAATCACTACTTAATAAGTACAGCTAATAATGGTCTAGCAGAAAGAATATAGTGGGAGCTGATAATTACTTTTATTTGTCAAATTAGAAAAAAAACCTGAAACATAAACTAATGTGACCCATATGCAGGTTATAAAGCACCCCCATAGCTACCACCAGGTTAACGGAGCAGAGCCAGTGCAGAAGCCCTGTGTGTTCCTTCCCCGGCATCCTACTGCACATTGCCAAGAGGTCACCACTCCCCTGACTTTGGTGTTCATTGGGTACTCGCATTCCTTTCTAATATTACCACATATTTCAGATCCTTAAGTAAAATAAGTTCTCGTTTTTAAAAACTTTAGATAAATCTTACATCTGTTCTCAGGCAAACTGCCTATTTTCATTTAAAATTATCTTTGTGAATTTAATTGATATTGGGGTACATTTATTTTCACTGCTGTATCATACACCACTGAATTAACATGAAATGATTTTTTCTGTCCCTTATGCTACTGATGGGCATTTGCCTAATATCTAATTGTGTGCTATCACAAAAATGCTTCTATTAATATCATTTTCCATATTACCTAGCGGAGGTTTATGTAAGATGGTAGAATTACAAGATCAAAGATGCAGTGTCTTCAATTTTACTACATGTTGTCAAATTACTTTCATTAGGGATCAGACTGCATTACCCACCTCCTTCCCCAGCAGTAATGCACAGAGTTCCAGTTGCTCTACATCCTTACTATCCTTTAGTGATAACAACTTTTATTTTTGCCATTTGTAAGTACTAAATCACTGCGGTTTTAATTTACATTCCCCCCGCATTAGTAATTAATTTGAAGGATAGCATTATAATTTGGATATCTGAGAGAATTTCCTCCCACCCTCTTCTTGTTTGCTTTCAGAAATGTCTCTTGCTATTCTTGGCCCTTGGTTAGTCTATATAAACTTTAAAATCGGTTTGCCAAACTTCATGAAAAGCTTTGCTGGAATTCCACTGAAGTGTATCTAATCTGTATATGATTTTGGAGACTTCATATCTTTTTGATGTTGAGTCTTGCTATTTTGAAACCTCTACATCTTTCTGATTTAGGGTTATGCTAGAGTGACTGTTGAACAAACATATCTAAGAAAGTATAAAAGCTTAAACTCTACATTAATTTACCTCTCTTCTCATAATGAATTTTCTTGAGCAGTAGGGGGATCTCTAAGCAGTGGGTCAGGGACACAGGCTCCTTCCATTTTCTTTTTTTAAAGATTTGAGAGATTGAGAGAGAGAGAGAGAGAGAGAGAGAGAGAGAGTGCATTTTCAGGGGGAGGGGCAGAGGGAGAAAGAGAACTAGAGATGAATCCCAAGCAGAGTCCCTGCTGAGCACAGAGCTCAACATGGGGCTCAATCCCAGGAACCTGAGATCATAACCTGAGCTGAGATCATGACCTGGGCCGAAATCAAGAGCCAGACACTCACCCGACTGAGTGACCCAGGCACCCTTGCCGGGCTCCTTCCACTTTATGGCTCTGCCAACTTTAAATCTCAGTATTTGTAAGCCGCAAGTCATAAAGACTGGGTGGAGATCATCTGCAGAGGTCGCTATCACCCAGGCCTGATCATGGTGCACAAGCATGTCAGCTCAAACTTCACTAGCTAGAACTGCGCCACAGGGCCACAATCAGCCAGCCACAAGGAAGAATGGGTTATGTTGTCTAGCTCTGTGCCCAGAAGAAAGAGAATGAGCTTATTAATCTACATGTTTTTAATGTCTTTCTATAAATTCGTCTATGTTTCTCAATAAAGCTCTTACACATTTTTGTTAGATTTATTCCTAGATACATTATATTTTTATTTCTATTATGTAAACATATATATATTTGTATTTAAAAGGGTATTTGTATTCCTATTTATCAACTACGTTTCTGATATTTAAAAATACACTGAGTTCTTATATTATTAATCTTATATCCAGCAATCATACTAAACTCTTCACTTAATTTTAATAATTTGTTGTTATATTTTGGATTTCTACATAATCATATCACATAGGAAAATAGGTTTTGTTGTTTATGTCTCAATCTTTCTTTTAATTTTCTTTATATCTTCCTGCATTGGGTTAGAACCTCCAACAAAATATAGAAGTGCTTATTTCACTGACTTCTAAAAGCATACTTCTAATGTTTCATCATGTTGTACAGTGTTTGCTCCAAATCCTTGTTAGGTATCTTTCATTGGGTTAATAAAATTTATTTCTATTCCTGGTTTGCTAAGATTTTTATCATAACTGAATGTAGAAACATATCAAAATTTTCTTTGCATCCATTGCATCGATTAAAGAATTGTTTTTCTTTTTTAATCTATTAAAATGGTGATTTGGTTTAATAGAATTAATGTTAAACTATGCTTGAATTCCTGAGATAGATCCAATTTTGTTATGATGTCTTGTTATAATTTATAGTCAGTTTGCTAATATTTTACTTATGATTTTTACACTAAATTTATGAGCTGGATGGGACATTAATTGGCCTTCCCTAGGAGTTTCCTTTGGAGAACCAAGTTTACAGTAGCCTCACAGACTAAGATGGGAATTATCTCTTACTGCTTTCTGAAGGAATTCACAGCTGATTAGTATTGTAAGTCGTTGAAGTGAATTCTCTGGATGTTCAGCTATAGACTGTCTGTACAAGATTCCTATGTCGAAGCTCTAATCCCCAATATAATGATATCTGGAGGTGGCGCCTTTGGGAGGCAGTTAGGCCACAAAGGTGACATCCTCATGAATAGGATTAGTGTCCTTATGTAAAGAGACGCAAGAAAGATGATCTCTGTCTGCCAGGTGAGGACAGTGTGAGAAGACAGCCATCTGCAAACCAGAAAGAGCCCTCACTGGAACCTAACTATATATATGATGTCACATATATATATAACATGTATAGTATATACATAAATAAATAGATATTTCACATATAGTAAGTAGTAAAGTTGCCCAAATACTTTCTAATCCACATAAATCTCTACTTTAACTGAAATGATGTTCCTTCATAATAGTATTTATCTGTAAATACTATTTGAACAACATTTCCAGTTTGTTACTTTTATTAGTCTTTTCAAAACATCAACCTTTGGCTCTGTATTCCTTTTATTTCATCATATTTTATTAATTAATATTCTCAACTTTTTTTCCCATCTTTTCTTTGGTTTTATTGTTTCTCCCATTTCCATCTTCTTAAGTTAAATGCTTAGCTCCTTAATTTTTAGCCTTTCTTATTTCCTAGTTGAAACATTTAAGACTATAAATGTTACTCTATCATTTTAGTTGTAACCACACGTGTTCATATGTAGTGTCTGTTCTGCAGCTCAGTTTTATAATATGAAATTTCTTCTTCACTGATTCTTGATTTATTTTGAAATATCCTTAAAATTCCAGTGAGATGAGTTATGATTTTTTTAGTGGTTTCTTCCTGTTTTTTTTTCTTTCAAATTTTGTTTTTAATTTCTAACTTAAATACACTGACATCAGTGAACAAAACCTTTATGCTCCTATTTTGGGAGCGAGGAGGAAGATGCCCCTCTGACCTTTCATTCATTCTTATATGCTAAGCAAATTTCTAAGTCTGGCAGTAAACACCATATAGCATGGTTTCTGCCCTCATGGGGCTATTAGCATAGAGGGGAAGACAGATCATGAAGAAGCAGGCAATAGTATCAACATTTAATATGTTCTACATTGTATTTTCTTACATAATGCTCACTATAGGATTAAAAGTTCCTCTATTACCACATGAGAAGTATTACTCCCATGAGTTAATAGAACAACCATATAGAATATTTACTGATGAGTGATGAGTTAATAGCATGACCATATAGAATGTGTATTGATTTATTGGATTATTACCAAGTTTTCTGCTGAGCAAACCCAAGAAGGGAAACTACTACATTAATTCTGCTTGGGTTGAGAACAAGGTGGATTCTTCTTTAAACTCTTTAAGTACTGTCCTACACCTTATTATTTTCCTTGATTCATTCATGATAACCAAAAGAAACACTCTTAACCATTATTGCCTACATCAGCTTTTCTCGGCCTTGAAAGTGGAGAAAGATTCAGGAAATTATTGGATGGGCGGGTGAGAGATGGTGATGTGACGTTCTTTTAGTAATATCTGCTAATCCTTGATCTCCTCTCAGTGTGTTTACTGATTAGAGACACCTTGGACCAGCCAGAATTCATTTGGAAACAAATCTGGCTGGCCATCTCAATTGTGAATTGGGGAAGAATTGTAGAATGAAGTCTTCACCCCACACTACAAACTCATCCTCTGTAATTATCATAGAAAGGCACATCTCTACAGCCTCTAGAGAGACATTTCCAAAACCCAGACCTTTCTCTTACATGAGTCTTTTTCCCCATGGTTTCACTGGTCATGCTTTGCTGGTAAAATAAAACAGAACAAAACAAACAAACAAAAAAACACTGTTCCTTTCTTTCTGTCCTTAGATATCTGATCCCTCACAGATATTGCCAAGAAATGACGTAGGAAGATGAAAAACACCATTTAATCAAAATCGGTGAATGAGGCCAAGTTCAGCCTTACATGAAGTCTTTCATCCTCGAAGACTTGACATCCGAGGCTGGACAGCCCAGTGTCCATCACCCAGATGTGCATTCTTGCTGTGCTGTCACCAGGCACCTCCACCACCCCCATCCTTACTGCAATCCCCTCAGGAACTCTCAGGGGAACAGCTTGGCCAGGCCGCCAGCCGGCAACCCAATTCCTATTTCTCATATTTGCTGAAACTTGCTTAATGGCCCTAATGGATGATCACATATCATTAATTTGTATTCTTCGACTCTTGGGAACAATATTCTATAAGCCCATTAGATCAAGTTTATTAATTGTGTTGCGCACATCTTCTAAAGCTTTAGTGCTTTTTGGTCTGAATGTTCCATCAATTTCTGGGAGAGGTGTATTAAAATTTCCTACAGTGGTTCATTTCTCCTTATTAGTTCTTTCAAATTCTGCTTATTTTTGAAGCATTTTCGTAGGTAAATAAAAGATCAGGATTTTTATATCATGTTGGTAGAATGAAAGGATAACACTTTGTATCTCTAGCAACACCCCTTCCCTGATAATGAAACCAGTATTTCAATTTGTTGACTATTTCCCAGACATATTTTTTCTGTCCTTTTTCACTTCCACCTTTCTGCAGCCTCGTGCTTTAGGTATGTCTCTTGTAAACACATATAGCTGGTTTTTATTTTTTAAATAAAATAAATATTTGACAATCTTTGGTTTTGATCTGGAGAGCTGTCTACGCATGTTAGATTTCTTTCTGTTCTCGGTGCGTTTGCTTTCTCTTGGATTGTTTCCTAGGTTTTCTGTTTCTCTCTTGCTGCCTCCTTTGAAGATGACTGACATTTTCTCCTACTTTAATTCCAATTATACCAACTCCCAGTTTTCATGTCGCTGCTGTTCAGTTATTTAGTGTTTTCTCATTTTCAGTACTAGATAGCAGAATGAGAATGATCCCTGTACCCCATCATTTGAAGAGATTTAACATGTTTACCATCTTTCTAAGGTTGCATCTCAGAGGATCATTTTTCAACTCCCTTAAGCACATCCTTTGTATGAAGGTGGTAAACACCCTTCATCCTTGTTTGAAAACGCCTTTGTTTCGCCCTTTTGAAAGATAGTTTCCCTGGGTTTACAAATCAAGCTTATTAGTTATTTTCTGTCAGAATTTTAAAAATACTCCTCCACTGCATTCTGGATTCTCTTGTTGCTATTGTGATGTCAACTGAAAGCCTAAGTTTTACTCCTTTATACGTAAACTGTCTTTTCTCTTTGATAGCTTTTAATACTTTGTTTTTGTTGTCCCCTCCCACAATAAATCTCACAGTAAATCAGGGCTGGCCCTATGTGACCAACAGAATATAGTGGAAGCACTGAGATGCGACTCTGAGGTCTTAAAAGGCATTGTAGCTTTCCCTTGGATGACTCATTCTGAGGGAAGCCAGCTGCCATGCCATGAAAATAGTCAACCTCTAAAGAGGCCCATTGTGCCCCCAAATAACAGCCAGCATCAACTTCCCAGCCATACGAGTAAGTGACTTTGGATTCGGATGTCCTGGTCAAGCCCCAGACAAGCTTCCAAGTGACTGAAGCCCCAGCCAACATCTGACTGAAAATTCATGAGAGACCTCAAGTCAGAACCACCCAGCTGAACCACTCCCCAAATTCTGACCCACAGAAATGGTGAGAGATCATAAATGATTCTTGTTGTTCTAAGCCATTACATTTTGGAGTGATCTGTTACCCAAAGATAGGAGCCACAACAAATACAATTTGTCCCAGATGGGATTTATTTGGGTTCCTTTATCTGATGATTGTTGTTTCTTGTAATTCCCAAAAAATTCTCAGCCAGTGTTCTTTAAATACTGCTTTTCCCTCATTTTCTATATTATTTTTATCCTGGACTCCGATTTATAATTTTAAGAACTTCTCACTCTGTTCTCTTATTTTTCATCTTTTTTTGGTGTCTCTATGCTACATTCTGTGTAAATTACTTAAATTTATCTTTTGGTGAACTGATTTTCTCTTCATTTGTGAATCATCTGACATTGAACCTATTACATTTTTCAAATTGATGTGTAATTTACACACAATAGTGTGCATAGGTTTTTGGCGTACAGTTGAGTTTTGATGCAGATTATCCATGTAACCACAACGACCATATAGTCAAGATACAGACACACTCATTCCATCAGAAAGTTCCCTCATGCCCCTTTCCAGTCGAATGCCTCTCCCAGGAGCAGCCATTGTATTGATTTCTACCATGGATTCCAGAATGTGAATAAACGTAATCATACAGAATATACTCTTGTATCTGGCTTCCTTTGCTCAACATAGTTTTTAGAATTCACTCACATTGCTGCTTATTGTAATTCATTCCTTTCTACTGCTGAGCAGCATTCCATTGCTGAACATACTGCCACCACGTTTATACATTTAGTTGCTGACGGATATTTGGGCTGTTTCTGATTTGGGGACTTTTAGAAATAAAGCTGTGATAAACAAGATTTTGGAAGACATGATTTCAGTTTTCCTAAATAAATACTAAGGAGTGAAGTTTCTACCTGGAAGTTGAATTTTTTTTGTCTTAGATTAGGTGTATGTTTGACTCAATATAAAACGGACCGACTATTTTTCAGTTTTCTTTCTCCACTAGTAATTTAGGAGAAAGTCCTCACCAACACTTGGTATTGTCAGTCTTTTAAATTGTAGTCATTTTAGTGGCTATGAAATGGTTCCTCTTTGTGGTTTTAATCTGCATTTCCTTGATAATGACTTATTAATGGCTTATTAATCATTCCTATGTCTTCTTTTGTGAAGTGATTTTTCAAGATCTTTGACCATTTTTTTAAATGGGTTGTCTTTTTATTATTGAGCTGTAGGAGTTATTTGTATATTTCCCAATACAATCAAGTCCTCTGTCATATAAATATGTATTGCAAATATTTTCTCCCAGTCTATGGCATGACAATTCATTTCCTAATGTATTTTAATTATCAGAAGTTTTTAATTTTGATGAAGTCTAATTATTATGGACTGCATGTTTGTGTCAAGCCCTCATGATGCGATTAGAACCCTTATAAGAAAAGAGCTCCCCCCAAACTCTGTGTGTGTGTGTGTGTGTGTGTGTGTGTGTGTGTGTGTCTTTCTCTCTCATGTGAAGGAATGAAAAGGCAGCTCTCTGCCAGCCCAGCAGCGGGTCCTGACCAGACAGATACCAGACCTGCCAGCACCTTGATCTTGGACTTCATGGCTTTAAAACTGTAAGAAATAAATGTTTATTATTTAAGTCACCCAGTCTATGATATTTTTATTATAGTAGCTTGAAATTTTTATAATTAATACAAATTAATACTATTTGTATTCTAAGAAACCTCTGCCTACCCCATGTTGTGAAAATATTACCATATTACCATGTTGAGTTAATTTTTCTATATTGTGTGAGGTGGGAGCAGGTTCATTTTTTCCCCCACATATGCATATCCAGTAGTTTCAGCATCGTCTATTGAGAAGACTGGCTTTTCTCTTTTTGCGAAAAATCAGTTGATTCTATGTCTATCTCTGGACTTTATTCTGTTAGATTATGCTATTTGTCCTGTTATGACACTGCCTTGATTACTGTAGTTTATAGTATCAGATACTATAAATTCCTCAGTTTTGTTCTTCTTTTTTCAAAGTGGTTATTAACTTTTCTAAACTCTGAGTTTCTGTGTAAATTTTAGAGTAAATGCCTCAGTTTCTAAAAATGTACCTGCTCTAATTTATATTACAATGACCTTAAATCTGTAATTAATCTGGGAAGAATGGACATCTTATCAAATATTGAGTTATCCAATATGCGAACATAGTATGCCTTACCATTTAGTTATATATTTTTACTCAGTAATATTTTGTGGTTTTCAGTGTGGAGGTCTTACACATTTTTACACGTTAAATGTATTCAAATTTATTTTATAATTTTTGATGTTATCATAAATAGTATTTTTATTTCATTTATAAATATTTACGGCTAGTATAGAAAAATAGTTTTTATTTATATATTGACTTAAGTGACTTATAATTTTATTTATATATTAACTTTGTACTGGTAATCATGCTTATTCCTTCTAGTACTTCTTTGGTAGATCCTTTAGGTTTTTCTACATAAACAATCATGTTGTCTGAAAATAAAGACAGGTAACCTCTCCATTTCTCATCTTCTCATCTCATCTTTCATTTTTTTTTCTTGGTTTATTTTATTGGCTAAGACTTCTGTTATAATGTTGAAAAAAAGTGGAAAGAAAATATTCTTAGCTTGTTCACAATCTAATGGGAAAATGTTCAGTATTTCACTGTTAGGTATGATGTTAACTAAAGATTTATCCCCATGCCTTATACAGTAAGGTGTGTCCTGAAATGAACAGTTTAAACAGCTGTAGCAATGTGGATTTTTCATCCAGCATCGTTCCCTTTTTTCAAGATTTAAATGTCTACTTTTTGTTGCTCTCTTACACATATATTATAATTAATCTCAGCAAGAAGATTAGTCCAATGGAAGCTGCTCCACCATTAATGACACTTCCTTAAATATATAATTTCAATTATTATATTCTTAAGTCCTTAATAGAAGTTTTATTTATTATTTTCTAAACCTACTAGATTTTTTCCTCTGTTCATTACTCGTTTGTCATTCCCTCTCTTATTTTTAAAAGGCGTGTTAGATGGATTTATTTTACATTTTGTATCTGATTACTCCAATAATGAAGCACTTATTTGCCTGCCAAATAATGCTCATGGTACCTTTTTTTCCCTCATATATATTTTTTGTTTTATTTTTTTGAAATGTGAGCTCATCGAAATAAGTCAATCAGAGAAAGACATGTATCATATGACCTCACTGATATGAGGAATTCTTAATCTCAGGAAACAAATAGAGGGTTGCTGGAGTGGGGTGGGGTGGGAGGGATGGGGTGGCTGGGTGATAGACATTGGGGAGGGTATGTGCTATGGTGAGATCTGTGAATTGTGCAAGACTGGTGAATCACAGATCTGTACCTCTGAAACAAATAATGCAATATATGTTAAGAAGAAAAAAAAAAAGGAAGAAGATAGCAAGAGGGGAAGAATGAAGGGGGGGAAATCGGAGGGGGAGACGAACCATGAGAGATGATGGACTCTGAAAAGCAAACTGAGGGTTCTAGAGGGGAGGGGGGTGGGAGGATGGGTTAGCCTGGTGATGGGTATTAAAGAGGGCACATTCTGCATGGAGCACTGGGTGTTATGTACAAACAATGAATCATGGAACACTACATCAAAAACTAATGATGTAATGTATGGTGATTAACGTAACAATAAAAAATTTTTTAAAAATGTGAGCTCATGTTCTCTGGGACTTCATCCCTGGGAGTTCTTTGTATCCTGAGTTAAGAGTACCTTCGTCCAGACAGAATATACATTGATTCTTGAAAAGTTGGGCATGCTATCAACATGAATCCATTTTCAAGTTCTTGCATGGGGTTTTCCATCTTTGAAGACTGAACACTCAATCTCCATGAAGACAAGCCTATGGCCAAGAATTCTTAAAGGAGACTCTTTTGCTCCTCTACCAAGAGCCCAATAATGAGAAAAGCATGTTTTCTTGCAAGCACTCTGTCTTCATAAATTAGATCTTTTTTCTTGCTTTCCATTTTTCCGAGAGTGTGATCTGTGTGATTCCTGGCTCTGGGAAATGTTCTCTGGTTCAACTTCCCACACTGCCCAGGTCCAAAACTAGGTGCAGCTACTAAAATCAGACCTCTGAGCCATCTTGGATCGCTGGGTGCCCACAAGACAGCAGCTTCATTGTTTGAGTTCTAGGCTATACTCCTCCTCAAGTGTGGTTCCCAACCACGGAGGAGTACCAGTGTTGTCTTATAAAGTCAGCCATGCATGTAATACAGCTTTTTCATGTTTCATTCAGTATTTTTAGACATTTGGTAGTGAGAGAATTTCAGTATATCTAGTTTGATATACTCTGATATATAGCTAGAAATGGAAAGATTCAACATTTACGTTTTAATCTCTAAAGGCTTTAGTTGTCATTCTTCATTTAGATAGTTGGCAAATGAGTTAGCTGGATGGATAACACTGGCTAACGGGAGATATTTATGGACCCCCATGGCTATTAATAATAAATATGCTATCCAATTTTTAAAAAACAGTTCTGAAAAAAAAAGGAATGAACCTAATGGATAGTCTGCATCCCTCATGATGGTTTTAGTTCTAGAAAATTCCAAAGGGTTTCCCTAAATAGCTGTAAGAGGCATAGCCAATGAAGGAATTGTGAAGAAGAGGAGAGATTGAGGCCTGTGTTACTACCTCCCCAGTTCTCAAAGCTACCTTTCACAGATAAAATAAAGCTTGAATGGATCAAAATGTTTCTTGGAAGTTCACTAGATTTCACATGAAAGGACTTATTTTACTCCTTTACTGTGGAGAGAAATCGCTTGGCAATTACACATAAGTTTAATTCCTAAGGTTAAATTACTCACTGTAACATGTGGATGATAAAACCTACCTCATCAATTGTTATATATATTAATTGCAAAATGTTTAGCACAGATCTTGACACATAACATACTAAACTACTTATGAAGTGATAGCTAGTATTATTTCCATGTATGAAAGTCCTGATGTGAGAAACTTTTAATATCTTTGTAAATGTTACATTCAGAGATGGTTTCATGTCCTTGACATACTGACAAGATAAACTCAAGAAAACTCAGCTTGAGCACCCCATGCAGATGGGGTTCCGTCGAAAGTGCCTTGGTTTCTCCCCACCATGACTGCCCAGTTCTCTTAGAGTTCCACACTGAAAGTAAATTTATGTGACTGGTAGTATAACCGCAAAGGGATGCATGTTAGGCATCAGAGGATTACAAAGATGGATAGCAAGGAAAGTCTCTGTCCTCAAAGAGCTTCTAGTCTAGTGTTGTGATTCTCAGCCCTGGTTGTACTTTAGAATCACCTAGAAAGATTAAAAAAAAAAAAAAAAAAGCTTACCAACATTCACATGTGTATTTTCCTCCCTATACAGACAGTGGCTATCTTGGGACAGGAGACAGACTATCATCTTTCCTTATTCTTTATTATAGCCAGTCCCTATATGTAGCAGTAATGTATTAAAACCTATTTAAATATATTAAACAAAAATATTAACAAAATCCAATATTAAAGGCATTCTATTAGGTGAGTCCTTAGTTGCAGTCACCAATATGGTTGAAATATTAAATTCCTACGCCAAAAAGAATATGCTCGCAACACTTCCCCGTGTTAAAGGTGCCAATGTCACAGGTAGTACCCCCCCATGGTGAAAATAGCAGGTCCCCCCAAATTAAAAGCAATATGCAAATATGACACAACTTTGTATTCAGAAATATCTCTTATGATACTGTTACAGATTTTTTTCTTACCAATTTAAGATAACCTTCAGCATCTAGAATTAAGTTTTCTGGTTTCAGGTCTCTGTAGATAATACCTAGTCGATGCAGGTAATCAAACGCTTCTGTCACACAAGCCACGCAGAACTTGGAGGTGGGTTCGTCGAAGCTGCCTCTGCAATGAAATAATTTTCTCTCTTAATACTCCAGACACACATATTTATTGTCTATTCCAGGTGTCAGTTATTGCATTGGTACATTTACACAATATAAATGTTTTGGAGGGCATCAACACAAAAAGTATTTCGTACCGCCCATGAATTAGACCGATGATGGTAAAGAAATTTAGGGGGATACTTGAGGCAAATGAGAAGTACTTCACTCAAGTTAAAATGTCTCCATCCCAACAATAGTTTCTGGTAATCCGTATATGGATACATAAAATAGAAACATAAGAAAATAAGACTTTTTAAGATATTTATGGCAAACTCTGGAGAAAATGCAACTATTTTAATGGAGAGCTTAAAGCAGACTTCTGTAATTTATTGCTTGACTAAAAAATGACTCAAGTGATCATTTTCATTTCCTGTTGGTATAGCATGTAACAATAACCCATGTAGAAATGGGGTCATAACTCTTTCCTGTTTGGGGCACCTTGATGGTATTAGACTTGCCCTGTGAGGGCATTGCATGTGGGTTTCCACACTGAGTTATTAAAAAGTGGTGGTGGTTTGTGCCATGAAGTTGTGGAAGCGTATGGCTTTGGAGTGAAAGAAACTGGCTTTGACTGCTGCTTCTTCCATCATCGTATCCTCGGGCAAGTTGTGTGGCTGTTTTGAGCCTCAGTTCCCTATCTGTAAAATGGGTTTACTACTTCCTGAATGTGTTGTTTCGAGAGTCAGACACAGTGCCTAACAGAGAGTACCAACTCCCCTTTCTAACAGATCAGCATGTTGAAGCAAAGGTGGAGGAAGCAAATGTTTCTGTAGGTATCATGCAAGTCTTTGCACCCCGCTGGGTTTTCCCCATTCAGCTCCATCCAACAACACATTCCTAACACAACGCATCCATCTCTTGGCAGATGCTCAAAGGTCTGCCATTACCTAGGTCTGGGATTCTCCACCACGAATGCACATTAGAATTGCCGGAGAGGTCATTTACTAGACCCCATCAAAGGTGAACCAAATCATAACCTCTGGCATTAGGGCTAGGCATTTTTACTTTGTAAAGCTCTCCACGTGACTGTAATGAGAAGCCAAGGTTGAGGGCCACTGGCCCAGGTAACACTGTCCAAATGTTTGCCTGGCATTAACCTCCATAACCTCATGCAAACCTAACTTCTCACCTCTTTCACTGGCCTTGTCTTCTACTCAAATCCTGATGTGAAACACCCCCAAAGACACATAATCCTATCTCAACTTTCCTGTTGTATCTTACATCCCTTTCCCTTCCTCTCTGCCTTTCCAAATTTTGGTCATCTTTAGAAGTTAGGCCCGGTCTTCCCCTCTTTCATCACAGTTTTATATCTTTCCTCTCCTCCGAATTTACAATCTGCAACACTCATTTGGCATTTAATTACAAACTGCCAACTTCTCTGTCATATTTAGTTTACACACTAAATAATAAAATGTTTTAAAACTGCACATTATGTTATCTACCCAAATAAAATCTAAACTCACTGGAGGAAAAGTTTACTCTTTTTACCCTTCTGGTTAGGAAAGTTTACATTGTCTAGAACCCCTATCCCCTGCAACTGTCTACGATGGAGTCTTGCATACTGGTGGTACTCAGTAAACATCTGTGGCTTCGATTATGCAGAAACCACCCCTTTTGTAAAACTAAATCTTTGCAGGAGTCTCACTCTACTTCACCACTCCGCGCCCCTTTCTTCATTTCCCTTGTAGAGATTCAGAATCAGTAACATCTGGGTTTCCAGCTGCTCTGCCTCGCACTAACCATGTGACTCTCTTTCGAGGCCTGGGATTCTGTGATCCCTAATATGGAAATGACAGATTGCCTTATAGGGTGTCTATTGCCTAAGTACAATGTTAGCTAAGAAAATACCACCATTACTATTTTATCAGATGATAATATTTTCTTAGGACCGTTTCTTAATGACTTTCATTATGTCTCTTTAAATGATCGTGAATAAAGCATCCTTTAGACCAGATGTGAGAACACAGCTTAATGCTTATAATCCTTTTTCATTACCTGTCCCTTAATATACTCCATAGCTCCCCACCTAAGCAGGCTTCCAAAAGCATGTATACATACTTATTGTCCTTGAAAGTACGATATAATCTGTGAAGACACATAAAAACATGGTTATTATTAAAAATCTAGTTTTAAAAGCTTTTTAAAGTTGCTTAAGAACATCATCAATATCATTTGGAATACTGGTGCTCATCTCATTCCAAACATCCTCCAGCTACATGGGACCTCTCACCGAATGCTCTTTGATCTTTCTTCCTGCCTTGCTTTTGCACATGTTAGACTGCCCTCCTTAGACTGCCCTCCCTGTACACACAGACTGACCTTCTTCATCTCAGTTTCAGTAACAGTGTTATCCATTCCTCAAGACGAAGCTCAGGAGCCTGATACAGCAGCTCATCTTCCCCCCTACTAAATATGGCCTCTTTTCCCTCGAAAAGCCCAGAGATCTCCTCATACGTCTCCTTTATGAGCTCCCTTCATGCCCATGTCTTATATCCTCTGGTTGGTCTCAAAAACTAGACTGTGAGACGGAGACCTATCAGCAGTAAGTTTAGCGGGTAGTGTACTTGGGAACAACCCCCCACCCCAGGGGAGGAATAAGACACACAGACACACTTGGGCAGCAGGAGAGTTGCTTATGATCGAGTTTCGAGTTTCAGCGAAAGCCTCAGCCTCAAGGAGCTCTGCCATCATTGGCTGCAGGCTGTACCTGGAAACAGAATATGATCTTGGGCAAGGTGGCTCTCTTCGCCTGAGAGCAATGACCAGGAAAGGACCGAGCTAGAGTCGTCAGCTGGCAACACTCCCAGAAGCTGTAGGAATGACAGCCTCAATCCTGATGTGGGAGGGACCTGGGCAGGGTACCTTATGTTAACACTGGGTGACAACAGGGCACCCAGACCGTGCGCAGACAGCAGAAGCAATCTAGCAAAGTAGCTCAGAGTGGGCTCTGGTTCCAAGCAGCTTAGTGTGGGCTCTGAATCCAAGCTGCTTAGGCTTGAATCCCTGATCGGCCATTTATGAGCTATGCAGCCTAGTTTTCTTATTGCTCTTGAGGACAATCATAACATTTACTTCACTGTTATATCATAAAGATCAGAGGAATATATAGTATTCATTTGATTTTATATTAATTATATATTAATTTAATATATGCTATATATCTGTATACATAATATATAAAATAAATATAAATATAACATATTTTAAATATATATTAAACATTATATATGATATATCACATATATATTTTGCTTAGAATAGTGTCTGGCACATGCTAATTTCTCAATAAATGTCATTAACATTTATTATTACATTATCATTTCCTTATATGCCAGGCACTTTGCAGACAGCTGGAAATGAGAATAGGAATAAAACCTAATTCATGCCCTGAAGCTGCTCCTGATAGTTTGTTAATGAATTATTGATGAAAGGGGGGAAATTCTGGGAACACAATTAATATAAAAATAATTGGATGACTCTATTGTTAGCATTGCCTGGGTTCAACTTTTTTAATGTTGAAAAAAAAAAGGGTGTGGGAATATGGATAGGCAGGAAGATTCTCTCAAGGCATTTGATCCAAAAACAAATTCTATCCACTATAAGGGCACTTTACTTCACCTGGAAATCACTGAAACTATACTCTAGGGCTATGACCTGTATGAAAATATATGTCTTAACTGGCCTACATCACTAACTCATGAATTCACAAGTAAAGACAGCGGTGGCCTAGAATAACACAATTCTCTCCCAAACTCTGGGAAAGGATGAATAGTGACTATTAGGAGATGGATCTTTCAGGATCTGGGCATTGCTAGGACCAGGCTCTACAGGTCCCTGCCAGCCGACATGAGCCCAAATGCCACTTCTTGCAGAAATTCAACAGCACTCTGTCCCCTGAGGGTTTCAAATGAATTATTTGCTTCCCAAATTCTGTAGTAGGTATGGATTAAATAATCAGTTCAAGTTATTCCACAATAATTTTATATTCTCTCTCTCTCTCTCTCACACACACACACACACACACACACACTTCCTGAGATTTACTCAAGAATAAAAAATCTGAACTCTTGACTCCAGACTTCAAACTTCTAACATTTTATGTATTGTTGCTGTGACAGGGAGGGAGAATTCAGAGTACGGCCTCCTTTTCCTCTTCTGTTATCTTGCATGGAAACATTCAAAAGGGTCTACAATCCTAAATTCTGGGAGCCAAATGCTCACTTACTTCACAATGAAGGGAGAACACAACTCTTCTAGAATCCTCTTTTCTGAGTAGACATGCTCCTGTTGTTTTGTGTCAACTATGTGCTTCTTCCTTATACACTTCATAGCAAAAGCAACATTCTCATTTTTCACTTTAACCTATGTAAGAAGAAAAAGATCCCTCAAAATTAACTTACTGGAAAGATTTATAATACCTATAGAAAACATGTTAACCAATGAAGAGTTGAACTTCTTTCACATTTAAACAGTATGTAACCTTTTAACCACGTATCCTTCTGGAACTAAGTTTTATTCAAGTGCACACCCTTCCCTTTCATTGTAATTTCCAAAAAAGTTCACATATCTGGAACATGCTCTTAAAACGTTTGCATTATAACAAGAAAAACCAACTCTAGTTAGATTTAATGTTTATAAATCTATTCACTTTTGAGTGTGTGATATGAAAAACTTTGACCAGAGTTGCCAAAAATATTATTCTTTCTTAATATGCACTTCTTTGATTTTCAAAATAAAACATATTAAATCAAAATCCATAGCTGCACTATCCAACATGACAGCAACTAGTCACATGAGGTTATTTAATTTTAAGTTAATTTAAATAAGAAATTCAGTTCCTCAGCTGCACTGGCCACATTTCAAAAGCTGGTGAGTTGCTAGCTACCCTCCCGGATTGCAGACAGATAGAACAGTTCCTGAAGTGCAGAAAGTTCTTTCGCAGCCTGCTGCTTTAGATGGACAAACAAAATTTTCCCTTGAAAGGAAATAAAAAATTTTGATAGATATGTACTCAGATAGGCTTATAACTCCATAAGCAGACTATATTTGGTAAATAATGAAACTGTATATTTGGCTGCACCCCACATTTTTCTCACATTTGCCATTAGCTCTGCCTAGGATTTTTAAATCAATGGTGGAATTATTGTTTCAATTATTATTATCTAACTATATATATATAAAACAGATCTCAGCATTGCTAATTCAATCCTTTTGCCAGGATCTTTGGTGAAAAATACCACTGCAGATAGATATTGCCCTTGTCTCTCCATATGGCATAAAAAACGTGACTTATTTCTTATGAAGAAATTGTTTTTCACCCCCCCCCCCACCCATCAGAGAGGAGGTATTGACTGGGTGTGAAGTGTATTATCCAGAGTCTCCTGGCAGCACTTCTGATCTGCTCATGTCCAGGGCCATCCAGCAAATGAAGGTGTCAGCATACTTCCCGAAGGTTAATGTACAGTGAATCGTTAAAAATCTGCTGGGCGAAGAAGGGCTTGGGAATAGCCAAGGGTTCAGAGCCATCTGTCTCCAGTAAGGTCACAGATCTCCATTCTACGGTTTCCCTGGAGCACTTGATCTGACAGGACTGCTCTGTTACTCCTTGGAATCTAGTTATAAAGCTCAGAGAGGTGGTGATGTGGAAAATACAGCCAAAATCAGGCCGTAAGTTCCCAGCTGTCCTGATCAACACTACAGAAGGCTGCTCCTCAAATACTCCCTTACAGTCATCTTCTTTTCTTTTCTTCCTGATAGAAAATCTTGAGCAACCCAAGATGGGATAATGACAGCCAAATACGGACATGGCAGTGGAGTTGTGTCAACTATAATATTAAAGATTTTATTTCTAATAAATAAACTTCCACTGGACACATCTTCTTTTCTTTAGTATATAGTTAACATGTCATGAGTGTGTGCGTATACACATTTTCCTCTTAGAAAATACATTTTTAATGATTTAGAGCCTCTGGGAATGCTTACTTGGTACATTCTCCAATAATTATAATCAAGAAAAGGATT
The DNA here is from genome assembly GCF_964656455.1 of Halichoerus grypus. NCBI lineage: Eukaryota > Metazoa > Chordata > Mammalia > Carnivora > Phocidae > Halichoerus > Halichoerus grypus. The sequence continues at coordinate 64,894,265 of NC_135714.1, forward strand.
CACAAAAGGATGTGACACAGAAGCTTGAAATCGCAGCTATATTATTACAAGCGACTTATTAGCATAGACCTGCTACTATACAACACACACAGTGAAAAATGTACTTTCTTAATTTCAGTTCAAAGCAACATTTAAGACAGCAATAACAATTCATATGTTCCTCCAAGATACACTGGAATATAAAACAAAAAAAGTCAAAAGGCTTCTCTCAGATGCTTGAAACGTAAACCCCTTACAAGCTCAACTCTTCCGAACCCACCAACGCCCAGTGTTGCGATAATCTCAAGGTTCTGGAATGGGGATGATGAGGAAAATCTGGCCACCTTCTCCTTCAGCTGAATCATCTCCAGAGAGAGTGCTTTGGACAGCTTCCAGTTAGACATGGATCTCCTGTATAAGAAAAGTGAAACTTTGCATACACCCCCTTAGTCAAGCCAGGGTCATGACACATAAATTCCACTCGTGCAATAGTCTTATTTCTGCCAGGATTACTGCCCGTAATTGCTACAAAGGCTATCTCAACTTTTATAGGATCAGATTTAGTTACATCTGGGGAGGAAAACAATAGAATAAACAAACAAAAAAATTCTCACACATACACAATAATAGATAAATGTCAAACTGAATCAATGAGAGGTAAAAAGAGCTGAATTGTGTAGTATTTAAAGTATATCTCAATAAATATGTGTGTGTTTTTTTTAAGAGTCAGTGAGAGGAAGTAAAACCAGTGAGCCATTCCTTTGACTATGTACACAGGAGAATGCCACACAGAATTTTTGCTGTTTTGCTATTTTTGTCAGATTTTGAAGCTTTCCATGGCTGAACCAGAATGACTGCTTAGTAAAACATGAAAGATACATTTCTTACTTTATGTCTAAGTATCATTGTTTGGAAATACTCATTTTTCTCTTTTAATTAAGATATACTGCTCTGACCTATATTTTATATATATATATATATATATATATATATATGTATATGTATATATATATATTCATAAATTGTTCTTACTACAAAAGGTCTTTAAGAACATAAAAACTGCAAATATATTCCTTGCATAAAAAGACAAAAACAAAAAACTTAGGAGGTCCTGACTGAATGTTCTAATTTAACTCAAATGTCAGTTTTCTAGAACTTTTGACTCTAGCTTCATTAGTACTACCTGGTGAATATATGCTTAAGTATTTACTCTACAAACTGTAAAGGATTTTCAAACAATTTTAATTTTACAAAGTAGTTTTTCTCTTAAGCACAACATTTTTCATCAATATTACTGTATTTAGTCCAACCCAATTCCTTCCTACACACACACACACACACACACACACACACACACACAGCCCGGGGCAACAGCTCCCTTATATTCTGAAATAATTCTGCCTCTCCTCCTAGCTCTTTACCTGGAATCAGAATGAACGGGTTACTCTAGTGCCTTGGCATTCCTGTTTGATTTCCAGGGGCAATATAGGCTTCATTTCTGAATAACATCCTTTTGACATTGGAAAGACAATGTCAAGCAACCATTTCCCAATGCCCCCTCTCAGGAAATGTCTCCCTCACATTACTACTCATCAACCCAAAATAAGAAGCTGACTACTTCCAGACTAAAGTAACATCCATACTAGTGGTAAGTGGCATCTTCTTTGTGCAAGAACAATTTAAAAGAACTGCCCCCAGTTTTCTAGTGGCGGCACACTGGAAGTTACCACAGAGCGAATCACACACACTTGCCAGAAGTCACATGCAGCTGAGGAAAATACTGCTTCACTTACTTCGCATGTCTTTTCTCATCATCACGGTTCAGGTTTGCCACATACCCTTCAAGGTATTTTTGGAGTTCTTCAAAAGTCCCGACTGTTTGGTTGAATGTTCTAAGTGAATAAAATAAATAGTTATCTTTGCAATTTGACATTTCCTCAAGCTCTTAGAAGACTTTGTGTATGATTTTTGATGGCTTTGGAAATGGTTTTTCAATAATTCAGGTTACAGTAAAGTTGCCAAAAAATGTAGAATAGCTATTAGAAGTTATATAATTAATCCTTCAAGTCTGTGAAAGCAAAGAAGAGAAAAACTTTCTGTAGTTTTCTGCCTTGTGGTTCAGGTTAACCAGCAATTTTTTTCAAGAAGATAGTGGAAAGAAAATAGTCTATATAATCTGTTTACTGAATCAACAGGTTACACGGGTTGCAGATTTTCCTAACTTCATCAAATTAAGCTATTTATTTTAAAAATCAAGGATAAAAATTTTTCTTTTTTCTTTTATTTTATTATGTTAATCACCATACATTACATCATTAGTTTTTGATGTAGTGTTCCATGATTCATTGTTTGCGTATAGCACCCAGTGTTCCATTCAATAGTGCCCTCTTTAATACCCATCACCAGGCTAACCCATCCCCCCACCACCCTCCCCTCTAGAACCCTCAGTTTGTTTCTCAGAGTCCATAGTCTCTCATGGTTCATCTCCCCCTCTGATTCCCCCCCTTCATTTTTCCCTTCCTACTTTCTTCTTTTTTTTTTAAACATATAATGTATTATTTGTTTCAGAGGTAAAGGTCTGTGATTCAACAGTCTTACACAATTCACACAATTGTTTCCCGAGATTAAGAATTCCTCATATCAGTGAGGTCATATGATACATGTCTTTCTCTGATTGACTTATTTCGCTCAGCATAATACCCTCCAGTTCCATCCATGTCGTTGCAAATGCCAAGATTATATTCCTTTTGATGGCTGCATAATATTCCATTATATATATATATATATATATATATATATATACACACACACACACACACACACATATACATATATGTATATATATATGCCACATCTTCTTTATCCATTCATCTATCGATGGACATCTTGGCTCTTTCCATAGTTTGGCTATTGTGGACATTGCTGCTATAAACATCAGGGTGCATGTACCCTTTCGGATCCCTACATTTGTATCTTTGGGGTAAATACCCAGTAGTTCAATTGCTGGGTCGTATGGTAGCTCTATTTTCAACTTTTTGAGGAACTTCCATACTGTTTTCCAGAGTGGCTGCACCAGCTTGCATTCCCACCAACAGTGTAGGAGGGTTCCCCTTTCTCTACATTCTCGCCAACATCTGTCGTTTCCTGACTTGTTAATTTTAGCCATTCTGACTGGTGTGAGGTGGTATCTCACTGAGGTTTTGATTTGGATTTCCCTGATGCCGAGGGATGTTGAGCACTTTTTCATGTGTCTGTTGGCCATTTGGATGTCTTCTTTGGACAAATGTCTGTTCATGTCTTCTGCCCATTTCTTGATTGGATCATTTGTTTTTTGGGTATTGAGTTTAAGAAGTTCTTTATAGATTTTGGATACTAGCCCTTTATCTGAGATGTCATTTGCAAATATCTTCTCCCATTCTGTCAGTTGTCTTTTGGTTTTGTTGACTGTTTCCTCTGCTGTGCAAAAGCTTTTTATCTTGATGAAGTCCCAATAGCTCATTTTTGTCCTTGCTTCCCTTGCCTTTGGCGATGTTTCTAGGAAGAAGTTGCTGTGGCTGAGGTCGAAGAGGTTGCTGCCTGTGTTCTCCTTTAGGATTTTGATGGACTCCTGTCTCACATTCAGGTCTTTCAAACATTTTGAGTCTATTTTTGTGTGTGGTGTAAGGAAATGGTCCAGTTTCATTCTTCTGCACGTGGCTGTCCAATTTTCCCAACACCATTTGTTGAAGAGACTGTCTTTTTTCCATTGGACATTCTTTCCTGCTTTGTCAAAGATTAGTTGACCATAGAGTTGAGGGTCCATTTCTGGGCTCTCTATTCTGTTCCACTGATCTATGTGTCTGTTTTTGTGCCAGTCCCATACTGTCTTAATGATGACAGCTTTGTAATAGAGCTTGAAGTCTGGAATTGTGATGCCACCAGCTTTACTTTTCTTTTTCAACATTCCTCTGGCTATTAGGGGTCTTTTCTGGTTCCATACAAATTTTAGGATTATTTGTTCCATTTCTTTGAAAAAAGTGGATGGTATTTTGATAGGGATTGCATTAAATGTGTAGATTGCTCTAGGTAGCATTGACAACTTCACAATATTTGTTATTCCAATCCATAAGCATGGAACGTTTTTCCATTTCTTTGTGTCTTCCTCAATTTCTTTCATGAGTATTTTATAGTTTTCTGAGTACAGATTCTTTGCCTCTTTGGTTAGATTTATTCCTAGGTATCTTATGGTTTGGGGTGCAATTGTAAATGGGATCGACTCCTTAATTTCTCTTTTTTCTGTCTTGTTGGTGTATAGGAATGCCACTGATTTCTGTGCATTGATTTTATATCCTGCCATTTTACTGAATTCCTGTATGAGTTCTAGCAGTTTTGGGGTGGAATCATTTGGGTTTTCCACATAAAGTATCATATCATCTGCAAAGAGTGAGAGTTTGACTTCTTCTTTGCTGATTCGGATGTCTTTTATTTCTAATTTGTCTGATACAAGGATTGCCACCCCAGCTTTCTTTTGGTGTCCATTAGCATGGTAAATGGTTTTCCACCCCCTCACTTTCAATCTGGAGGTGTCTTTGGGTCTAAAATGAGTCTCTTGCAGACAGCATATCGATGGGTCTTATTTTTTCATCCAATCTGATACCCTGTGTCTTTTGATTGGGGCATTTAGCCCATTTACATTCAGGGTAACTACTGAAAGATATGAATTTAGTGTCACTGTATTGCCTGTAAGGTGACTGTTACTGTATATTGTCTGTGTTCCTTTCTGGTCTATGTTACTTTTAGGCTCTCTCTTTGCTTAGAGGACCCCTTTCAATATTTCTTGTAGGGCTGGTTTCGTGTTTGCAAATTCCTTTAGTTTTTGTTTGTCCTGGAAGCTTTTTATCTCTCCTTCTATTTTCAGTGACAGCCTAGCTGGATATAGTATTCTTGGCTGCACAGTTTTCTCATTTAGTGCTCTGAATATATCATGCCAGTCCTTTCTGGCATGCCAGGTCTCTGTGGATAGGTCTGTTGCCAATCTAATGTTTCTACCATTGTAGGTTACAGATCTCTTGTCCTGAGCTGCTTTCAGGATTTTCTCTTTGTCTCTGAGACTCCTAAGTTTTACTATTAGATGTCAGGGTGTTGACCTATTTTTATTGATTTTGAGGGGGGGTCTGTGCCTGCTGGATTTTGATGCCTGTTTCCTTCCCCAAATTAGGGAAGTTCTCTGATATGATTTCCTCCAATATACCTTCTGACCCTCTTTCTTCTTCTTCTGGGATCCCAATTATGCTAATATTGTTTCTTCTTATGGTATCACTTATCTCTCGAATTCTGCCCTCGTGATCCAATAGTTGTTTATCTCTCTTTTTCTCAGCTTCTTTATTTTCCATCATTTGATCTTCTATATCACTAATTCTCTCTTCTGCCTCATTTATCCTAGCAGTTAGAGCTTCCATTTTTTATTGCACCTCATTAATAACCTTTTTGATTTCAACTTGGTTAGATTTTAGTTCTTTTATTTCTCCAGAAAGGGTTTCTCTAATAACTTCCATGCTTTTTCAAGCCCAGCTAGTATCTTTAAAATCGTCATTCTGAACTCTAGTTCTGACATCTTACTAATGTCCATATTGATTAGGTCCTGGCAGTAGGTACTGCCTCTTGTTCTTTTTTTTGAGGTGATTTTTTTCCATCTTGTCATTTTGTCCAGAGGAGAATAGATGAATGAGAGAACAAAATGTGAACAGGGTAATAATGACCCCAGAAAAATATACACTAAACAAATCAGAAGAGACCTGAAACCGGGGGAAAAGAAAGGGAAAGAAAGAAAAAAGAAAAAAAAAAAAAGAAAAAGAAAAGGATAAATAAAAAAGAACAACAACAAAAAAACCAGAATATGATCAAATATGATCAGGCTGGTGCATAGATCAGTGCCACACACTAGATTTGGGGCGTATTTTGGTCTGTTAGAAGAAAGTGCCTCCCAAAATTTTAAAGAAAGAGAAACTTACATAATATAATGTACAAAAATAAGGGTAAATACGATGAAGGGATGGACTATGACTTTAAAGATGAAAATTATAAAAGATTTTATAAAAGGAATTGATAAGAAGTTGGTTGAAAAAAGAAAAAAGAGGATTAAAAAAAAAGGGAGAGAATGTGATCAGGCAGGAGACTAGAACAAAGCCATACACTAGAGATTTAGGGTATATTTTGGTCTATTAGAAGAAACTAAATCCCCAAATTTTAAAGAGAGAACAACTTATATATATATACCAAAAGTAAGGTTAACTACTATGAAGGGAATAGAATATGACTCTAAAAATGAAAAATAAAAAAAGATTTTTTAAAAAGGGGAGTGATAAGATGTTGTTTGAAAAAGGGAAAAAGAAAAATCCAAAAAAAAAAAAAAGAAAAGAAAAAAAGAAAATTAAGAAAATTTACTTTGAAAGACTAAAGAATCATGGGGAAAAAGCCATGAATTCTATGTGCAGTATTCCCCTAGTGCTGGAGTTCTGCCGTTCTCATTAATCAGTAAACTTGGTCTTGGCTGGCTGTTCTTGCTGATCTTCTGGGGGAGGGGCCTGTTGCCGTGGTTCCCAAATGTTTTTGCCGGAGGCGGAATTGCCCTGCCCTTGCCGGTCCCGGGCTAAGTAATCTGCTCGGGTTTGCTCTCGGGAGCTTTTGTTCCCTGCAAGCTTTCCATACAGCTTTGGAGGACGAGCGTGAAAATGGCGGCCTCCCAATCTCTGCCCTGGAGGAGCCGAGAACTCAGGGCCCCGCTCCTCAGTGCGCCTCCAGAGAAAAGCAGTCACTCACTCCCATCTCCCCGGTCTCCAGCTGCACTCCGTGCTCACCCAGCCTGTGACCGAGCGTTTCTATCTCTGGCACACGACCCCGTGTGGAGTCTCCAAACCCAGCCGATCCCTGTGGTGCACTCCCGCACTGCTCCTCCCCGAGAAGGAAGGGGAGTTTCCCCGGATCTGTCGCTTGTTGGGTCCCCTGCTGGAAGAGCAGTGGCCTGACTGTGCCGTGGACCACGGTTTATGGCAACCCCGAGCTAGAGCCCACTCCTTGGCTCCGTTTCCGCAGCCAGCTTCCCCGCTCTGATACCTGGGAGCTCTGCCGCACTCAGGCACCCCCGGTCTTTCTGTGACCCCGAGGGTCCTGAGACCACACTGTCCCAGCGAGGGTTCCAACCCCCCGATTAGCCACCGGAGCAACGTCCCTCAGCGGAGCTGACTTCTAAAAGTTCCGATTTTGTGCTCCGCAGCTCTATCACTTGCTGGTAGTGGCTGATGGAGGCTCCCTCCCCCGCCATCTATCCTCCCGAATATCGCCTCGGATTCACTTCTCTGCACGTCCTACCTTCCAGAAAGTGGTCGCTTCTCTGTTCAGAGAGTTGCTGCTATTCTTTTCTTCGATCTCCTGTTGAGTTCGTAGGTGTTCAGAATGGTTTGATCCATATCTAGCTGAATTCCTGGGACCAGACGAAATTAAGGTCTCCTACTCCTCCGCCATCTTGCTCCTCAAGGAGAAAATTTTTCTTTTCTTTTCCCTTGATAATACTCCTCATTTTACATTCCTTCATAATTAAATCCATTTTTTTTTACTTTATCTCAGTGGTTCTCTGAGGCTCAGCCAACATCTTCCCTTGACCACTCTCGCCTCCACAAATCAGACGTGTGTGGTGTCATCTAATTTCACTACATTGTTTGTGGGAATTCTTAATCACAGCCTTGCCCATGAGAAATAAAGAATCGCCTTCCTCACCAAGTGAAATATATTTTCTTGATTATCTTTTCAATGCTTCCCCATCCCTACACTAGACAATCTACCTCAATTTGTGATTTTTAGAGTAGTTCTCTTCCTTACTGCAAAATAGTATCCTTCTAGAAACTATGCTTTAATCTTGCTGAATCTTAAGCACCTGAGCATAGCAAAATGAAAGGAATGAAAATTGACCTCAAAACACCTAGAACTAATAAACCAGACCCGTCTCATTACTGTACTGTTGCCATCTGTTGCCTGCCTAGCCCTGAAGACCTCTACCCACATTGAACTGGCCACCAACCTACATTTCCATTATTAAGCAGATCTTATATACCATGCTGGGTATTTTCCATTTTTCCCTTCAGATCTACTCTGCCCTCTTTTCTATCCTCCTCTGTGGACTGTCCTTCATTGACTGTAGAGTAGTGAGAAACAAGAGTATTGCCATGAAATTTCAAATTTCCAATAGTTGAAATTTTCAAGTAAAAGAGAAATACTTCTTGTACTTTATTTTGCTTTTATTTATTCTATGTCACCATTATTGGCCTGCTGTTAAACTAATTAAAGTACCGTAAACAAATCTCATGTTTAAAATGTAGGCTTACACGGGCATCCCAGGTCCCTAGAAATTCTTCACAAACTCAAGTTAAAGCAAATTTAAATGGCTACAACATGCTAGCTGTAACAAACAGCCTATAATCACTTTGATGGTACAGCATGAGATGTAATCACTTCCTTTGAGAGCTATCCCAACAACCAATGATGGAGATGTCACAAATAACACTCCCCACATATTCAGAGCTACTGCCATTTTGCACATTTTATTACATTCTAAAAATAGGAAAACTAACTCTCCTCCTTGCAATGTATTCATTCTATGCATTTTGAAAACAATGCATTAGGAAAGAAGAAATAAAGAGCCAAAGGCTTTCAGTCACTACATTTCATTGCAAGGATGGTGCCCTTTATTCAGCCAACATGTGGAGCCCTTCCCGTCTGCCAAGGACTAGGTCATTTGCTGGCCTTGCAAAAGCAGTGAACAAGAAAATGTTTCTGTTCTCATGAAGCTTACAGAAGACTGGGAAGACAGATGTTAAATAAAGCAATTAAGTATAATGTGAATGATGATATAAGGGTATATAGGATACTGTGGGAGAATTATCATGGGATCTTAACCTAGTCTATTAGTCATAACTATGATGATGATATAATTCGCCATTCAAGCTGAATACTTTTCAGAGTGAAAGGTGGTGCCAATAACAAATATGCTGGGACAACAAGAACTATCCAGGAAATCCAGGATGTAGGTCAACCTGGTCATACCTGATATTCAGCTTTTCTCACCCATAGAATAAATTCATGTAATTTTTTAAGTCTCGAGCCTAATACAATACTCTGTACACTACAGAATCTCAGCTGTATACATGTAAATGGAACATTTTAAAATCATAAACTTCCAAATAATATATAAACTCTACAAAATCCTTGCATCCTTTTTGGGGATTATGAATACATGAGATATTGTATAAAAACTTGCTTGTGTGGTTACAATGAAGAAAAAGGAAAGGAGTTCTTCCTTTTTGTCATATTTTTAGTCCCAGAGTTTCAAAGCAATTTATAAGATTCTACTGCACAGCTAATGCTATTTAGTGCATGCATATAATTTTAATGAACTCATACACAAAACAATGCATTATCAGGACAATACTGTACCAATATATTTTCCATTTGTGAGCTGGCATCCAAAGATTACCTTTATCTGAACATATTTTGCACTTTCTGGCCCCCATGCCTTTGTTTTTAAGTTATACTTCACCTGGAGAGACTTCTACATTTCCCATTTGCCTGAAAAATTCCTATTAATTTTTAAGCACCATTTCCTCACCTAAAAAAAAAAACCTTGCCCACTCCTCTTTCTGAACACATGCTATGGGAGCCAAATGGCACAGTGGAAAGAACTCTGAGAGAAATCTGTGCTCCATCACAGATGGCAATGCTGGGGCAACTCTTTACCGATCCGGGACTTCCTCTTCTTATCCATGAGAGAGAGATTAAAATAATTTGAAGTGATATTAAGAATTATTGTTCTATGTGTGGTGATGGATGCTAACTAGACTGACTGCAGTGGTCATTTTGCAATATATACATCTTTCAAATCATTATGTTGCACACCTAAAAGTAATTTAAAGTTATGTATCAATTATATCTTGATTACAAATAATAAATAAAAAAGAATTATTGCTAACTGGGTGTGTTAATGTTATTGTGGTCATGTATTTTAAGTAACATTTATCTTTTAGAGATGCTACTAAAATCTATAGATGAAATAATTTTATGTTTGGAATTTGCTTGAAAATAGTATGGAGAAGGCAGGGAGGGGGTAGCAAAGTGATACAGATAAGGCATTAATTGATAATTTTTGAACTTGCATTATGGGGTTCATAATACTATCCTGTCTGCTTTTTAATATATGTGAAATTTTCCATAATACAAAGATTTTTTAAATATTCTAAAGTTCTTTCCAGTTCTAAATCTCCATAATTCTATGTTCAATATGAATGCTATGTTCAATTAGCAATCAACTACATACTCCCTTGTGATATTTCTTATCATTTTACTATTTTTTGCTAATATTTCATATGAGTATGCCCTATTTCTTTGACTACACTAAGACATTTCTTAGACAATGGCCTAGCTTTGGTATATTTGAATTTCCTTTATTATATCTAGAAAATCAGTAAACCTACAACTGATTAATGAGAGACCCGAAGGGCCAGATTCAAATATGATTTGAAATGAATTAAGGACACAAGGTAAGACTTTTTCTGAAAAACAACCTGAGACATTTAGAGATTAATATTAACACACACCACTTGCAACTTACTACAAATGTTAAATTAAACCTTCTCTGGAAATATGTAGAGCTAATGGCTATTTTATATTATGTTCAAGAGAGATAGGTTTTATTCAAAAAAATTTTTGACTGCTTAGAGCATTTTAGAAATAAATTATGGAATTGTTCACTATATTGTGTTGGGAAAAAAATCCAAGAGTACTAATAAGCTTATTCCTCTGGAAGATGAAGAATTTAAATCAGTCTATCATTGATATTTATGTACAAACTTTGCACACAAAATATTTAGCCTGCAAGCATCTACCACTACCCCAGACAGATTCAGATCAGAAGGCCCAGTTCCTCCCCATGAATTTTAATAGAATGCACTCGCAGCTGAGGATTGGCCAGCATTTCTAAGTGATGATGAATGAGAAGACAGATGGGCCCTTGGAGTAACAGAAGGCCAAGTCTTCAAAGGTGGCCGCAGCCTACCTTCTCCGACAACATCAGCATACTCACTCTCGATCTATAACTAGGCATGCCACATCATTTTCTTCAGCAATAATGTTAGCTGATCTGACATCCTCACTGCAGACAGAAACAGGGAAGTCAATTTTCCACCGTTAGAAATTAAACATCCATTTTTATTAGAGAATCTACTTTTTTATGAAACACCATCACTTAAACCTTCCAAAGACTGCTTTTTTTTTTTTTTTAACATCATAACGTATACTCCATCCCTTTCCAAAAAAGGACTGGAAATGTGTCCCAATAAAGGTTACGTATGCAAGGAATTCAGACAAGATAACTGCACTGGGAACAGAGAGGAATCAGTGACTGTGACTGTCTATGGAATCTCCTTCTGGGCTTTGTTTCAGACAAAATAAAATACCTCTCCTGTGATCAAGTGGGAATTGCTAATTATAAGCAGCCAAAACTGAAATTAACAGATCAAAAAAATTTACTGGGAAAACATTCAAGTAATTAACATAGAATAAAAAAAAAACAATCAAGAATAAAGCCCAAAGAAAGTGTTTTGAGTACCATATCACCCAATGATTTAAATAAACACGAAAATACTTTAATTTCATAAAGCCTAAGATGTACATTTTCCACTAAAATCTCTGAAATCAGAGCATGTCCTACAATTGATGATGAATCATATTGTAATTAATAGCACTGTCTTTCTTTCTCAAGGGTACATAATATAATTGGTGCATCTCACAATTGATATCCTAGATACAATGAATTATGACATATGACCTAATGACTGTAAACTTAATGACCTAAAGGATACCAATAGGCCAAGCACTGGGTAAAGTATTTCTTGAGAGACCTTTATTTGTATTAGTTTCCTCCTCTATAAGTTACAAACTAAAGACACCGAAAAATGGTACACCCAGATGGTACCCAGTGCTGTGAGATTCATTTAAGGTAACTGGGAGGAACAAGGAGACTGAGACTGCTCTAAGCATCTTCATCAAAAATGGCATCACACAAAGTATATATATAGTGCCTTCTTCTTCCCTTAGTGATGGAATAGGAAAAACTTGGTGACCCATTTCTCATTCCAAAGAAGTCCCTTATCCACATAGCTAATATCCAGGGTCCTTCTGATATAACCCATAGTTCCTCCCAAATTTATAGGGTCCTTGCTAGAAGACATTAGTGAAAACATTCCAGCTTGATGAGCTTTTGAGCTGAGAGCTGGGTAGCCTGTACTCAACTTGTATGTGTGTAGACATCTATATCTGTATGTAGAGATAGATATACATATACACATACATATGCATATACATATGATCTTAGATATGAGCCAATTTGATTTGTGAGTTCAGAAAAACAAAGGTATGGCATCCCTTTCACTTGTCAGTGTCAAGACTGACTAGGAATATTCTCTGCAAACACTTTATAAATATTAGGGTTTATAAATACACATATGTTTCTTTCATAATAACTGTGTAAGTGCCATGGATAAATTTTTGCCCATAAAATGTTGCAAGAACTCCTGGGACTAATTAATGTCAAGTCCCTGAAATACACAGACTATAAGGAATATTGAGTCACCATCAGTGGCCCTAGAAAGTGATAGCAAAGAAATGAACAAAAATGTAAAAATATTTGTATCCAATGCTCCTTTTCCTTGATTTTAGCTTTATGCTTCCAAATGCCTGGGGAGTTGGGTATCTATATTAAATACAAATTCCCATGTTTCTCATGGGAAAACACTAAAATTGGCTGGCTGCAACATATAGCATAAATTATTTCAGGTCCAGCAAAATCAGACAGCGTATTTCTTTCAAGAGCTCTTTGACTCTTACGGTGCATTTATAAAGTTCTCTGCACTTTCAAACTTTAGTTGTTTTTTTTTGGAGGTATGAGAAAAAGAATCTAGTAATGTTAAGAACAAATACATTGAAGTTTTGAATAACAATATTACATAATTATATTACATGAACCTATTCATATTGTCACAACCAAAAAAATTAAAAAGGACAATTTCCCTGTTGTTGAAACAAGTTAATTATGAGCTAGAAAATGGGAAAAAAACATTTTAGCTTGTCTTTAAATTCCATTTTTAAATTGTTTACAAAATAACCATAATCTAACTTACTAAGTTTAAACAGTTTTTCCATTAAAAATAAGAGCTTCATAATTTTTAAATAATCAAATTTGTCTCCCAGTAATTTATGAACACCTTTTCTTTGCTCTATACTTAATATTATCATCACATACAAATCAGAAAACTGGCATGTCATGACAAAAATTTAAAAGGAAGAAAGTGAACAGAAATAATACTCATTTCTATAAGCACAAATTGGAAATAAAAACCATTTAGTAATAACATAAAGTTTAAGTGATGTCTCAACTAATTTCAAATAGTCCTTTAAAAACATACGTAACTCCAAAAAAAGTATTGCTCAAAACTCTACACTTGATCTTAGTCAAAAGGATGAGAAGCAATTCAAAACTCTAATTTGATCTTTTATAAAGTTATTTATTTTTTTTAAAGATTTTTATTTATTTATTTGACAGAGAGAGAGACACAGCAAGAGAGGGAACACAAGCAGGGGGAGTGGGGGAGGGAGAAGCAGGCTTCCCGCAGAGCGGGGAGCCCAATGTGGGACTCGATCCCAGTACCCTGGGATCACGACCTGAGCCGAAGGCAGATGCCCAATGACTGAGCCACCCAGGTGCCCCTAAAGTCATTTATATTTAAGAAAATGTGTTGTTGTTTTTTTTACTTGAGGTTGTTTTCTGAGTCCCAGGAAGTACACAGTGTCTCCTGAGACATTTTTTGATCTTTATAAATATTTCTTCCATAAGTTAGATTAAGAGTAGATAACCTCATCCATCAAAAGACGTAAGGTTCAGGTAGAAGTTTCATACACACTATTTTTTTTAATTAATTTATTTTTTTTAATTTTATTATGTTATGTTAGTCACCATACAATACATCATTGGTTTTTGATGTGGTGATCCACGATCCATTGTTTTCGTATAACACCCAGTGTTCCATGCAGTACGTGCCCTCCTTAATACTCATCACCGGGCTAACCAATCCCCCCTCCCCCATCCCCTTTAAAACCCTGTTTGTTTCTCAGAGTCCATAGTCCTTCATGGTTCATCTCTCCCTCCAATCCCCCCCCCCATTTTTCCCTTCCTTCTCCTAATGTCCTCCATGCTATTCCTTATGTTCCACAAATAAGTGAAACCATATGATAATTGACTTTCTCTGCTTGACTTATTTCACTTAGCATAAACTCCTCCAGTCCCATCCATGTTGATGTAAAAGTTGGGTATTCATCTTTCCCGATGGCTGAGTAATATTCCATTGTGTATATGGACCACATCTTCTTTATCCATTCATCTGTTGAAGGCCATCTCGGCTCTTTCCACAGTTTGGCTATTGTGGACATTGCTGCTATGAACATTGGGGTGCATATGGCCCTTCTTTTCACTACATCTGTGTCTTTGGGATAAATACCCAGGAGTGCAATTGCTGCGTCATAGAGTAGCTCTATTTTTAAATTTTTGAGGACCCTCCACACTGTTTTCCAAAGTGGCTGTACCAACTTGCATTCCCACCAACAGTGTAAGAGGGTTGCCCTCTCTCCACAACCTCTCCAACATTTGTTGTTTCTTTCCCTGTCCATTTTTGCCATTCTAACTGGTGTAAGGTGGTATCTCAGTGTGGTTTTGATTTGGATTTCCTGATAGCTGATGATGATGAACATTTTTTCATGTGTCTGTTAGCCATTTGTAGGTCTTCTTCAGAGAAGTGTCTTTTCATATCTTCTGCCCACTTTTTGACTTGATTATTTGTTTTTTGGGTGTTGAGTTTGAGAAGTTCTTTATAGATCTTGGATACCAGCCCTTTATCTGTAGTGTCATTTGCAAATATCTTCTCCCATTCTGTCGGTTGCCTCTTTGTTTTGTTGACTGTTTCCTTTGCTGTGCAGAAGCTTTTTATCTTGATGAAGTCCCAAAAGTTCATTTTTGCTTTTGTTTCACTAGCTTTTGGAGATGTATCTTGAAAGAAGTTGCTGTGGGCGATGTCAAAGAGGTTACTGCCTATGTTCTCTTCTAGGATTTTGATGGATTCCTGTCTCACATTGAGGTCTTTCATCCACTTTGAGTTTATCTTTGTGAATGGTGTTAGAGAATGGTCGAGTTTCATTCTTCTGCATGTGGCTGTCCAATTTTCCCAGCACCATTTATTGAAGAGACTGTCTTTTTTCCATTGCATGTTTTTTCCTGCTTTGTCAAAGATTATTTGACCATAGAGTTGAGGGTCCATATCCGGGTTCTCTATTCTGTTCCATTGGTCTATATGTTTGTTTTTGTGCCAGTACCATGCTGTCTTGGTGATCACAGCTTTGTAATATAGCTTGAAATCGGGCAACGTGATGCCCCCAGCTTTGTTTTTCTTTTTCAACATTTCCTTGGCGATTCGGGGTCTTTTCTGATTCCATACAAATTTTAGGATTGCTTGTTCCAGCACTTTGAAAACTGTCATTGGAATTTTGATTGGGATGGCATTGAAGGTATAGATTGCTCTGGGTAGCATAGACATTTCAACAATGTTTATTCTTCTGATCCATGAGCATGGAATATTTTTCCATCTTTTTGTGTCTTCTTCAATTTCTTTCATGAGTGTTCTGTAGTTCCTAGAGTATAGATCCTTTACCTCTTTGGTTAGGTTTATTCCGAGTTATCTTATGGTTTTTGGTGCTATTGTAAATGGAATCGTTTCTCTAATTTCTCTTTCTACAATTGCATTGTTAGTGTATAAGAAAGCAACTGATTTCTGTGCATTGATTTTGTATCCTGCCACATTACTGAATTGCTGGATGAGTTCCAGTAATTTGGGAGCGGAGTCTTTTGGGTTTTCCACATAAAGTATCATGTCGTCTGCGAAAAGAGAGAGTTTGACTTCTTCTTTGCCAATTTGAATACCTTTTATTTCTTTTTGTTGTCTGACTGCTGTTGCTAGGACTTCTACTACTATGTTGAACAATAGTGGCGAGAGTGGGCATCCTTGATGTGTTCCTGATCTTAAGGGAAAGGCTCTCAGCTTTTTCCCATTGAGGATGATATTCACTGTGGGTTTTTCATAGATGGATTTTATGAGCTTGAGGAATGTTCCCTCTATCCCTATACTCTGGAGAGTTTTAATCAGGAAAGAATGTTGTATTTTGTCAAATGCTTTTTCTGCATCAATTGAGAGGACCATATGGTTCTTCTCCCTCTTCTTATTAATGTGTTCTATCACACTGATTGATTTGCGAATGTTGAACCACCCTTGCATCCCGGGGATAAATCCCACTTGGTCGTGGTGGATGATCCTTTTAATGTATTGTTGGATCCTATTAGCTAGGATTTTGTTGAGGATTTTGGAATCCATATTCATCAGGGATATCGGTCTGAAATTCTCCTTTTTGATGGGGTCTTTGCCTGGTTTGGGGATTAAGGTAATGCTGGCTTCATAGAATGAGTTTGGAAGTTTTCCTTCTGTTTCTATTTTTTGAAACAGCTTCAGGAGAATAGGTATTATTTCTTCTTTGAATGTTTGGTAGAATTCCCCAGGGAATCCATCAGGCCCTGGACTCTTGTTTTTTGGGAGGTTTTTGATCACTGCTTCCATCTCGTTACTGGTTATTGGCCTATTCAGGTTGTCAGTTTCTTCCTGTTTCAGTCTTGGCAGCTTATAGGTTTCCAGGAAGGCCTCCATTTCATCCAGATTGCTCAGTTTATTGGCATATAGTTGTTGATAATAATTTCTAATAATTGTTTCTATTTCCTTGGTGTTAGTCATGATCTCTCCCCTTTCATTCATATTTTATTAATTTGGGTCCTTTCTCTTTTCTTTTGGATAAGTCTGGCCAATGGTTTATCAATCTTATTAATTCTTTCAAAGAACCAACTTCTAGTTTCGTTGATCTGATCTACTGTGTTTCTGGTTTCTAATTCATTGATTTCTGCTCTAATTTTAATTATTTCTCTTCTAATGCATGGCTTAGGCTTCATTTGTTGCTTTTTCTCTAGTTCTTTAAGGTGTAGAGTTAGTTGGTGAATTCTGGATTTTTCTATTTTTTTGAGTGAGGCTTGGATGGCTATGTATTTCCCCCTTAGGACTGCCTTTGCAGTATCCCATAGGTTTTGGACCGATATGTTTTCATTCTCATTGATTTCCATGAATTGTTTAAGTTCTTCTTTGATTTCTTGGTTGACCCAAACATTCTTGAGCAGAGTGGTCTTTAGCTTCCAAGTGTTTGAATTGCTGCCAAATTTTTTCTTGTGATTGAGTTCCAGTTTTAGAGCATTGTGGTCTGAGAATATGCAGGGAATAATCTCAATCTTCTGGTATTGGTTGAGACCTGATTTGTGACCCAGTATATGGTCTATTCTGGAGAAAGTTCCATGTGCTCTCGAGAAGAATGAGTATTCTGTTGTTCTGGGGTGGAATGTTCTGTAAATATCTATGAGGTCCATCTGGTCCAATGTATCATTCAAAGCTCTTGTTTCCTTGTTGATTTTCTGCTTAGATGATCTGTCCATTGCTGAGAGTGGAGTATTGAGGTCTCCTACAATTAACGTATTGTTATCAATATGACTCTATTTTGGTTAACAGTTGGCTTATATAGATGGCTGCTCCCATGTTGGGGGCATAGATATTTACAGTTGTTAGATCTTCTTGTTGGATAGACCCTGTAAGAATGATATAGTGTCCTTCTGTGTCTCTACTTACAGACTTTAGTTTAAAATCTAATTTGTCTGATATAAGAATTGCTACCCCAGCTTTCTTTTGAGGTCCGCTGGCATGGAAGATGGATCTCCATCCCTTCACTTTCAGTCTGGATGTATCTTTAGGTTCAAAATGAGTCTCTTGTACACAGCCTATAGATGGGTACTGTCTTTCTATCCAATCTGCAACCCTGTGCCGTTTTATGGGAGCATTTAGGCCATTCACGTTGAGAGTGATTATTGAAAGATATGAATTAATTGTCATCATGTTGCCTGTGAAGGCGTTGTTTTTATAGATTGTTCCTGTAAATTTCTGTTGTATATCACTCTTGGGGTCTTTCTCCTTTTATAGAATCCCCCTTAATATTTCTTGCAGGGCCGGCTTAGTGGTCACATATTCTTTCAGTTTCTGCCAGTCGTGGAAGCTCTGCATCTCTCCATCCATTCTAAATGAAAGCCTTGCTGGATAAAGTATTCTTGGCTGCATGTTCTTCTCATTTTGTACCCTGAATGTGTCTTGCCAGGCCTTTCTGGCTAGCCAGGTCTCTGTGGATAGGTCTGACATTATTCTGATGTTCCTCCCTCTGTACGTAAGGAATCTCTTCCCCCTAACTGCCCTTAAGATGGTTTCCTTGGTTCTAAGATTTGCAAGTTTTACTATTACATGCCAGGGTGTTGGCCTGTTTTCCTTGATCTTAGAAGGGGTCCTCTCTGCCTCTAGGACTCGAATGTTTGTTTCATTCCCCAGATTAGGGAAGTTCTCAGCTACGATTTGCTCAAATACATCTTCTAGTCCTCTCTCTCTCTCCACTCCCTCCGGGATTCCAATTATTCTGACATTGGAACGCTTCATGGTGTCACTTATTTCTCTGATTCTATTTTCATGGATTCTGAGTTGTTTTTCCCTGGCCTCCTCTTTTCCCTTTTTATCTATTATATTGTCTTCCAGGTCGCTTATTCTCTCTTCTGCCTCAGTTACCCTAGCTGTTAGATTATCTAGATTGGGTTGGATCTCATTGATAGCATTTTTAAGTTCTGCCAATTCACCTTTCATTTCTGCCCTCAGAGACTCTATGTTGCCATTAATTGATTTCTCCATTCTAGCCATTGTCTTCACAATTGCTAGCCTGAATTCCATCTCCGACATCTTGGTTATATCTGCATCCATTTGTAAATCTGCAGCATAAGTCATAATCTCTGAGTTTTTTCTATTTTGGGGGCTCCTCCTCCTAGTCATTCTGTTGATGGGTGTTTGAGGGAATGTATAGAGTCCAGATTATTGACCAGAACCCAAGCAAGATGCCCCTGTTTTCTTGGGACCTTAGGGATGCTGGCCTCTTGTTTTCCCAGCCTGTCTTCTGTGGGAGGGGCCTGCCGCGCTGTTACTCAGGCAACCCTGTTTGGGCGGAGTTGCCCTGTGCCCCTGTGGCAGGGGATGGGCTCAGTGGGAATCAGTTTTGGGGGCTTTTTTATCTGGCAGCTTTCCCTGGCGGCTTTCCACGTCTCCTCTGCGAGTCAGAGCAGAAGAGACCGTTTCCAACCCTCTGCCTCAGAGCAGAGAGATCGCAGTCTTATTCTTCGGTGAGCTCTCCAGGTCACACCGTCTCCGTTTCTGTCCGTGCTGCTATAAACTGCAGTGTCCTGGGTTGTGCGCCCCTCTGCAGCGCTCCCAGTCCCGCCTCCAGGTCGGAGCACGTCTCTGCCCTTTGTGCTTCTAAAACCGCCAGCCGCTCCCAGTTTGCGCGCACGCAACCCCGCCGCTCCGGGTTTCCGTCCCGGGGGCTGCAGTTCGCAGGCGTGACCCCGCCGCTCTGGGTTTCCACCCCGGGGGCTGCCCTAAAGTCCTTTCCCCGCCACTACCGGTCTGCAAGTCTGCGCCCCATCCGCAGGGCGCAAGGCTGTCGCTCAACGGTGGTGTAGGATCCCCACGGCCAGGCACCCTCCCGCTGCCGTTTATCCTCCGATATCTGCCCGCGGAATCACAGCTCCCCGCTTGGTACCTCAAAACCAACCGCCTGCGATATTCTGTTGTAGAGATCCAGATCTTCTTACATCTCAGGCTGGTTTCGTGGGTGCTCAGAGTGGTCTGGTAGACATCCAGGTCAATTCCGGGGACCAGTTGAAATAGGGTCCCCTACTCCTCCGCCATCTTTCCCCCTCCCCAACATACACACTATTTTGAGTTGTTTCTAAAACTTGTAAAATGAGCTGATAAAAATTCTTAAGGAAATATTGCTTTTGGCATAATGATTTTAAAGCACACAAAATATGTAGTCATTATTCAATAATTTTTTAAGAAGGGGAAAATGGCAATATTTCAAACCTTGGAAATATAAAAAACTTATTCTTAAAGGAAAATTATAATTCTCATGTCTTTAGTCTTTCTTTTTTTTTATTATGTTATGTTAATCACCATACATTACACCATTAGTTTTTGATGTAGTGTTTTTAGTCTCTTTCTTTGACACTCTTTTCAACTAAAGATTCTAATAGAACACCAATTTTATTTTCACTAGCAAATTTAAGCTTTCCCCATTTCTTTTCGTTCAAAATTAGTCCACTTATTTCATGCATAACAATGAAATTTTTAGGGGCACCTGGGTGGCTCAATTGGTTAAGCATCTGCCTTAACCAGCATCTGACTGGCTCAGATCATGATCCCAGGGTCCTGGGATCGAGTCCCACATTGGGCTCCCTGCTCAGCGGGGAGCCTGCTTCTCCCTCTCCCTCTGCCTGCCTCTCTGCCTACTTGTGCTCTCTCTCTGTCAGATAAATAAAATCTTTAAAAAAAAAAAAAAAAGAATAAAGGAGAACAAAACTTTCTTTTAAAAAAATGAAATTTTTAGTATCCAGTTTAAAATTTTTGTTTAATTCCTGAATATTAGCTGACATTAATTTGGTAGCTCAATTTGACATCTCTAAAGGAGTAGTTGCACATGCAAAGCATTCAAAGAATTATTTAAGTATGGTACAGAAATCACACATTTACCTGATAAGAGCTTTTTCTCCAAAGTATTCTCCTTTCTGCAGTGTTTTTATCAGTTGTGGTTGATCATGGCCCTCTGTGCTCTGGGTGACTTTTACCTAAATGATGTTAAACAATTAAAAAGAGAGGGGAAAAAAGAAAAAAATGAGAATCTGAACACATATCCATTCAACCAGACCCTTTGGATCTATAAAAATTTGACTGAAATAAGGAAATAGACAAGCCTTTGCTTTAACTTTGTAGTAGTTAGGACAATCTTGCTACAGCCAACTCATTTGGAGGGACCAAGAAATCCTGTGATTTAACACAACCAAATGACTCCCCATCTGTTAAGAGAAAGATTCTCCATTCAAATCCTACCTTTCAAAGTTAAAATTTTTTATGTGAACCCAGTGATTCCTTCCTAGAGATATTCGAGACAGATAATAATGGTCTTGTAGGAACTTCCATTATTTCAAAATCCAAGGAGAGTTGACAAATTAATCAAGAATAAGACTAAGTGGGCGCCTGGGTGGCTCAGTTGGTTAAGCGACTGCCTTCGGCTCAGGTCATGATCCTGGAGTCCCTGGATCGAGTCCCGCATCGGGCTTCCTGCTCGGCAGGGAGTCTGCTTCGTCCTCTGACCCTATCCCCTCTCAGGTGTTCTCTCTCTCATTCTCTCTCTCTCAAATAAATAAATAAAATCTTTAAAAAAAAAAAAAAAGAATAAGGCTAAGTATCAGGAGTTTTGAATCTGGTGTCCATGATTGACTTGTTAAATCCCTTTACCCTCTAAAACTGGATGCAAAATATGGATTTGGAGAAGGGTCATAACTTTCATGGGTGTCTCAGTGTGACCCATGGCCCAGGAGAGTTTAAGAATTCCCACGGCAGAACCGAACAAAAACTTCAATATTTCTGTTTGTGGCTAGAATTACGCCAATTCAACATGATAACGAGGGTTGCTTTGTGTTGGTTAGACATTCTGATTAGCATTTACAGAAGTTGCAATGAATTAAAATTTTAAAAAACAATAAATGTAATTTGTTTATTAGTCAGAATGCTTTCAAAGCATGGGGTCCAGGTTGGGGAGAAATGATAAAAAGTGTTTCTGAGTGTTGAAGAGTTTCTGAGGTTTGAAACTATTTTGTTAATCTTGTTTTCCTTCACTGGGTGCCCAGGTCAAAGTTCAACCACAAGTCAATTTACAAAGGGTAGTGCCTGACTCTGATGACAAACTTTTCCATGGAAGAAAGAACATCTGTAAAATCCAGGCAGGTTATGGATGCAGGTGCTCAAGTTTCACTCTGTCATTCAATATTCCACTAATGCCTTTTATCTCTGAGGAACATTGTAGACAGTCAACATAGCAACAACTGGTAACATGTTATCCACTCAGTACCTAAGTAAAGAAAAAGATCTACTGTATATATACTGGCATAATATTTTCCTCAGCATCTAAACCAACTTGCGCTATGATATATGAATTGAAGTTTGGAACCATATCGTTCTATAGCTTCATGGCTGGCCACTGTTGTCCTCAACTGCCAAGTTCATTCTCCCCACACTTGTCACATCCATTGGATGGAAATATTTTCCAGCCTGATCTTGGACCCTTGGGCTGATTGAGAATCTCAGATAAAAGGGATCTTAGAAAGAATCTAGTTATTTTATGCACAATGAAGAGAGGTCCAAAGAAAGTCAAGCAACATGCCTAGGATCACTAAGAAAGTTACTGTCTCAGCTAGTACCCATCACAGGTCTCTTGCACCCCCAAACTCGGTGTTCAGACCAAACCTCACAGGACTCTTCTGAACAGAAGCTCCTTCACCTGTTCAATGCAGAGATTTTCCATAGCATTAGTTTCCAAACTAATGGGAACTGACCTTTTGATTTACTTTAAGTAAGCTGTAATTAATATTTACCTTTCCTTTTGCTAAGATGAAGAAAGTACTTCCTTCCTCGCCCTCTCTAATAATGTAATCTCCTTTGTCATAGTATTCCTATTGGGATGAGAGAGAAAGAAAAGGTTAAATCCAGTGGAGACATATAGATGAAAGCATAAATGAAATTGAACTCTTCTTGTCTCTGAAATGAGCATTCCATGCCTCTTTCTTTTATTTGTTGTTTACTGTCACTGTAATCTTCTTGAACATTGCAGTCATAAGCTGTAGAAAAAGTACGGAGACTTTTGTTTTATTACGTGCATTTACATTTATCTTTCCCAGAGAAAATTCACCTGAAAGACTGACTTTCAGGCATGGAAACTAAAGAACATGAAGAGAAATGAGAGCAAAACAATAATCACTGATATACAGGGGAGCTTTCACCTAAATAATCTAAATACAAGCTGTTCAGTGATCTGTAACAGTCTGAAACCGGGTCTAGAGTTTAGAAAAAGATTATCTAATACATTGAAAATATTAGCCCTAGTGGACAGTAGGAATATCAGCCTCAATTTCTAATTCCCTGAAGAGCAAATGCTGGGAAAATCCTACCTACATAGTAAGTAGCTCTTGCATATGGATTCTTTTAAAAAATTTATCATCATAAAAGATCAACATTAGAACTTTTCACATGTAAATTCCGTTCTTCCACGTAGGTTTATCCTCATGAAATCTCAAATTGTCACTTATTTCTTTGTTTCCCTCATATATGTGTCTGTAATCAGAGAATTCTTGGGAAGGGAAAAGTAATTCATACATTTGTCAGACCAAAAGAGCAATTCAGTCTCTTAGAAAACAAAAGATGGATTAAACTGTCCACCTCTACTTCACTTTAACATTATCTCAAAGTCAGAGAACCAAAATGGATCTCTTAATTATTTATACAAATAAAAATGGGCCTGTTTAATTTATTTAAAAAGGCATAATTAACAACATAATAGCTCTCTCTTATTTTTCTTTTAGATTTGAAAATAAAATCCAAACAAAACTACTTTTGTGTCTGCTGTATTCCAATACCCTTTTTGGTCATTTATGCTTAAAACCTATTTACATTTTTGAAATAAATATGACTCCTAATACAAATAAACATACCCTTTATTTACAGAGCACTATGTACATTTTGTAAGACATTTCAACATCTCATGGAAAGGAGCATAATATCTTAGGGGAGAAAGTCCTTTGAAGCCAAACAGATGTAGATTCAAATCCCAATTCTGCTTTGAATTTCACATCCATCAACCCATAAAGTTCAAATAAGAACATTTACCTTCAAAGATTTAGAGAAGCATATTAGTTTTCTATTGCTGCTGTAGCAAATAACCACACATTTCTTAGTGGCTTCCAACAACACCCATTTATTATCTCACAGTTTCTGTGTGTCAAAGTCCAGGGTCACCTGGATTTTTCTCAAGGGTCTCCCAAGACTGAACTCAAAGTGTCAGGCAGGCTGTGTTCCCTTCTGGAGGCTCTGGGGGAAAAGCTACTTTCAAGCTTAATCAGGCTGTTGGCAGATTTCAGTTTCTAGGATAAGGTCTCATTTCCATGCTGGCTGTCAGCCCCTTAGTTCCTAGAGACCTCTCTGAGGTCCTTGCACAGAGCCCCTGTGCTTCATAACCAATAATGGCTCATCAAATTCTGCTTAGACTTGAAAGCTCCCTGACTTCCACTTCTCCTGCATCTCTCTGACTCCAGCCAGAGAAAATTCTCTGCTTTTAAGGGCTCATGTAATTATATTCATCCCACCTAGATAATCCAGAATAGGCTCCTTATTTTAAGGTCCTGAACCTTAATTATATCTGCCCAGTCTCTTTGGCCATGTAACATAACATATTCACAACATTCCAGGGATTAGGACATTTTTGGGGGGTCCATTCTGCCTACCACAATAAGCCAATTAAAGACCATGTTTTGATGCATTAAAAGCACCTGAAACACAGTAAATACTCAATTAATGATTGCCATGTTGAGGAGGAAGATGATTATGGTTTGCTTAACTATTACTTAAATTTTCTATGCCTCAGTTTACTTTTCTATTGAATTAAAATGGCGACCTACCACACCTAATGTTGAGATAGTGTATCTAAAGCATCTGATAGCACATTTGATAAACACTGGGCACCTGGTGACTCTGAATTCCTGTGAAAGAGACTGTAAGCTGGTCATCAAAGACTTCCACATTATACATGGCTGTCCAGGTTGATTGCACTCCCCAGCCTCCCTGTTAGTTGTAGCATGTGATTAAATTCTAGCTAAAAGAACCTGAGCTGAAGTGATGGGTGCCTTCTCCAGGCAAGGTCCATGAGCTGTTTCAGGCATGTGTCTTCATAGAGAGATCTTGGGAGAGGGATCATCTAGACCTTAGCTTGAGTTCCTGAATGACTCCATGTAGCCACCTGGGACTACCTTCCCTGGACTGTTATGTAAGCAAGAGACAAACCTCTACTTTATTTGGAAAATGATATTTTTAGTTTCTTTTATCCCAGTTTGCTTACTCCAACTCTCTATTCTCTCCTGTTTTATCTTTATCACAAACATTCGCCACATAGAAGCTTAATTTTACAGTTGAGATGACTATGAGCCTTGGTGTTTGAGTGACCCCACTACACAGTTCAGCATTTTCATTATGTAGCTACCATTCAATTCTCTTTCACTGGGACTGCTGGTGTCCTGTTAGATGTCCCTGTTACAGTCTGTTCTATAGTCTCTCCTGTTCCCACCCCAATCTCAGTCCCCACTACCTACATGGAACAGAAAGAACATGGAGAATTTCCGAAGCGCTGGTAGGCTGTTCTTCAGTTATTATAAAGCCTTCGGTGTGTGCAGATGCGTGGCTTTAATTCCTGTCAGTCAGAGAGGCTAAAGGGAAGCTTGAAAGGGAACACTGAGAAAGAGCTTTATTGTTTCTTAAGGGGCAAACTTCCTAGTGGTATTTTTCCTAGGGATGGTTCTTTGTCACCCAAAACCATGGGAGGAAGATAAATAATACCTCCCAGTGGGTTGACAGTAACTTCACAGATCAGAAAAGGCTGTGGATGTAGGTCAGACCAAAAATATATAGTGGTAAGTACAGGCTATGATGCTAGACTGGCCAGTGTTTGTCAACTGGGGAGTGAAGCCAGTCTAGCCAGGGTGGTCACCAAGACCAAAAAGAGAAATGCAAACAGTGTGGTTATTGTCCTGTGGTTACACTGCAAAGGAGTCCCTTATAGGACCAAGAAGCCATAGACCCTATCCTCTGGAGCAATGATTTTCAAGCATTTTTTACTCTGAGAGTAAAAAATGCATTTTACACGTACACCCAAATATACCTACTCAAGCATGCACACATATAAACATTTTATAAAACTGAAACATATTTAAATAATACTTATACTTACTACTCTGATATTTTAAAAAATGTTCCTCCAAATTAATTTCCTGATCTACTAATGAATTGTGACCCAGAGTCTGAAAAAGATATTTTAAAAGAAGATGTGTGGAAACCCTGAGAGTAGTTACTTGGTATATAGCAAAAGGGAAAACTAAGGGAATCGATCCCAGGGCAGACTAAGAGGTAGAGGTCAGAAGAAAACTATACAAACAGCAGTAGCTAAAGATACAAAGAGCTGTAAAGAAAATGCTCAGTCTGTGATATCTAGAAAATGCTAGAGCCTGAATGCCTATAAATAGTATGTATAAAACCAGAAGAAAACCCCAAGGTGATGGAGAACAAAGACCAAGAAGCAAGCCCACAGCTTCCTTAAAGTCTTTAGTGTGTGGCTAGAAATCTTCATTACAAAGAAGTATTGATGATACACAATCAGATGTGTGATACACACACATGTGCGCGTGCACGCACACACACTCCTGGAATCATGTGACTATGCACCTAAGTTGGTTGTTTAAAAAACTGTATACAATTATTTGGGTTGTTACCAACAATTTTTTGTTTGACCAAGTATGGTAGTTAAACACCTTAGAAATTTTAAAGCAAATACATCTGGATCAGGTGGACCCTCATCAACCATTCAGGCAAAATTTAGTATCTGATTGCTTATTTCCAAGGAACTAGAGCCTACAAAATGAAAACCAACAGAAATCCCTCTAACTTGGGTGAGCCAACTGTTTAGAATTCTGCAACTGAAACGTTGAAAGAGCCTGTGGAGATCTGGCCTACACACCCTTATTTTGTAGATGAGGAAACCCTGATGTCTACCATAATTAATTGACAGCTGCTAGTGACAGAGCTTGACCATAAACACTGATCTCCACACTTTGGACTAGTGAACTTTCTATGACACCTAGCTGCCCCACCTTTAGCTAACTGGTCCATAGGCAAAATCCACAATTATCTCAACTTTCTTATGACTTTGGATGTAATCATTAAAATGAGAAAACACTCTGGCTTATGCAGGTGTTAGCAGGAACTATAAGAAAGAGAACTAGATTTTTAAAAAATTATGAAAAATGGAAAATTCCTGAATAAAGAGACAGACTATAGCAAACTCTAAATATATGTATTCTATTCATAACTTTAAACTAGTGCTTCTCAAATTCTAATAAGCGTAACAATCGCATCAAGTGTTGAAGTGTGCATTTCTGGGCCGATACCCCAGAGTTTCTGATTCAGTAAGTGCGAGGTGGTACCTGGGCATCTGCCTTTCAAGCAGCACCACAGGTGATGTGGGTAAGGGCAACAACCTTCCACAGGACCCCACCCCTACCCCATTCCTACTATGCCTCCAGTTTCATGAAAGATGGCATGTCAGAGTCATAGGGCAGAGAGTCACTGGGTCACGTACCAAAGCTCTGTAACAAAGAGTGAGGTGACGTTTTGGTCAACCACCGTCAAATCCCGTGCTTCCTGTGTGTGGGAACAGAAACTCTACCCACTTTGTGCTCCATACTGCACAACTGCAGAATTCACATGATCATTTTCATTACCATTAACACTTACACTACATTCGGAATCTGTATCATGCTTCGTGATGTTCACTAGTTAACCCTTGAATGTGTTGGTACTGCTTTCCCATCAGAACACAAGAAAAGGCTTAAAGGGGATGTCTCTGCCTCTAGAACTGCATGTGCTGGGTGATCTAAGCTAAAGCAAGAAATGCTATCAGAATACTGAGCAATTGGAGCCATGGGTCTAGATGTTCAGGAGTCAGAGTCTTCACAAAACACTCCAGATCAACGGCTTGGTGACGGGAAATTCCGGTATCCCTTCCCCGCCCCCGCACAAAAATTAAAAACCTCCCAAATCAGTTCCTAAGCAGCATGCCAGATTCAGCCTGTTTTTCTCAAAGACTATGGAGCCAGTTTGCGGGATGGGACAGCTGGTCCTGGAACTCAGCGGGCGTTCTGTTGTAACTCCAATGCATTAGTGATTGGCTGTTGTCAGGACCCTGTTGATGGGTCATTAGTCCAAGCTATGCTGGTAAATTATGTGCTTTTCTTAGCGCTACATAGATCCCATTACTCCCTTGCTAATCACTTTTGCATTGGAGACTTTTCACGTGCTATAGAGACACATTTGTTTGCCAGGTTTGAATAAAGGGCCCTTTATAAACTGTGCTGCTGTCTGCAAATGCTGAGATATAATAAAGCCTTTCTAGGGTGTTTTAAAAGATGAGAACTTCCAAACTCAAACTGTGTGTTAATTAATACTGGATTTGAGCCTCCATCTACATATTCTGTAGCTATTGCCTGTGGCTGCAATAAATATGTCTAATTTACCATTTATTTTTAATGATACTAAATTTTAATATTTGCTGTCAGCATGGAATTCCCCTCTGGTGAATCTACTCCATTAGTATTATATTAAAAACAGATTTCCTCAGTTAACAAAAAAAAATATAGGGCTACCCCAGCTTTAAAACACACACACACACACTCTCAGAAATTAGGATGAATTATTAATTTGTAACATCTGTGACTGGGTTATGTTACGTTGGGAAAATCCCAAGAGATGCAGGGCAAGCAGTCCTCTTGAAAATGACTTCATATCTGAACACTCTGGGGACACAAGGCCAGGCACTGTGTCATCATGGCCTGTCCTTGATAAACTGCTGGATAGGTTCCATGAATTGTAAATGGAAACATTACTGGTGTCACTTACACTTAAGGATAAAATGGTCAGTGCTCCTTCTCAACAGATATTAGTTTACATTGTATATTGTGATTGACAGAGGCATGAATCTGTCAACAATCAGTCTTGGAGGGATTTTTATATCTCCCACCGAGAATAGCTTTATAAAAGCTTAAAGTTGGCATGTAACTTCTTTACTATTCCTTACCTCCTTCAAATTCCATAAAAGCCATTTTGGTTTCCCCCCAACAAAAATCAGAGAGAAATTACTTACGTTGAATTTTAATCTCTGAAATCTGAAGAGGTTTTCATATAATGCATATCATTAGAATCTAAGGTACATGTTATAAAAGCTTTATTCACAAAAAGACTTGACTAGTCTTGGACTAGAACCAACCATCTGGGTGATCAGCCTCGTATGAGTTTTTGAACACATTCCAATATGCGGTCTCCCCAAGTCCATGTGAGGTGGTCTAAGGTTTTTCACAACAGAAAAAGGCTCCTGGTCTCTGTAAACTGGCGACCTACCCTCTTTTCCTTGTTATTCATTTACAGTGCTAATAACAACTAGATGCTACAGTCTTTTAATGAAATGTATTTTTTCCTTTATAATTTCTTACCACTTCCAAGCAGTCAATGATCTTGGTTAGTTTATCTTCAGGTAAATTCTTCAGCAAGGATACACTTCAAAATTAAAAAGAAACCTTTAGTTATCGTCCTGAATTAAACTATAAATATGCACCTATATGTAGTTCAAAAAAACTTTACCTTCATCTAAAAAAATATAATGCACTTAATTTTTCCAAAGTAAACCTCCAAAATATGTAACACATAAACAACTGAATTTCAAATGCACTGAAATTATAAAACCACATGTAATCACAGATATTTATCATAGGCAAATACATAAAGATAGTAAGATGCCATAAAGAGAAAAAAACCAAATTTTTTCGGTTTGGGGAAAAAAAAAAACATTTTATATTTGTTGTTGGTTTTCAGAGTGAATCACATCCAGAAATGTGTTTCCCTCCACATCTCACTATCTCTTTTTTTAACATGAGTGAGGAGCTCTGCTTCCAGAGGAGGATCAGATTTTCATCTAAATCCTTGTAATTAAGTAAAGGCTGAATCCAGGGGGGAATGTAGGAATTAGCATGGAAATTATCTTTGATTATTAGTCATACTATACTGACTTTTAAAATTAATGGTAGCCAGGGGCATGTAATTGGAACATTTTTACAGATAATAATGACACGCAAAGAATGAAATAGAATACAGGAAATTATTATTTGAAAAAAAAAATCAGGGGCGCCTGGGTGGCTCAGTCAGTTAAGTGTCTGGCTTCAGCTCAGGTCATGATCCCAGGGTGCTGGGATTGAACCCCAGGTCTTCATCCATCCCCATCTATCCAGCTCCCTGCTCAGCGGGGTGTTGGCTTCTCCCTCTCCCTCTGCCCTTCCCCCCGACCCCGCTCATGTTCACACTCTCTCAAATAAATAAAATCTTTAAAAAAAAATCACTATGGACTCTGAGAAACAAACTGAGGGTTCTGGAGGGGAGAGGGTTGGGGGGGATGGGTTAGCCCGGTGATGGGTATTGAGGAGGGCACATACTACATGGAGCACTGGGTGTTGTACGGAACAATGAGTCGTGGATCACTACATCGAAAACTAATGATGTATTGTATGGTGACTAACATAACATAATAAAATAAAATTTAAAAAAATAATAATAAAAATCAGAAATTCCACTCAGTATGATTAACCAAATGATTAAATTATTCTTTTAGAGAAATTTCTCTTCTACCTTACCCACTTTTACTCAGGACTGTTGATATAATTTCTATAAGATAAATACTTCTTTCGTACCATCTAAAATTTGACACTTCTAAGGAAAAAAATGATGCTACTCCAAAAATACATGGTTGGATCTAATTTTTGAAAAGATAGCCAGCTCTACACTGACTCTTGCATGTGCACACAAGGAGGCACATAGCCAGGAGACATAGATGAGAATGTTCATAACAGAATCATCTGTAATTGCGGAACACTAGAGCACGCCCCAATTGGAGAACAGCTAAACACACTGTAGTAGAGTCAGATAACCAAACTCTACAACAGGAGAAATGGCTGAACTAACCAGATGGATGAAATAGTAAAAAATACTGAGTAAAAAACTGAGTCACAAAAGTAACACCATTTGCTTTTTTTTTTAAGTTCAAAAATAGGTTAAATCAAAGTATAGTATAGAAGCTATATAAGCTTCAGTATATAGACCACTCCCAAGAAGAGGCACGTGGGAGGCTGGGAAATGAATGGGGAGCATGTGAGAACAACAATCAAAGTTGTTAATGTTCCAATTGTTAGGCTGGGCAGTAAGTAGCTTGATGACGCTCATTTTGTTATTACGTTTTATAATTTACATATGTACTATATACTTTTTATACATATATTACATACTTCAGAATAAAAAGATAAATGGAAAAAGAGCTTACTGTGTATTATGAAACAAAGAGAAATGTCTTTCTCTAATCTACCTTCCTATGAATGAAAAGGTAAAAGGTAACCAAAACTTGTCATTAACATACGCTCATTGTGAAAGTTCTGCTTCTGGTCCAAACTGGGATCTATAATGTTGGTGAAAATTCTCTCCTATAAACCTGTCACCCTTGGGGATTAGTGAGTAAATTGATAAGAGGAAAAATCTTTAGTCTGTTTCCCTTCCATAAAGAAAGAGATAAGTTTTTTCTGGGTTGCCACTGAACCCACGATGTTTAGGGCCTGGCAATAAGGAGGGGGAGACGAACCATGAGAGAAGATGGACTCTGAAAAACAAACTGAGGGTTCTAGAGGAGAGGGGGGTGGGAGGATGGGTTAGCCTGGTGATGGGTATTAAAGAGGGCACGTACTGAATGGAGCACTGGGTGTTATACACAAACAATGAATCATGGAACACTACATCAAAAACTAATGATGTAATGTATGGGGATTAACATAACAATAAAAAATTTTAAAAAAAGAACTTGTTAAATGAATGCATGAATGAGATAACAAAAGGAAGAAGAAAGGAAAGAAGGTTTATGTACTAGTAAATTCTCTGAGCTCCTTCTACTAAGACAGAACACTCTAGACTCCAAGGGAATGAAATGCAATATCTAGTGGCTCAAGTTTTATCTCACGCATTCAGATGCAATTCACAAGCACTGGTTGATTTATTTATCCCCTCTTGGTCCTTGCATGAGTGTAGTTCATTCGCTTTTAGTGCTGGTCTGTGTTGCTCAGTTGTTGGATTTTTAGACTACCTAGACCCGGGTAGGCCCCACAGCACGTTAGCTGAGGTGCTGGTTTGCATTTCAGTAAGGCACTTGCTTATCGCTATGGTAGCTTTTTGCCAGGAGTCACTGTTATCTCTGGGAGGGCAAATCAGCAAGATTCTATAGGAAAACCCTTAATACCTACAATGTTCTATTGATTAACAATGTGTTTATTCACTATTTATTGAGTCCTTAGTATATACGAGGCACTGTACAGCTCTGAAATCATTGACTTTGCAGGCTAGTTATGCAAGATAAACTCACTATATCTAAAAAGAGCTTACAATTATTATTATTGTTATTATTATCACTTACCTTAGGTAACATTTCATTACAGTATGTTCTACGGCTTTAAGATTGTCAAATCTCTCACAAAGAAACACAGAAATAGTTTAAAGAACTTACATTCCCCAAAAAATATCTTTTTATATTCATAACTGGATTTTTCAGTGAGATAGGTATTTGTTTCTCTATGAATTGATGCATCCAAATTTTGGGCAGGGGTACAAAATAGCTCACAAAATTTGTTCCAAGGATCCGTGTCATCATGACAAGCATAGTAACATTTCTGGCAAGTTAATTGGTACAAATAATAATAATTTAGAAGATGAGGTGGTTATACAAATGAGACAAAATGTCTCAGGTAAAGCAATTAAAGATAGTAAAATAAATTAATTTTAATATTATTCTAATCAAGGCATTATTAGGAAGATTATCTTTTGCTATCCACTTCCAAATTATAGGATGTCTTTCAAAGTCAACTGAGCAACTCAGGTGAATATTTTAGGATTTTTTTGCACATTCTTCTACACTGCATACAATGACTCTGTCAATACAAGGGCAAAATCAGTGAAAGGAATAAATCAGTGTGCAAGACTAACTGGAATTAAATGTAATTTTTTTACATAGTGGAATTTACTGCAAGGGAATACTTTTGTTCCTGTGGTTTAGTCATGTGGAAAATGCTTAAATGAGAAAAGCTATAGTAAAATAATTATTGTGATAAAACCAACATATCCACAATAACACTACACCATCTTCTACTCTTTCCACCAATGTGTTATTCTTACCTTCTGAGGAAGTTTCTGTACTGTTCATCTCTAGCTTGAGCTGTCCTTCTCATTATATTCTGGAATACCTCTCGATCTAGTGCCCAAGTTTTAACATTGGTAATAGCTTTAGAAAAATCAAGAAAATAATAAAATATTGTTTAGCCCCACATTAAGAAAACATTCCAAAATATTAATCAATAAATTTTTCATATATTCTCATAAAATGATATTTCTTGGAAAATGCATTATTTAACATGCAAATGGAAGGAAGTGGTGACATAAATAGTGGGTAATTTTATAAAATCATCTTTGGCTTTGAAATGAACCATGATTTGGAAGTGAGTAGCAAAAGATTTCCTCTCTAATTATGTTTTGCTTAGGATGATATCAAAATTAGTTTGCAATTCCTAATTACATACTACATCATCAGGATGTATTTCAGATTTGTGCTGTGATACAAGAGAAAACCAGCAGCTTGTAGCTAGATCAGAGAGTGAAGAATTCACAAGTTGATAACTGGAAGTTAAAGATCTCTCAGTGTATGAGTATGTTTTTATGTCTTTTTATGTTGTTCAGACATTGTAGCTAATGAGAGCTAATATATTTTAAGGATCTCTATGGTTACTTTTGTATAAAGTGCATACAAATCATTTTCGTAGAGATTATGCAAGACAGCTTTTGAGGCAATTTTTTTATAGGAAAGACATGGAAAGCAAGAATAAAATCTAAAAAGGAAGAAGAGCAGAAGTTGCAGCTCTAAAAGATGTAGATGAAATTACAATTGTAATTTTTTTTAAAAAAAAGAAGTAATGAGAGCCTATAAAATAAATCAAGCTCCAAAGCTTTGGTTTACCAAACTTTAGAGTGAATTAGATTTATCTTGACATAGTTGTTAAAAATACAGATGCCTAGGCTCCATTGCCAAAGATTCTGATTCAGGTTTGGAGTGAAGCCCCAGAATCTGCATTTTTATCAAATCCTGCAGCAATTTTGAGATGCTTCAGCCAGTCCTAAACACTGAGAAACACATCTAATTAATTTCTGCCCAAGATTACCATGAATAAAGTCCATAAAAACAGGAACCCTTAAACTAATCCCAAAAGTCACTCAGGAAAACTCTCCTCAATTAATTCACATCCCTTTTGATATTTATATACTCTCCTTGGTTTCATTAATTTTTCTGGTTTATAATATGATCAGAACATCATGGAGAATGAAAAGCAAACATTCTGGATGAGCCAAAGGCAGATGTTTACACAGTAAAAAAAAAAAAAAAGTGAAGTGGCAATTAAAGCAAATATTGCAATAATTCAATAATATGAAGCCATTCTCATATTTTATATGCAGGTACCTGATAGAAATGTTATCTTAATTTGAATTATTTAGACAAGGACTTTCAATATAAATCCTGTAAGCATAGCATTTCTATTACACATGGGGCACACTGGGAGACAAAAATACTCAGCAGACACTAGTGACTCAGATTGTCATAAACACTGGCTAATAATTCAAAAATACAACATTTCATCCCCTGTTACCTTTCACGGAGGCAGTTCTTGTACAGTTGTATAAAATGGCTAGCTCCCCAAACGTGGTCCACATAGGGATGGATGATAGAAATTTCTCCCCTTGGAACACCTCTAGTCGGCCCTCTATCAGTCAGAGTTAAAGAAAAACACAAACAATCAAAACCCATCTGGATTCCATAAATTACAAAAATAAGACAATCAGAAAGTACACAAAGCATACCGGCAAGATGTCTTATGATTCTCATTATAATATTGTGGTCGAGAGTGTAGACTGAAAGCAACTTGGCCATATCAGCTGATCACCTTGAAAGAAAGAGTTACCTACTCTGCCTGAGGTTTTTTGTCAGTAATAGGAATACTACTAATAATATTTACTTCATAGAGTTGTTGTGAGAATTAAATACGTTAATATAGGTAGGGAACTTAGAATAATGGTTAACACATAGGAAATGCTATATTAGTGTTAGCTATTGTTAATATTATTATCATTATTACAAAGTTCTTTCCCTGAAGCGGTGGATGGCAAGTGTTATATTTAAAATTCATTCTACCCCATGAAAATGTAGCACACAAAACTATATCTTGTGCAAGGAACACAACAATCCCTGTATGTCCTGAAAACACAGCCCAGCTGTTCACACTAACAGAAGGACTAACTTGTCCTAAGTGGGAAATGCACCGGCCCTGGAGTCTGACTGCCTGGCTCTGACCAATCACTGGCTGTGTAACCTTGGGTAAGTAATTCACCACACCTCCACTGTGGTCTAACACCTCAATCATGAAATGAATTAATAAACGGAAGTTGCTAAGAAAAGTGCTTGAGAAAAACAGTATCAAGAGAATTAGAAGACAAGCCACAGACTGGGAGAAAATATTTTTGCAAAAGACACATCTGATAAAAGAACGTTTTCCAAAATATACAAAGAACTCTTACAACTCAACAAAAAGAAAACAAACAATCTGATTTAAAAATGGGCCAAAGAGCTTAACAGACACTCACCAAGGAAGATATACAGATGGCAAATTAACATACGAAATGATGCTCCACATCGTATGTCATCAGAGAAATGCAAATTAGAACAACAATAAAATGCCACCACACACCTAGTAGAATGACAAAAATCTGGAACACTGATAACACCAAATGTTAGTGAAGATGTGGAGCAACAGGAACTCTCCTACATTGCTGATGGAAACACAAAATGGGACAGTCACTTTGGAAGATGGTGTGGCAATTTCTTACAAAATTAAATGCAGCAATTGCCCTCTTTAGTATTTACCCAAAGGAGTTCAAAACTCAGATCCATACAAAAACCTGAACACAGATGTTTATAGCAGTTTTATTTATAACTGCCAACACTTAGAAATGACCAAGATGTCCTTCAGTGGATGAACAATAAACTGTGGTACCTCCAATGGGATATTATTCAGTGCTTATAATGAAATGAGCTATCAAGCCATGAAAAGACAAGGAGGCACCTTAAGTGCATACTACTAAGTGAAAGAAGTCAATCTGAAAGGGCTGACATACTCTATGATTCCAGCAATATGACATTCTGGAAAAGGGAAAATGATGGAGAAAATAAAAAGATTAGTGGTTGTCAGGGACGGGGTTGGGGGAGATGAACAGGTAGAGCACAGAGAATTTTTAGGGCAGTGAAAAACACTCTGCATGGTATTATAACGATGGATATATGTCATTATACATTTGCCTAA
The DNA here is from genome assembly GCF_964656455.1 of Halichoerus grypus. NCBI lineage: Eukaryota > Metazoa > Chordata > Mammalia > Carnivora > Phocidae > Halichoerus > Halichoerus grypus. The sequence continues at coordinate 64,930,668 of NC_135714.1, forward strand.
ACCCATAGAAGGTGCAACACCAAGAGTGACCCTATGGTAAATTATGGACTTTGATGCTTTATCAATATAGGTTCACCCGTGGTTAAAAAAAAAAAAAAAAGTACCATTCTGGTGAGTGATGTTGATAATGGTGGAAGCTATGCATGTGTGGGGACAGGAGAGTATGGAAAATCTCTGTAACTCCCTCTCAATTTTGTTGTAAACCTAAAACTGCTCTAAAAAAGTTATGTCTTATAAAAATGAGAAAGAGTGCCCGACACTACTCTTTATCTAGGCAACAGCTGGGGGAAGGGAGAGAAGCAGACTCCTCACAATTCTTTTGGCCTGGCGATTCTCTTCTCCTTTCCCTTCGAACAAGGGCAAATAAAACCTTACCTAGCAAACAGTCATATGCTAAAAAGACCCACATTCTTGAGGAAGAAAAATGGTGGGGTTAGTCTCTTTCCCTTGAAGAATTATTCTTTCCTTCTCCTAATTCACTGCTAAGCAGCTCTCTCCAGCCATCCATTCCCCAAATCGGATTTGAGTACCCGGGTTATACTAGGAACTGGTCCAGCGGCCAGAGAGACAGCGTGGACAAAACACAAAAAATACTTATTCTGATAGAACTTAAATTGTAGTAAGAAATAAACTCTGTTTTGGCTCCAAATCCTACAGATACAATATGAAATTTAATAATTTCTCATTACAACTAAATTCTATTCCATTGAAACCACTTAGTGGTACTGCTGAGTTGATACCATGGATTGTCATGCATTTCAAGTTTTTTTTCTAATTGATTATGACTCATGGTACTTGAGCAATACTGAAGAATTATATGGAATATCAGAAGTTTAAGCTAAATATGCTTTTATTATGGGCTATTCATGCCGTATATTATAAAGGGGAGATTTTTAATTAATTTGCTCAACCGATTACATCAGGCAAGTCAGTCCTTAGATAACACCGTAATTAATTCAATTAAGAAACTGTCCAATTTTCATTGCCATGTGTGCTCTAGCCCTGATTTCTATGACTGTTATTGATACTGGTTTCTGTTCTAATTCTTATCTGCCTTAGCCTTTCATCAGAGTCACTGGCAAGGAACATGATGGGCTGACATGAGTTTCTCATCCTTTCCTAGCAGATTCCATAAAAATTTGTTGGGTTAATGATGTATCTTTTCTTGTCAGAATTTCTGGTGTTGCTAAAGCAGAAGTGAAATGGCCAAGAGAAAAGCTGAAAGAGGGGGAAATTGCTCTGGATTGTCTGTCCCTAAAAACTTGAAGGCTGGCTAAATTCAGACTATAATTCACTTCCTGGGTAGAATAATTACTTGAGAATGACTGTATAATTTTAAGGGTGTCTACAAAGATGTTTATGGCATATAAGCATCAATATTTATGAAACTAGCATGTCTGAAGAATCAAAGTGTATGAAAACAATCTTTCATATGGTTATAAATAGAATAATACATGTTTATTAATTTGCTTAGATAGGCAACTTCTGCCCCACACCTAAGGCCCTAAGGAAAAAAGGATCATAAAAGCATTCTTAGATTGCCAGGAATTAGTAGTAGAAAATAAAAGGCCACAGCAAATCTGAATTTACCACTCCATCAGGGTAAGCCACTTTAACTTTCTTCCTATAACTCAAAAAAGTAGGGGATTCAGAATTTGACAAGGGTTCAATAAGCATATGCCCTGTTCAGATCATTTATTGCTTCTATATCTAAAATAATTTTTTGAGTACCACTATAAGGCATGCACTTGATGTGCTTTAAGAAATCATTTGCCTATCTAATTTTTAAAATCTATCCAGCATATAAACATGTTCCTTATAAGCATATATGTAGAAAACCATTTATTTTTATTTTTTTTTAAAAGATTTATTCATTTGACAGAGAGAGACACAGCAAGAGAGGGAACACAAGCAGGGGGAGTGGGAGAGGGAGAAGCAGGCTTCCCACGTAGCAGGGAGCCTGATGCGGGGCTCGATCCCAGGACCCTGGGATCATGACCTGAGCCGAAGGCAGACGCTTAACGACTGAGCCACCCAGGCGCCCCGTAGAAAACCATTTAAATGGTTCTAAAAACACCAGTGTTAATCTTAAGGCATTCCATTTGATTCCTATGTGCTTACATGTACCTAAATTATCTTTTGAAGTCATTCGTATATAACCAAAATATTTCACAGAACCACAAAAATAACTGTTTTCTTTATCCTGCTACAACAACCTAAAAATGTCAACAGAAGCAGCGATATTTTGAATAGAAACACCTTTTTGCAGTTGTTGACTTAGTGGCACTGTGATTAAAAGTACTGACTCTAGTCAGATTGCCTACGTTTGCATTCTACCTCCACCACTTAGGAGCTTTGTGGCCTTTCTTAGGTTACTTAACCTCTCTGTGACAGAGTCCACGTTAGGAATATGGAGAAAATAGCACTTGCCTAACAGAGTTGGTGAGACGATGAAATGAGATCTCTTTATTAAAGTGCATAAAAAGCATTCAGTAAATATTATCACCAGTATGATTAGATCAACAATGTTACTATTTCATGAACTCAAATTCTGTTTTGTATAAACAGAGCAGCTGGTTTTGCATTTTTATAAATGTTTGAAAAAAATAGTAAGACAATAGGCAGAATATTTGTTATAGGATAACTGGAAAAATCCGTGAAACCCACCTGCTAGCACAAAGATATGGTTTCCTGGTTCTCCTTGCTTAATAATGTAACTCCCTTGCTGGTAGTTCCTCCCATACATGCATTCCACCATGTCTTTGATCTGCTGAGGATCCAGTCTCTTTAGAAACTGATTTTTATTAAGGGCTTCCGTAATGAGCTTCTTCTCACTGGCGTAATGGAAAAGAGATGTTAAGTTACATGAACGAAAACTGTGTTTTGCTATTTAGATTTACTTCATTTAGATTCCTGATATTACCACCTATGTACTTAACAACTTTCCCAGGAGGGACAAATTTTTTTCCAGCCCCACCAGCACTGACCCTTATAATTACCATACTTCTCATGTAAAACCTTTGAAAATATCTTTGAATAGTTTTCTGTAATTGGTATTACAACAATTTTATTATCACTCCTAGCTGTCATCATTACAAATGTAGCATCTCTCAAGATCTCTAGGTTAACATAAATAATATTAATATTAGTAATTGTAATGGATATATGATTTTTTAGATGGAAAGAAAATCTGGTTGGTTGGTAGAAGGTGTATTTAAGAGACTACCACACAGTACTCATTTATTCATGTATACTTGCATGCATAATGCCTACAGAAGTTATTTTATATTTTATTTAGTCTTCACCACTATCCTCCGAGATAATTACTATTCTTACTTTCTGGACAAACAGACTAAAATGTAAGAAGCAACTTAATCCCCCTAGGATTTAAATCTAAGTCTATGAGTCTGAAGACTGTACATCTATTGCCTCCTCTGAGCTAACAAAGTCAGCTCCGTTGGGACTCGCTAGATTTGATCAGAAACAGAGGGTGATGGTGGTAGACTGGGTTCACCTAGGTTTTGACCCTCAGTATGTCTAGACTAGACAGAACATGTATTTCCAATCTCATAACCTATTCATGCCCCAAATCCAAGGCCCTCTTGTTGATAGTCCTCAAACATTCTGTTTTCTTTTGGAAAAGAAGTAGCTCAAAATAATTACCCAATCTTCATTACCATAAATTTCAAAAGTTTTATGAGCTGGCAGAAAAGTGGCCTTGTGGGCTAAGTCAGAATCTCTGCACAACATATTTGTTTTCAGTCAAATTCAGTGTGATTTCTAAAAATAGGGTTTTTTCTCTGTATCTTTCATTCAAACTCTTTCCCATCACTACCTTTACTGTTTCAAAACTTGTGATATTTTTCTACACAGAAAGTTTTCAAATGTAAAGTAAAATTTCATGGATTGGATACTTCCTTCATGACACCATCCATCAGATCATTAGGTTATGTGAAGAAAACAGAATGAAGAAATTCCTTCTGCCCTACAGTGACTCCATCATCCTCAGAGCCACACAAACTCTTTGAGTACCTTGAGAACTTACTTCCTCCTGCAACTATCACCAAATCTTGTCATTTCTCTTTACAAAAAAATCACTGTTACTCATTTCAGTTTCTATTTTCAAGGATGTCACCACAGTCCAAGAAAAAAACTTAGGTCTGGACAACGTTAATATCTTCTTTTCAGCATTTCAGCTTCTAGCCTCTTTCCCCTGTAGTCTACTTTATATTTTATTATCAGATTATTCTTGCTAAAAAACTGACTTCATCCTGATCTCATTTTCCACTCATCTGCTAAAGCCAATAATTCATTCAGTTAATATATACCGAGAAGATACTTTGGTTACATGTTCTTCTCAGAGCAAGCAGTAGAACTGTGAACAATGCCAAAAATCCCCAGCTTTCATGGGCCTTTCATGCTCTCCTAACATTCCAGCCAGTGTTTCATCAATGCCCACATAGCCTAATTTCCCAAAATATGTTCCAAGAAGTGCTCTTCCTTTATAAGCAAAAGTGTGCTGAGTTTGAACAATTTTGGAAATTCACAATGCATACTTTCAGAGTTCAAAGAAATCTTTCAGTAAACAAATCTCTTAAACCAATGTTTCCAAACCTCAATGTCTTTTTTATTTATTTCTTCTTTTGGCTTAACTTCCATGAACATTCCATGGAAGTAGTCTGAAAACCCTTTTGCCCATAGAAGAAAAGCAACATCCCACAATCTGGTATTCACCATTTCCCACCACATGACTCCACTCCATCCATACAGTACCTACTTGCTAAAACAAATCCTTTGCTTCAGATAGCCTGGTATCCTCATTGTCTCCTATGCCTGCCAGCTTTATCTTTAGGCTTAGTCCTTGTTTTCTCCTCTAACTTAATTTCTTCTTCCCTCAATCAGCTCAAACCTTATAATTCTCCCTTTATGATCTAGTCAACCCTGTCCAGATGCTGTAGCTCACACAATCCTTTAAGTCTATTCTAAACTCCTAGATTATTGTATTCACGTCTATTCAATTCAACAAATTTTATCAAACATTTACTTAGGACATAAAAATTAAGCATGGTCCACGGTCTCAAAGAGTTCCCAAATCTTTTTAACTTAATTGAGTGTATAACCCTATTATAATATTCTACTATTGGAAAAGAGTTCTCTCTATGACTTTTTCTCCAAACTAGATATAAGTTCTTGAAGGACTGGGTCTTCTCTTGAATTGTCTAAGAGGTAATGCACAACAGTGACTAAGAGTATGAACTTTGCCACTCCTTCTACAACTATAATAGACCAGCTATTACCAAAACAACTCTCCCTGCTCACACAATACAACTTCAAAAGCTAATTAAAGTGTATATTTACAGATCTGTTTGAAAGCACTGGAGACCTATCAACATAACCACAGCTTGAAAAGCCGTGATCAACAAGAGAATATGAGCTTGACATTCACCTCTGCTTTTCCCTTCAACGCATTTGCTGATTTGTACCCAGCACTGAGCAGAGTTTTGGCAGTCTCAAAGGACTAGAAAGACCAAAGTTAATATTCAAGGCACACCGTGAAGGAAGAATCCTGGTAAAAACCCAGGATTTCAGATGGGACAGCTACAACCCATGAATAAGCACCAGCCCAAAAAAGGCTAGCTCTGGAAAAGACTGAACATTAACTTCAAAATGACAAATTCCTATTTTGGTTAAAATTATTTGCTCCTAGCCTGACTGCCTGCCACAAGCAAAGGTAAGTGTTTTCTCTAGGATGTTCACAAAATCTAGAGACTCAAATTTTCTCTAGAGCTTTTCCCTAAAAAGTATCTGGTATGACATCAGACATACGAAGAGAAAAGACCAAATGAGTGAAGACCAAGAGAAAAAAATAATAGAAACAGACCTAATAGATCAATATATTGTAGGTTTTAGACATAGACTTTCATATAACCTTATCCAAAAAAAAGCATATCGAGGACCATCACAGTCAAATTACTGAAAACCAAATAGAAAGGGAAAAATCTACAATGCAGCTGGAGAAGAAACACATTACCTCAAATGACCAACAATATGACTGACTTACACCTCAACTGAAATAACAGAAGCCAGAAGACAATGGGATATCTCCAAAGAGCTTTAAAATGCCTATTTCCACTATCTTTACCCAGTGAAAATAGCCTTCAAAAATAAAAGCAAAATGAATACATTTCAAAATGTCACTCCATTGGCAACAGACTCATAATAGTGGAGAGCTCCAGACAAACAGAAAATGATCCCATATGGAAACTAATAGATGTTAGAAGGAAGAAAGGGCAATGGAAAAAGTAAATAAGTGGATGACTAAAGGAAGCTTATCTTTATAAAAGAGTAATAGCAATACCTTGTGGATTTTTAAAATGTATGATAAATAAAATGTTTGAGAACAACAGTCAAGTTGTAGGAGCGGGAGGATGGCAGTAAACATAAAGCACTAATCTATATTAGAAACCTAATAAATTAAGGAAGCATGTTATAATTTAGGGTAGCCTTTATAAGATGAGCTAAAGAATGTTTAACTAGAAAGCTAACGGAAAAGAAAATGGAATAATAATATGCATTTAATTAATCCTGGAAAATGTCAAGAAAGTAGAGAAAAAGAAACCAAAGAAGTATAACAAATAAGAAACAAACAGTAATATGTTAATATGAAAATATTTGTATTTACATTAAAGATAAATATACTAAATACTGCAATTACAAAAAAGACTGTCAGATTGAAAAATAAAATAAAAAGGAAATACGAAATGTGTGTTACTTATAAGAAGCATTCCTTAAAGATAAGGATATAGAAAGGTTGTAAGTAAGAAGGTAGAAAGATATTTATACTATATAAACACCAATTATAAAGAAAATGTTTCTTGATAGAGGAAAGTAGACTTTAATGAAAAACACATTTCTAGAAATAAAGAGAGATATTTCATATTGATATGATCAGAAAATATAAGTATTCTAAATGTATATGCAATTAATTAGATAGCATCAAAATATGAAAATAAAATTGACAACAATAAAAGAATAAACTAATCCACAATTGTTTTTGGGAGATTTTAATTCATCCCTTTAAGTAACTAACAGAACAAGCAGACAAAAATTAGTTAGAACATATTTTTAAACAATTGACTATCAAACTTAATTCCTTGACCTCACTGATATTTTAAAAGATTGCATTTGGGGCACCTGGGTGGCTCAGTTGGTTAAGTGTCCTACTCTTGCTTTTGGCTCAGGTCATGATCTCAGGACTGTAAGACTGACCCTGGTATCAGGCTCTGCACTGGGCATGGAGCCTGCTTTGGATTCTCTTTCTCCCTCTCCCTTTGCCCCTCCCCCCCTCCCTCTCTAAAAATAAAATAAAGTAAAATAAAATAAATGATTGCATTCAACAAATTCAGAATACACATTCTTTTCAAGTACACAAAAACCTTCATGAATATCAATGATATGGTGAGCCATAAAGCGTGTCTCAACAATACAGAGTATGTTCTTTGAACAGTAGAATTAAGCTAGAAATCAATAACAAAAAATAATAAAAAAAATTCTCAAATGTTTGAGAATTGAGCAACACATTTTTTTGAGCAATATATATATTTTTTATTTTATTTTTTTATTTTTATTTTTAGAGAAAAAGTTTGTGTGCATGAGCTGGGGCGTTGGGGGGGGGTGCAGAGAGAGAGGGAGAGAGAGAATCTCAAGCAGGCTCCACACTCAGCATGGAGCCCAATGCAGGGCTTGATCTCACGACCCTGAGATCATGACCTGAGCCAAAATCAAGAGTTGGACACTTAACCAACTCAGCCACCCAGGTGCCCCAAGCAATACATTTCTAAATAGCCCATTATCAACGATCAAATCATAAGGAAAATCAAATAGTATTTTGAAATAAGTGATAAAACTGTGACATACCAAAACTTGTGAGATGTACATAAATCATGCTAAGAGGGAAACTTACAGTATTAAATAGATCTATTAGGAAAGAAGAAGATAAAATCAAATAAGTGCTAGAAAAAAGCAGAGTGAGCTCAAAAAAGGGAGAAGGAAATAAACAAAATGAAAGCAGAAAATAGTAAAATAGGGGGAAAAAGTACAATGAAGAGAATCAACACAGTCTTAAATAGTTTCTTTAGAAAGACATAAAACTGAGGAATTCATGGCAAGACAAGGAGACAGAGAGAATAATTATCAATATTAAAAATAAGAAGGGAGACATCACTGTAGATATTACAGATACAAAAAGAAATGAGTGGATGTAGTATAACCACTCTTGAAAATTTAGATGAAATGAAAAACTTCCTAGAAAAATACAACAAACCGGGGCGCCTGGGTGGCTCAGCTGGTTGAGCCACTGTCTCCGGCTCGGGTCATGATCCCAGGGTCCTGGGATCGAGCCCCGTGTCGGGCTCCCTGCTCCACGGGGAGCCTCCTTCTCCCTCTCCTTCTGTCTGCTACTCCTCCTGCTTGTTCTCTCTCGCTCTCTCTGTCAAGTGAATAAATAAAATCTTTAAAAAAAAAAAAAGAAAAATACAACAAACCATATACGACAAAAGAAGAAGTAAAAAAGTGATTAGCAATTAGAAAAATTGAACAAAAAATAAAAACAGTCTCACAAAAGGAATTCTGGATCCTACCATTAGGTTTTCCAGACACTTAAGGAAAAAATAACATTAATCTTACATAATTTTTTTCCAAAAATAAAAAAAGAAGAATTCTTCCCAACTTACTTTAGAGTATAAGAATAGCCTGATAACTCACATCACAAGAAAGAAAAATTAATGTGATTAACCACATGAAACAAATAAAAGATTAAAAAAATAGCAAAATCTTATTGGATGCAGAAGAAGTATTTGATAAAATTAAACACCTGTATATGATTTCTAAATTTTAAAAAAGCTCACAGCAAATTAGGAATAGACTGGAGTGGAATTTCATTAATCTTAAACAAAACAAAAACAGAAAGCATTATATCACATGGTAAAATATTGAAAGCTTTCCTCCAGGTATCAGAAATGAGACTTTTCAATCTGACCCTGAACCAGGAGTCTGAGCAAATGTAATAAGGTAAGAAAAAAATAAACACAAAGAGAAAAAAAGAAAAAATATCAAAGATGTAAACATAGGAAAAGAAGAAATAAACCTGCCATTCTTTCTAAAGACATATTGGGTAAGTAAAGGATTCAAACGGATGTACAGGTAAACTATCAAAATTAACAAGTGATTTTGACAACTGGATACAAGGTCTCCAAACAAATACAATTATATTTCTATATCCCAGCATCAAATAATTAAAAATGAAAATTTTTAAATTACATCACTTTAAAAAGATAACAAAACATCAACTATACAGGATTATATCTAATAAAAATGTGTAAGACCTCTACAGATGGAAGTACAGAATTTTAAGAGAAATGAAAGAAAGAAATGGAAGCATATACCACAGTTGTGGATGAGAAGACTAAAATTTTTAATGATGTCAGTGCTACTCAGATCGATCAGGTTCAATGAAATCCCAATCAATATTCTGAAAAAAAATTTATGAAAATTAACAAGCTGCTTCTAAAATTCTTGGTCATAAAAAGTCCCAAGAATAGCCTTCACATTGAAGAACAATAACACAGTTGGAAGACTTAAAGTAATGGATATCAGGAATTATTATACATCAAAATAATTAAGAGAATATACTCATGGCACAAGAATGAACAAAAAGACCTTTGGAACAGAGTAGAAGGTCTAAAATCCACCTATACATACATAGAGACTTAATTTAGGACAATAGTTGTACTACAGAGCTATAGGGAAAAGGGAAAAACAGACATCAATGGAAAATACATACTTCTAAAATGGGTCACCCTTGTTAATTATCAAGGAAAAGATAACCAAAACCATAACCAGATATCACAACGTACACACCAGAATGGCTAAAATGAAAAAAAAAAAAAAATGACAATGCCAAGAGCCCCTGAACATGGAGAGCAACTTAATACTCATAGGTTACTAGTGGGAGTATATATTTGTTCAATTACTATGGAAAATTTCGGGGCAATCTATATTAAATGTGAACTTAGATAAAATGTACTACCCAGCAATTCCTCTCCTAGGTATATAACCATCATAAATCATATATATATGACATAGTGTGTATGTAGAGATAGATATAGATACAGATAAATATATACAGAGAGCGAGAGAAAGACATGCAAAAATGTTCGTGGCAGCCTTACTCAAAATTGCCAAATACCAAAATCAACCAAATGCCCAACAATAGTAGAATTGATAAGCTGTGGTATAACCACCCAATAAATACTACATAGCAATGATAATTAATGTTACTAATTATTAGTAATTAATAATATATTACTGCCACATACAATAACATAAGTGAATCTCACCATATAAAACAAACAAGCTAGACTTATGTAGAATAGATACTCTATAAATCCATTAAGATAAAATTCAAAAAAAAAATTGGGGCGCCTGGGTGGCTCAATTAAGCGTCTGCCTTGGGCTCAGGTCATGATGTTGGGGTCCTGGAATCGAGCCCCATGTCCAGCTCCCTGCTCAGCGGGGAGTCTACTTCTCCCTCTGCCTCTGCCCCTCCTCCCACTCGTGCATGCTCTCTCTCTCTCTCTCTCTCAAATAAATAAATAAAATCTTAAAAAGAATTCAAAAATAGGCAAAAAGTAATCTTTGATAATCCTAGACACTGGCTACCTTTGAGGTAGATAATGAATAGAGACTAGAGGAGAGAAAGAGGGGCTGAGGAACTGGGAATTTCTATTATCTGGTCTGTTTACATGGGCTTGTTCACTTTATGATTTGTGTACTTCAATGAAAAGTTAATTTAAAAAAAGAAAATGTGTAAATGGGTTTGGAGTCAGAAAATCCTAGGTTCAAATCTCAGCTCTGCCACATCCTAGTGGTGTCACCTTGGACAAGTCACTGAACCTTTCTGAATCTCAGACTTCTCTGTGAATAGAGCATAGTAATCATATCTACTACACAGGAATATTATGCACATTAACTAAGATAAGGTGCCAGTATATACTTTAAAAATGGCATTAGTAGTAGTTGGCAATGGGGGTAGTCACAGCATGCTTTTTGGGGGGGGTGAGAGAGTAGAATGGGAAAAGTTCTAGAGACCAGGGAGAAATAAAGAAGTACTGCCACGACACTCAGCTCAGCTCAAAGTTCCTCCCGCAGGGCTGGATCTCGAATTCATGCCCATTGGTGGCAGCATCGCTGATCCTATAATCCTTTTACATCCTCCGCTTGCATAATCAACTTTCTTGGAAGCAATAAATTTCTGTCCTCTAATTTGCTTCAGGAAGTTTAACTGGTTGAAGTTCACCAACAGTTCTTGTTATGTTAGAGTCCTCCATCTTCTTTCTCTGGTCCTGAATTTTAGAGGCCTCTGTTCCCATTGTTCCCTTTTGTTGAGCAACAGCAGGTATCTTGCGACCTTCTTTGCATAACGCTCTGCGCAAAGCAGGGGCCAGTGGCCTCTGCCTTCTTTCTTATCTCTCAAGGATTTCTTGTGAGCATAGAGGTTGAGGCCATGCAACTTGCATGGCATTTCACAGCTTAATTATATATACAGATAGAAAGCATATTGTAAAGCATATTTGTCAAGGGCACGCAATCTGGAGCCGCAATGCCGCAGGGTTTGATTCCTAATCCTGTCCCTTATGAACTGTGGAACCCTGGGCAAGTCACTTAATCTCGAGTTTCCTCAGCTGTAAAATTACAATAAACACAGTCCACAGGTCATAGGATTTCTATGACAATTTATTGAGTTCACAGTATAAACCTCTAAGAACAGCGCCCTGCATGTAAAATATATTACACCTAAGGGATAGCTATCATTCTTATAAGTCAGCAAGTTACCAGCCACTTAGAAACCTCTCAGTCAAAACAGCCCTAAAAACTATACTTAAGACCTGCCTTGATTTTATTTAGGGAGACCCCCCTCCCAATGGTGGTAAAACTTTTTTGGCAATTCAGCCTCCCTGCCTGTTCGGCCTCCCGGTGCTCAGAGCACCACAGCCCACTGAACTACTTACAAGTCCCCAAACATACCAGGACACCTTGTCTCCCTGCGAGCTATTCCTCCTTCAAAACCCAGCTCGAGATCATCTTTTCCATGGAGCCTTCCCCGATCCCACCAAGCAAAGTATGCTCCCTCCTTCCTCTGTATACCTACCTCTTAGGATACGAATCACACAAGACTGCAATACATTTTAGTTTCCTCAAAGAGACTGTGATCTCCAACTGTGTGGCCATGCTTTCTCCATCCTTTTAGGACCTAAAATCTAGGAGTGCACCTGGCACCCAGGAGGAACTCAACAAGATTAAGAATGCTAATGGACATTCAAATTCTTTCTCCAAGTTTAAAAATTATGGGTACAGAGACAAGAATGGAAATGAGAAATGTCAGCCACTTGGTAAACAAGCCACAGATAATAAGCTAAATAAGCATCTCTTTATTTCCTCCTCCCAAATATCTTTTGAGCGATAAACCAACAAGGAAAAAACCTAATAAATGCACAAGTTTATAATTTGAGAAACTAGCATGAGAACGATGAGATCATTCCATGCGTAATCAGAAAATGAGCATGACTTTCTCCTGTCAGCTCTATCACCCTATTGCTCATGTAATTAAATACGGTTGTAATTTAATCATGTTTACTGTTACTTCATGCTCACAACAAAGACTTCTCTCTCCCTTTCTTAAATATGTGCAGATGATCCTATTCCCATGAGCGTCCAAGAACAGAGTTTAATAATGAAATGTTGAAAACAACCAAAATTTACAAGGAGGTTAATCTGACACACTCAGTGATATGCATAATCATCATTGTGCTGCATGGTAATTAGGTAGAAACGGTAAATAGTTCCCTTAAAAATCTGTAATGAGTTTTGCTCTTAAATTGTCAAACTGAACATTTCTGGAGTCAGCTATAGGGAAGCCTGTTCCTATAACAAAATACTGGCTCCCAATCATCACTGCGTATTATGATCCTCTGGGGAGATTTTATAAATCTTGATGCCCAGGGCACTCACCTCAAACCAATTTAGTAAGACTCCCTGGTAGTTAAACCTCAAGCATCAGTATTTTTAAATACTCCCCAGCTGATTACAATGCGCATTTAAGGTTAAGAATTACAGCTGTAAACAAGAAAATGCAAGGGAGCTTGAAGTTGCCCTTTTCCTCTTTATTCCCACTGCACTGGAAACAAGCCTCCATTGAAGGCTCATGGAGCAATCAATTACTATCAAGTAATTAACAGTGATTGATTAATTAACAATAATCAATTAATGTCTGTTGCAGTTTTCCATATCTTATTCTCCTCTGCAATATTACAAATAAACACAGAAATAAGAAAATCATTACTCGTCTCTCCCCCCTCCCAGGAAACCATAGAGAACCTGAAACATGACCTAGCACATTGGGGGAATGCTGTCAAGTAAGCCCCAGGACTCTGGATTTTTTTTTTAATTGTGGTGAAATATACATTATACAAACTATACCATTTTAACCATTTTTAAGGGTATAGTGTAGTAGCATTAAGTATATTCTCACTGTTTTTCAACTATCACCACCATTCATCTACAGAACATTTTTCATCTTCCCGAACTAAAACTCTACCCATTAAACAGTAACTCCCATTCTCTGCTCTTCCCAGCTCCTGGCAACCTCCAATTCTGCTTTATGTCTCTACAAATTTGATTAGGTATGCCATATAAGTGGATTAATACAATATTTGTCCTTTTGGGTCTGACTTTTTCATTTGGCATGATGTCCTCAAGGTTCATTCATGTTGTAGCATGTAAAAGGAAGGAATTTCCTTCCCTTCTTAAGACTGAATAATATCTCATTGTATGTATATACTGTATTTTGTTTACCCATTCATCCCATCCCAGCGGACATTTGGATTGTTTCCACATTTGGGCTATGATAAATAGCTCACAACATGCTGGTACAAACACGCATGTACAAGCCTCTGGACTTTTTATGTATGGCTTTACATCTCCAGCATGGCCAACATTCTTAGCCAGGGAATCTCACAACAGAAAAGCAAAAGGGCCTGGTGTAGTGTGCAGAATTCTAAGATGGCCCCATGATCTCCAACCTCTGGTGTCAAGCTCTTGTATAATCCCCAACCCTTGAGAGAGATGGATCCTATGATTTGCTCCTTGCCAACACAATATGGTAACAGTGATAGGAGTGTGTAATATAAGATTTCCGCTTAATCCACTGTAAAGAGATTCTCCCACTGGCCTTGAAGAAGTAAGCTGCTGTGTTGTGAACGGGCCTGGGAGCAAGAATATGGCTAGGAACTCTGGGCAGCCATTAGGAGCTAAGAGTAGCCTCTGCTGACAGCCAGCAAGAAAATGGAGACCCCAGTCCTACAACCACAAGGAACTGAATTCTGCCAACAATCACATGAGCTTGGAGGAGGCCTTCTCCCACTAAAAGCTCTAGGAAGGGACACAGCCAGCTGACTCTTTGACTACAGTCTTGTGGAAACCCTGAGCAGATGACCTAATTGTTGTGCCTAAACTCCTGACCCACGGAAACTCTGAGATGACAAATATGTGTTGTTCTAAGCTGCTGGGTTTGTGGTGGCTTATCACATAGCAAGAGAAGCTAATACACCTGGGTTTCCCTGAGTTTCTATTTCCAAGAAATTTCAGGTAGTAATCTTGTTCACTTTTTACCTACCTTCTCATCTGATCTGGAAAGAAGGGACTGGAAGCTACAGATCTTTCTTTCTTTCATATTTCCCAGAGCTTGATCTATAAACCTCAAAAAGATGATCAAAACTGCTGCTTGAAGTTTACTAGTTAAAATTAATTGGACACGATAAACATATATTCCTGGAAGGATTAAATGGACATTGAGAGTTCCTGATTGCTCACATTTTAGTCTGAATTATATACAAGATACCCTCTGGCCATTCCTGGCTATATATCTCAAAAAAACAAAACAAAACAAAACAAAAAAAAAAAACAAAAAAAAACCAACCTCACAAAAACCTGTCGAACAAGACTGCACTAAAATATCTACGACTAGCAAGTTGTTTGAAGGACAGTCAACATGGAGGGGAGAAGACAAATTATTTTAAAATGAGACTTGAAGAAAAGGAAACAGTTTTAATCAAAGGATAAATACAAGAAACGTATCTTTCACAGAGAAGGTACTTCCAAAAAGAGTCTAAAAACTGAAAAGCTTTATCCTTGGTTTCAAATATGTTCCCTTTCTTGAGAATTCCATTGCAGTTTAAAACCTAGAAAAAGTCAGGTGACAGGAGCGGAGCTGCTCAAGCTTCCAGAAAGAAAAGGGAGGCTTCCCTGCAAGCCGACTGCGCTGCTTCTTAGGATGCAAAGTCAGCGGTGATGCTTCCCTCTGACCCAACAAGCACAGACAGAAAAGTCACTGTTTTCTGGACTATACTGTTTCTACTACCCTCTTTCCTGTGAATCTAGCAAGGAAATGGGCAGTGTCCAGGAAAGCATGCAATGTCTGTAAGAAAAAACTGGGTCAGAACAGAGTAGCCCATTTCAGAAGACACGTAGAAGATGTGAGTGACGGGAGCTGGAGGTTCCTGCTCAGGCCTCCAGGACGGTGGTTCAAAGACAGCACTGCTAAATTCATCTGGAGGAACCTATCTGCAGTCCAGCAGACCCACAAACTGCGATAAATATCGTATACATTAGTATCACAGCAAGTAAGATAAAACGGGTATAGGTTTCGGAGGGTGGCCGGTGTCTTGACATCCAGGGGAGGTCACAGAGCTCGAGGCACAGCAAATGGTGACCCGGGCTAGTTATTTCTGCCTGCTGAGCCTCAGACAATAATACTTAGCCGGCACGTTAGTTGTGAAACTAAATGAGATAACTCTAACCTAGGTCATACGGCAGTGTGCCTGGCCTGTAATAGGTACTTGAAATTGGTACTGGTGGCCACTGACTGAGAACGGAGGAAAATGAGGAGGGAACCAAAGAAAAGTACACGTGATAGAAATGGGAGAGAGGAGACAGACATACAGAAAGGGGAAGCAAAAGAGGAAGAAAACAAAATTAAAGATTGAGCTTGGCTGATTAAGAAATTCAATATTCGATAACGAGTTGTTGAATGGAAGCTGTTGACGTGAGGACTGAAGGAAATCTTGGCCACTACACAGCCGCTAGCCAAGGCTACTGGTTTTCGTGGAGTCTAAGAACAGCACAGTGCGTGCTAGGACTCTCGGCGTGTAGACCACCCGCGGAGGTGCGGCTCCGAGGCAGCTGGGCACGTCCACCCGCACTTGGACTCTGGACTGTTCGCAGCAGTAAGGCCTCGGGTGCCAAGTGTTTTCCGAGGCTTAATGAAACATTTTTCCTAACACC
This sequence comes from Halichoerus grypus, assembly GCF_964656455.1. Classification (NCBI taxonomy): domain Eukaryota; kingdom Metazoa; phylum Chordata; class Mammalia; order Carnivora; family Phocidae; genus Halichoerus; species Halichoerus grypus. Next base: position 64,947,066 of record NC_135714.1, read on the forward strand.
TGGCAACTGGCAGCCCGGAAGACTTGAGGATAAAGTGAGAAGGAGAAAAGGGCGGCAATGAACCAAGCAGAAGACCATCTGAGAAAGTGAGAGAGGACCTGGGGGTGGGTGCACGGTGAGGGGGAGCCCAGGGCCTTTGTCTCCTGGAGAGAAAGAAGACAAGTCAGAGGACAGAAGTGAGAGGGACTGGGGCCAGGCATCAGAAAGTCTGCCTAAACCTCTTTAACGTCACCAAGATGTCCCGGCAGCCGCCACATAATTTTAGGCAGGTTCCTCAACTTGTCTGTGCTCCTGACTTCCGCACCCCATTTTTTTAAACATCTTCCCTTCCATGCACACCTCCAAGGCGAGCCATTCCCATTGCAGACTGTACCTCCTATAGGAGCTGCCCGCACACACCATGGTGGAGAACACGCACTTGGCGTCAGGCAGATAGAGATTTGAATCCTGGTTTAGGGAAATACCAACACCACGACCTTGAGCAAATTGTTGAACGACTGAGCTTTCATTTCACCTTCTCTGGTGCCATGGAAAAGCAACTCCCACCTCATCAGGCAAGTCTCTGGCCTCCATGAGGTAATGTTCAGAAAAGAATCCAGCAGTTAACCGGTAATGGTTTTCTCACACATCCCGGTGTAGCTGGGTCTGATCGGGGTGTCTCAATGCACACCATTGCTATAAAACATAACCGCTGTTCTCAAACATTCTGACCACGTACACCAGACACATCACCCAGCTGCCTTCACCCATAGCTTCTGGCTATCAGATCACCACACAATTGGACTTTCTCTTCTTTCTTTCCTTATAGAGGGAGTTTCATTTCCTGCTTTTTGGAAGACTCAAGTGAAGGCAATTGTAATACAAATTTTTTAACTATCCAACTGATTATTAAAAGTCTGTACATATACTCCTTCAAATCTTTAATAATCTATTACATGAAATCTAGATATAGAATCTCTCAAACAGCAATATCTAAGTCATGATTTCATGGAAGTGTAAAAAAAAGAAAAAAAAAAGTTTCTTTCCCTCCCATCCCCAGCAAATGTTCCTCTACTGCAAACTGACAGCAGGGCAGCACTTTCTGGAAGCATAATTTTCAGGGAGAAATAACAGCCGGGAGCTGTTTGTAATCATACAAAACCAAGGCATTAGAAAAGTGTCCATTTCTAATTATATATTTAATTTTTTAAAAGGCTTCCCAACTAAAATGTAATTTTCATCTTGGAAAAGTGGTATATAGGAGTTGTTAGAACAGACTTGAGATAGCAGAGTTTCTGGTTTTGAATCCTGGTTCTGATATTAAGAGCTGTGTAATCGTGGGCAAGTTATTTAACTTTGCATGCCTCAGTTTCCTCATCTATAGAATGGGGGTGAAAATAATACTATCTGTGTATAGGTTTGTTGTAAGAATTAAATAATTCAGTATTTGTGAAGCATTCAGAACGGTGTCCGGCACATATTTAGCGATATATAAATGCTATTATTTTTACTTTTACTAGTTATTCCATACAAACACTTCTGTCCAATAAAGGAGCTACATTTCTGTAATGCACATTCGAATGCTCGGCCCTGCTTTAGAAAGGAAACACAAATGATAACAATCATACTCTTTCTCGACCCCTTGATGTAGATCTTATTTACATGGATGACTCACTAGCATTTTCCACTTTTACCTATTCTGCTCCTGGGGTGGGAGTGACAAATGAAACTAATTGTCCTTCCTAAAACTAGAGTCAACATCTGAAGTCAGATGGCAAGTCTTTGTTTTATCCTTCCTTTTCAGGGAAGAACAATAGTTTCAAATGATAGTTTTTGCGTTCTTAGCGAAAGGCAGTCATACTAGCAACTTGCCAGATGGCTCTGATTAATTTGCCTGTGTTCCACCAGACATTCAGCATGAGCTTGTAATTTTGCTCTGCCAATGCTGAAGTTTGCTAAACAGTGTCTACATAAACAGAAAATTTAATTTCAGTGAAAGGTCTGACCTCTGAATCCATGGTTGTCTTGGTGCTCAAGGCAGGTCAGACATGGTCAGAAATGCTATCTGAACTCTTCCTCGCCCTCCTTTGTCACTGATATTCAGTTCTCAGCCTTGAGAAGCACTGTACTCATTTGGGAACCCATTTATGCCTCTCCATAGATATCACAGTCTGTGCTATCAGGTGGATCCAACACATTCCCTGTATCACACAGACCTGAGCTCTGAGGATCCAGCACTTGGTGAACATTGATGCAGTGGGTAAGCTCTGCTCAACTCTGCTTGTAAGAAGCCAGGAAGCACCATTGTTCTTCCTACTAATCAATAAGGCATGTCAAAATAAAGCAGACTGGTGCCCACACTGTCTGACTTGAGGACTTTGATTTTGTGGGGAATTCTAAGAACATTAGGATTGTAGAGAAAAAGAACTGGTTTCAAGGTCAAGAATCTTGGATCCTAATCTTAGCTCTGCCACTTACCATGACATATTCTGCAACTCCCCTGCACCTGTTTTCCCCCTTCTCCAGTAAAGGTTCTTCTAGCTCTAAATCCTTGGCTGTTTGCCATAATAAATTTAAATCAGAAATCAGAGCACTTGATACACTGTAGTGCTCTGACTCATCATGATTTATGACACTTCAGTAAGGCTAAGTACCTGTAATAGAAACGGGCTATGTGCCCACATAGCTCTATGCCTCTGAAGATCCAAACTGGTCAGTGATACAAAGCCAAGTCACTACAAAAGGCTATGACATACTGCAGGTTCAGTGCCGTTTAAGAGTAATCCCACACTGTGCCCACCTCATGTATATTCTCATTTGCTGTGGCTTTGTCCTAGAACCAAACACAGGTCCTATGTTGTCTGCATAGTTTTCCCAAACTTCTCTAGGTCATAATTCCCATCTCAGGAAATAGCAGTTCCAGTCAAAAACACATAATCTATTTCCAAAGAAGACTTGCAAATGGCCAACAGACACAAGAAAAGATGTTCAAAATCGCTAATCATTAGGGAAATACAAATCAAAGCCACAATGATATATCACCTTGCACCTGTCAGATGGCTAGTATCAAAAAGACGGGATATGACAAGTGTTGGCGACGATGCGGAGAAAAGGGAACCCTGTACACTATTGGTGGGAATGTAAACTGGTGCAACCAGTATGGAAAACAGTATGGAGGTTCCTCAAATTATTAAATACAATCCAGTAATTGCACTACTGGGTATTTACCCAAAGAAAATGAAAACACTAATTTGAAAAGATATGAACACCTCTATGTTTACTGCAGCATTATTTACAATAGCCAATATATGGACGCAACCTAAGTGTCCATCAATGGATGAATGCATAAAGAAGATGTGGTATATATGAATGCAGTGGAACATTACTCAGCCGTAAAAAAGAATGAGATTTTGTCACTTGTGACAACATAGATGGAACTACAGGGTATTGTGCCAAGTGAAATAAGTCAATGGAGAAAGACAAATACCACATAATTTCACTTATACGTAGAATCTAAAAAACAAAGCAGAACAAACAAAGAAACAGACCCATAAACACAAAGAACAAACTGGTAGTTGCCAAAAAGGAGGAGGGTGGGGGATGGATGAAGGGGAGTGGGAGGTACAGGCTTCCAGTTCTGGAAACAGTAAGTCACAGGGATGAAAGGTACAGCACAGGGATATAGTCAATGGTATTGTAATAATCCTATAGAACCGACAGACGGAAGCTACACTTCTGAGGAGCATGGCATTACTTACAGAGTTGTCAAATCACTATGTTGTACATCTAAAACTAATGTAACATTGTGTGTCAACTCTACTTCAGTTAAAGCATAACACATAATCTAGAACTGCAATATCCAATACAGTGGCCACGAGACACATGTGGCTATTTAATTTTAAAGTTAATTAAAATAAAAATTCCATTCCTCAGTGACAATAGCCATATTTCCTGTGCTCACAGCCCCATTTTGCTATTGGTTACCACGCTAAACAACATAGATTATAGAACATGTCCATCACTGTGGAAAGTTCTATTGAACAGCACTGGATTATGAGTTTCCCAATGCCATTAGAGTATATATGTTCTTCCACATAAACCAGGGAGGTACAGCTATACAAACCCTACGAGAATACTTGATAGATACAGGACAACAAAGTTGGCATGAGTGAGCTGCCTGGCAGTTGATGAAGTTTACTTGCCATTTACAACACCTTTGAGCACGGGGCCCCAGCAAGCTCACAGAGTACTGTGGAAGGGTTTTACAGTTTCTCATGAATTACTGGATCTGAATCTTCAAATTCGAAATCTATCAATCTCCCAATGTTATTTTATGGTTTCTGTCAGTACATCATATATCCCTAATGTTGTTGATTGCAAGAGGGCTGGGAATCTCCCCCCACTTTCTTGCTCACTGTTAAGTGCTGTACTGAGACATCCTTTTTGACAAAAAGACTGAAAAGCCATTCAATGGCTTTCTGACTCAGTGCGGAGGGAGGGACTCCAAAATGCTGTTGTATCAGTAGGAACAAATTTAGTCATAAATTCAGCCAGGAAACTTTATAAATGAAGTTCAACAAATAAGTCATGAGAACCTAATAATAAATGAAGGAACCATTTTGATGGATACCTTAAATTCTCTAATATCTCACAGTAACTGCTTGGAAAAGTAGCTAAACCAATGAGTGCTATACGTCATCCTTTTTATCAGCAGTTAATGATGCTCCCATCTTTTCTAACACTCTAACTTCTAGAAGATTGTTTCTTGCAAAATTTTTGATAGACTATATAAAAGATATATAATAATATCCAAAGCTTACTTGGGGCTTTTCTCTAAAACTAGAACTATTTGAAACTGGAAAATGATTTGTAATGCTGACTACTTTAAAAAAAACTGGAAAATTTAAAATCTCTGACTTGATGATGTTAGCTATCTATGTTTAGCCAGTTATTCCAAACTTAAGAAGAAAGACATCTGCAAGGGAGATTGCAAGAAAAGTTGAGGCAAAAACTCCCGCAAGGGAACCTGAGGTACAAACTAATCAATGAAAAATGAGTAGTCCCCAAATTCTAATTAATTTTTTTTCAATTTAGAACCAAAAGGCTTTATGAAAATATATGGGGGAATACTAGGGCAGGAATGATCTAGTTTGGTCTCTTCAGGACTTATTCATTAAAAAACAACAACAACAACCCATTAGCCTATTTCTTCATCACAACCTCAATGTAGACTTGTACCCATCTGACTTGCCTTTATGATGAGGGGAGTCATTGCTAATCCTTATTGAAGAGCTCTAATGTCCTCCCTCCTGTGTCCCACTCACTATAGATAGGTGGTTTGGCCCAGAAATTGACTGTACCTAACTACTGATTTTCTTTTCCTGATTATAATACAGCTAGTGAAGAAATACAAAGAAAACAATTTTTATACAAAGGAATATGTTTATCTTGGATGGTTCAGTTCCCTAACACCAGGAGAATGGTGTTCTGCCTCAAGATGGGCAAGTCTTTGGAATAAAATAATTGAACATAACTTTTGCTCAAGAGAAATCTGGTGGAATATGTAGGGAGGGTCAAAGAAGATGAATTGCTATTAAATTCTCTGATGCTTCTCTCAGATATACAAGAACATTCCTATTTGAAAGATTTTTTTGTGGGTAAATAATACACTGTGCTTACATACATAAAATAATATACTACGTAATATGTAGTATTACTATATATGCATATATCTCTGTTATATCAAAAGAGAAGACTAGATGATTTCCAATTTTTGTAAAACAAGCACAAATCCACACCATTAAAAATAAATATTACTTTTGCAAAGAGAATAGATAAGACCTTTCTAAACCAACTAATAAAACTCTCGGCTTATAACAAACTCTTCTTTTTGTTTTTTACAACAAACTTCTGAACTCTAATATTAATCAGATTTCTTTCACCCACAGAGTATTATGATTAATAACCCAGCATGACTTGTTTCCTTGGCAAATATTTATTGATCACGCACTATGTGACTGTCAACAAATTGATGAATTAAACCTCCCTTTGTAATTCTGTTGTCAAAATTAATCACTTATTTGTTTAAGTCAGATGTTTTATGTTGATTTATATGACTTGTGTTTATGAGTAAGTTAAAATTTGTTTTAAATTCACAAATCTTGCATTTTGCATGAGAGATCCAGGCTCAGCCAAGACATTATCAAGGCAAAAGATCTAATTTCAACTAATAAATATTCATTCATTTAAAAATAATGCAGAAAAGAGACCCTAACTTGGTATGTTTCTAGTCAATCTTTCCTGGTTAGGAAATTCAACGTTCAGTTAGAAAAGAAATGTACAGGGCGCCTGGGTGGCTCAGTTGGTTAAGCGACTGCCTTCGGCTCAGGTCATGATCCTGGAGTCCCTGGATCGAGTCCCGCATCGGGCTCCCTGCTCTGCAGGGAGTCTGCTTCTCCCTCTGACCCTCCCCCCTCTCATGTGCTGTCTCTCTCATTCTCTCTCTCTCAAATAAATAAATAAAATCTTTAAAAAAAAAAAAAAAAAAAAAGAAAAGAAATGTACACACACATACACGTGGACATGCATGCAGGTACAAGAATGCTCTCACAAACACATAATTTCTTGTAAAAATCAAAATTAATTTTGAATAATTAATTAATTTAATTAATTTAATTAATTAAAGTTTCAAAATTAATTCTAATTTTTCATTGTTCCCTCTGCCTGAAACGCCCTTTCCACCTCATCTATGCGTCTTTTCCTCCTTCTGGCCTCAGGTAAATGTCACCTCCTCAGCCAGGCCTCCAGGACAATCCCAATTCTGTTGTCTCCTGCCTCTCTCTCCCCCTAATCGCGGACACCACCACTGTACCGTTGGTTTCCATCATATCATTTATCCCAGTTAATAATTACACAACGTCTACTTGTTTTTGTGTAGACTCTCTGTCTGCCCCCGAGAAAGGCTCTGTGCTTATTTACTCACTACTACCCACTTAGCATCTAGCACGGTGCCTGGTCGGCGGTGGCGCTCAACCTAAACTGTGGGATGAATGAATGAATTCGTCCCCCTTTGAGGATCCAACTTCTTCCTTTCTAAGTGCTAGCAAGCAGTTTTTGCTACACATATTCATCATTCACTGTGCTTTGTGTACACATTTCAATCCACTCCTATAGACCGAGAGAAGGGCAGACTTCCTAAGACTCCCTCTGCACTCCCCTAGGGTTTTCAAGATAAGGGACAATGACTTTCATTAACTCAGCTCCTCCGTTACACGATTCACAATCCAAAGTCCGGGTAGAGCGCAACTCCGGATCTAAAGAAAAGTTCCGCTGCGAGGGAGCCCCTCTTCCGAAACAAACCCATTTTAGAAGTTCCTGTGTCTCCAGATCTGAAAGGGTTATTATCTCTTTTCCCCGGGAGCGGCCTAAAAAAAATATCACCCTAGTCTGGCACAATATTAAAGCTCTTGGAGTCAGAGAGTGTGGGAACCTCTTACCTGGAGTCCTTTCTGACTCGTGCTTTCTCGAACGAAAACTCCGGAGGTTTATTGAGGTCATAGGTTCGGGTCGTTGGCTCCGCAGACACCCCAGCTTTCGCTCCCCTCCTGCTGTGGAGGGAGACCAATCCCGAGGCCTTGCGGTGGACCTCAAGCGGCACTTTCTCTGGAGAGGCCAGCAGCGGGCTTCCTCCCTGCATGTGCACCACATCCTGGAGCTTGTTCAGCTGGATGCACTTGTTCTGGAGCTCCTCCGTGAGCTCAGCAATGGCCACGGTCTGCTTGGACAGCTGTTCCCGCAGCTCCTTCAGATGGTATTCCCGCTCCTGGATCTCGGCCTCCTTCCGCCTCAGCTCTCGCTCCAGCTCTGTCACCTTGCTCCGCAGCGCATGCGTACTGAGGTTCCCGGAGTGGCCATCCGAGTGCTTGGAATGCTTGGGTTTCACCGAACCATTTCCCATTTTGCTTGAGGACCTGAGAGAAGGCAGACAATCGGGAGTTACCTGGTGGAGCTTCACCACCTCACAGCCCCCACCACTCCTCATTCCGATCTGTTTCATAAATAGAAACACAGCAGGTCATCACTATTTGATAAGTAATGCATTCCCCTGCTTGCAGAAGGAAAGCTATCGACTGAGTTCCTTTCTCTCTCCATGAGTTGGCACTTGGTTTCATTGTTCCCTGTCTCTTTGATGGCACAGGTGTCACACCTAAGCATTTCGCACAAGTGGCCCGAGTTACCTGCTCTTCTCTCTGGTCATTCTCCCTGGACAGCTGTCAAAAGCCTCACAACAAAACTGCGATCTGGATGTCAGCAGGACCAAGATGCCACACAAAGGAGCAGCTTCAGAGGCAGAGGCTCGGACATGTCACCACTCTCCCAACTCCCCGTGCAGCTACAGCAAGAAACCATTCCCTGATTTAGAAAACAGCCCACCTGCATTCCTCCGCCTGACAAGACTGAGCCTTGCTATTTAACGCTTTCCTCCTGCTCTGTGTACCTACTATGTTTTGTATTTCTGATAGTGCTCACTGTTAAAAAGTTCTGGGTGGCAGTTCCTAGAAAGTAAAACAGAGGTATGGGGATTCTTTGACATCCTTTACTTTATATCCTAAAGCCAAGGTTGTACGAAAATGATGATGTATGGTACAAGGCTCCATTCTTTTCCTATTAAGAATATGCTCAATGTAGGGACGACTGGGTGGCCCAGTTGGTTAACCATCTGCCTTCAGCTTGGGCTGTGATCCCAGGGTCCTGGGATCCAGTCCCACATTGGGCTCCCTGCTCCGTGGGGAGCCTGCTTCTCTCTCTGCCTGCCGTTCCCCCTGCTTATGCTCTCTCTGACAAATAAATAAACAAAATCTAAAAAAAAAAGAATATGCTCAATGTAGGCCCCAAAGTGAGTCCCTAATCCAGCAGAGCAGATCTCAGGCTGTGATACATAAATCAGGATTATCAGAGTGATTTTAGTTGATTCAGAATTTTTTGTTGTTGTTGTCCAAAGCTATGTGCTATTTTAACATTCCTTATAAATACAAATAATTGGCCCCACAAATTGTGATTTTGTTGATATTATTGCTTAAGTGGAAGATAAATTAGGTATCAGGTTTACTGAATCAATTCAATGAAAATTTTTTAAAAATCACCTGCAGATAATAAGTGCACATGAGCAAAACCAAAAAAGAGAACTTGAAAGGGTGAGTTTGGAAAATACTGCTTTGATTAATTCCCGTAAGGTTTAAGTCTTTTTAGGCTACCTATTTAAACTTCATACTTCTGCGTGTGTACTTCTTAACAGCCATAACTCAAGAAGCATTACAACACCTGTAAACTAAGTTTAAATTATCTCTTGTTATGTAATACCCAAAGAGCTAGATGACACTTTGTAGTTACATAAACCACACACTCTTGCCCCCTCTCCCTCCAAATTTCAAACTCAAGGAGAAATGAAATGCTCAGACTGATTTCACTAGCTCCCCCAGAATAATCATGACCTCTACAGCAATAAAGGCATAGACGGAAATATGTAAAACAGCCTCTAAGTCTCAAGCAGATGCAACCAAATAGCCAAGGCACATCGCCTAAGATGGATGGCGCAAACAGAAAATAAATGTACTTATAGAAGAAGTCTTGCAATACCCAGATATTCCTGGTAGAATTCAGGTTCAAAGTAGTCATTAATAAACATTAGCCTCCAGAGAACTGCCTTGCTCTGGTGCAGAGATGTGGCAGGTTTAACCTTTAAGTTTCTCTTGACTTGGTAGCATTTACTATTCTTATATATTAAGAATATATAAAAAGGTTGAAGAGAGTAGAATTCAAAGAGGTGGCCCTGGACACCCTTGTATCCAATAAGCAATTCAGAAGATGTTAGACTGGGACCTAAGAATAAACTTGAATGCAATTCTGCATGGTAGGCATGAGATGGGTGCTCCCAGAGAGAGGTATCTTAAATTAATGTGTGCACAAGTTTTTAACATCCAGCATTGAGCCATCTCCTAGACATGCTTTTTAGGTCCATGGACAAGCATTTCCAACCAAGGCAGGATGGAGGGAGGGGCATGGTCAGAGGAAAAGGGATTGCCTTATAAAGAAAAGTGAACATAAAAACTTTAAATATAACATTAATTTATTCTTTATTCAAAGAACAACTGTTTACTAAGACCTAACTCAGTGTCGTGTACTATATCAGGGGCACAACTCCATGAATTTGCAATCAAATTTGACAGAGAAAACAGTTCCAGCATTCTAAATATGAAAAGGCTTAGAATCATTTTTGCTCTATGTATGGTATTCAAAATATCCTGTTTCAACCCAATAATTTTACAAACTTGAAACACAGTTAGGCAGGTGTTAAATTCTCCCAAAACACCAACTCTTCTCTGGTTTTAATGAATACAGCTTAGAAGCTGTGTAAATCTTTCAAGCTATTTAGAATTCTAAAGGGGTGAAATTAACTCATCTTTCAAGTAACTAATTTAAGATATGTAAGTAAGTTACTGAATGGCTCAATACTAAGTCTGATTTCTTAGTTAGTTCACTCATTTAAATTTTGTTGTCCCTCAAGCCAAGGCTTCAAGTGCCTGGCTTCACCAAACCTAATTAAATTCACTCTGTTTCCTATATTAGTCACTAAGATAGATAAGCTATTTCTCAAAAATGTAACACTAGCCACAAGGAGAATATATTGCTAGAAACATAGGATGTTGCTCCATCGATCTAGCAACTATAGGTTATTAGAGTCTTTCTTAGAATCAGAGGGCAAGACATGATGTAGTAAGAAATGAGCTTGGAGACGAAGATCAGAATTTAACGTGAGCAAAGGAGTCAGGCCAGCCAGGGTAGGAAGACAACCTGCCCTTTCCCGGCTATGTGACCTTCTACAAATAACTTAGAATCCTGTTTTCCAATCTAGCAAACAGGTATAATTATATCCAGCTCATAGGGCTATTATGAAGATTATGTTTATAAGGTATCCTGTACAATGTCTGACACACGGCAGGCACCAGGAGCCCTTACAACGTGCAGCTGGAGACAGGCAGTGAGCATCTGGGTGGGAGGACACTCCCAGAGGAGATCACTGCTGGGTGGGACAAAGTCTAACATGTTGGATGTCTTCCAGACAAGAGGTCTCTAATGATGCCAATTATTCCCTGGGGTGAGGAGAAACTTACTCTGCCTGGCTTATCTCTTCCATTAAGAAAAGAAATGATTCAGGGGCGCCTGGGTGGCTCAGTCGGCTAAGCGTCTGCCTGCGGCTCAGGTCATGATCCCAGGGTCCTGAGATTGAGCCCCGTGTCAGGTTCCCTGCTCAGCGAGAGCCTGCCTCTCCCTCTCCCTCTCCCTCTGCCTGCCGCTCTGCCTACTTGTGCTCTCTCTCTGTCTCTCTGTCAAATAAATAAATAAAATCTTAAAAAAAAAAAAGAAATGAAATGATTCTAGAACAGCCTGGGCAACCTTCTCTGATAAGGGAAGCTCCACCTAAAAATGGAGACCAGAAAACTTCATAAATGACCCAGCCCAGGTTCCAGGACTGAAGGACTCTGCAAGCTTAGTAATTCCCTCATGCTGCCTCTACCTGTTTTCACATATTGCAGTGTAAGCCTTCAACCAAAAGGGCCCACCTAAGTATCTTGGAAGACAATAAAAAAAAAAAACATGGCTCACTGTGAAGGCAGTATTCTTCTGTCTCCAGAAACAGGCAAGTGGAATAGAATGAGTTGTGGCATTGAGCAAGAAGAGAAGAAAACTACACACAATTTTAAATTATTATTACATTAATTTGATCACCACTTTGGAAACGTCATATACAAGAAGTAACTAGAAAAGACACAGGAGAAGCAGAACTGCCTGTGAAGGCTCTTGCAGGTGGATGAACACCTGGCAGACAACGTGGGAGGAATTAGGCTTTGTTGTCTGTTTTTCCTCCAGCCCTAAAGTAGTTTGAAACCAAAATCTTGGCTCTGATCTAAATAATATCTATTTCTCTCTCTCCCCCATCTGGAGTCTTATATAAATACATTTATCTGTAAATACGGGAGATGGTATGGTGTTGGCTAAGGTGACAGAGCCAGAGTCTCAATCCGAGCATTTCACTTAGTATATATCTGCCCTTGGGTATGATTTTGGGCTTGAGTGTCAATAATAGAATAGATGGACGGACCCATAGATAGAGCCATGGGCAGATAAAATCACATTGCATATCATGTAGAGTTGTTAGAGGGTCAAATGAGATAAGCTGTATTAAACATTATTATTATTATTACTGTAATCATTCATTTACTCAACAAAATAACTCATCTTAGTAGAAAAACTTGTACTAAATGAACACAATATTATAAGAGAACAAAGTCAGTGGTGATACAACCAGACTTCAAGACTTACTATAAAAAAAAAAAAAAGACTTACTAAAAAGCTGCAATAAACAAGACAGTGGTATTAGTGAAAGAATAGACAAATAGATCAATGGCACATAATGGAGCTCAGAAATAGACTCACACAAATATAGTTAACTGACTTTTGACAAAGGAACAAAAGCAGTTCAATCGGGAAAGGATAGTTTTTTTAACACACTGGACATACACACACACATTAATCTAGACACAGATCTTCTATCTTTCACAAAAATTATCCTCAAATGTATCAAAAACCTAAACATAAAACACAAAACTATAAAATTGCTAGTAGACAATAGAGGCCAAAATCTAAGTGATCTAGGGTTTGGTGATGACTTTTTAGATAAAACACCAAAAGCACAATCCATGAAAGGAAAAAAATTGATAAGGTGGACTTCATTAACATTTAAAACATCTGCTCTGCAAAGACACCGTTGAGAGAATGCAACAAAAAGCCACAGACTAGGAGAAAGCATTTGCAAAGCACATATCTAATAAAGGACTAGTATCCAAAATATACAAAGAACTCTTAACGCTCAACAGTAGGAAAACAAACAACCCGGTTGAAAAGTTGGCAAAAATAGGGGGTGCCTGGGTGGCTCAGTCAGTTAAGCGGTTGCCTTCGGCTCAGGTCATGATCCCAGGGTCCTGGGATCAAGCCCCGTGTCAGGCTCCCCGCTCAGCGAAGAGTCTGCTTCTCCCTCTCCCTCTCCCCGCCGCCATGCCTGCTGTGTTCTCTCACTCTCTCTGTGCCAAATAAATTAATAAAATCTTTTTTAAAAAAGGGCAAAAATATAAACAGATATCTCACCACAGAAGATACACATGTGGAAAATAAGGATATGAAAAGATGCTCAACATTATATGTCATTTGAGAATCTCAAATTAAATCAATAGTGAGATACCACCATATACCTATCAGAATGACCAAAATCCAAACACTGACAACACCAAATGCCGGAAAGGATGTGGAGCAGCAAGAATTCTCATTCATTGCTGATGAGAGTGTGAAATCATCCAGCCACTTTGGAAGATGGTTTGGGAGTTGCTTATAAAGCTACAAAATTCAACTGATATGAATATGTATATCCACACCAAAACCTGCACATGGATATTTGCAGTAGCTTTATTCATAACTGCCACAACCTGGAAGCAATCAGGATGTCCTTCAATGGAAAGACAGATAAACAAACTGTTGTAAACCTAGACAATGAAATATTATTCAGGGTTGAAAAGTAATAACGATCGAGCCATGGAAAGACATGGAGGAATTTTAAATACATATTGCTAAGTGAAAGAAGTCAATCTGGAAAATCTACATACTGCATGATCCCAACTATATGTTGTGCTGGAAAAGACAAAACTTAGAAACATTAAAAAGATCAGTGGTTGCAGGGACTTGGGGAGAGGGAGAGAGGAATGAATAGGAGGAGCACAGGAGAATTTTAGGGCAGTGTACCTACTGTGTGATGCTGTAATGGTGGATACACATCTTATATATATTTGTCCAAACCCACAGAATGTACAATACAAAGAATGAACCCGATTGTAAACTAGGTACGTTAGTTAATAATCATGTATTCATCAATTATAACAAATGTGCCGCACTGTTGCAAGATGTTAAGAATAGGGGACAGGAGGAGGGGGCAGGTGAGCATATGGAAACTCTCTGTAATTTTCACCTAATTTTTCTATAAACCTAAAATTGTCCTAAAAACTGAAGTCCATTAATTAAAAAAAAAAGAACATGTATTAAGGAGTGTATGCAAAAAAGCTGACAGCGTATTCAGGAAACAGGCTGAAACGCATGATGGGAGAAAGAGAGTGATGAGCATAGAAAAGTGTAGTGCAGGAATAAGATGCTGAAGAATGTCATATGCCATGTTATGGTATCTGCATTTTAGTGTAGGTCAAGTTTTTTTCAAGTTATATGGTCAGATTTGTCCTTGAGAAAAATAATTTCCTTGGCCATAAATATGGAATGGAGTGAAAAGAGCTTAGAGGGAGAGACACAAAGTAAGAGGTTATTGCACCAATCCAAGTAAAAGGTGATGAGGACAAGATAAGGCCAAAGTCCCAACCCCATTCTCATGTCTTGAACTTCTTGAACTCAAGATAAATCTGTTTACATGGACCAACTCCATGGTAGCCAGAAGAGAAAACCATGATCATCAGGGATTTGGCAAAAGCTATGGCTATAGGTAACTCTGCAATTTCCTTCCCTTCAATAAATCATGAAAAGTATAATCGATTCTTTTTTTATGATATGGGTAGTTTGCCATGAAATCAAAGGAGTGAATTACACAGATTTTTATAAATAGTCTTCTAAGTCTATACGTAACTGATGTATTTGGTGCTATCCTTAATTTGTTTCACCAAAGTTCTTTTATAAAATAATTAACCATCACTAAATATATAAATCCCTGCTTCTTCTCCCTGAAGCAAAACACACAGAGCTGCCATTGTGAGAACAATTCAATTCCCTATCAAAGCCACAGTTAAAAGCACTGCCCATCTTGTGACTGATGACCTGGGGCTCAGTTTTGAATCTACTGCGTGTTTTCTCTATCCACAGCATATTAGCTTGGAGAGTAATCTTCTTTGTCAGGCAGTCATATGAGCTTCAGTTTCAGCTACTCCAGAGGTTGACTATCTCTTTGAAGTGCCTCTCCACCCAACAGAATGTTCATAGTGAATTTTACAAATGACACATATCCTATATTTTCACTATCAAATGTGGTAGCATTCCAGTCAGCTATTTTTGGGTGCTTGAGTATCAGAGAGACAGGCCAAGAGAGAGAAATGTAATTTTATAAGTGTAGGTCAGTAGATTATAGCTGATGGAATTTGAGTGGTGATAAGAAGAAAGAGAACAAAGATTTGGAAATTTCCATTGTGGCAACTGGGTAAGAAGTGATGTCATTAACCAAAAGGAGGAGCAGATTGGAGGGATGAGACGGTGAGTTTAATTTTGGACATGCTCAGTTTGAAGGACCTGTGGAAATTAATATGGAGGAGCTCAGTAGGCAGTAAGACATGAGGGACTAGAAAATCAGGAGCAGGGAGCTGAAAATACGTCTTTGATAGCCTAAGTAGAGGCTGAAGCTGAAGTAGTAGATGAAAGTGCTCAGGAGACTGGCAATGAGGAGAGGAAAAGTGTCTAGGCCTATATGACATGTGAAAGAAAAACTAGAGATACAGTAAGAAGAAGCTATTGCTTTGGTAAAAGTGAGAGGAGGTATGAATGGGTTCATAGTAAAAAATGAGAATGGTGGGAGGAATCCTGCAGGGGCTAAATCCCTCAATGTGGTGAATAAATGGGTGTACACAGAGGGAAGTAAAAAAAAAAAAAAGAATGATTCCAATATTTTGATCTTAGAAGGCTTGGAAGAAGGTAGTTCTATTAACTCATTCATTCATTCAAAAATGAAGAGAGCACCATCTATGGTCTGGATACTGTGACACTGATTAAAGTCAGGGGAATGAGTGTGCTTAATGGAGACAGTAATGAAGCTGAATTTATCTAAGTTGAGTATGAGGTGCCTACATGTCATCAAGTTAGAAATGTCTAGAAGATAGTAGCAAAAAAGAAAGGTCAAGGCAAGAGACTGCTTTACAGAGGTAAGAATTTGAAGTCCCATTAGTAGATGAGATCACTGGGAGAAAAGAAAGGAATGCCTCCATCATTGTATATGTACATCTAGATAATACCTATGGATCTTATTTATAGAAGAAGAGGAGGAGGAGAAGCAAACAACAAAATGGGGAAGATATAGTTGTACAAATAAGAGATCTAGGAAGAGTATCATAGAGACCAGGAAGATAAGATTTTCAAGAAATGATCAGGCTGCTATTCACATCCCACAGATACATCAAAGCAAATTAAATCAGAGGGAAAAGCGCGGAATTTAGCCTTTCACACAAGAGTTGGGATAGAAATCTGATTACAAAGGACCGTGGGAAGAGCTGACGTTGAGAGTAGGGACTTCAAGATGGTATCTTGTCATGAAATGGATTTTTAGAACAGTGGAAACTTGAGAGTATTTGTAAGCCCAGAATACTGAACCAGCGAAGACAGAGAAAATGAAAACGTAGGAGAAGAGGGAATAATTGATAGGAAAATGGCCTAGAGGAAGCAAGACAATATGGGATCAAAAGGCTTGGGCAATATCCAAGCAACATATGCCTTCACTGTGTGGTGAATTAGCCTCACTTGTAAGGATTCCAGAGGACTATAGTTAAGTATTTCACATGGAACAGGGGGATCTCTGTGCACCATCGTTTAAGTCGTTTATTCTCAGTTACACAGTGTCTCAGTGCAGACAGAAGGGCCTCTAATTCTCCAAAGAGAATTCTCCACCATATTAGCTCATACTCTCCTGTGAACTAAACAGGAGTGCTGGCAACAGATACTGTATGCTATGCGGGATGATCACCTTGTCCGGGAGTAAAACAGAAACTTGCAAAGAAAAGAGACAATAATTTCTAAAGAACTCGGGAGGGGAGGGGGGTCAGAAGCTGTATGTTGCTCCCTTCCTTTATGAAAAAAAGCCCCTAGGAACTTCCAGAACAAGGTGAAGATCAGGGCACCAAAGCTACTATCAGACATTTCTACCTGTTAATTCTGCCTGAGTTGTTTCTCTCTATTCTCATCTCTGGCCTCAACTGCCATCCATTTGCAACCTAGTTCTTCTCAAACTTGAACCCATTGCTTTCTCTCTCATCCCTTAAGTAGATGATTTATTGTTTTTGTTTGCTTGCTCTTGTTTCTTCATCACTAGGAAACACAGAGCAAGCAACGTCAAAGCGCCTCACGGTGCTGGGAGTGCCACAGAACACCCACACAAGTTTACACGAACTCATGAAGTCCTCGCGCGAGTAGCAGCTACCCCGGGCTGGCCGAAGCCAGGAGCGCACGCCCTGACAGCACCGCCAAGCCCCCAGCCCGGAGCGACAGTCTTCAAGGCTGCTCTGCTCGGGGCTCAAGGAGTGGCAGCCCCGAGGAAGCCCCGCTGGGGCCGAGCTCTCCCCTCCCGCCCCTAGCCAAGCTTCTTAAAATCGAGTAGCCTTCCCTCGCTTCCAGGAGCTCACAAAAGGCTGCCACACCAAGCGAACGCAACGCGAGCACACGTCCACACACAGTACATGCACGACACCCGCGGGGTGTGGAACGGAGGCGCACAGCGCGCAGTGCACGCACAGCATACACACGCGCGCACCCCGACCCCGTCCCTCCCTGCGCTCCCCCGGCGCCCAAGCCTCCCTCCCTCGAACCTCACCAGACAGCCGGGTAACTTTCCAGGTGCGCAGCTTGTCACCTTGGCGCCGCCGCCCCTGCGTCTCCGCGTCCTCTCCCGCGCCGCCCTCCCCAGCCGCCTGCGGCGCCCCAGCCGAGCGCAGGGCAGCTCTGCGAGCCCGGGCCGTGCGCAGGGCGCGCAGCGCGGGCCCGGGGCTGCCGCCGCCGCTGCTCGGGCTACGTGGGCTCCGGAGGCGCGGGCGAGCGCGCTGCGGGCAGGAGCTGCGGCGGCTTGGGTGCTGCCGCCTGGCTCCTCGGCGGGGGCCGGTGCAGAGCAGACACGCAAGGAGGGAGGGAGGGAAAGAGGGAGGAGAGGAGGAGAAGGAGGGGGGAGGGTCAGCGGGGCTACTGCGTGGAAGAGCAGGGAGCCGGCTTCCCAAAAGGTGGGGTCACCCGCGCGCGCCCACGCTGGCCCGAACCTTTGCTCCCGAGACAAGCTATCGGGAGATAGCCGCAGGCTGCACTTTATACCCCATACCCTCCAGAGTGAGGCAACTTATGTAGGGAGATAACATCGTGGTTGTAAAGCATTTTTTTTTATGTTGTTATTATTTCTATTTCAAGTGTGTGGGACGAGGGGAGAGGAAAGTTCAGGGACGTGTTCATCTTTTCCTTCCCCTCCCTCTCCCCCCACCCCTCCAGTCTGTTTTCCCTGCAAGCTCTCTCCCACCTCGCCTTCCCTCCCAGAGCGCAAACAGGGGCACACATCCTGGACGTGTTCTCCTCGGTCACACCAATGCCCTTCTAGAAGACATGTGACCCCGGAGGAGCTAGGAGACGCACTCTTCCCGGACTCTGGAGCCGTAACTTGCATCTAGTTTCCAATTCACATGATGCCGGGGCAGTGGTTTGAACCGGGTTTTAAGGGACAGAGATTATACCTTCGGAATCTGTAGGTCCTTGAGCAGGGAGCTTTCTTGATCACCCAGGCTGGTGTTGCTCTCCCAGTCGCCTTTTGATTACATGTTTTTTTTTTTTTTTTTTTTTTACCCCCCTGAGGCTTGCATTATGGTTTTCCAAATATATATACCCCCACCGCATTATTTGCTGTGCTCTGGAGTTGTGAGACCTTCCTGTGGCTTTCCCCCTTTCCTCCTGCCCCAGAGGAATTTCACTGGCAAGTCCACCAAGGACAAGGGCAGTTTGTGTGTTGAGGAATGGGAAGTACAGTGAGGTTTTATTCTTCCCGGTGCCTCTAGAGAATGTCGGGACCCAAGTCTCGGGGGTTTTAAACCACATGGTGGCAGTGGGACTCATGTAACACTGGTCTGCACTAGTACATACATAAACTTATATAGAAATGAGGCCCATGGAAGATATGTTGAATGGGGCCATTACATTTCAGAGGAGGAAGAATGTAGTCCTGTTTGTTTTTGTGCTAACTGAAAAAAAAAATAAGCAAAAGTACAAAATACTTTTTCATGAACATATGCTAGAGTCTTTCCATTTTATGCAGGCCCTCAAAATAGCCCAACTAGAGGAGATGGTCTGGGGAAGAATTCCACAGGGAAAGGAAAAATAATTAAGTCATTGTTAAGTCACTGTAATCATGGACTTCTAAGTCAATAGAATGGATTTTTATGAACAGTGTAACAACAAGAAGGAAATCAGATTTTCAAAGTCCTTTCATTCATTTAGTCCATGGTGCGGGGGGTGGATAGTGGATTGCTAATTAATGGGTCCACATTTTTAATGAAATAGAATAAAAATATCAGAGTACATCATGCATAGTAAGTAAATATGCTCTGTATATCTTTCATTTCAGTTAAATATGTGTATATTGGGTCAACCATGTAATATGTATTTTCTTACTGTTCCTCTAGGCAAAAGCTTGAAAACCACGGATGTACTCCTGACACCTGGGGTCACCCATCTAGTCAGAGTTTGAAGGGGAACGTAAGCTCCTTCCCAGAGATCCTGTCTTCTGGCAACAATACCATGCTGAGCTGTAAAAAAACAAAAAAACAAAAAACAAAAAAAAAAAACAAGGAGGATGGTGAGGAGGAGAAGGAGAAAAGTGACCATTCTTTGAGCCTTTATTCATTCTTTCAACAGCTGTGCTTAAGCAGCTCTTATGCCTCAGGCACAATCCGGAAATTCAGTGGTGAACAAAATCAACATATGATCTTGGCAACTCAGAATCTACAATCCAGTGGGGGAAACAGACATCAAACCCATAAACACAGAAGTAATATATATGTAAAAAGTGCCATGAAAGAAAATATGATAGGAGAGGAAAAAAAACATGGGGTTATAATCTAGATGCAGGAGGCTGCAATTAATAATTAACCTAGTTTAAAATGTCTTAAGTGATAAGGAAATTTACTGTTTCATATGGCTTGAAGTCCCAAGGTTGAGAGGCTCTCGCTTGTAAATTCAGCACCTCAGTGATGTCAGAGTAGGCCTGGGCTGTTCTCTTATTCCCCCTGCCGGCTCCAACATGCCAACTTGTACCTGGGTCTGCCTCCACCCCATCGTGGTCCCAGGATGGCTGGAGCAGCTGCTGTTACGACAGATAATCCTGACAATGCCCAATAGTATCGGAGTGTGTCTCTTCTCAAGAGTTCATGGAAGCTCCCAGCTGACCTCCTCTCACCTGTCCCTAGTCCAGACTGAGTCTCATGCCCACACCTAAATGTTGGGCATGGAGGGAGGACTACCAAAATTGACTTAGGCTCTTCAGAATTTGCCCTGGAACTTTTCAGAATTGCATTCTTTGAGGGGTTGATACCCAAACAAAAAGGAGAAAGTGGCAATGGATGTTGGGTAGGCAATCTAGAGTCTGCTAGAGGGGCTCGGGGATGACTCCTCTGATAAAAAATAACATTTCATTGTAGGCTGAGTAAGAGTCAGCAAGGAGGAGGAGGCTTCGGGCAGAAGGAATTGCAGGTGTGGTCTCACTGCCACGTGTTAAAGGCATACATAGAATTTCTCATTTACCATATCGAAGAGGTAAACCAACCTCAGGAAGCAAGCTCAGAGAGTTAAATAACTTGATCAAATTCACAGAACTACTAAATTGCAGAGCCAATCTATCTAATTCCAGAGCCTAAACCTTGACTTCTCCTTCTACTGAGAGAGGGAGAAGCCAGATTCCCCTGGCCTTTCTGGTCATGGACTGAGGAACACAGCCCCCTCCAGGACTCCTCTGCAAGGTTTCTCTGGGTCTACTGGTGGTGGGGGACGTGTATTCATGAATAAACCCTCTCCCATTGGGTATGCCTCTGTTCCACTGGGTGTCATGGTCTCTGCCAAACACTGTCACCAGAACACGAGGGTTATCGTGGTGTCAAGCCCAGAGGTAGCCTGTGGAGATGTGCAGGGTGAAATGCAAGTCTTTGCATTACATGCAGTTTGGGGAAGTATCCAAGCGGCCCTGAATTTTACAAAATTCTCCTGATTTTTCCTATTTTCTCACTGCACCCAAGGGACTGAGCTGGAAACAGATCACAGTAGTACCAAACACAGGCTCCCAAGCCCCTGTGTGACCAGCTCACCCAGCCTGAATCCCTGTTTGCTTGGGATCATGTGCCTGCCTGGAGGCTCCATAGTTGTGCTGGCACACGGACTTTCTGTCGGGCCGCCCCATCACACCAGCCTTGGTGCTCACTGCGTGTAAGCCCCAGCTCCGCGCCTGCCCAGGCTCAAGCTGAGCTCTCTGCTATGAATCACCAGAAGATCTCCTGAGGATGTGAGAGGGTCAAAACCACCGTCCAGTTTCTCACCACCTCTCTGGTTTTGCCCCCCTCCCTCCTTTCCTCTGTCATTTGTCTGCTGGCTTGTTTATCTTACTGTGCTGACCCCCTAGGCAGTCATTTCTGTTGCTAAGGCTAGAACCTTAGGTCGCTGTGCTATTCATTCAATTTAGCTTTGCCAAACCCTGACCCTGGACCAAACTACTGTTGGCCTTTGGTGTTCCTGCCCTCCAGAGTGCCAGCATCACTAGATATGGTAATGAAATGGGACCAACTGATTGCATTGCAGTTTTTGTCTCCAACCTCCCTGCAGCCAACAATCCCTCTCCTCACCTCAAAGCCATTTATTTCTCCCATGATGTCTCACGGAGGCTGCAGGATAGTGGCTCTCTCCTCTAGGATCCCACAGCAGCGTGCTGCCCCAAGTCACAAATACCTGTTAACTGTCGGCCTCTCTTACTGGACTTTAGCGCAGGGACTTGGCAGTTTCAATTCATACATCTTCAGAACATACATAGCTCAAATCTTTAATATGTAGCAAACAATCAGAACATTCCACTTTTCAATCTACTGCCTCGATTTTCTAAATCAATCGATTTTTTTTTTTTTTTTTTTTTTTTTTATTGCTTCCCAAGATACTAGAGACTTGAGAAGGAACCCTGTACTTAGAGTCTCTCCTTCCTCGGTGGAAGCTCATTACTAATATCACACAATCTTCCAAGCCCAGCTCTGGGGGCACCATTCTCCATTCCACTCTCGTGTCCTCAAGGGGACAGTGGCCTCTCATTTGCCAAACCCCTCCCTGCTGATTCCTGATGGAGAGGAGAGTAAACCCTGTGGGCATGAACCGGAGCATATTTGTCTGGTTTTCCAGTCCACCAGGCAGCTGCCAGAGCCTACATGTGTCCCGCACTTGGAACTGACCAGTCTCTTGCCCATGCTCTCCTTGAAAGTCCTCCCTCCTCCATCCCACTTCCACTCATTCTCAATTTGCCCGGGATTCTGTCCTTACTCCCTGCTTCCCTCCCTCTCCCCAGCTCTTTCTCTTTCTCCTCATAGCTTCACTCATTACTTCTAGGTGTATGCCTTCATAACTCCCACAAGACTGCACTTTATGTCAGCCCTTTTTATGCTGTTTGTCACTCTCTACTTTGTATTATTGTTATCTCTTGACATTCCTTATCACCCCAGATTCACTGTAAATACCTGGAGGGCATAGTTCATCTGATTCATCTTTGCTGTATCTCTCATAGCACCCACAGCAGGCCCAAATCCTAGGGACAGAGTCAGCTATGACTTACTACCCAGAAGAATTATACCTATGTTTCCACAATTCTTTTTTTTTTTTTTTAAGATCTTATTTCTTTATTTGACAGAGAGAGAGAGAGAGAGAACAAGCAGGGGGAACGGCAGGCAGGTGAAGAGGAAGAAGCAGGCTCCTGGCTGAGCAGCCACTTAACTGACTGAGCCACCCAGGCGCCCTGTTTCCACAATTCTTCAGAAAGAATTTGAAATATGTTCTTGATTTTCCTTCTGGAATAAAAACAATTGTTTGGAATAATGGCACAATTAATTTACAAATTCATAATCTGCCTAGTTAGCAATCAGATAATAGTAAATTTTACTATAAAAGACTAACATATAAATATATTTCATTTTGCTTTTCTGCACATACTGAATTTCAATCCTTAGTGTGTTGACTTTCCTAAATAGTGATTTTTTTTCTAGTTATGGGTGCTCATTAAACAATACAGCCAATATATATCAACTATGCACTAAACTCAGTGTTTGGAATCCCACCATCCTGTGCTATTTCAAAGTCAATGTAGACCATCCATCCAATGCTTTGACCTTGCAACTCCTTATTCCTCATATCAAATACTCTTCATCTCCAGTCAGCTTCAGCTATCCACTCCCAGAGTCACATCTGGAATCTCCTCTAAAATCACTGATTCAGGGGGCATATGTCCACCCCAGATCAGCTCAGCCCTGCCTGCCCCCAAGGCTTCAGCCCTTTGCCTTGCTTCTCAGACACAATGGTCATCACAGTGCCTCATGCTGATCCCATAGCTGTAAAGCCTGGGCTAACACGGCCGCTGACCTCAGTCTCCTCTAGAGTGAGGAACAGACCAGCATGGCTTCTGTGACACCCACCATCGAGGTAGCCTAAGCTATTCCAACTCCCAGGTCTGACCTGTCTGGACCCACAGAAGCTCCAGCTTCCCTAGCTACTACCTGGAGGGGGCCCAAGACATATCCTAGAAATATAGTAGAATTAATTCCCTATGGAGTCAACTTCGACCGTTGAGAGACAGGAGCCAAGAAGAAGCCAGCAGATAATTGCTCGTCCTTCCTGCCCATCCAGGAGCTGTTCAAAGACGCAGTGGTTCTGTACTTTTGGCTGCTCTAGTATGACTCAGCAACCAACTTTGTTTTCTAAAGAACCTGTGCACAAAGTGGTAACATACCACCTTGAATCTGCTTTTTCTCCTTCTCTCCCTCATTTCCCTTTTTCCATTACTCCTGCTTCCTTAGGATGGCACCCCCTAATTAAGAATTAGCATGTGAGCTTTGCCTCAGGCTCGATTTTCTTTTTCTTTAATTCAATTAGCCAACTTATAGTACATCATTAGTTTCAGATGTAGTGTTTGGGCTAAGATAAGATGGTATACTCTATGACCACAGCCTTCCATCCTTCAAGTTTATTTGCCCAATTACTTTCTCTTCATTTTTGACTTTAAAGTGACCTCCAATTCCTTGGCTCTCTATTTCCTTTCTTTCTCTCTTTACCCAACTTCTTACTCTGTTTACTATGCAGGGCTATATACTGAATATATGCTAAATATTACTAAATGTAGTATTTCAAACTGTATCATAAAGTTCTAGTAATTAAAGCAGTACAGTATTGACATAAAACAGACACATAGATCAATGAAACAAATTGAGAGCACAGAAATAAACCCATCCATATAGGATCAATTAATTTATGACAAAGGAGCCAAGAATGTACAATGGGGAAAGAATAGTCTCTTCAGTAAATGACGCTGGGGAAAACTGGACAACAACAGGCAAAAGAATGAAACTCAAACACTATTTTACACCATACACCAAAATTAACTCAAAATGGATTAAAAGTTTGAATAGAAGTCCTGAAACGTAAAACTGCTAGAAGAAAACATAGGCAATAAAGTCCTTGACATTGGTCTTGGCAATGGTTTTTGAATCAGACACCAAAAACAAAAGCAACAAAAGCAAAAATAAATAAGTGGGACTACATCATATTAAAAAGCTTCTGCAGAGCAAAGGAAAGCCATCAACAAAATGGAAAGTCCACATACCTAATGGGAGAAAATATTTGCAAATCATATATCTGGTAAGGGGCTAATATCCAAAATATATAAAGAACTCATGCAACTCAAAAGCAAAAAAAAAAAAAAAAAAATACAAACAATCCCATTACAAAATGGTCAGATTACACAGGGCCCCATAAGCAATAATGAAGAGTTGGGTTTTATGCCACCATCAATTCTTGATACCAATCTCATCTGGGTACTAAAGACTCCCTGATAATCCTGCTGAATTTACCTGGTGAGCCTTCTTTCTACTACAGTAAAAATAGTTTATCTTCTCCCCTTTCTTCAAATTTTTATCTCACCACCCTTAACTCATGGTAGTTGGCCTTACTGACTCTTCAGAGAAAGGAAAATTGTAACAGTGGCTATGGACTGAATTGTGTCTACCCCCTCCAAATTCATACGGTCAAGTCCTAACTCCCAGTACCTCAGAATATGACCTCATCTGGATCTAGGGTTACTGCAGATGTAATTAAGAGGAGGCCAATAGCGTGGGCCCTGATCCAATATGGCTGATGTCTTTATAAAAAGGGGAAATTTGGACATGAAGACAGACACACATAGAGGAGAGGTGATGTGAAGTGACACAGGGAGATGGCCACCTATAAGCCAAAGACAGGAGCCTGGGACAGATATTCCCCTCATAGCCCTGACAGGAACCAACCCTGCCAATGCCTCGATTTCAGATTTCTGGCCTCCAGAACTCTGGAGACAGTAAATCTCAGTTGGCAAGCCACCCAGTTCATGGTACTTTGTTACAACAGCCCTAGAAAACTAATATAATAATAATGATAGTGACATGTATTGAGCTCATACAACACATGTGAGCCCTGTTCCTGACATGCATGAATGCAGTTAATTCCCTTGACCCTATGAGGTAATATTATTGCTAGTATTATTTTTATTTTAACTTAGGAAACTGGAACACAGAGAAAGTAGGTACAACTCATCTGTAAGGAACTACCTCAGCACCCCCACACCAAATCTAGGAACCCATCTGCACCAGTATGTGTTCTTACCTCCTTCATTCCCCACACGATGCTGTGTCCCTCATCCTGTCAGTGCTTCCATCTGTGCTTTCTATCCCTCCCTGCCCCGCTTTCCTCCTTAACCTCCTGATTCTCTTTCTGAATCTTTCATCTTCCTGTTTTTACTGATATCTTCCCATTAGCATATATATGTGTATGTGTGTGTGCTAATATGTATATTAGAAACTTATGTTTCAGGGCACCTGGGTGGCTCAGTCGGTTAAGCGTCTGCCTTCGGCTCAGGTCATGATCCTGGGGTCCTGGGATTGAGCCCTGCATTGAGCTCCCTGCTCAGTGGGGAGCCTGCTTCTCCCTCTCCCTCTCCCACTGCCCCTGCTTGTGCTCTTTCTCTCTCTCATAAATAAATAAAACCTTTAAAAAAAGAAATTTAAGTTTCTCCCACCTTATAGCATATATATATATATATATATATATATATATATATATATATATATACACACACACACACATTTATATTTATATTTACGTTTCTCCCACCTTAAGCAAGGGCTTCTTCCATTGTATCTTATATAGTGCCTCCTCAAATTTCCCAGCATCTACACTTACTGTCTTCATTTCCTCTGTCATTTCTTTGATTTCCAATGTATCAATTTCTTCATGCTGCTGTAACAAATCACAAACTGAGGGGCTTAAAGCAACTAACAACACACACTTACTTTCTTAGCATTCTTGAGGTCAGAACTCTAAGACCAGTCTCGCTGAACTAAAATCGAAGTGTCCTCAGGGCTGTGTCCCTTCTGGAGGCTCTAAGGGAGAATCTGTTGTTGCCTTTTCCAGCTTGGGGAGGTTGTCCACATTTCTTGGCTCATGGTCCCCTGTTGACTTCAAACGGAACAGCCTAGCATCTTCAAAGCTCACTTTGACTCTGACCCTCCTACCTCCCTCTTTTACTTATAAGGACTCTTGTGACTACACTTGGCCCACCCAGATATTCCTGGATATCTCCTCACCTCAAAACCCTTAACTTGATCCATCTGCAGAGTCCTTTTTGCCGTTTAGGTAACAACTTCACAGGCTCTGGAAATTAGGACATGAATGTTTGGGGAGGCTGTCTACCACACTCAGTAATCTGGTTTCCCACTACTCTACCAAAAATACTTTCCCTGAGGTCACTGACGACCTCCGTATTTCTAGTGTCCTTAGAATATGTCTGTTTGGGTTGACCTCTCAGCAGCACCGCGTGCAGCCACTTCCCTTCTTCACAAGAGAGCAGCCTCCGTGAGCACATATTCTCCAGAGTTTCTCTGCTTCTTCACTAACTGCGCCTTCTCAAGCTCCTTTGCCAATGGGTCTGCCTCTAACCATAAGTATTCAAAGTCCTGGCAAGGTTGTTCTTTGTTGCTGAGAGTGACCATCCTCTTGAAAGTAGTGCTCCCTTTTGGTCCCACAATAAAGAAGGAGGCGCGTAGAGACATCCTTGTTTCAACAACCATCTGCATGATGGTGGCCCCCAAGTTGACATTTCCAAGTCTCTGTGTGAGAGAGACTTGGAAAGTTCTCTTCTGTGATCCCAGAACAGATTGTTTGTCTGCCTTTTTAGTATTTCCACTCAGGGACCAAGATGTGAGCCACTCAATAACAACATGTCCAAAAGTAAAGGAACATCTTTTTCCCCAAGAACAAACTGTTCCTTCAGCGTCACTCGTATGCATAAGCCATTTTCCAGTTAGATTTCTGGTTGGAATTCGGGGAGTCATCCTTATCTCCTCCTCTCCCTCACTCTCCATATGAACTTCATCTCAAAGTCCTGTCAAATCTGCCACATATGTATCTCTAATATCCACGAGATTCTCTCCGTCACCACCACTGGCCTCATCTCTTGCCTGAGCTGCGCTGAGAGTCCCCTCCCTGTGTCCCTACAGCCACTTTGGTTCCCATCCAGCCCCAGTGCATTCTCCACACTGCTGTTTGAGTGATCTTTTTAGAACAGAAAGCTGACTTTTTCACTTCTCTGCTCAAAGGCCATTAATCTAACAAGCATATAGCCATGGTGCTTTGGGCCATCATTACCAAGGACCTGTGAAATTACATGGGACCTGGAAAAAAATTATTGCCTCCATGCTACAAAAGAAAAAGTTACAAAATGTTTGACTGAAATCTATAAAGGGTGATATGCCAACTAGTAATTCAAGTGTGTGTATTATATATATATATATATATACCCAATTTTAAATCAGAGAAAAAGGAATAATTTTGTCATATAAAACCCAACTTTTTAAATTATAAAAAATATTCATTCTGAATTGTGTAAGACTGTTGAATCACAGACCTGTACCTCTGAAACAAATAATACATTATATGTTAAAAAAAAAAAGAAGATAGTAGGGAGGGAAAAATGAAGGGAGGGAATTGGAGGGGGAGATAAACCATGAGAGACTATGGACTCTGAGAAACAAACTGAGGGTTCTAGAGGAGAGGAGGGTGGGGGGATGGGTTAGCCTGGTGATGGGTATTAAAGAGGGCACGTACTGCATGGAGCACTGGGTGTTATACGCAAACAATGAATCATGGAACACTACATCAAAAACTAATGATGTAATATATGGTGATTAACATAACATAATAAAAAATATTCATTCTTTAAAAAAATTTACGTCTGCATGTTGAATGGGATGCCAATATATTTGAATGTGCTTACTATGTTATGGGGGTGGAGCTTCTGAAGGTCAGAGTGTGTAGGGCCTATAAAAATCCTTAAACAGTTTGTCCTCCAAGGCCTTCTTGCTGCTCTTACAATAAAGTCCCAAATCTTTAATGTGACTTTCCAGCATGTCAGAGCTACATTTTGTAGCTTGCCTTGGGATGTGTCCATGTTGGAGGAATACACTGGCCTCCTAGGAGGCCCCAGACCAGTACTTTTCAAATTGTAATGTCCATCTGAACACCTGGGAAGCTTGTTACAATGCAGATTCTGATTCAACAGGCCTGGGAGGGGACTGAGCTGCTGCAATGTGTTTTTCACAAGCTCCCAGGTGATAGTGCTGCTGCTGGTCCACAAATTTGGTGGCAAGAACCCAGAGGGCAGCCCTACCTCTTTCCATTGGCTACTAGAGTAATGCTAAGAGCTCCATGGGGTCTAAGTTGGCTTGGAGTTTCAACGACTAGGACGTACTTGTAGTCTGATGGAAAATCTTCATGAGAGGAAAAGGATGATTTTGAGGATTGGAAGATGAGAGACTTAGTATATGCAGTATTGAAACTGAGTACACGGGGTGGGAAAGCAGGAAAGGCAAATGAAAACACTTACCTTTATATGTGCTCACAGTCTGGACATATGCTCACACAGCCTCGGGCTGCCCCCAAGTCTATTTCCCTAATGTCGGAATCTGGCTGAGACTTTGCCTATATCACAGCTTTTATCAAGCAGTTTTATAATCATGGGCTCATGTACCTGTTTTAGGATTAAACTATAAATTCCTAGGTGGCCAAGATGAGCTCTTCTTCTCCATGGTAATCATTCAGTGGATAACAATGAATAAAAGAGTGATGTTAATACCTATTCAAGTATAACTTCCAGCCAGAAGGCAACATTGTTCTGGAATGCCAGGAAATAATCCATCCCACAGGACAACCTGTGTACAGTAACTAGAGATGGGTTAGCTGTTTTGGCACTCAGATGCCGTGTACCCAACAAATGGAAATAGCACATAGCAACAGCTCTATAAACGGCAGCCCGAGCTATAAATTTTAAAAGAACACCCATGCCTATCTAGCAATAGCTAGGGTAACATAAGCTGTTTGTTAATGGTGGCTGGTTTTTGCTTATTGGTTTGTTTTGCCTGTTGTTTATGTTGTTGTTATATAATAATTTGTATTATAAGTAGTGACAACTTTACCTCCAAAGTAATGAAAGATAAATGAAAATAACTTGGGTGTTACTATTTTTTTTTTCACTTGACGCTTTTCGAGTACTATGCCATGTAGATGTGGGCTATTATTTGCCCATCCTGGCATTTAAACAGCAGAAACCTGGCTTGAACTATATTAACATTTATCTTTTCACATAACCATTTAAGGGAAACTAAATCCATTAGGACCTCTCTGGAGATATAAAGTTGTCTATTTCGCAAACCCAGACTGTCTATAATGGATTCTTCCTCCCAGAAAGTCCTCCAAAGATTTCATTTAGTCAGTCAGCAATGATATTTCCCTGAAATAAGAGTAATTGAAAATCCTGTTTAGTTTCAGTACTTCAATGGGGCAAATTGTTTTTCAGACTTTGCTCAGTCTATGTAAACAGTGTACCACTAAGTGAGCCCATTTAATGCCACAATGCCAGGCAGAACCATCTGCTCAAAGACATCAAATAATAAATCAAATCTGGTCCTGTATCTAGCCAGAGTGTTGCATGAAGGAGCCAGTAAAACACAACTACATGGTCTTCTGTCTTAGCACATTGTCAGATGCCCCTATTTATTTCCATATCATGATCTTGCCAATGGGATAACCATTAATTAACCTAAACTACATGGTCTTCTCCTTTTCTCTGACCACTTTGTTACTGCCTTGCAGTTTATACATTCACCTTCCCTAATTGGGAGTTACCAATTTAATTGTCAGTGTGGTCCATTTAGAACAGGTACCTATGTTAATGAAGTGTAATAAAAATTTTATGCATAGTTTGTTCTGATCTCTAGTCAGTTCATGTTATAAAAGCCAAGGTGCAAGGACTATTCATCAGAAGCTGGCCACAAGATATACAACATCTCCTAGGCTGGGTATTTACAAACATTCACAGAGTGTACCTAATACAGAGTGGGTGATAATAAATATTTCTTGAGTAGATGTACAAATGTTGCTGGCTACTTAGCCATAAGAAGAGAGGTGAACACCACATTGTTTTTAACAAGTTAATAAAAGTTAAAATGTTTGAGGATCAATTTTTTATTAATAAAAATGTAAAATTTAATAAAAATATTTTATTAGAGATTCTGCAACTGTGATTGAGTTATTGTATTTTCTCCACCAGTGAATGGCTCCTGTACTGAGAGAACATTTTAGAAACTACATAATTAGCATGCTCTCCAGTAGCTGATTGTAATTAGTTTTCCTTAACAGGTTTTATGTAGGAGTTGAGGCTCCACAGTGTTGAGAGAAGAATGTTTTGAGAGATTTGCAGTAGGGAGAATGGACACCAGAGTTTGGGCTCAGGCCAGAAATATCCGGTTCCAAGTACAGATTCCCAGAGAAGCAGACTAGAGTTGGCCTTGTGGAGGAAGTACGTTCAGAGGAATAAGGTAAGGAGGAGGGTGGAGATCCTAAACTATGTAAGTGAAGCACTTTCTGACTCTACACCCAACTTACGCACAAACTAAGAGGGCAGTGTGTTTTGAGACTTTTTGTTAGCCCATGTTTGGCTAATTCAGTGGTTCTCACATTTTTTTTTCTTTTGGTCTCAGAAGACTTTTATAGTCTTAAAATTCTTGAGGAACCCAACATATTTTGTTTATGTGGGTTATATCCATCAATATCATATTCAAAATTAAAACTGAGAAATTTTATAAATATTTATTTATTTGAAAATAACTACTATAAAACCATTAAATATTAACATAAAAGATATCATCTTATGAAAAATAACTCTTTCCCAAAAAATACAGAAGAGAAGCATTGTTTTATGTTTTTGCAAATCTTTTTAATGTTTGGCTTAATTGAAGATAGCTGGATTTGCATATTGACTTTTGCATTCTATCTGCTATTATATTACATATCACATAATGCCTGGAAAGTCCACTGAATGAGAACAAAAAGGCAAATAAGGTCTCAGTATTGTCATAATAACTGTTCCCATCTGTGACTCCCTGAAAAGATCTTGGGGACCCCTATGGGTCCCTGAACCACACTTTGAGAAGCACTACTTTAATTTATGAGCCCCATGCTACTTTATATGTCACTGGTAGTTCCATCTACCACAGTGGCTGCCTTTGACATTTAGCCCAGTGACCAGCCTAATTGGCAACCCCAACCATTGGCTTCCAACAACGGCAAAAAAAAAAAGGAGGATTGCAAATCATTCAGCTCTGGTGTGCTTTCTAAACTCCCAAGTATAAGTAAGTAAGTGAATGAATACACAAATGAATGAAAAAAATTAAACTGCTCCTCAATTTTAATATTTTCATTTACTTGATCTTGAAATTAGACTATAGTCCCTACCATAAAGCTGGATTAGCTGCATTCAATCTGAGGTTAACAGAGATTAGACAAACTTTTGGCTTTTTGTATGATCCTTTATCACTCTCCCAAACCTTGTAAAATATGGAGGGAAAACTGCCACATGTTGGACTTCTAGTCAGCTACAATAATCCATTCAAGTATTCATTCATTGACCAATTGTTCTTTCAACCAACGGACTTTTATTCAACCCCAGGGATTCAAAATTTCAAAAGGCAAGGTCTCTGTCTTCTACAAATTCACAGTCAAATAGAATATGCTATAATTCTATAATCCATGCATGCATTCATTCAGCATGCACTAATCCATTCAATAAATATTTATTGGGCACGTACTATGTGCCATCATTGAAGCAGGTGGAAAGAAGAACCATTTCTTCCCTTGTGGAATTCAACCAACTGGGGCCACAAACCTGAATAAGTAGTTAAGATACGCTAAATCACAATAAAAGTAGGTGCAAAACTCTATAGGAGTCTGGAGGAGAAAAATGAATATTTGGCTAAGGAAGTTAAGGGAGGTTTCTAGCTTGAGAAGAGACCAAAAAATAGATCACATTCTGTGATCTGAAAGAGCCAAGTTCTAATACCATCTCCACCTGTTTTTGACCTCTTAAGCCTAAATCACGGGGCCATGAATACAAATGTGATCACGTCTCTGCAGTGCCCAGGACAGTGTTGACTATCATCATTAGAGAAGTGATGGCATTCTTTAGGAGGAAGTGAAT
Organism: Halichoerus grypus; assembly: GCF_964656455.1. NCBI lineage: Eukaryota > Metazoa > Chordata > Mammalia > Carnivora > Phocidae > Halichoerus > Halichoerus grypus. Next base: position 64,979,725 of record NC_135714.1, read on the forward strand.
CAGGCATACATTCTAGGTGAGAAAACCCACACATGCAAAAGCAAGGAAACGTGAAAGAGCGTGCGTTATCCTAGAAACGAATGAAATTAAACAAAATTGATAAAGTTGGAAGAGTAAAATATCACAAGGTCCTTACTGAGGTAAGATCAGAATTCTATTGCTTTTGTTCAAATATCACTCCCTGCCACACCTGCAGAGAAAAAAGTAAGATATAAGAACGTTGACAAAGTACGTCAGAAAGCTGAAAAAAGACAAAGAGGAGTGATTTTCTGAGAATAAGCCTAGATAACTTTTCATAGTTGATATCAAAAAGTGAGTCTGCATGGAAATGGGCATTGCAGTGAGCTGGAGGCGAAGACATGCTTCAGAGATGCCCGACCCACTGCCGTTCTCCCTTGGCATGAAGATGTGGCTTTGTCAATTTGAACTGAATTGGGATCAAGAACCAGAAAAATACATTTGTAAACATTCTCTTGGACAGAAGGCCATAGACTGTATGGGGCGCCTGGGTGGCTCAGTCGTTAAGCATCTGCCTCTGGCTCAGGTCACGATCCCGGGGTCCTGGGATCGAGCCCCACATCGGGCCCCCTGCTCAGCAGGAAGCCTGCTTCTCCCTCTCCCATTCCCCTCTGCTTGTGTTCCCTCTCTTGCTGTGTCTTTCTCTGTCAAATAAATAAATAAAATCTTTAAAAAAATAAAAAGAAGGCCATAGATTATAAATTCTTCAGAGAGGAATTGTAAGTTTATCCATAAAAGTGTGGTGGTGGCCCTTTCTCCAGATCTGAGGCATCTCTGTCACACAGGTGTAATGTTATCAGAGCAGCTGTACCCGCCAGAAATGCTGGAGGATTCGAGAAGCTGGGCTCTGTGGCCACTCTGAATCTCATGATGTATAGTATCTGTATTAGCTTCCAAGGGCTGCCGTAACAAACTACCACAGACCCAGTGTTTAAAACAACAGAAATGGGTTGTCTCACCCTCCAGGAGGCTAGAGGTCTGAAGTCAAAATGTCAGCAGTTCCATGCTCCCTCTGAAACCTGCAAGGTAGAATCCTTCTTTGCCCCTTCTGGGGGTGGCCATCGATCCTTGGCATTCCTTGTCTTGTAGCTACAGCTCTTAATCTCTGCCTCCAGTATCACATAGCATTCTTCCTGTGTGACTGTTGTCCAAATGTCCCCTCTTCATAAGGATGCCAATCACTGGATTAGAGCCCACCCTAACGACCTCATTTTAACTTAATCCCGTCTGCAAAGACCAATTTGCAAATAAGGTCACATTCATAGGTACGAGGGGTTAGGACTTTAACATATTTTTGGTGAAACATAATTCAGCCCCTAACAGTATCCTTGGCTAATGAATTTTGGAACAGAATCTCACAGTGGGTGTGTGCTGGTGGTGATGGAAATGAGGCACAGTCCCTCTTCCCACCTGTCCAAAACCTACCTGAATTTACACAAGGTCATAAAACCAAGATATCAGAGTGGCTTTGAATCACAATTTAGGTATAATTTGTGAAGGGAGAAGTAATTTGCTATATCTAGAGAATAAGTTTGGGCCAAATTATGAATCATGAAGATATTTGTACATGACCATTTAAGCAATGAGGTGTTATTGATGTTTCTAACTCACGAAGTAGTAAGACTCAGCCTGTGTTATAGAGAAGTTGATCTGTCAATAGTGTGAGTGACAAATGGTCCAGGAAAATGTAAAGGCAGAAAGAGCAGTTAGGATATCACCACAAGGGTCTGGAGAAAGAAGCTGGCTGGCAAGGGCTGGGGATATGTGCATATAGGGCAGTAGACAGGTATGCTGGACAAAACAGTGACCCTAAAGAGGAGGGAAGGAGAAGGGTTAGGAACATTCTGAGTGACCTATTATATCTGACAAGTAAGAAAGACAGAGGAATTGATATTAACTCTGGCGTGATGAGCTTGGTTAAGTGGGTGGGATGTGTCACCATTAATTGAGACAGAGAGCTCAGGAAAAAATGTAGATTTTTCTAAGGGGTGAAGAAATTACAGTATGATGCTATGCAGGGACAACAAAGGCGTAAGTGTTATTAAAAAGATTTAGGAAAAACTGCGTTTGTCTGTTATGTAAGGACCTAAGATGCGGCGTCCTCTGCTCTAAAGGCTTGCAATGACCACACGCTCAAACTGTCCCAGAGGACTGATTTTTCCTTTTTACTGCCAACTTGCTCCACTCCCCCACAGCCAGTCCTGTCTTCTCTACGTTGGTAGGTGACACCATGATTTACCTGTCTTTAGAGTTATAAATCTGGAATCTTCCCGATGCCTCTCTCTTCCCAAATTCTCATTATGTAGTCATCAAGTCTTGTCCATTCCATCTTGTAAATCTCTTGAATCGACGCTGCTTCTCCATTTCCATGGTCTCTGCTTTATTGAAGGTTCTAGCCTTCTCTCATCTGTTCTATTACCAGAGCACCTTACCAAGCCCACCCCCCAGTGCACTTGAACTCATTCCAATTATGCAGTCAAAGTGTTCTTTGCACAATGCAAGTCTGATCATATTGCTATGAGATAGCTTATCCATGCTAAGACCTGTCCCTGCCTCCTGCCTCATTGCCTATTTAGATAAGAGTCAGCGTCTTTGGCCCCTGCTTATCTCTAGACTTTGTCTCTTTCTATTTGGCCCATCTTCTCAGTACATTTTAGCACATTTAAGGATTTTGGAACTTTATAACTTCTGAATACCCCTCGTTTCTTCTTTTTATGATGTTTCCTCCAATTGCTCCCCTGGACTCACGGCCCCTTTCATGTTCTCCCTGACACTTCTGTGCACAAATCATCCTCCTTTCTCTCTCCCACCTCTGTATCAGGACACACTTCCCCTGTTACACTTATTAACACTATGTGTCATTTTTGATGCAGCTGACCCCCCAAGTCACCAGCAACCTCCTTGAGGGCAGGACACCCAAATTCCATCCCATAAACAGACAGAGTATCTATTTTATTTCATGCACTATTTTTTTTTTTTTTTTTGCTCAAGATCCAAAGATGAATGGGTTACTCTTCTCAAGTTTATGAAACCTGTGGACCAAAGAATTGGATTATTCAGACATTGAAAAGGAGCTTACAGCCTAATAAGAGAGTCAAGGTAAATGAAAATGTAAAAAGAAAAAATAAGTTGGTACACTCAAAAATGAATTATTACAAGTCAGAATTTTAATGTGTTTGGTTAAAAGCTACTGCAAGACACACAGGCCAGAGTAGCTACAGTATTATCTTTAAAGCAAACCATACAGATCAAAACAGAACAAAGTGAGAGTGAATTTCCAAATATAAAAATGATGACATTTTTTAGTTCTTTTGAAGAAGTCAGTAGACCGATATATTGCTTTTGACATTTTATTTGCACCAACTAAAGTAACTCTCAACTCTGCTTTTCTCCAGTCAAAATAGAGAAGTGGTATAAAAATCAATGTATTTTAAAAAATAGTAGAGTAGGTAAGCTATCCATTTCCTGATCAGAATTAACCTCTAGGAACATCTGACTTGATTTGGGACTAATGGCAAACCTTTTTCCACTGCCAACCACCCTAGCAATCCACCCACATTCATTTCTCACTGGTGTTAGTGCGGTGAGGTCCAAAGTGAACTCCCCTACTCCCCTCTTGCTCTCCAGGAAAGTATAACCTTCGGACTCTGTTTTCCACACAACAGTGGACTATTCTTAGAATTGGTGTTTTACTTTCTGCTTAAAATCCTTCAATGGCTTCCCACTTCTTTAGAATGAAACCCAGACTTCTCTCCTGGTCGTGAAGGCCTGCATGATCTGGCTCCTATATCATGGGGCTCATGAACCTGCCGCAGCACAAGTCAATGGACTTCCATTAAGACGTCTGCCCTGTCATGTCAAGATCTTTCCACCCCCAGGGCTTTGTTCTTCCTGTTTCCTTTGCCTGGAAATTTTCTACCACTTCTCAAAATGACAACTTCTTTCATCTTTAGATCTCAGCTTAAATATTACCTTCTCTTGGAGACCTTATCAGCTCTCGGCCTCTAAAGATGGCCCTACTTTTGTCCTTTCCTCTGTTCATTTGTTTTTATAGCATTAATTTTGTTTAATCTTTAATTAGTCTTTGTTTATTTTTAATTAATTAGCTAATTGGTCTTTGGGCTCTCTCTCATGCTAGAAATGGAGCTCCATAAAGAAAGGGACATCTCTGACTCATTCATTCTGGTATTTCCAGTGCCTAACACTTTAACTGGCTCATAATAAGCCACTCAATACATGTTTATTGAATGAGTGATCCTTTAGCATTCATTTTATGTTATATTCATAGAAATTTTTACTGTTTTAATTATATTTTTATGGGTGCTTTGTATTGACTTTATATCTTCTTCTTTACTAAAGTTTGAGGAAAGTAAAGATCAAGTCCATTTTGTTTACTAGAACCTTGAAAGTAATAAGGTCCTTAATATCTATTTATTCAACAAGTGAATGTATTAAATAATTATTAACCAATGGAAGACACTTAAAATGGTAATACTCAAATATCCAAAAAAAAAAAAAGTGTCCACCGGCTCCCTGCTCAGCGGGAAGCCTGCTTCTCCTTCTCCCACTCCCCATGCTTGTGTTCCCTCTCTCGCTGTGTCTCTCTCTGTCAAATAAATAAAATCTTTAAAAAAAAAAGTGTCCAGATCCAGACCATCCACTGTGTTAAAACAACACAAATGAACTCTGCTCTCAATAATAACCTTAAAAGTTAAAATCTAATAACCAGCCTGTTTGATAGATATTTCACTTTCTTTTTCAAATGAGTGATCCAGTCTTGTATGTTAGCATCTGCTTGGAACAAACTATTTGTTTATGGGGATAGAATGTACTCAAAAGCATCTATGATGTATAACAACCTAGTCCTTATTATTTGGCTATTGGCCTCAGTGTAATTTTGATAAAAAGTTCCAGTGAAGAGGTTTCCAGAGTTGATATTGAGGCATAATCTTGACCCATACTTCTGCTGTGTGGAATTTTTCGTTCCATAGCGTCAAATGGCTATTGTGGTAGGTAGGTGACAAAAACGGCCACAATACCCTGTATCTCCTTCCACTGAGAGGGGGAGTCTACTTTCCTAATTGTTGAGTCTCTGTTGGCCCTGGGACTTGTTTTGATCAACAGAATACGGCAAAAGCAATACTGTGCCAGTTCTAAGTCTCAGCCTCAAAAACCCTTACACCTTCTGCTCTTGCTTCTTAGAAACCTGCAAATGCCATGTGAACTAGCTTGGCTAGCCTGCTGGAGGTTGAAAGAACACACGGAGAGAGACCCCAGTTCTTTAAGATATCCCAGCTGAATCCATCATAACCAGCCAGCCTGGCCGAACTGCAAGTTGCCCTCAGATACATAAGAGAGCCCAACTGTATTAGTTTGCTAGGGCTGCTGTAACAAAATACCACAGACTGGCTGAGTTAAACAACAGAAATTTATGTGCTCAAAGTTCTGGAGGCTAAAAGTCTGAGATCAAAGTGTTAGCAGGGTTAGCTCCTTCTGAGGGCTATAAGGGAAGGATCTGTCATCCCAGGCTTCCCTCCTTGGCTGATAGACAGCTGTCTTCATAGTCACACTATGTTCTCCATCTCTGCATCATCTCTCTGCACATGGCTGTGTCCAAATTTCCTCTTCTTACAAGGACACCGATCATATTAGATTAGGGCCCATCCTAATGACTTCATTTTACCTTAATTACATCTGTAAAGATCCTATCTCCAAATATAGTAACATTCTGAGGTACTGGGGGTTAAGACTTCAACGTATGAATTTGAGGGGATGAAGTCAGGGGCGGGGGTGTGGTGACACAATTCAGCTCGTAACACCAACCCAAATCAGCAAAGACAAGGAGAACTGCATAGCTCAAATCTGCCTAGCCCAAACTGCAGACCTACAAAGCAGAGAGCTACCGTTGTTTTAAGTTACTAAGTTCTAAAGTAGCTTGTTACACAGCAAAGGTTAACTGATACAGCCAGACTTAATTGAATTTTAGTGTGTTTGCTACTTGGTTTTATGACCGTAGACTCTCATAGTCCATTTGGGCTGCTCTAATAAAATACCATAGATGGGTGGCTTAAATAGCAAACATTTATTTCTCAACTTTCTGGAGGCTGGGAAGTCCAAGAGCCAGACACTGGCAGTTTTGATGTCTAATGAGAGCCTGCTTCCTGGTTCATAAGATGACTGTCTTCTCCCTGTGTCCTCACATGACAAAAAGCTGAGAGAGCTCTCTGTGGTGTCTTTTATAAGGGAACCAGTCCCATTCATGAGGGCTCCCCTCTCTAATCTATTCATGTCCCAAAGATCCTATCTCCTAATAACATGACTTGGAGATTAGGTTTCAACATGTAGATTTGGGGAGGGACACAAACTTTCAGTCTCTAGCAGCAGACTTTCTAGATATTACTAAGTGAATTACAAGAGCTTTGCTGGTTCCATGGAAAACTTGCTGTGACAAACATTCACTGAAAACATACATAGTCTCTCTAACCCTCCAAGGATGAGCTAGATGTCATTTACTACAACTATTTAGCTTTTTTGCTTTCAGTTGATCCTTTGGGAAGTCCAATAGCAGTGATCACACTATCACCTCAAATTTAGTACTCAGATCACACTCAGATTTAGTACTTCCCAGTCAATATCTCTGTCAAAGTTATGTTCTTCGAAGTATGTCCTTGTCCAAGTTTAATCTGATCTATTTTCTGAAAAATCAAATCAAGTACACCTCATAGCACCCTCACATAGGTAGAAATCACAGTTTATTTACTTTTATGTCTAATGTTGCATCTCTAAATAGCAGTATTTTTACCAGAATAAATTTAGTCTTGAAGAGTTAAATTTCATGCATGTCAGAAACATTTCACCAATTGAATAAATATTAAAATGAGCAATTCTACCTTTTGACAGAGTGTTAAATGTGTTTGGTCATCAAATTGACTTCATATTCCAAAGGATATCCTAATGTTTTTGGCAATGTCTCAAAACTCTTATGAATCTCCCAGCCAACTATTGCTTAGGAGGGCAGTTTCTTCACCTAGCAAGATGTTTTTCTAGTTACCTCATCTTAGAATCCCATATTGACCTCTTTTAATTTTTTCCTACATATTTAAGCACAGCTAATTTGTTACCAAGGGATGTTCTAAAAGTCCTACCTGTTTAAGTAGCCTTATTACTCTCACGTTGGGAAACTGATAATTTATTATTCTAATTTTAACTGGGTTAAAATCCTACCATGTATATTACCCATCTTATTGAGCAATTTTATGAAGAATTTAACAACAGTATGTGGAAAATGCTGAGAATTGAGATGTTTTGCTTTTGAAGGACCATTACTCATTGTCTAAAATGCAGTTTAAACCCAAGTCAATTTAATTTTTATTTTGAAAATTTTTTAGAAAATTTAGTTTCTTTGGGATTTTTCACCAAAAATCATGGGTAATCCTAGTCTCAGAAGTACCACTGTGAGGCACCAGGGTGGCTCAATTGGTCAAGCGTTGGACTCTTGATCTCAGCTCAGGTCTTGATCTCAGGGTTGTGAATTCAAGCGCTGCATTGGGCTCCAAACTGGGGTGTGGAGCCTACTTAAAACAACAACAACAAAAAAAAAAGTACCACTGTGCTCTCACTACCACAGGTTCTCACTGTACTGAGGGCTAGTTACTGTTTTGCTTCAAAGTGTCAACATTTTCCCTGTGGTTGTCTGGGGAGATGGTTAGGTTTTGCCACTCCTTAAAATTCACACTGCATTCCTTTTTGCATTGGCTGTGACTGGGCATCTGCCATTTCCTATGTTCCAGGAAGCCTGCTGCTTTTACTGGTCTCTATTTCAGTTTGTTAATGTGCAAAATTTATCTGATTTATGGGCATCGATTAAGTCTTAGACAATTTCATCTCTATTTGCAAATTGACTATACCACATAAAAGCCTAACCTCCACAGTAGGCTGCCCAGAAACCCTTTCGTGCTCTGACATTTCATTTCCATAGTCTGTAGGTGGGGAATGTTGGTTTGGCATCTAATCATCACTTCTTTGGTTCAGGGCTTCTTTCTATCTTTCATCTCTGGCAGTATAACAACCTCTCTACCATTTCCTTCCTTCCTTCCTTCCTTTCCTCCCTTCCTTCCTTCCTTTCCTTCCTTCCTTCTTTTCCTTCCTTCCTTCCTTTCCTTCCTTCCTTCCTTCCCTCCTTCCTAATTGTCTTTTAATCTTCACATGTTGGAGGGCCTGGGAGTTCTTCAGTTCCCTTTGTTTTCTTCCCCACTCTGGACATGTTCTAGTTCCCTCAGGCATCTCTTTCATAATTTAATTTCCTTGACTTTGCCAGAACAAACAAGGAAGTATTTCCTAAACAGAAAGTCTATGTGCCAGACCATATAAGATAATTTTTTTATCTCCAGATTTTTCTAACTTGAAGAGACACTGATGTCCATATTCTTGCAAAAATTACCATGGGAATTCCTCTTCTTCAGGCTTCTGACAGCCTCTCATATTCATAAAACACTTCACCCTCAACAAATTTTCCAGAGATCTGCAGAGAAGTGTTTCTCTGTCCAGGAATATCAGCTTGTTAAAAAACAGACAATCAAATAAAACCCACATCCAGAAACAGTAGCCAGAATTTTCCTTTACATTCCTCTGCTTTGCTATTTCAAAAATAGCCTTCTGAGTTTGTGATCACTGTGACTTCAGAGACCAGAACACAGAACGTTAATCCAAACAAATGATTTTGACAGTTTTTTAATGATAAATGTAACTCATGTCAGCTAAACTAATCAGCCATTGAGATGGGCAGAACAATCTTGAAGCAGGCTTTGTTAGGGGACCATCCTCTGGGGCATCAGATACCACCTGGGACCGCCTGTATTGCTAGATATGTGAAGAACACTAAATATTTGACTATCCTAAAAACCTTTTTAGGTATCAGATATTCCAAGAAATTCAGACAAATGGGTGGTTTTAGGGTTTTTAACAGGCAGAAAGTAAAAATACTTCGATGACTGGGATGTATTCCTCGAAACAAAAATGGAAGGAATCAATATTTATTAGGCATTTACTTTAGGCGAGGCACTTTACAAAATGATCTCTTTGTTCCTCACCGTAGTCTTTTAAGTAAGTATTATATCTCTATTTTAAAAATGAGAAAACCAAGGCCTCAAGATGTTAAGCTACCTGCCAAAGGCCACGTTATGCCCTGGCTAGTACGCGGGTATGTGAGAGCCAGGACAGCAACCAACTCTTGCTCCAAAGATCCTGCTTATCCCCTCTACTCACATGCCTTCCCAAGCAGCAGAAGTAAAGAGAAAAGGCAAGGAGGTAGGACTGGTCTATCTTAATCATACTTCCATGATTTATAGTCCGTGTAGACTAGGGAGGGCCCTAGGAAAACAACGTACGTGTTGTGTAAGACAGCAAAGCATGAACGTGGAGACACTGAATGTATGTTTTCCACACATGTAGATGATGACTGGGAAGAATAACATCAAAATTGAAGTCTGTTGCTTAGGATCAAGCAATATGAATCAAGGACCCTGGGCATCTGCTTTCATTTGCACAGTAGATGTGGGTAGACAGAAACACAGTAGAGTGGGTAAGAACACGGGCCTCTGAGCCTGTGGTCAAGTCCCCATCTACCTCTCACCAGAGGTGCAGCTGTAGGCCAGTTACTTAGCCTCCTCGTGCGAGAGTTTCCTCATTCATAAGATGGGGATGGCTTCAAAGAACAGCTTATCTTGTGGGGTTAAAGGAATTAAATGAGCAACACAAAAACAGTAAGCACTTAAAGCATGCTGCCTCTCATTTTCTTGTGTTTTGAATCTCAAAAATCCTATAAATCCTTGTCATAACATTAGCTATCAGAACTGATGGGAGTATCATTAGACTGTCTTTGGAGTTCCTGAGATATTTCATAGGGTTCCCAGGAACACAATCTGTATCAGAAATAGCGAGTAGAAAGCCAGTATGAAGCAGTGGTTGAGACAGCAGGCCATCAAGCCATTTGTTCCTACGGACCAGTGTTGAAACCCTGATCCTACCACCTAGTAAAAATAGAGCCAGGGTAACCCAGGTGGGCATTTTTCCATATCTGTATAATGGGAGAATACTAACTACCTCACAGAATAGGAATTCCTTTGCTTGGTGTCTTTTGAGTTCATCTGCTCAGATCTTCTATTGATAATGTCTTATGTTTGTGTGGTGTGTTTCAGTTTACTCAGTCAGTGCTTCACATCCATTTCATTCATACAACAACTTTTCAAGACAGGTGTCACTACCCTTAGATTGCAGAGAAAAGCAGAGATTTACCCAGGCTAACAAAGTTGCTAAGCAATTGAGCTAGAACTTGAATCCCATTCTTCTCCTGAGTAAAGTCTTCTGGTCTAGTTTTTCATGTTCTCCTTCTTTCTTCTGAATGTCCTCAGGATATGTAGGCCAGGAGTTATATATGCTCCCACCAAATACGTTACATCGATCAAAGCAAAGCAAAGAAATAAAGTCTTTCCTAAAAGCAAGTAGATCGTTTCAGAGTAAAGAAGAAAGAAACATGATGATGTGCTTCATCTTTTGTAAATATCTTTCATTTGCAGTTCTCCAGTCACTAAGAATCAGTTTACAGAGTTCCCACTGAGACTTGTGAGCCCAAAAAAGGTAGGCAAGAAAATCAAATGAGCAGACAATCAAAGTTTTTGTATTTTATGTTTTCATTTATTTTTTAAAGTGTATTGTTTTCATACACATGCAAAGATGAACCTTGAGAAATCATTTTAAAACTCAGTAGAAATATTATTAAATTACAAAAAAGACAGTTGATAGGGATGTGTAGATAATTACTATGATTTTTTTTCTTTTTTGCCCTAATCCACTGTCAATAACTTATTCCAGTGGTAGAAGCTGACATTTACTTTCTTACCTTTTTTAAACTCCTGGGTTTCGGCTGAAGTTCAGTTTCCAGGAAATCTCTCCCCATTTGGGGTCACTGTCTACCACAGCCTCAAATTCCACCTGAGGCCTTTGCCCATGTACACAATCGGACAACTCATCGTCTGTTCAGGCTGGTTTAGTGGACAGTGCCCATGTGACAAAATTATATCCCTCGGAAAGGAGCCGGAATGAAAGAGAACAGATATTACCCACTCAGGGATGGGGTTTAGTGTAGGAAACCAAGGACGCCCGCGGGCCATGCTCACCAGCTTTGCCAGCAGGCTCGGATTTTTGCATTTTGGTCTCTTGTATCTGTCATGCTCCTTTTTAAAGAGTGCCGAGATACAGAAAGCAGAAAAACCAAGTCTTTTTATCTAGGAAGGCAGTTCTGCTGATGTTCACAGGGAGAAGTTTAAACAGAGAGGTAGAAGATCAGGATGTTATAATAACCACTTACTCCTTGATGGAGAACAAATAAGGGGGAGGTAAAGGTCAAATAGAAATCCCTTAACAAGCCAAAAAGGACTGAAGAAATAAAATTATGTATCAAGGATACAGAGATTGATTTTTGGTTAATGAAACTAACAGGATTGACTAAATGTCTTTCCCCAAACGATGCAGCTAAGTGACTGGATATTTGCTATTTCGTCCGATATCACACATTCCTCCTCCCACACTGAAGAGACCCCTGTAACTTAGAAAGTTGGGACTTTTTCTGCTGTTCACTGTGACTGTTTTGAGAGCTTGTTTATCAGCTACGCAGATGCACTGCGAGGCCTTTCGTAGGCTCGGGGACCACGAGTGAGTGTGTGGTGCAAAAAAGACCTCACCATGCAATTTAACAGATTCCCAAAAAAGGAACAAAAATCCTGAGAGAAGGCATTCATAACAGTAAAAATTATGGTTGGTGAAACTTGGCTGAATTGGCTGAAGAATTCTTCATCTTTCTAAAAAGATTTGCCCCGTGTATTGGGGTTAAGTTCAGCCCTGAAAGGGCCTATTTGAAATCATGCTGTTCTTGCATCTGGCTGAGGACATTCTACCCCAAATTAACCATGCACAAATGCTATTTTTAGTCTCTCAACGTTTGGTGCAGACAAGGGTTCCCATCCTTTGAAGCACAATTCTTTATAGTTGCGAGAGAGTCAATAAGCATCAGAACACTCACTGTGTTCTGATGAAGGAAATATTCTGCTTAGATAAAATGTTACCCACAACCAATTTTTTTCAGTGCTTATTTCTTGGAAACCATGCTAATATGTGTTTGATTGGTTATCTCCACTTTAGAAATCATAGTATACTGAATGTAATTCGATTATTTCTTAAATAATGGTAACCTGAAAGCAGAGTACTATATTAACTATCTTTAAAAAGATCCTCCTGCATCTGTAATCACTAGGACTCCAGGGTCCAAGAAATAGAATATAAATAAGGAAATATCTGACTAAGGAATCCTGCCTCCAAAGAAATGCTTTCGATGGTTTTAAATATCTAAATATGCTCTCAGGTTCCACTATGATTATTAAATATATATACCCTAAGTGATGTTGAAGAGGATAATGACTTATACCAAGCCAAGTCTATATTCTAAAAGATCTACTTGTAAAAATGGCATGATTTATGTCCATAGCAGTATTATTCGTAATAGCTGGAAGATGGAAGCAACCTAAGTATCTATCAACGGATGACCGGATAAACGAAATGTGGTATATGCATACAAGGGAATAATACTCAGCTTACTCATACAATGGAAGATTATCCAGATTTAAAAAGGAAGGAAATCCTGTCACATGCTACAACATAGATAAACCATGAGTATATTAAGCTAAGTGAAATAAACCCCACTCACGAGGACACAAATACTGCATAATTCTACTTCCAGGAAAACCTAGAGTAGTCAAATTCATAGAAAGAGAAAGTAGAATGATAATTGACAAGAGTGGGGGCAAGGGGCTGATGAGGAATTACTGCTTAATGGATAGATTTTTAGGAAATTGGTCACACAACAATGGGACTGTATTTAACACAACTGAACCATATGTACACTTAAAAATGGGGGGAAATTGGAGGGGGAGATAAACCATGAGAGACTATGGACCCTGAGAAACAAACTGAGGGTTCTAGAGGGGAGGGGGGTGGGAGGATGGGTTAGCCTGGTGATGGGTATTAAAGAGGGCACGTACTGAATGGAGCACTGGGTGTTATACGCAAACAATGAATCATGGAACACTACATCAAAAACTAAAGATGTAATGTATGGTGATTAACATAACATAATAAAATTTAAAAAAATAGTGAGCATGAAATACAAATTAAAAACAAAAATGGTCAAGAGGGTACATTTTGTTACGTGTATCTTACCACAATTTAAAACTTTTTAAATTATAAATTCTATGATCTAAGCTTGCAATTTTGTCATTTTCTTCTCTTATAGATTCATATGTAGAAAAAAATGTAGGTTGATGAGAGGATGGATTTAAGATTTCACTCTACAGGAAGCATGTAGAACAACAAGAACTTAACTATACAGTAGCCTTGGTTTCCCTTTTATACCACATAGTGTTGATGGGGAATACATTCTTTCTACCAGAAGTCGAGGAAGAGATTATTTTCCTAAAAGTTTGTTGTTCCTTAAAACTTTCTTATTCCGTTAACTTTCTCCACTCTGTTTTGTTTCTTTCATTTCTCCATCCCCACCGACTCTTTACCCGTAGTCTACTCAGTATGCTCAGGACTCCTGAAATCCATTCGCCTGATTGGCCTCCATCCACTTCTTACCTTTTCTTAGTTCTTTAAATATAGACAATTTTGGATTTACATACAAGTTGGGGCTAACTGGGAAGTAGTTGATAAGAGAAGGTAGGCAATTCAAAATGCTAGTTAGGAAGTCTAAACTATTGAATTGGGATTAAAGATTCAAGTCTGGCTCTGAGAGAAGAGGCAGTGGACCACATGATGGTGAGATGGCTGGACCAGGAGCCAAAGGAAAAGAGAGGCCAGAAGACAAAATTAGAGACAAGGTCCTCAGCTAACAGCACAAATTGACCTAACAGAAGACCAGCTTTGGAGGCAGTCAAAACAGGATGCAAACATGGATACTGCCAAACTTTTATATATGTTTCCAGGATGCATCCTTATCATAGGAGGATCCCATCCAACAACAGCCTTGTTTTCAATGTTACAATCAATGGATCAATGTTTTTTATAATTTTAGCCCAGCCTGTATTCCAGCCATCTATCTTCATTATAGCTCTACTGAACTCTTTACCCCTTCATGTTTCCATGATTTTATGAATACTGCTCTCTGTCTAGATACAACGTTTCCAAAAGAACTTTTTCTGTTGATAGAAATGTTCTATATCTCATGGTCCAGTAGAGTAGCCACTAGCCACATGGGACTAGAGACTGATCTATTGGATGTCATAGGTCTAGAATGTTCTTCCCTTTTACCAAATCTGTTGCAGCTCTACTCTCTTCCTTTCCATATCTAACACTGTAGTGAATACAGTCAGTGTTTCACGCAGAGCCTCTCAGATCCCTTTTATTGCTTCTGTGTTCCTCTCTTGGCTTCTCAGTTTTTGCCTCTAATAGCCTAATCCTATGACTCTTAAGAGATTGTCCTGAAAGTACTGGAGCTATTGTGCATGCGGAGGAAGAGGTTGGAGAGCTGGGGAGTTTAGGTCCTGCCCCATTTATTTACCCTCAGGTAAGGGCAGCCTTCAGTCCCTGAGTGACCAGTGCAAGAGCATGAAAACCCAGTTTTCTTTAGATCAGGCCAATTCCAAAGTAAAAGTCACACTCCCAAGTTTTCCCCAGTATTAGGTTGAAGTTACTTCTGCAGGACTTGGAAATCTTGCCCTTATGCTTGGTTGCTTTCCCTTCCTTTTCTGCTTCCTTACTAGTTCCTCCTGGGAACACTTCCTTAATACATCACTTGCACATGAATCCTTATATCAGGATCTGTGTCTAGGGAATTCTAATGGAAATGCTGATTCCTCTGTGAAGCTTTCCCCAGTTCCCCAATTAAAATTAATCTCAAAGTCCTATAAGCTGCCATGGCACTTTATTTAATTTTCTAGTATAACACCAAATAAATGTTAATTACATTCATAACAGGGTCCCCAACCAGAATGTGAGCTATTCGTGGGTAGGGATCATGTCACATTCATCCTCATATCCTCTTTTTCAATGTCTTGTGTGTTATAAGTTCTATAAAATATTTATTGAATTTACTTGAATATAAAGGAAAATGTGGACATCATGACTTTTTCATCATTTTTAATAAAAATATTTAATTATGTAAGGTTATTAAAATTGTAGAAAAGAGAGTTTGTTGCCAGAAGGTATTTATTGAATGTACTATAGATTTTTTCCATATTCAGTGATGATGGCTAGCACTTCTTTAATTTGAAAGAGATTAACATAAAAAAATGGCTTACCAAAAACCAGCTCATATACTCATTTACAGTGACAATACTTCCTGATTTTTATGAGTTCTTCAAACTTTCAAGTCTTCAGAAATTCAACTGGGAATGATTCAGATATATCACTGAGCCAAATCAGGGCAACACACACAATAGAAAGAAAAAGCCACATCTTTCCCATCTTTTGATGATTATAAGTTAATAAAACATGGACCAAGTTGAATATCTTGTAGCTATTTAAAACATATAACTGAAGATACTCAATAAGATTTATCAAATGGACAAACAAATAATGTTTAATGCTGAAGAAAAGTAGATCACAGAGTAGTATATATTTCTAAAAGTGAAATATATATGCATATACGAAATAAAAAAACAGAAAAAATTGTACCAAAATGTTAGAAATGGTTGGCTCTGAATAGTGCCATTTAAGATGGTTTCTTTTTCTTTCTTCACTATTTGTTGATTCTTCCATATTTTCTTTCTTTCTTTTTTTTTTTTTTAGTTTATTTATTTGTTAAATAATCTCCACACCCAATGTGGGGCTCGAACTCACAACCCCAAGATCAGAGTTGTATGCTCTACCAACTGAGCCAGCCAGGCAACCCAATTTTCCACATTTTCTACAGTGAATATGTACAATTTTGAAATAAGAAAACAAATGTATTTTTAAAAGCCCCTAGTTATATTCACATCTTTCCAGTGTTGCCTACTCCAAAAATCAACAACAATAATCAAATAAAAATGTAGGTTTACATACAGAGGAATAAAAATGATAATAACACTGGTTTTGTTCATTGAGAATCATTTACAATTCAGTCAATTCCAGAGTAATCTGCTTCTGAAAGCTGGATCCTCTGAGTCAGGCAAACTCACAGAATGACTTGTTATGATAGAGATATAACCCAACACAAACCACAGGGAGCCATTCAATTGTACAATTTGATCCTTTCCTTAAGCACTTTCATGTGGGTATGTAGTTTACATGCAGAGCCCATGTCCTTGTGACAAAATGCACCAATTCAACCATTTGAACATTTTGTTAACAATTCAGATGCATCATCGTTAGTATGATTATGTTGGAAAGTAACAAGTTAATTTGGCTAAAAGAACTTAACTGACCATACTATGCATTATGGAACTATCTTTTAAATGGACTAAAATTATTAAATCAGAAATAAATCACTCAGAGAATTCCTATTGACCAAACTGCTCAGATTCTTCAAGGAAATATCCTAATTTTTCCCTTTGAAATTCTTCTTTGGCAGCGAAATTATAAAAAAGAAACCTGATCTTAACCTCACTGTATGGAGAGGAAGATGATCCACAAGGCACAAAGTTTTTAAGTAAGTATATTAGATTCCTGTCTAAAAGAAAACTTTTGTTAAGTGCATAGCAGTTGTCAGGGAGCAAGAATATTCTGTCCCCCAAGGTCCTTTCAGCCAGACTAAGAATCAAACTAACACAAGAGAGATTAACAGGAGAAAATCAAATTTAATGGCATATATACAGGGAATCCACACAGACATGGAAATTCCAAAGACAGTCAGGCAACATGAGGTGTGTATATATATGTCTTCCTGAACGGAGGAGAAAGGGCTAGGGGGGTGGGAATTCGAAGGGAAGGGATGCAGCTCACAGGAAGTTGATAAAGAGTAAATGTTTGTTAAATGCTTGCTGGGCCACTGAGAAATAATGGGACATAGAGGACTTCCATCAAACAGGCCTTGCTAGGCTCCTCCCTGTCTACCGTGCCTAGTTCATATCATACTGTAGTTATCTACGGTGATAGCTCTCTTCCTGGAGCAGGTCCTAATTCTTTTTAGGCAGTTGCAGGGATTGGAAAAGAGCTTTTCCTGAATCTGCTGAGTTTTGACTGCTTTTCAACTTGAAATAATCTTTATGCCAAAGCAGAATATTTTGGGGAGGGGGCTACCCTTGGCCCCTACACTATATATTTTTAAAATGTGTTCATCTTTATTTCCACATCTTATACATATAAGAGCACTGAGAACTCAGAGGGCAGACACTATTATCTTTATTTTTCTGATGTAGAATCTGAAGCCACAATTATGTTCTTTTAAAAGCCCAGCTGCCTTGTGAACACAGCAGTCCTGACTCATATTGCAAGGGCATTCCAACAGGCATGACCTTGAACACCTGAGGGATGGTCTGTAGATTAAAAGCTGAGAGGAACTAATATTTCTCTATCACTTCAGGAAACTGCCAAGTGTCCTCCTGTTCTGAGAATTTCTCCAAGGTTCTTGGCAGAAATGCTCCACCACTGAGTGCACCGAGGGGCAGTGCATGGCACCCCACACACCACCCCCTCATCAGGGTGGTCTTTCTCGGAAGCCCTCAGAGGAGTACTGATTAGGATCAGAATTGCCATGCCACCCACACTGTTCCCAGTGTCAGGACCCAGCCAGCTAAAGCATATTAGCCATCCTAAAATAATAAAAACAAATTAATGGAATTGCCTCAAGGGAAATCAAATTCCACTTATGGGCCCAGAGGCAGAAACAGCTGTTAAAATTCATTAAGTTAGAAGTTCCTGTAGTAGCTTCTTGAGGATGTTTTTCAAAGTCTTCGGGCCACTACTATAAAAAAAAAATCTAGTTAAACATTATTCATCAGAAAGTATTTTTGTGGGGAGGACATGGAGTGGTATTTTGAAATGTTCATAGGCTATAAGATTGTGGCTGGACCATTTCCAAGTTTATATTTCAGTAGGCCTTGACAGACGGGCTCATTGTAGTTTTAAAATTTAAGAAGTAGAGAATCAATGGCTGCATTAAAAACCCCAAAGGCCTTTCCACTGAGGATTAAAAACCCCCAAAGCATTCCACTGGGCACGATTTTCCTTATCAAAGAAACTTCTATAAGATGTTTATGGATTTTCACAAGTCTGAGTACAAATTCTACAGTAAAATTATTAACTAATTACAAGAACAACTTAAAACCTGTTACTATTTGGGGGGTGCCTGGGTGATTCATTCAGTTAAGTGTCAGTTAAGCATCCGAATCTTGGTTTCTGCTCAGGTCATGATCTCAGGGTCATGAGATTGAGCCCCAAGTCAGGCTCCCTCCTCAGCTAGGAGTCTGAGATTCTCCCTTTCCCTCTGTCCCTCCCACTCATGCTCTGTCTCATTCTCTCTCAAATAAATAAATAAATCTTAGGGGGAAAAAAAAAGATTCTCTCTCCCCCTCTGCCCTTTTCTGCTTGCTCTGTCTCTCTAAAAGAAAAAACAAAACAAAAAAGCTGTTACTTTTTTTCTTTATTGAATTTTTTATCTACCTTTTCTTCCAAGGATATTTCCATGTTGTTAAAAGGACTGTTATATGGCTGAACTTGTTATATGGGTGTTATATGGGTGAACTATTTCAGGAAGAATTCTTATAATGTCAGTAATAAAGGAATGTGTCTGACAAGAAAAGAAATGAATTTAGCTGTTCTCTGTGCTTCAAATTCTTCATCTTAAAAAGGGATGATGGGGGTTCGATTAGATGCTCTCTGAGGACTTCTTTGGTTTTGAGTTCCAGGAAACTAGAATTCTAAGAGTGCTCCTCAAACCAGTGAGTAGCAGCCAGCTCTAAATGCAGAGTCAATGCATTCATTCGGTTAGATTCTGAGGAGTGCTGACATTGTGAAACCGTGATTATAAATGTATTGGTTAAGGTGTTTGATTGTAAATAACAGAATTCAACTCTGGCTAAGGACACATAAAGGGGAAATCATCATAAGATTATGGTGGGGCTCACAGACCCAAAAGGAGAAACTTGAAGAAGCAGAAGCCTTAAAGGACAAGAAGCAGGACCTCTTAGGGATCTAAGTGGCAGACCTGCAGGACATTGCACTGGGATCAATTGGCTCCAACCATTCTTCTGCCCTGTAGTCACTAGGCTCAAGGGTCAAAGCATCTGGAAAAGACCATTGTTTAGATGATGGATTGATGTTCACTACCCATTCCACCCTATTCCTGGGTCCCTTCGCTCACTCTAAAGGCTCAACAGCTAAAAACTATATTCGCCAGTCTCCTGAAGAGTGTTCTAGAAGATACTTAACTATGCAGCTAGTCACATGCATTTGTGTGAGGTGGGAAAGGCAGCAGTGAGGTGGATACACATGTGTGTTGCTTCTGTGATTTCTGTTCCAGAGCATGGATGTCAGGGTGTTTCATTTTACTGCAAAAGCTCTAGCCAAGGTCCCAATATCCAGCCACTAGCCTAATAGGTGTTGAGAGGCATGATGTGATCATTTTGTTGGTGCAGATATATCACGATGGCTCTGGAGACAATAATCTAGCAATGGCTTCTAATCTCCAGGTAACAGCTAAGCCGGCATGTTCCTGGAGCCAACAGTTGGCATCCTGGCTTCCTCATTCCTTGGCTTTCTGATGGTAGTCATTCATTTGTAGACCAGTTTTGTACTGCCAGTAATTTCTGGAAGTACAGTTCTCTCCCATAAATCCCCTCCCGCTTAAATAGCTTAAATAGCCAGAGAGCGTTCCATTAGAGTCCAGTTGGCCGTGGTGGTTCATACACCTGCCTCTGGGCTAGGGGAAGGCAGGACATGTTGAGTGGCATCTTCAACAAAATTATATACACAAGAGGAAGAATTCTCCCAAAAGAAAATAAGTTACCCTGTCACACAAAGGAGTTGGGGGGGAGTGATGGATTGAGGGTGGCAGAAAACAAACAACCTCCTGAAAATAAATACAAAGAAAATCAAATCAACATTGTTCAAGAGTGTATTGCAGACTCACTACACAAACCAAAGTTTTCCGTAGTCTTGAAATGTTACGGTGCATTAGGAAAGCGTAACTTTCTGGAGGGAAGGAGCCAGACAAGGCCTCATAAAGTGACACCTGATTCAGGTCTAAAGGCTCAAGTAGATAGGAAGGGCTTTCTAGGTAGTGGGAAATTAATAATTTAATTATAATTGATTATTTAAGAAATTACATTTATTAATTTAATTTAATTTTTATTGTGTATGGGGAGGGTGCAGTATCTAAATAAAGACTGAGGGATTGATTAAATAGTAAAAGGGAAAGTTTTGTTTTTTTAGTTTTTCTCAAATAGGTGTAAATACTGTAACTGGGAGGAAACCCTAAAGACAATGCAAACAACGGAAACACAATAGACCCCAGTTAGTGAGCAGAAGATTTCAAAAGCCCAACCTCTACTTGCAAGCCCTACGCAGAGGACCCACAGAAGCCGCTGCCTATCTCTGCCCTTTTTATTGCTCTATGCATCCTGACCTCCTTAGATAGAAATTGGACTTAATTTCTGAATGCTAAGGTTCATTTTCCACGGACTCCCACATCACCTGATTTTTTTTTATGACTTCCTAATATTCTCCCTGAACCTTAGTGTGCATCTCATTGTCACGGTCACTGGCTCACGGACTGGCCCCACGGGATATGGGCCTTGAGCCTCCAGATACTTCTGCTTTCCCCAAGGGAAACCAGACCCCTATTATTTCTTTCTCAACTCCTGCTAAGGGCAGAGTTTTATTTCTCTCCTGATCTGTGACTGCTATTTTTCTCACTCAGCCATTGCACACTTTTACCTACACTGGAAATGCTGCCGAAACCATATTGTCACAGTGAGGCTTTGACCCAACTCACACAGTGTGTTTTATGTGCCACCTGGTAGCATCATCAAGAGCCGGAAGGGAAGGAAAGCTAATACTAATTGAATTTCCATTATGTGGCAGGTACGCGTCTAAGCCCTTTCCCATGTGTTATTCATTTAATATAATTTATACAGTGGTTTGCAGCCCCCAGCCAATCATCCTTCCGTCTGCGTCAGCACTTTCCAGAGGCTGGCTACGGGCAAATTCTGTTTAATTAAATACCTTCCTCCTACCAGTGGCTTTCTCCCACTCATTCTGCTTTTTGATCCAGGTGACTCTCAAGTCCACCTCACCTGCCCTTGCTTTCACCATGGCCGTCCTCAGAATCTGCCCCAGGTCCCATCTCCCTGCTCACCTAATTCTTTCCCGACTCCAGTCTTTCTGCGGTGAAGCTCTGATCCCAACCCCCAAGTTCAAGGCAGTTCTGAGTAAAATGCATCTATCTCCTCACATGCTGATACTGACCCCACAGAGAGGGAGGGAGAAATAGTGATGAGAACCGAATTTTGAACATTCCTACCATTTTTCTAAAACTGTGTCCATCTGTTTTGAATCAGTGGCATATGTTAAGTGAATGTGATTCTCCCAACAGGATAAAAATGAGTAGATGTTACTTATCACACAATTCCTCAAGGCTTTTCTTCTCTACTTGACCTTACACATTTTCTTTCCAAGTGGCAAGAGGACTACTAAAAGATAAGTTTCTAAAATATGATAGAGTGTTCCTCAAAAGATTAGGAAGTAAAGATAAAATCAGAGATCAAAAAATGAATGAATAGTAGTATAAACAGCCCTGAGGAGACTTCTGTGAGCTGCTAAAACAGGGTAAAGTCCTGATTCCTCTGTGTGCAAGCTTGTGCGCACGCACACACACACACACACACACACACACATCCCTGTTTACCCTTCTGTCATAGCACTTAAAAACTGAATGTGTTGCATGGCCTCCATATTTTCACACACTGAATTCCCAAGCATAAAAGCTGTAAAAAAAATCTATTTTTGCAACAGGATTCCTGTATTAGTTGCTGGGTGAGACTCTGTGTTTTAAAACAATTATGGCCCTGACTGAGGAGAAAGGTGACAAGTTCCTAAGAGAACTATCAGAAGTTGGGTCCAATCACCTCTCCAAGGCCTGAGGTGTCAGGGCAAGTCATTGCTGACCCCATCTTCTCACCCCTCAACAATGTAAGAGGAGAAATGAGAGCCAGAAAGACCATCTTTTAGGGGATTACAGTATGTTAGGAAAAAGAACTATTTCCTCCCTTCCTTCAGCTCCCCCTACTGGGAAGAGAGGATTTTTCTTCCCTGAATCCAAGGGAGGGAGCCCCACAACAGTTCTGGTAAGGTTTAGGGCGATTGCTGGAAGTGGAGATTGATGTTTCATTTTTTTGGTTGCATAGCCGCTTAGGAACTGGGCTGGCTTATCTGCCCAATGCCACTCAAGCTGGGAAAATGGAACACTGGGAGTCTTGCTGGGAACCACAGCAGCATCAGGCCAAAGAGGAGCTAAAAGAGGAATGCTAGCTGATGTCACCTGCTGCGTGTCAGACTATGGTAAGGATTAAGATATTTTAGCATTTTGTATCTTACACATTAGACTATGAAGTACTAAAGCATGTACATGCTTCATAAACTTTCCTCTAGAACTGGTTTCAAGAAGAGGCAATTTCAAAACTAACTTGAGTAATGACAACTAAGTAGAATAAATGCATCATTTTTCATGGAGGTAATTTTGAAAAAAAAAACACATTTAGATATACCTATTTTGTTGCACTTGTTTAAAAGAATGGATCTCAGTCCTTTATAGTCTCAGTTTACATGGATTTTCATGTGACCAAAGTAGCTGTATATATAACAGTTCCACCAGCCATGAAGTCTTCCAATGTGGATTCGCATGACTCACTTTTGCCCTCTTGCGTTCATTTGTTGACCATAGGCAGTGATGTTTGGGGGACAGGGGATACAACTGATTTGTAAATGTGTAAACATACTTGATTAGCTTCCATGGCTAATTTCAAGCTACCAATGTGACACCACAAATGTGGGGTTGGGAAGAGATGAACAGATCAGCTAACAAGCCATCTCTAGCACATCCCTGAACTGGTAAATGTGATAGTAAGATCTACTCAATCCGTACCACTAGTTCACTTAAAATGTTATTATACTACTAATTGAAAAAAAATAGGCTCCACACCCAGTGTGGAGCCCAACATGGGACTTGAACTCTCGACCCTGAGATCAAGACCTGAGTTGAGATCAAGAGTCAGACTCTTAACTGACTGAGCCACCCAGGCGCCCCCTATTAATTTTTATTTTAAGTGTCCTTCCTCAAACAATTGCAAATGGTATACAAAGAACAAATATAGTACTCAAGTACAAGCAAGCATGGGGATGAAAAGGAAGTAAAGAAAATGAAAAATGTTAGCTTTTCAGAGAAGTCCTGACAGATGAAGGAGCTCATTAGGCATAGCATGGTAGGTGCCATGTCCGTATTTAAGAAGACAAAAAGTCCCACTTGTTTTGGATTCTTGCTGTAAGGGCCCCTACCATAGCATATCTTAAAGCACAGGCCTTTGAGCGCATTTGCCACTGTGGCTTATAAAGTACCTCTTGCTCTTCCTTCGTACTAGAAGTTAGCTCCCCAGCCCCACTGAGAGACACAGTTCTTTACCCTCAGCCAAGGAGAAAAAAACCAGAGTTGCGAAGTTGGTAGAGTTTATTTTCTAAAGAAGAAGGAATTGTGTCCCTCAAGCTGATAGAAGGGTGTCCTAGCAGCAAGCCGCAGTAGCCCAGGGATCCTCTACTGCTAGAGTTTCCAAAACAAGTTTTCTACCAGGGCCTCTGAACTTATACTCTGCATCCACTCAGATCCTCAGCTGTAGCCCAAGTGGAGATGAAAATGACCATGGCCCAGTTGAGGTGCTCTCTCAGAAAATGAAATAAAAAGATTATGACTAGCACTGCTCTTTCATAGAGAAAAAACATCCAAAAATCATAGTTTTCAATCAAAAACAAAAACAAGAATTAACAGCATGACCTCAATTTCATATCTGCATTAACAGTCCAAGAAGAACAATTTTGCAATCATCTATTAGTAGGAGATTCTATCACTGGCCTAATTCAATTACATGTTGAATAGAGGTCAGGTCAATTAAAAAAAAAAAGCATAGCAAAGAGTTTCTGATTTTTCACACAGAAGTTTTATAGAAGACTCACTTTGATTTTGAGGTGCTACATTTACACGTTCCAATGACACCCGTATCAAGTTCAGGGAGCAGCATGAGGTCAACCCAACTAACTGGCAACATGAAGGCCTTCTTTCACTCTCTGGGGTCCATCCCTGCCCTGCCCCCCTCCAATCATCCCATTTTATAATAACTAGAAACTTAGTAGAGAGCTGAGATTTAAAGGTCTTACTATTTTCCTGCTATATTAAATAGAGGAAGAGGCTGTTATAATGGTTTCATTTAAAACCCATTCTAGGTTTATATAGTATAATATAGTCCCTCATCACTAAAGGGATAGGTCGGAATTAGAGAACCATAGCTATTCATATTTTGTCACTTGTCCTAATCCATTCTTCTTTTTTTCATAGAAAGGGAGAGAGAAAGAAATAGAGACAGAGAAAAAGAGGATGAAGATACCCTACACTGGCTAGGAGAATATACTCCTATTTAAAGAATTTCTTCAGGCACACAGAAGGGGGAGGAAGCAATACCCAAAGTGGGTCCTCAAATTGTTAATCCAATATTGCACAGATGGACGAAGAAGAAACCTGGACCAGGGAGGCTAACCCCTTTGAGATCTCAGCCAGCAGGCAGAGGGGGACTTCAAAACTTAAAGCCCAACTCCGAACGTGTTGAGAGTTGTGTTTCCTTGGAAGTCACTTCTTGCTCGAACATTTCCAACAGCGTTCTGTGTGAACCTATCCATCAGCAAATGAGCAGCCAGGGACTCCAACAGTAAAGTGGCCTTCATCTTGGCATAGCTTTATGGAACTGACTCCATTTGGGAAATGGATGACCACCAGACGCTCAAGGGACTTTCATAATTGTGAGCTGAAGTAGGGCAGCCCCAAGCAGGATGGGGCAGGAGGACTATTTTAAGGACTCCCTGAAGCACAGCTTCAAATGATGAGGCCCAGCTTTGTCGCACTGGTCTGATGAAGAAGTACTTTCAAAGACCTTAGGCTAATGCCAGAAACCCAGGCAGAGCAAACCAAAGGCTTGGATTCCGCGAATAGCAGCTGCAAGCACACTTCTAGGAACAGAGTCCTTTCAGCCATTCTTATTCAAACTATCAGTCTGTCACTGTCATCTTGGAATTGAAAAGTCTATGCCTGCAAGTGATCTGGCCTGCAGAGAGAAATTAATTTGGCACAACTTGCCTCAGCAACGTTAGTGGCAGGCGATGAGTCAATATATCAAGAACTGATACAGATCTATAGGAAAAGGAACAAATGCCCTGGATGATTTTTTTAACTGGGAAAAGAATGTGAAAGAGCAGTTCTTTTATTGAAGTGTAGTTGACATACAATGTTACACTAGTTTCAGGTGTACAACATCATGATTCGATAACTCTACGCTATGCTATGTTTACCACAAGAGAATGTGAAAGAGCAGTTTTTAAAAGTAGAACCACAGTCATCAGTAAACATTTGAAAAAAATAAAGGTCAACCTAAACAGTCAACAAAGGCATAAAAGATACCATTAACAAGATGTCAGTTTTCACCTATTTGAAGATTTTTTTTTCCTTAATGATAGTGTAAGGCCAATGACGGGAAAACAAGACTTATGTGCATTAATTTATGCACTAAATATTTATTGAGCACGTAACACATGCCAAGCACTATTTCAGATGCCAGAAATATAGTAATTATCAAATGAAGCAAAATCTTTGTCTTCGTGGAGCTTATATTCTATAACAGGAGAGAAACTCATAAATGATTAAACCATTTCAGACAGTGATAATCCTATAGAAAGTAAAACAGGATAGTTGGATAACCAGTGACAAGAGAGAGATCTATTTCAGACAGATTGGGGAAGGCATCTCAGAAGAGATGACATGACATCTGAGTCATGATGGCAGGATGAACACAATCGTACCTCGAAAAATATAAAATAATATATAAAACATATGTGCATGTCTGAAGTATTTAATTGTAAAGATGTTAGCTGCAATCTATTTTATAATTGCAAAAAATTAGAAACAACATAAAGGCACCAGTTTCCTGCTTACTCTTTGTCTCTATAAGATCACTCATTATGGAGAAAGCCAGATGCCATGCTGTGAGCAGTCATATGGAAAGGCCCTTGTGGCAAGGAACTGAGGCCTCTAGCCAACAGCCATATAAATAGAGCTGGAAGGGATCCTGTAGCCCTGTAACATCAACCCTGTGACTACAATCCTACGAGAGACCCTGAGCCAGAATACCTAGCTAAGCTATTCCCAAGTTCCTGAACCACAAAAACTGTGAGCTAATATATGTTTGTTTTAAAATGCTAGTTTCTTTAGGACAATTTGTTATGCAGCAGTAGCCAACTAGTATACCTGACCAGAAGAATGCTTTTAAGCACTGGGTGTTATATGCAACTAATGAATCATTGAATACTACATCAAAAACTAATAATGTACTATATGTTGGCTAATTGAATTTAAATTAAAAAAAGAAGAAGGATGCTTTTAGAAATTTGAATTAAAGTGTTTTTAGGGGGGCACCTGCCTAACTCAATCGATAGAGCAAGTGACTCTTGATCTAGGGGTTATAAGTTCAAGCCCCACATTGGGTGTAGAGATTAGTTAAAAAAATAAAATTGTGGCACGTGCATGGCTCAGTCAGTTAAGCATCCAACTCGATCTCAGCTCAGGTCTTGATCTAAGGGTTGTGAGATCAAGCCTGGCATTGGGCTCCACACCCAGCATGGAGCCTACTTTAAAAAAATAATAATAAATTTAAAAATAAATAAATAAATAAATAAATAAAATCTTTAAAAAAATAGAGAAATGTTTTTAGATTGGGAAAATATCTTCCAATTTGTCACAGACTCTACCACTACCTGCCTCAGGCTTTCCTGCAGTTCATAAAGACATTTGAGTTGAAAACACCTGTAAGACTCTCACCAGATATTCAAAGGAAGTTGTATATTTTAAAGAGTTGCCCCAAGCCATATGTTTTTCTAACTCCTGCCCCCAAAAAGAGGTTTTGCTATTTAAAAAATGTTTGGGAAAGGCATAGAGTAGCTAACTCCCACTTGAAGACTCACTGCACATTGCGATCTTGAAGGCTATAGGATGTCCTTTGGGAAAGAATTCTGCTTAACTTTCTTTAGTATTTCCCCAAATTTAGTTACCTTTCTTCCTTCATTCCTTCCATCCTTTATTGCGTAATAGCTCTCATCATACCTTGGAACACTTCAAGAAATGCTGTTCCAATTGCACTTCAGGGCTGCTCAAATCGAGAGGTTTGCAACATCATCCATGATGCACTAATAGAGAGATGAATTAGAGTCGTGGCTTTTTTCTACATTTGAGTCAATATCTAGAGCCTTTCCTGATCCAGTGTCCTAGAAATTTGCCTAGCCTACCTTTTTACTATAATCCATTGCAAACCTGCCTGCATAGGGAAGTCATTCTTTAAGCATTAAATTGCTACCATATTTTTAAATCTTGTCCAGCTTTCCCCCACTATTAGCTGACACCTAAAACAGGAATGCATGATTATTTAGATGTTAGTTTTAAGAAAACAACAACAACAAAAAAATTAAAATCAAACAAGAAAAAAAAAGAATGGATGTCAACCTAATGTGGTTATTGGCTACTTGGATATTGGTAACATAGTTCTTCCCCCATTAATAAGGGGTATGGAAAACCTAACTATAGTTCCCTAAAAGCTTTCATCTGATGGAGATTTCTGAGAATTACCAGAAGCCTGAAAATACTCTAATAAACATGAACCCTTCTATTTATTTTAAATATATGCCATCTATAAGGACAAGAGAACATACTGGCCACAATTCAGAGCCATGTCACATTAGAAATTCATTCCTTATAACTGGGCCTGGCCTAAAGAGCAGATAGACCTGGAGGAAGCAGGATCTGAAAAGCCCACCAGTGCAGGGCCAGCCACTTGGTTACTGGTAGGTTCTGATGCCATTGTAAATCCAGTAGTGTAGTCCAATGAGGGAGTGAGAATTCATTATCCCCAGAGTACTACAACCACAACCTACTGGCAAAATCCAGGCCAGCAACCGGTATGAGAAACAATACAGGTTAGTGCCTTGCTGTTCAGAGTGTCGTCCCTGGCCCATCAGCCTTGGCATCTCCTGGGAGATTGATAGAAATGCTTCTGCATTTCTTGGTTCAGGCCCTTGGTGAGTGCTGTTGATTAGCTGGATGATGAAGCATATAATAGTGGTAATTCATAAAGATGTACCAAGCTGGGGAATATCTAAACACACACATGCACACATACAATCACGGCTGCTAATAGCAATTGTATCAGGTATTGTCCATTAGTGATGTTATCAAATTGTTTTTCTTTCTTTTTTTAAAAAGATTTTATTCATTTATTTGACAGAGAGAAAGCTAGAGAGCCCAAGCAGGGGGAGGGGCAGAGGGAGAGAGAGAGAAGCACACTCCCACCTGAGCAGGGAGCCCGATGCGGGGCTTGATCCCAGGACCCTGGGATCATGACCGGAGCCAAAAGCAGATGCTTAACTGACTGGGCCACCCAGGTGCCCCTCAAATTGTTTTTCAAAATAAGAAAGTAGGATTCCACTTATTTATCAACAAAAATAACAAAAAAACTTGCAAAATTTGGTGGGTTAAAACAATAATTATTTAACATCAGTCAGTTTCTGCAGGTCAAGAATATGGACAGGGCTTGGCTAGGTGGTTCTATCTTAGCAACTTGCCCTGCTACAGTCAGGTAATTTCTAAGACTGGAATAAACTATAGTTTGGCTCATTCACACATCTGGGGCCAGCATCTTTCTCTATCCCTATATGTCTCCACATGGGCTCTCCATTGTGGAGGCTTTAAGGTAGCCAGATTCCCACATGGCAGGGAAGATGGTCATCTAATTCTATCAGAAATAAAAGTAATATTTTGGTCTCTCTCATTTCTCTTTTATTTCTGTACTTGTTTAGGATGCAGGAAACAGAGGTGATATTTCCTAGGACCCCTTACAGACTCAACACTTTGGAATGACTGTCCTCTCACTCTTGGGGAGTCTTCATACTTCTGAGCATCATACTTGGCTAGGAGATCTCCCCCTTGCCAAGGACTCCAGAAGGAAATTGTGCATGGCTTGTGACTTCAGTAAAATGAAGGGGAAAGAGCATAGCCTCCTTCACCCCTGCCCACCCAGAGTTCCAAAAGAAGGGAAATGTTTCTTCACCTGATCAAAAGAAGACAAAATTGTCAAGTTACATGAAATTGGGGATAGGGCACCTGGGTGGCTTAGTGGGTTGAGCATCCGACTCTTGATTCTGACTCTAGTCATGGTCCCAGGGTTGTGGGATCAGGCCCACATCTGGCTCCACGCTCAGTGGGGAGTCTGTTTCTCTCCTTCTCCTTCTCTCTCTGCTCCTCCCCCGCTCACATGCACGCTCCTTCTTTCAAATAAATGAAGCAATCTTTTTTTAAAAAAGATTTTATTTATTTATTTGACAGAGAGAGAGACCACTAGAGAGGGAACACAAGCAAGGGGAGTGGGAGAGGGAGAAGCAGGCTTTCCATGGAGCAGGGAGCCTGATGCGGGGCTCCATCCCAGGACCTTGGGATCATGACCTGAGCCGAAGGCAGATGCTTAATGACTGAGTTAAATAAATCTTAAAAAAAAAAAAAAAAAGAAAGTAATTGAGTACATAGTAGTTCTAGGCTGTGACAATGTCAATACCCAGTGAAATGATGGGACCAATTGACATCACGTGGACCATCGGCATCTTCCAGCGTCACCGTGCTCTGCTCATGGCCAGGCAGCGGGTACCTCAGGGAGACACAGAGGGAGGAAACTTTCATACAGGCCTGTGAGGAGGCTACGGCTGACTGTGGCCTGAGAGCATGTAGGTGAAGACCTGCCCGCCACACAGCAGATTTCTCAGAGCTCTGAGAGGAAGGACTGTGAGGTCTCTGCTATTGGACTCCAGCAACAGAAGCCATCTCCAGCTTGCTGGACATCAGTGGGTATCTCTTGAGCAGTGGTGGGCCTGGCTGTGAGAAGGAGGGCTGCACAACCCTTTATGGATCCTGCCTAGTGGCTGGCTATCTCTCCTGAGTCATACCTCCACCAACTAAATGCAGGAGGACAAGTTGAATGACACCTGAGACCGTTGGTCCTTTTGTTCCAAAGAGAGAGACTGGGAAGAGTTACTACGGCTCAAAAGAATTGTTATGGCATCAATTTCCTCCCATCTGTATACATGGGTGGCCTTTGTGGAGAAGAAGGAAATGTATGGGCATTGCCATTTTCTATCTTCCGACAAAAAAAATGTCTTCCTCTTCTCCAAGTACTTTACTGGGTTGAGTTGTCCTAGTGTGAGGTTCCTCGTGAAGCTGACGCTGAGCCAATATTCAAGGGTAAATTGTTCAGTTAGGAGAGGGTACCAGGAAGCCCTGGCAGAGTGCAGAGCAGAGAGACCAGGAAGAGAAGAAAGCCAGTTGCAGGGGCATGATCAAGCCAGTCTCCACGGTGAGCACCTGGGGCTTATTCCCACTGGGGGCCCTGGAAATTGCTGTTTTTTCCACCAACTTTCATCAGTGACTGATGGAGGGCAATAATTACCCTTTCCCACGGCAGCGATTTCCCTTTACTTCCAGCCTCCCCTGGCAGTCAGAGAGCCTTCAGGCAAAGAATCTTGATGCTAACAGTTAGAAGTCAGGTCTGGAAGTATAGAAATGGTGACTTGGCTACTACAAACTCACTTTCTGTCTTCCATATGACTCTCTCTTTCACCTTTATTTATGCAAGCACTCTTTCCCTGACCCGTAGAGTCCCTCTAAAACACTGAGGACCTCTTTCTTTAAAAAAAATTTTTTTTTTAATTTTATTTATTTGAGAGAAAGAGAGAAGAGAGGGGGGAGGATCAGAGGGAGAAGCAGACTCTCCGCCTAGGGGCTTGATCCCGGGACTCTAGGATCATGACCTGAGCTGAAGGCAGACACTTAACCCACTGAGCCACCCAGGTGCCCCATGAGTAGCTCTTTCTAGAAGAGCCAGAGGCTCACCCGTCTGCCTGCTCTCTCAGGCAAATTTTCCTGCGCTGCTGCTTCATCAGGTCACTCCCCTCCAGAGTACTTTGTTACCCTCATTGGACTCTTAGGATTCTGGAATGATGTTATGGAAGATTGCTGGTAGAAATTTAGTTCCTTCACAAACCTATATATTTGAATAACCTTTGGTAGCAATTAGATAACCACTCTGAAAACAATCATTGCTAACTGCTTGATGGGCTATTCAATTTCAGTCACTTGGTTGCATTAACCAAACATTTGGTAATTAATCAAAAAGGAAAGGTATATGAGCCACCTAAGAATGTACATGATTTTTCTTTTCATATTGGCTTTAACTATAAATCACTTTTTTGCTATTAAACATCAGGTAATCAGACTTTCCTAAGTCTGATATGTAAAACCTCTGAATTCCCATTTCTTCATTCATAACTAAAAGTTGAAACCATTGCTTCAAATCTTGGTGTTTTTTTGTTTTTGTTTTTGTTTTTGTTTTTTGCTGGAGAGATCAAAGATTTTATGGGTCCTATGACTTTAGAGAGATTACACTGCTTATTCACATTAACTATTACATTTCGGTCAATATGTATAAATGTCCACCCAATCTTGCTTTCCTCCAAGACTTCTTCCAGGGAAATGTTAATCAATGAAAAACAAAATATGAAAATATGTGCTTTTAGGGAAAGAAACAATCTATGCCCTTTTCAAGTACCTTAAGGGCATAAAGCTATCTACTGCTTTACTCTGAAATGTTAATGAGAGAGAGGGAGAAACAAAACTCTAGCATCTTTGAAGGAGAAAAGAGTTCCCAGTATAAAGATGCAGCCTCAAAAGCCTAAATATATACATTATTGGAGGCATTTATCTGGAAATTATTGAGAGGGTTTTGTGGTTGTTTTTGTTATATCTTTTAAAGTACTCTGTAGAAAAATCTTGAAAGGAAAACAGTCCAAGATGTCTTAAAGAGAAAGTATTTTAATACAACTTCTCTGACAGTTACTTATAAAGCATATTCGTTTTTGTTTGTTTGTTTTGTTTTGTTTTCATCTCTTTGTGTCTTGCTGTAATGGCCTAAATGCTCTTCCAAAAGTACCCAATAGCACAGGAAGCTGTTTGCACTCTCAGAGATCCCTACTGATTTGAGAAGGAATAGTCATTCTCAGATAAAGGGGAGAAAATAACATAGAAAGTAAAGGCTGAGTGTTATCTCTTTTCTGACCCAAATGTCAGGAAGTGAAAGGTCTACAAAACAATGTTAATTCATCTGGTCCTCTGTAATTTGATTGGGAAATGATTGAATTTCCATCTTCCTTAAAGCAACCTTGGAGCCTCTGTGAAATGACTATGACAATGAGATCCGTGGAGCTCCCATTTCTTAGAGCCTTTTCATTTTGAAGTTGCAAGCTTGACGTTTCACCAATGTAATATTTTCCACTGTATTCTTTTTTTTTTTTTTACAGGCTTTAAAACTAAAAGATATACTGACTTAGGGAATAACAAGAGAAAACACTTCCTCTCCCCCTTGCCCAGGCCCACTCTCTGAGATAGGTCACTTCCAGGTTTCTGAGTATTTTACATACCTTTACTCGCTCAGTCCTCATGACAATCCATGTGGTATACAATGTCATCATCTCCATTTTATAGATGAAGAAACAAAGACACAAAGAAGTTAAATAATTTTTCCCAGGTCACAGTTAGTAAGAGATGGAACTTATGCAACCTGGTTCTGGAATTCAAGACTCCTAGCAGATGTACTTACCTAGGTGCGTCCAGGGTCCTAGAAGACGGCTATGAAGGAGGCAAAGCGGATTTATCTTCGTTTTGTTTTGTTTTGTTTTGTTTGCAGGGTTTGTTTATTTGTTGGTTTGGAAACTGATCTCAGTGCCTCTTTTCCCTTTTCTAAGACTCCGTCACCTGAAGTCTGAAGTCTGCTCATCTCTTGTCAGAGCCCTGATCATTTATATATTTATATGTGGATCTGTGTTTATACTTGTATTTATAGTTATATAATGCACATATATGAATATTATATATATATATATATATATAGTATCTACCTTATCTGAATTCAATTCAGCAGCACCATGATCTGACTCTGTCCACTCTGCATGAGAAAACCAAGCCACTTCTCATGCTTGAGTTTGACCATACAGCCACATAAATATGACAGCACTCTCAGTATATCACACATTGGAAAATATTCAAACTTTCTGAGAGTCTCATGCTATTTATCAAACCCAATACAAATTTAAGTCTTTCATGTACATGTGTTTTCTAATATATCTGCCACATTTTTGAAACATTTCAGCTGTTTCACATCACATGCCACTTAGAAATAGGAAATGATTGCAATATGTTTTTAAAAATATGATATGCAGATATATTCTTGTACTTCTATAGCCTTCAAAAAAAATGGTGACAGTTCACCAACTCTTTGCTGAAGATATGTACATAGTCTCACCTATGCTAGTCACCAAATCTTCCTAACAAGAATAGATTCTTGAGGGCTAGTGAGCAAAGGAGGCAAGTTTCACAAATTCAAGAAAGGAATTTAAAGCAAAATAGTTGAGTTGGAGGAACAGAACTAGTAAACAAAAACTTAAAACAATCTTTCAGGAAAATTCTTTAAATCTAAAAAATTAAAAGTTTCAAAAAAAAAAGCCTGTAAGTTTAAGAAAAAAACTTGATATAATAATTTACAGACATCGTGACCACACAGTTCTTAGGATATCAAGGAAAGGTCACTTCTCATGCTTTTTTAAGAATACTTTTCATCAGGAAATGTTTCGGGTATTACTGGTTTAGGGATGTTTTATCGGGTACAGAAAGAACATGGAGGTATAGTTTGGAAATAATCTAAATTTAGAACGGGGTGATATTGGTAAGAAGCTTAATACAACTTGATGAAACCTGGCTCCCAATTCTAGTCCAGGTTCTGCTGGGTGTGCTGCGTGTTCTACCTTCCTACCTCCTTCTGCAATAATTGCTTCAGCCACCAAAAAGGGGTTGAGCTGAAAGATCTCTAAAATTCCTTTCTTTTTCCGAGTTCTAGCAAAAGGATCTGCATTTGGCAGCCCATATTCTAAATGTGCCTTAAAATCAATTTATATGTTTGACTCAAGAAGAATAATAAACAGCACAGTCACTATTAGTTATATTTGATCAAAAAAAAAAAACCTAGTTTGACTACTCTTATTCTCTTTTATTTAATTGGCCGGCTATTTCCATAAACTAACCAAAACCTGTCATTTAGAAAGTCAGGAATATATAGATTAGGTGAAAATCAACAATATTCTTTTTCCTCCTACCACTGCTGGTTTAATGACATGATTTTTTTCTGACTAAATTATAAAACAAAGATATGATGGTTTTGAAAAATAAGGATACTAAAAGTTAGCTTGGAATATTATTATTATATGATTTGTGCTCAATGAAGGAAATTAGTATGCCTGGAAAGGATGATCTGTGTCCTAGAGCTAATAGTAGAATAGATTTGTCTCATAATTTGGGGGGCTTTCTAAATCATTAATGAGATTTTCCGATGACACACTAATAACATAGCAGTTGGCCCCCCAAGCTGGTTTTAAGTATGTGTTTTCACTGTTAAAGTTATTGTGCATTTCATCTTAAAATAAGTAGCACTCAGCTATTCCAGGAATAGGTCACTCCTAAGCAATCACTTGTGAGAGTACTATAAAGAGAATTTATGTTCAACAATTCGATAAATAGATCCCAGTCTTTTTTTTTTTTAAAGATTTTATTTATTTATTTGAGAGAGAGAATGAGATAGAGAGAGAGAGCATGAGAGGAGGGGAGGGTCAGAGGGAGAAGCAGGCTCCCCGCTGAGCAGGGAGCCCGATGCAGGACTCGATCCAGGGACTCCAGGATCATGACCTGAGCCGAAGGCAGTGGCTTAACCAACTGAGCCACCCAGGTGCCCCTAGATCCCAGTCTTAAGATAAATCACAAAGATCCTACTATGAACTAAATTCTGCCCCCACTCCCAAAATTCATATCTTGAAGTCCTAACCTCCAATGAGACTCTGTTTGGAGGTAGGGCCTTTACTGAAGTTAGTATAGTTAAACGTGGTCATAAGAGTAGCGTTGTGATCGCATAGGATTAGCATACTTGTTGAAGAGGAAGAGAAACCAGATCTCTCTCTCTCTCTCTCTGCCATGTGAAGACACAGGAAGAAGGTGGCCATCGGCCAGGAAAAGAGTTCTCACCAAGAACTGAATCGAGCAGCACCTTGATCTTGGACTTCCAGCCTGCAGAACTGTATGAAATACATTTTATTGTTTAAGCCATCAAATCTATGGTATTTTGTTATGGCAGCCAGTGCTGACTAACTTAGACCTATGATGGGAGAAGAAAATCAATGTTTTTAAAGTAGGATAAGGAAAGAATACTTCATTAGGTGGTGGGTGAATGTGCTTTTTAGAGTTTTCTTGCAGTTACTGTTTGTTTGTTTGTTTTTCAGAAGTGGAGATCCCCAACATGGTCTGAGAACAGATTAGTAATGAAGGGCAAGAAGCTAGGGTGATCTTGACATATAATCCTTTATAGGATCGCCAATGTTTCTTCAGGAGCCCAAGTTTCTGACCCCTAGATTAGCAAATAGGCTTATTCTCTTCTTTACATCAGCCAGTGATACCATGTTTTCTTGACCTCACTAGAATGACTATCCATCTCTTTCCAACTTCCCTTTAGGACCTACTGAAGGAGTTAAGAACACTATAAATCTACAGATCTCATGAGATTAGTAAAGATAGGAAAAGTAAGTCCATGTGAACACTGCTGTTGTTTGAGGCCTGATGTCAGTTTCATTTTTATCTGTCCAAGTGGGAGTACAATAAAAAATGTTCTAGAAAAAAAAAATGTTGTTTGTTTCTTCTCGTAAGAGTCATGGCAGACAAAATAGCTGAGTGAGAGCTGAAAGAGTCATTGCAGAATCACAAAGATAGAAATAGATTAAGTAACAAACATATGCTGTGAATAACTTTTCTGGAACACACACTATGCTATGTGTACTCTGGGGAGCATAACGAAGTAGAATCTGACCCTGCATGTGGTGTAAGGTGATGTCATGAAATAACACAGCACAAAATCAATCAACTTGTATTTACTCAACCCTAACTATGCTCGAGGCATCACACTTGATGCTATGGCATATGCTCAATTTTTCTAAATGCAAGGAACTAATAAGCCAATTGAAGAAAGTCTGCACATACATACATATTAGTAATAGAAAATAACAATATGTTGACTGGAAATTCGTTAAACTTACATGAAGACAATAATTCTTATGTCACAGCCTTTCAGGGATCATGAGTGAGGACTAAGTGGAAAGCAAAACATTTTAGAGCTCCAGACAGGCTTGGGTTTGATTCCCTCCTCTGCTGCTTATGAGATAATCTTGTGCAGATATAATATCTGTAAGAAGGGATGATAATTGTAGCTTCACATGATTATGGAGAGGATTGAATAAGATCACCTGTATAAAAGTGACACAATGCTGGCAGTTATTAAGCACTCGATAGATGTTACTTTAACTCATTATACACATTTTAAGTACCCAACACAGGGCCTGATCTGTGCAGTTGTTAAACAAATATTAATTTTTATTTTTTCCTCAAGTGTCAAAGGAAGATCATCAACAAGAAATAACATGCATACCAAATGTGTAATCAGAAAGAGGAATGAGGGAAAGCAAAGGAATAGAGCTATCATCTTCTCTAACCTGAGCTACAGGCAGACATACCCAAAGCCAAATAGCACTAGAGGAGTGGTCTCCAAAGGATGCCACTCAGGAGTCTTGCAGGGTCTAATGTGACTGATCCCAGAAGGAAATCCTATTGTTGGGAACCAGAATAGAATACCTCTGCCCACCATCACTGCTACCACCAGGTCCAAGCCACCTCGTCTTGTACTGGATTACTGAAGCAGCTGGTTTCACAGCCTCTCCCCTTGCCCCTTTATACTCTATGCCCAGGTAATAGGAGTAATCCTTTTATCATGCTCGTCAGATCATGTCACTCTCCTGATTACAACCTTATCACAACTCTCAATTTCACTCCTAGTAAGAGCTGATCTCCTTGTAATGTCTTACAGGCACTTATAATCAGCTCCCTGGCCCTGCACCCCTTATTTTCTGGTCCCTGACCTCATCTCCTTCCACTCTTTCCCTCTGTGGCAGCTCCAGTAGCCTCCTTGCTGTTTGTTGAACATGCACGTAGCTCTTTGCCTTAAGGCTTTTGCACTGGCTGTTCCCTCAACCTGGATCTATTGTCCCGCAGATAACTCCCTCTTCTCCTTCAAGCCCTTGCTCAAAACTCAACTTCTCAATGACGCTCACCACATTTAAAATTGCAACGTATCTAAACAAAAGCAAAAATAAACTATTGGGACCATATCAAAAGCTTCTGAACAGCAAAGAAAACAATCAATGAAACTAAAAGGCAACCTACAGAATGGAAGAAGATATTTGCAAACGACATATGCAATAAAGGGTTAGTATCCAAACTATAAAAAGAATTTATGAAACTCAACACCCCAAAAAACAAATAATCTAGTTAAAAAATGGACAGAAGATATGAATAGACATTTTTCCAAAGAAGACATACAGATGGACAACAGACACATGAAAAGATGTTCAACATCACTCATCATCAGGGAAATGCAAATCAAAACTACAATGAGATATCACCTCACACCTGTCAGAATGGCTAATATCAACAACACAGGAAACAACAGGTGTCGGTGAGGATGTGGAGAAAAGGGAGCCCTTGTGCACCGTTGGTGGGAATGCAAACTGGTGCAGCCACTCTGGAGAACCATATGGGGGTTCCTCAAAAAGTTAAAAATAGAGCTACCCTATGATCCAGCAATCGCACTACTAGGTATTTACCCAAAGAACACAAAAATACCCATTCAAAAGGACACTTGCACCCCTATGTTTTTATTAGCATTATCTACAATAGCCACATTATGGAAACAGCCCAAGTGTCCATAGATTGATAAAGAAGAAGTTGCCATTTGCAACAACATGGATGGAGTTAGAGGGTATAATGCTAAGCAAAATAAGTAAGTCAGAGAAAGAAATACCATATGATTTCACTCATATGTGGAATTTAAGGAACAAAACAAATGAACAAAGGGGAAAAGGAGAGAAAGAGACACAGAGAGAGAGATACAGAGACAGAGAAAGAGAATGAGAGGCAAACCAAGAAACAGACTCTTAACTATAGAGAACAACCTGATGGGGGGTGTCGGGATGGATGAAATAGGTGATGGGGACTAAGGAGTGTACTGTGATGAGCACAGGGTGACGTATGGAAGTGTTGACTCTCTATATGGTACACCTGCAACTAATATGACACTGTATGATAACTAACTGGAATTTTTAAAAAACTTAAAAATAATAAAAAAATAAAATTGCAACCTACCTCCCATTCCCCTCCAGCACTACTGATTTTCATTGTCTTGCTCTACTTTTTAATTTTTCCACAGTAGTTATCAACTATTTAATTTACTTATTTAGGATGGTTCTTGCCCATTTTGTTTTCCCCCCAGTAGAACATAACTTTCTACATTCACAAGGATTTGTGTTGGTTTTATTAACAGTTTTATTCTTAGATCTAAGAGTATCTGGCAAATAATGAGCATTCAAAGATCATTTACTGAGTGATTGACTAATCTATTACTAATCTATATAAATATATTAATATTATATTATATAGGGTGTTATATGTAACTGATAAATTGTTGAGCACTGCATCTGAGACTAATGATGTACTATATGTTGGCTAATTGAATTTAAATAAAAATGTTATGTTATATATTATACATTAATATGTTAGTAATATATCACTACTAATTCTAATATGTCTACCACCTTTAATTCTAACCTACTATGATAGTTACTAGTAACATTAGTAATTACTAGAATTATTAATAGAATTATTATATTATTACTATAATATAGAATTACTTGTAATTTTAATATCCTAATAATTCTATTACTTTATTTTTTATTATGTTCAATTAACCAACACATAATACATCATTAGTTTTTGATGTAGTGTTCAACTATTCATTAGTTGCATATAAGACCCAGTGCTCATCACAACACGTGCCCTCCTTAATACCCATCACCTGGTTACCCCTTCCCCCCCACCCCCCTCCCTTCTGTAACCCTGTTTGTTTCCTGGAGTCCAGACTCTTTCATGGTTTGTCTCCCTTTCTGATTTATTCCCATTCAGTTTCCCTCCCTTCTCCTGTGGTCCTCCTCACTATTCCTTATATTACACATATAAATGAAACCATATGATAATTGTCTTTCTCTGCTTGACTTATTTCACTTTGCATAATCCCCTCTAGTTCCATTCATGTCAATGCAAATGGTGGGTAGTCATCCTTTCTGATGGCTGAGTAATATTCCATTGCATATATGAACCACATCTTCTCTATCCATTCATCTGTTGAAGGGCATCTCGGCTCCTTCCACAGTTTAGCTACTGCGGACTTTGCTGCTATGAACATTGGGGTGCATGTGCCCCTTCTTTTCACTACATCTGTATCTTTGGGGTAAATATCTAGTAGTGCAATTCCTGGGTCATAGGGTAGCTCTATTTTTAACGTCTTGAGGAACCTCCATACTATTTTCCAGAGTGGCTCTGCCAGCTTGCATTCCCATCAACAGTGTAATATGTGTTTAATATAAAAAGACAGGTAGGGGTTTGAAGTATCACAGGGTTCACAGGGAGGAGCCACAGCCCCTTGAAATATATATCATTGAAAGAGAGAATCAATCCTTGGTAGACCTGGCTGGAACACTCAAGAGGTATCGGTAGACACAGAAGTAAAGAAAGGGCAAAAGATCCTACAGGCCTTCTCTGTGGAGGCTGCCAGTGAAGCCATTTGGAATGCAGTGGGTATATCCTAATCATAAAACTAAGGCTGTGAACCAGGTTTTTAGGTAGATGACTTAAATCAGCATCAACTAGTAAGTCTTTACAAAATAAATCTACTGAGCTGACAGATTATGTGATAGAGCATTAATGTCTGGATATAAACTTTCCAGAAATTTAGGGACAAATGCACGGGGAAAAAAAACCTACACTTACTGCTCTCAACAAAAAGCATAGTTTATGGAGTCAACATAGTCATCTTCATTATATGTGTCGATAGGCATCTTTAGAGAGAGACCCAAGGAATGCCCGGACCCTTTGTGCTGTCTTGCCCCTGATACTAGGAGAATTCATTTTCTCTTGTGTCTTCCCCTCCCCCAACTCCAATCTGTCACAGCATGGATGTGCATTCACTTCCTATTCACCAGCAAATCTTTCCCACTTCTTCCCCAGACACATTGTTTATCATGCTCAGTTTCTACCTGAAGTGTGGAATGCATATTTTCCTCATACAAAGGAAAGGTCCTGTTTCCAACAATTTGTTTCAATGGGCCACAGGGGAGAATAGGTGTTTTCTCACATAACTAGATATGCAATATGGATTTTTCTTTCGGCAATTTACTGAGTGACATATTCTCCCTGCCCCCCACCTTTGTTTTTTCTTGTTCCAAATCTCTCATGGTTACCCAAAATCTTGTGAACAAAATACAATGTCTACAACTTGGCAATGGAACTTACTTGCAGGCAACCTCTTTCTAAACTCCAATATATATATTTTTTTCATTTCAACCTAATAGAACACTAAATTCCTTTCAGTTTTCTTCTTTGGGGGGAAATCTCTTTAAACACAGGAGTGCAATACTTTTTCTTTACTACATACTAAGTACTACATAAATATAAATTGGAGATGGCTATTTTTGTAATAGCAGAAACCATGTCTGAAAGAAGGAAGGCTTGAAAGAAAGTTCTGAATGCAAAACAACAGCAAAGCATTTTAGGCTGTTAGAAGGATAGTGACCTCTGTGTATAAAAGTTGTGTGTTAATGTAGAAAACAGCTTATTAAAAAGGACTTTCTATTACTTTCAGTTAGTATCTAATGACTATGAGTATGATCACCTCGTTTTTTATTCCAGAAGGATGTTGCTGCCTGTTCCCTTACTTTAAAAAAGAAACAAACAACAACAACAACAAAACCTGTGGCCTTTTTCCTGAATCAAGGTCAAGGCAAACCACATCAGTTTAGGGGGAAAAAAGGATCACTGCCCATTTCTTTCAGCTGAAACCGTCTTTATATTTTTTTTTAAAGATTTTATTTATTTATTTATTTGAGAGAGAGAGAGAGAGAGAGAAACAGCATGAGAGGGGAGAGGGTCAGAGGGAGAAGCAGGCTCCCCGCCGAGCCGGGAGCCCGATGTGGGACTCGATCCCAGGACTCCGGGACCATGACCTGAGCCGAAGGCAGTCGCTCAACCAACTGAGCCACCCAGGCGCCCCTGAAACCGTCTTTATAAAGATCGAAAGAGTCGCAAAACCATTTCAAAAATTTTTCGAAGTAGATGAGATATAAATAATCAATACGTTCTCTTATCAAAAACACCAGGTAAGATGGCTGGCCGTCTCATGGAACACAGGCCATGGACTAAGAATTAGTGAGAAGAAAGTCAGGAGGGGTTAAATAAAAATGGAACCTCCAGATGACTGAGCATGGGCTGCATGGCATGCTCACATCTCATCTATGAAATGGCCATCAGGGGGCGCCTGGGTGGCTCAGTGATTAAACTTCTGCCTTTGGCTTGGGTCATGGTCCCAGGGTCCTGGAATCGAGCCCCGCATCAGGGTCCCTGCTCCACGGGGAGACTGCTTCTCTCTCTCCCACTCCCCCTGCTTGTGTTCCCTCTCTTGCTGTGTCTCTCTCTTCAAATAAATAAATAAAATATTAAAAAAGAAAGAAATGGCCATCAACCTCCATATAGAATGGCTCAGTCACATGGAAAGACATATAATCTGACCTGACTCCAGCTGACGAAATATTTGGGGTCCTGTGGTTTTCTTCCTGGGCTGAGATGTAGGCAGTCACGCTAAGAGGAATGAACTCCCAACAGCTTCAAAAATCAATCTAACCTGATGAAGGGCACATGCCACAACAGCCTATAGGACCCAGGTGTTCAAACCATACAATCTTGAATTTGTTCAGATCCTCTGTGCTTTATAGATTTTTTTTTTTAACTTCTCACAATGTCTGAAATTGATTTAACAATAGATCTTTTACTAACTCCAGAGTTGAAGAAAATGAAGTATTTCTTCCAGGTTTGGTCTGAGGAAACATCTTTTCATATGAGAAGAAGTGAGTGAGGTTTCAATTTTACCTTGATAATACTTCAGGTTACTCTGTTATTTTTAAAGGGTTCTGTCAGAACATCAATTTTCCTGGTTCACATTGTGTTGCCGTGTAAGCCTTCACATGCTTGCTTTTAGGCCTGTGGTGGGAGAAAATGAGAATCAGCCCTGTTATCTTGCTCTGGCATTCCCTAGAATGCTGGAAGATAGTGACATGTGGTCCCAACATTAACCAATAATAGCTAAAATATGCTTCTATTACCAATAATAGTCCTGCCAGATGGCTGGCATCAGGAGGAACACACCAAGGAATCATTCCCATACTTCGTAATTAAACCTGGTTTTTTAAAAAGGGGACTTGAAGGTGAAGGGAGCCTTAGTGAAAGGGGTTAAGATTAAAATATTTTATTTGCCCTGCTTGCTCTAAGATTACTCTTTAACTTGGGTCATCCTTAGATCTAACCCAATATCTACCCCAAACACTACCATATTTTATTATAATGAGTCCCAGGGCCAGAAACAATTCTCCAGTATGGGCTTTGGTTCCAGTAATGAATATTATCTCTGTAAAGAGAAAATACAGATTGTATTGCAGACTGAAATAATCAATGGCAGAGTCTACATGACATCCAAAATCCTCACTGGGATAGTAAATAAAGTCGGTCTGACCTGATAGAGCGTGCTTTCATGACTTGGACTCAGAGTTAATTTCACCTTTTTTAGTAGTATGAGGCAGAAAAACAAAGTCACGGTACTATTCAGTTCACTACTGATACAAATTTGACTTTAAAGAAAAAAAGATCTTCACTTAGGCATATGAAGGGACTATGTCAGACACCTGGGAGACTCAGGAGCATTAAGCATAGCTCACGAAAAGTTTCTGGGGTACCTGGGTGGCTCAGTCAGTTAAGGCTCTGACTCTTGATCTCAGCTCAGGTTGTGATCTCGGAGTCCGGAGATCGAGCCCCGATAGGGGCTCCGTGATCAGCGGAGAGTCTGCTTGAGATTCTCTTTCCTCTCCCTCTCCCTCTG
Source organism: Halichoerus grypus (assembly GCF_964656455.1). NCBI lineage: Eukaryota > Metazoa > Chordata > Mammalia > Carnivora > Phocidae > Halichoerus > Halichoerus grypus. The sequence continues at coordinate 65,023,227 of NC_135714.1, forward strand.
CCCTTCCCCCCAACTCTCAGATAAATAAAGAAATCTTTTTAAAAAAAGAAAGAAGGAAAAGAAAAACTTCTGCCATAGCATTTTGGGTCTATGAGTCCTAGAACTATTGCTGTGCCAAGTCTATAAAACTCACCACTTTCCACTTGCTTTTCATTCCATCCTTCTGTATTTTTAAGGCCTCAGGAAAAGGTATTGAAACCCAGCTCACACATGATTCTGATCTGGCTGGCCGGACTTCCGTTCCTAAACCTCCGTCTACACAGTTCATCTAGCACAGAGTGCTGCCCCACTGCCTTTCTTGACTGTTTAATTGTATCTCATTTATGCCTTCCCTTGGATTATGTTGGTACTTTTCCCCTCCCTCCCCACTACATTTTGAGTCCATTGCCTTGAAACAAACCACTTTATTGAATAAGACTATATTCCTTTATAGGGAAAAATGCCTATAGACTAACTGGTTCTGTGACACTAGAAGCTTATATCCTAGCCCCATGGGCAAATTTTTCTAAAAGGTGCCACACTGTAACACAAAGTTCCTTCCAGGAGCAATTAAAAACCAAATCTGAGTGGACAATACTGTCTCATTAATGGACTACAGAAAATACCAGGGTGATATTTCTGAAATTATTTGACTTGGGAATAACATTATTGTTTTAAGATCATATTACTTCATTTGCCACTTTTAATCATTTAGAGTTTATATCCCCCATATTGAAAAGGGTTGATGAAACGTTTAATAAGTAAAGACTAATTTTGAAAGAAATTTGCTGGCTCAGTTCTCTGTAAAAATAAGGCTTAAAAAAAAGAATTATATTTTATGAAAGACCCTCTGAGACTGCCCTTTTTATAAGAAAACAATTTGTAAATTAACTTCATACTACAAACTCTCTGTCTTCTTAGTTTCGTGTGTGGTGCCAAGCTTAGTGATGTGTAGCAAGGAAGGGCATGCATCACAGCTGGGGGGTCACGGGGACACCTAGGTGCTGTTGGTCTGGAACGTAAGCCACACAAGCAAGCGGATGCTCTGCCCCAGGAATGAGTACATTCCTGAACCGTGAGGAGAAGCAAGAGAGCATGTCTGGCCTACGTTCTCTGGAAGTCCTGACTTCCAGACTTCCAGTCTGCCCCAAGTGACAGCCTCCCATGCTTGAAGATGTAAGTTAACAAAAAGCAATTACGTTCTCATTGTCAGCATGTGATCTTGCTCTAGTTCTTCACGTATTTATACACATACTTAAGCCCAGAGTTCTGATAAATACTCCACCCCTTACACACACACACACACACACACACACACACACACACACACACCCCTTTTTCACTATCTACCCACACACACTGACCAACATTTTCTTTTATCCTGAGACCCAACAGAATCAAGCATACAAAGCCTTAGATTGTCTTTTGAAGCAGATTTTCATTTTATGAAGAGCATTTTTAAATGCATGGATGCTATTTTATGGCATGTTGCCCCAGAGGTCTTGGCATTTGGTTGGTGGTTATCTCCAACAAATGCAGCATACACAAGTTCCCAGTAAGTGTAAAATGTCTACTAAAATCATTGATAACAAATTGTCTGTTGTTTCCCATATGAAAGCCCTCTTACAGGCATAGGAAGCTTCAACAACCGAATAATATGCATTGATTCTCGGATGAAATGTCATGCCATGTCATAACCCATTATATTAATTAGCGTCATTGAGCTGGTTCTATATGCTAACACTACTCCTGGGCTTTTGCAAGTTCTTTTTATTTAATATGTCTTTTAAGGTGTCTTTTTTAAAGATAGTTAAACTAATAACCCACTCGTACTGTGAAAGTAATGGGGAATGTCCTACTCATTTCCTGCCCTCATTTCTATCCTATTTCCCATGGCTCAGATAAAGGTCAGAAGAAAAGCATATTCTAGGGCCCTGTACAAACATCTAGCTCCTGTGAGGACTCTAGGATCCACTAGGACAGAAACCTGAGGTTTCTAAGGGAAGCTAAAAGGAAAGAATTGTGCTTCCATTGTGTTTCCGTAGCGCGAGCCACAATCCCACTGACTCTGAAGAGTACGGGTTACTCATGAAGTCATTTGCTTTACATCTCAGTTTCTAATCTTTCACTCGTAAGAGCACTGGACAAAGTTCATCAAGATTTATTGCTCTGTCCAAATGTTTAGACAACAGGTCATATGATGTTAGAGTCATCCTGAGTAGTCTGTTTCTATAGATAAAGATAATAAAAATTTACGACCATGCATGTTTTTAGCAAAAGGAAATTGAATTGCATCCTCAAATCCAAACAAAAGCACTGCAATGTAATTGAATAAAATAATATGACAGTTAATTATTTTGTTATGATAACTCATTGTCTAAGTATCATCTTCTCTGGGTTATTTTATTGAAACCAACCAGTGCATCTTCCTTACAGACTGAGATTTCTGGTATTCTTGCCTTTACCATCTCCTCTGAAGGCCAACTTGCAGATATCAGCATAAAAGCCATAAAATAGAGCACAAAGATGCTAAGAAATTTTCAATATTTGTTCAGAAGAAATGCAAATGGAGAAAGACAGCTTCAATGAAAAACAAAATCTGTGAAACTTTTGGAGAAGAATGGTAACAATCTTTCTTTACTTAGGAGATGCAGGGCAGCACAAGGAATTTTATTTAGATCACATTTTGGACTGCATCAGGAGCCCTTCGGAAGTTTGTTCATAATTCAGATATTGGCTCCTCACACCCTTGTATATTCTGATTCAGTAGGTTTGGATAGAGCCTATAGTCTATTCCCTGTTTCCAGCATGGTTTATCACCTTCCCTGCTTTACTTTTCTTCACAACACTTATCACCTGCTAAGATACACAATAAGTAAATTATCTAGAGTGTATATTTTCTCTTTGTCAATCTCCCCCCATGTGTTTTGTCTGGCACAGATTGGTGTTGGAAGAGAAGAAGGGAAGGTACATGGGGTGATTAGCTGTATGATCTTTTCAAAACCCTTTCAGTCTAGTGTTGGGTCTGCTGGTAATCCCAACACTGAAATGTCCACTCCAATTCCTAATAACTGTGTGCCAGGACTGACATGGGCTAATGATGATTCTTTTGAGGACTGGCATACAAACAACCCCCTCACCTCATTCTTACACACTGGCCAACTTCCTTGCTTCTCCTTATTTCTCCATCAGACAATGCAAATGTCAAGAGAACCAGGAAAGGCTATGGAAATATTGTCAAAGACTAAGAGGAGTTAATTTGTCCTTTCTTATCTAAGCATGAAGGAAAAAAGGCAATGTGAAAGAAGCAATACAAAATAGACTACTGAGGAAATTCTCTAGATCCACCGGAGGCAACTGAGCAGAAATTTGCCCAGAATCTGCCTAGTTACAAGTGCAAATCAACTTTCACATAAGAAGCCTCTATGAACTCCACAGAGCATATCATTTTGGATCCACCAAAGTCAAATCTGAATCATCTTAGATCTCTTCTTCTAAAGAGTTTGATATGCATTACTTTTAAAAAGAAAATTATGAGAAATTGGAAGTACTGAGACATTAATGACCTAGAAACTTAGTTTAGGTTCACATTGAGACTGAAACTAGGCTAATTAAGGAGAGCCAGAAAAAAAAAAAAAATGAAATCGGACTAAATTGGGAAAATCTTAGGCTATACTTCAAGCTGTGTCATTTAACTATGTAAATGTCTCTCTTGTTTAAAAGAGATCTAATAATGTTATAAGTATGAAAATTGTGTAATCGATATTTTTGGTATTGTTTTTTATAGGCATCATGTTATTTATGGAACAGATAGGCTCTATTGACTTAGATCAGAGAGTAAGTTTTTTTGTATTTTTTTATTATTATGTTATGTTAATCACCATACATTACATCATTAGTTTTTGATATAGTGTTCATGATTCATTGTTTGCATATAACACCCAGTGCTCCATGCAGAACGTGCCCTCTTTAATACCCATCACCAGGCTAACCCATCCTCCCACCCCCCCCAGAACCCTCAGTTTGTTTCTCAGAGTCCATCGTCTCTCATGGTTCATCTCCCCCTCCGATTTCCCCCCCTCATTCTTCCCCTCCTGCTATCTTCTTCTTCTTCTTTTTTTTTAACATATAATGTATTATTTGTTTCAGAGGTACAGATCTGTGATTCAACAGTCTTGCACAATTCACAGTGCTCACCATAGCACATACCCTCCCCAATGTCTAGCACCCAGCCACCCCATGCCTCCCACCCTCCACCATTCCAGCAACCGTCAGTTTGTTTCCTGAAATTAAGAATTCCTCATATCGGTGAGGCCATATGATACATGTCTTTCTCTGATTGACTTATTTTGCTCAGCATAACACTTTCCAGTTCTATCCACGTCGTTGCAAATGGCAAGATTTCATTCCTTTTGATGGTTGCATAATATTAGCTCCGAGAGTAAGTTTTTATAAAGGAAATGCCCCCTACTGACTTCTATTATATATTGGAGTATTCCCAGAGAAAAAATAACAGTATAATAGTGAGAATAGTAGCCCCTTCCTCAAAAAAATGTAACCCAAGAGATGCCCACAAATGCCTTTCTCATATCCTATAGCTCATGGTGTTACAAGCTAAGAACTTGAGTTTTCTGATGTGTTTGCACCATATATTGCATGAATAAAAATTAACTTAGGGCAACAATTTATTTTTTAAAAACTATTTTCTACGTGGGTTAATCTTACCACTCATTCATTCGGTAATGTCTAATAACACCAAGCACTGGAAGGAATTGAATAAATTAAGTCCCTGATAGTCTCTGTACAGCAAACACACAGTGGAATGTCAAATAAACAAGATCCATTAAATACACAATATAAACTCAGCATTATTCTAGGACTGTAGGGCTGGCAGAAAAGGTACATAGAAATAAAAGATGATTTAGTCCTTAGGTTATGAAATTAACAAACTTCAATATCATGCTGTATTTTTCTATGAGGCACTGATTTGCAGCTTGAAGAATCCCATCAAGTGCCTAGCAAAATGAATGAAAAACAAAGAGCTTAACATAAAAGGGCAAATTTAAGATTTAATATATATATGTCATATCAATGAACAAATGGTATGAAAGGCATCTATTATGACAAAAAGATCCTCAGACTGGATATAGAATAAAACCCATGTAATGTTGCACATGGCACATTTAATACAAAGTGATTTGCGAACACACTTTGGAAAGTTTAAAATATGGTTCCTGAAATTTAAAAATAATAATAACAAACAATATGGTTGGAAGGTAAAGTTGAAGAACTCTGTTACACCAAAGCTAAAGGAAAATGAAAGGTTAATGAATGCCCAGCCCACAGAATTGAAAACAAACACACAAAGGAGTATTACTTTGAAATTTTAGAACTCAAAAATAAAGAGAAGATCTGAAAAGCTTCTAAGGAGGAAGAGAAGGTCAAATGCAAAGGTACAAGAGAGCAGACATCCCAACAGCAACTGTCTACTAGAAGACAATGGAGAGGTGCCTTCAAAATTCCAAGAGAAAATAACACCAACTTCAAATTCTAGAATCAAATGTGGATGGAGGTGGCTCGTGGAATTTCAAGCGCTCGTTGTAGTAAACCTTCGCTCTGTAGATTTGAAGGGATATACTTTTAAAAGCAAGTCCACAAAATCATGATTAGTTACAAATATTAGGTAAAATTAAGTTAAAATAAGTTATTTTCTATTTGAAAAAAAATTTTAAGTGGAAATTGTTTAAAGCAGTCAAAGTACAATACAATATTGGCATCTTGGTGTCTGAAAGCAATCATATTACCATATTAAGAATTTTAAGAATATTGTTTCTTATATGGATTGTTGGTTAAAGGGCACAAACTTGCAGTTAGAAGATGAATGTCAGTTCTGGAGATCCAGTGCACAGCATGGTGATTACAGTTGAGCAAGACGGTGTTGTATACTTCAAAATGGCTAAGAGACTGGATTTTAAATGTCCTTACCACAAAAAAGAAATTGTAATTACGTTACTTAATGATGGAGGTATTAGCTAACACAGGTGGTAATCACAAGGCAACATATAAATGTATCAAATCAACTGTGTACCTTCAACTTACACAATGATATATAACAATTATATCTCAATTTGGTTACATTTTACACCTTAGGCTTAAAAAATGTTGTTTCTAAATATGAAAATAACTTACCAGAAGAAATACTTAAGAGTTAAAAATGGTTGCCACTTACAGTGGGACTCTGTATTAGACTGGTTTTGTGGGGTTTTTTAAAATTATAAAGCCTCCTAGGATGGTTCGGTTTTTTAAAACTACCAAATGTGTTTTGTTTTAAATGTTTAATAAAATAAAAGATATCCATTACAAAACAAATGAAGAACAAACACCTTCAGAACTTACCATTACTTAAAACACTGACCACACCCATCTTTACTCTATGACATATACCAAGGTACTTTTTCTAATTCCCAAAGTGCAAATATCACCATTATGGTTGACTGCAAACTACCAACATGATGTTACTGAATGTAGAATTGGGAAGAGATGCAAATTAACTCACCATTACGTAGTATTTCCACTACACAGAAACAAAAATTTTAAATAACCTTAAAAACAAAGATAGTACCTAAGTGTAGTAAAATAATTAGGAAATGATGAATTTTAAGTATTTATTAACCTTATTTTTAACTCATTTAGTTCCTTTATTTTAATTCATTTAATTGTGGGTTTATATCAGTTAATTTTTTTAAATGGCTGTATTTAAAGCATGCAAATTTCCAGAAATTTAACAATTGTCACATTTGTAAACCTGTTTGAACCCGCTTGAGGGCACAACTGACACTCAGCATTAACATGCCATCATACTCCTGTGGAGTTGGATGGTTGTTAGATGGACAGATAAATGGATGGACAGATGGATGGATCAAAACATAACTAACTGAAAACACTAACCATCCAAGAGGCAATTCTCAGGGAGAGCTTTCCTCTTTTATAATAAACACTTTGAAAATTGAAGGCAATGTATCCACAATGACAGTCATGCTGTGTGATAGCTGTAGTTATTTATACAAGCACTGTTAGTTGCTCTGTTATTAAGAGCATCATTGCTTATTATCTGACAGTTTTAGCTACATTCATAAAAAAATTGGAATGTTTCATCAAGTAGCACCATCTTGAAATCTAAAGAAACTATCAATAATCATCAGAAACCATGTATCAGGACCCAGAGTGGATATTTGCCTGGATTATCTGATGAGGCTGTGTTAACGGAATTCAATTCTTCAAGGAAATTACAAGTATTTGAAGGCAGATATTGTGTCTGGCTTATCTTTCTAGCCTCCATAACACTCACACAATGTTTACAACTAGTTTGGAATTTACCAGCCAGTATTGCAATGACCTATTTATGTGTTCTTTTCTAATAGACTGTAGACTCTCCTTGAAAATGAAGTTTTATCTTGTCAACTCTGTATGACAGTGCCTGGGTTATATTAACCACTTACTAAATATTAGTTCAGTTAGATTGAAGAGTTGCCTAATAATTAATCATTGAGTTAAATTAACTAGATTTATTCAGAACTCAATTTAATGTCTTGTTGGCACAATCCAAAAAAGGCTATTAAATAGGCAAGTCTTTGTATCATTAATCAGTATAATATATAGTAGTTGAATTCAAATTCTAGCTTCATCTCTTACAAGCTTCCAGAACTTCATCAAGTATATAATCCCAATAAACCTCAGTTTCTCTATACTATCATGTAGCTAATAATAATACAATTGTTAGGATTAAACCCATGTAAAGTGCTTAACGTAATATCTGACACATAGTAAGCTTTTAATAAAGGTTTGCTGCTATATTATTATGCCTTTATCTCATAGATAAATCTGATATGTGGTCATAATGCATGATTGGCCTAAAGGGGTAGCAAAGGTGTTTAAACAGTGAAACATATTCCCAATTGTCAGCCACAAGGCTTCTCATAAAATTAAATTTGTAACGTCCAGCAGATTGTTATATTTTCCCTCCTAGATGTAACCTGTGATTCATTAATCTGAATCAAGATTGAGTATTAAAAGATTATTGAATTTTGATCTTTTTTCTGCCTTGGGTTTACCTTGGAGATCTGCCATGCTAATAGAAGCCATATTCTTGGTCTTCTTATCTGAGTAGTTCTCATGCCAACCATGGAGGTTAACAAGTTTTATTTATTTACCCTGACAGGAAAGCTGATGCTTAAAGTCAGAAAGCTCAAGCATAAATTACAGGATTTTGACTCCTCAGTCCTCACCACCCAAAGCCCTTCCTATTACAGAATCTTGCCTTGCTTAGATTACAGAACATTTCATCTCACTTTTCTTCACCAAGATTTCTATCTTGAGATATGTGGTCCGGGGAAATCAATTACATACATTCACTCCTGATCCTTAGTTGTTGACGGTAGTTTTAAAAAGTAGCTGAAGACTCTTTGGCACCTTTTCAATTGAGAAGCAGGGTCTCTTTTTACTTTCTTGGAATTTGGGTGAGCTTTTAACTACTTTAACTAATAGAGTATGACAGAAGTGACACTATGTTACTCCTGAAGCTAGTACATAAAATCTTCCACCTTGTTCCCTGGAGAACTCCCTCATGGAGTCTTGAACTGCCAGGGAATGCCTTGTTAAGAGAGGACCCAAGCTGTATGCAGAGGCCAGAAATAGACATTCTGGTCAATGGTTCTAGGTGAAGCCAAACTTGACTAAACCCAGTCCAGGAGTCAAACGTGTGAGTGGAGAAGCTTCCAGATGATTCCAGCTCTCAGCCATTCAAGCTGCCGCTAGCTGTTCTACTCTTCCCAACTGAGGTTCAGATTTTTTCAAAACAGATTTTATTTATTTATTTGAGAGAGAAGCAGACTCCCTGCTGAGCAGGGAGCCCAACTCTGGGCTCAAACTCAGAACCCTGAGCCAAAGGCTGACTCTTAACCAATGGAGGCACCCAGGCACCTGGAGACCTCAGATTTATGGGGCAGAGAAAAGGATATCTGCTGTGCTGTGTCAGAATTCCTGGCCCCCAGAATCTGTGAGCATAATATGATGGTTGTTGTTCTATATCACTCAGTTGAAGATGGTTTGCTATGCAGCAGTAGTAACTGGGACATTTACCATGAACCACAAGGGAAGCTGTAGAGGTGAAAATTCACAGGGGGAGGGGAATAAAAACAACCATCATTTGAGAAATATTGTTGGGAAATAGACTCAAGCACTTAATGTATAGGTATACAGCATCTCCTATCTTTGTCTGTTCAGTGCTAGCGAATGTCTTCATCTTCATCCTAATCTTCTGCCTCCATCTTGCTACACTAGACCCCCCCAAAACATAGATGCCAAGACACTTTCCCTGATGAACTATATGGGAGATGCAGCTATATGTGGGAAGAAATTTTTTAAATCTGAGAGGAGAAATCACTCCTGCTGGGGTAAGGAAAGAAAAGAGCATAAATTGGAGAAAGCTCTTTTTCTGAAGGTTACTCTTGAATTCCATTCTTTTGAAACAAATGATAGAGGCATGAAAGGAAAAAGAAAAACAAGATTTTTCTTAAAACTGGAAGAAAACAAAGATGCTTTATTAATTTGTCTCACTAAATCATGCACAACATCCTATGATTCCTACAAGGTCCTGGATATTTACTAGTTCCTGCTATTATAACCTTGACCTGACTTTTCATCACAATATTAGTCAGGTGACAAAATATTTAAGACTTGACTACCTGCTGTATTTTTTATTCGTATTACCTAAGCTAAAAAATCAAAACACTATCCATTACAAAACTAAAAGCCATATAATACTCATGGCTGCAAAATAAGTAAATCTCATACAAATAAAAGTACAAAAATAATAATTAGTACCTTTTAATTAAAAACAATAGGCTAATTTTAAAAGGTCTCTGTAATTCCCCATAGTTCTTTAGAGGTATTATTTAGCACAGATCTTGGTAATGAATAACAGCTATAATTCAATAATAAAAATGGTAATTACACATGTAATGCTTACAACCCTATGAGCTGAGTACATTTTCCCCCATTTTACAGCTGAAGAAAGGAACACACCCAAGGACACATCACTAGTAAGATGGGTCCAGAATAAAACAGGGTGTGGGGGCCCTATTCAAAGCCTGTCAGGCCAACTATCTAAGTTGCACTTGATAATTTAAAACATACCTCCAAGTGCATCGTTTAACCTCACTGGATCTGGAAAGCCATGCTGTGAGTCAGCCTGTGGTTTTTATTTTATAGGTAAAGAATCTTCAGCTCAGGAAGGCAGAGCAAATTTCCCCAGGTCAAACCATAGCTATGAAACACTTTTGTACATCACAACCTCTCAATAAGTAATACTTTAAACGTGTTCTGTGAGAACAATAAAGGATGTATCAGTTGGAAATATGGTACCTTGTGAGGAGACATCTTAGTTTTGTGAGAAATATTTTTAAGAAAAAGAAATGAATGACTACAGATATAAAATTGGCACCAAAGTGAATATTTGTTCAGAATGAGAGAACAGATCACCATAAATTACTAATTTTAAGAAGCTGAAAAATATGGGGCACTTGGGTGGCCCAGTCAGTTAAGTATCTGCCTTCTGCTCAGGTCATGATCTCAGGGTCCTGGGATTGAGTCTCGCATGGGGCTCCCTGTTCAGTGGGGAATCTGCTTCTTCCTCTCCTTTTGCCCCTCTCCCCCTTCTCATCCTCGATCTCTCCCTCTCTCTCAAATAAATAAACAAAATCTTTGATAAAAAAAGCTAAAAAATACCTCTGACATTGCAAAAATCCAGAAAATAACAAAAAGATTTTTATGAAAAAATTTACATAGCTCTGTAATAGCTTTTCGCCAAATTTTCGGTTGCATGCTCCTGTATCACATCTTTATATGACAATGATTTTTAAAAATAATATTCTAAAGAGAGAATAGAAAGATAATTTATTCTTTCTTTTAAAATGCCTGATTGCAATCTGTCTTTTATTATTGGCAGTTGAGTTGCCTAAAACACATGACCTCATACACAGGACTTCTCCCTATCTGTAAAACGACTGCAGGTTTATGTCCTACAAGCATACAATCTCAGAAAATGTTATTTCAGCAGTTCCTATCAACAGCATTGGGGGGCGATGATAATTGTGCATCCTGCATTATTGAATATATTCCAGACATGAGAGGACTTCTATTTTGACCAGGAATCAACAAGAACTGAGTCCTCTCTTGCGATTGTGCATGTCCAAGGGTTGAAATAATTGTCTGTAAATTAGCTTTGAGTCTACATACTTCAAGCCTCGTTTCTCCTCTGTGACCCACCTGCTTCCAGTGCTGGGCACTGGTGCATCGCAGCATACCCCTGGCCCAGCACCTCCATGCCACCCACCAGAACCTGAAAACAACAGCATAGAGGAAAACCCAGCAGTAATGTAACTGACTGTAGCTGCCTACCACCCTAAATCTACTCTTATCTCAAGATCCCAAAATGTTCACAGCTGTTCCTAGGTCTCCGGACAGGAGAGTAAATATGACAGAGAGGAAGACAGAAAGGAACAAGACAGAGGTCTGAACAGATTGAAGTTAAACGTCATACACTTTACCAAATTGTATAATAACACATCTATACGAAGACAAGACTTGGATCCCTCCAGGGCTTTGGAAAGAGCTGGTCCTACTGAGGGGCCTGCAAGGGTAAGCTTCATTAGCGTCATGGTAAACCATCTCTATCTTCGTGAAAAGGATGGTAGAGAAGAGAGCTGCAGGAAGATTAAACAATTTGGCTTTTAAAAACTTCCATTTCTTCTTCCACTTGGACTTTCTTTGGCCAGTCAGGAGACAATCAAAATTCTAATTATCGAGTAGCACTTGGGTGGCCCAGTCAGTTAAGTGTCTGCCTTCGGCTCAGGTCATAATCCCACGGGATCGAGCTCCACATGGGGCTCCCTGCTCAGAGGGGAGTCTGCTTCTCCCTCTCCCGCTGCCCCTCCCCCTGCTCATGCTCTCTTTCTCTCTCTCTCAAATGAATAAATAAAATCTTCAAAAAAAATTCTAATTATCTAAGGATCTGCCCACAGTGCTTTCATCTCTCGGAAGAACTTGATCTACAGTGGGCTGTAAAGGGACTAACTGGAGCACTTAGAGTATCCAAATAATTTAAGCTGCAGAACCACTTCATCTAGAGCAATTAAAAAGTGTTCTTGGCTAACTTCATTTGCATATTTATATTAATTCTCCACTTTATTTGTATCATATGATCTAAAGGGCTGCATTTAATTATAACACAACCCTTCATTTATCAACCACAACCGACACTAACGGTAAATAAGGGTTATCTATCTATCCAGAATAAAGCCATCATAATCCACAAGGAGAAGTCATCCTCAAGCTGGAAAGGCTTGAACAAACACGATGACAAGGGAATAGAGACCCAGCATAAGTGGAAAGCAGTTGGAAATAAAGCTCTTAGTGGTTTTAAATAAACACAAGTCTCCAGACAGACATTAATTCCTTCCCAAAGTACTGAGAGGATTTGCAAATGTGAACACTGCTCATTTTTGTAACTTTTGCATAATTACAGAAAACAGAGATGCTGAGAATCTAAAAGTGGAAAAGATGTCCACTCCAAAAAGAGGAGATAGATGTATTTGAAAAACACAAGACTGAGGATCTTAGTGTCAATTCCTAGCAAAATACTAAAATAGATTACTATTTTATTAAGTAGGAATTTAACAATTACTAGCTCAATAATCAAATTTGATTTCTGGTTATCAGCCATGATCCTAGTTGATAAAGAAAACAATCTGTTCATGTCTAACTTAAATTCCATGCAACTCAGCTATTTTCTCAATCATTTGGATTTACAGTTCAAGAACGGTTAAGACCCTCTCTCAGGGTGTTTTTTGTTTTTTGTTTTTTGTTTTTTTCTTTCCCTTTCCTCCTTGAGGTTGATCCTAAGCCCTAGAGGGCCTTTAAAAATGGCTATGTTGTCTCCTTCCTAGTAGGGAGGGAGGCATTATATTTTGAATTTGCTCTATCCGCCATCTTCCGGTGTGAGCTTCCTGCTCCACATATACATCATTCCAGAAGAGCCTCAGGGGCAAATAATGGACACCACACACCCCCCAGTAGCAGCCTGGTTGTGCACATGGACTGGGATAGGCTGCCACTGGAGTGTCCACAGAGTCAATGTCAGCCTGAGATAAGCCCAAGGCCCAGCGGCTCTTTGCAGAGAGACCACATGCATTGCTAACTTGGTTATTTCAGGATAACCTGCTCCGTTCCGATACGTGTTTGTAAACAGCCTTCAGAGCAAATTCATGCTGCTTCGATGAATTCTGAGTGATCTTCCTTTTGCAGAGGTAAAAATGAGAGGTCGCAGCCTGTACTGTGCCAAGATGAGGGAAGATGTCCTGAATTGCCTGAGAAATTGCAGAAGTCAACGGCGTTTTCCTTGATTTCACATCTTCTCTTAGAGAGCAGAATGGGAGTTAAAAGACGAAGTGAAGCTTAGTTTTCAAAAAACTAATGTTCTGGTTTTGTACAATGATCTAAAAATTCATACCTGATAAATTTACCACTGTCTTTTAAGCACCTGAAAAAGGAAGCATTTATCACTAAGAGCCCACATGAGTTTACAAATAGTAACTTCTATTAAACTAACCACCATTTTTTTTAAGTTTAAAAGAAATCCAAGAAATCCGGGGAAAACTATAAATATGAAATCTTGATTGAAGAAAATTAATACTGTTTTTCCTCACAACATCTCAGAGCCAGAAATGGCAGGAGAGAAGAATTACCTTAAATTCCAGTATTTCGAATGAGGCAACTGAGGCTCTGAGAGATTGTGACATCCTCAAGGTCAAGCACTCAATCAGCTACAGAGACTTAACTTGAAATCAGGGGTCTCGTCTCTCAGACCATTCACAAACCTGCAATGTCAGAATCTGTGCCTCAGGTTGAGGACACAGAGATGAAGATTCACAGCCTCGCTTTAGAAGCTCAGAGCTAAGTCAGGGACGGTAAATGGACCCCAGACGGCTGCTATCTCATCTCCAGGCCCAAGGGAGCTCCTGGAACTTTTCTTCACAGGCTGGTGCAGAAGCTGGCTCTCAACCAGCTCGCGGGAGCCACGTGCATGCATGTCTTCCCAGGCCCACACCCAGTGACGTCATGTGGATGTACTGAAATTGGCAGCGGTGGGAAAACCTACACGGGAGGCGCTGGAACGTGCCACCCCCACAGCGAGTTTGCACCCATCTTCCAGCACACCTCTGCCTCCGGGCTTGCCTCACCGCCATGATCTTTCCCCGCCCAGCGCTCTTCTCCACAGAGCAGGCTCTGCAGTGAAAGGAAGGCTCATCTGTCTTTCTGTGGCCCCTAAACATAAAACACAAACAAACAAAAAACAATAAAACAAAAATTTAAAAAATCTTTCCGCGGTTAAAGGATTAAGGTTATTATAGAGGTAAACAGAAATCAGGTGAGCACACGAGCAAGTTACAAAAGTTCATAAAAGTTCCTATAGTTTGCATTGTTCGTCCCTCCCCGGCCTCTAGTCCTTCCCTTCTGAGTCCATGAATGGATACGATAATGTATATATAAAGTTCCTAGTGCAGTGCCCTGCACCTAGGATCGGTGCTCAATATAGGTAGTAACAATTATGATTATAGCACTAACATATGAGAATACCATTGGGATTCTGGCCCCAGAATCCCTGTGTTGTACTGCTGTTGGAATACAACAATCCCCCTGGCCAGCCCTCCCTCCTCAGGGGAATAACCACCCTCCATGAAGTTCCCTTTGGAAAAAAGGAGGCCTGGAGATGCAATCCCTAGGGCTAACATGTGCCCTATTTCTCCAGTGCCTAATGTGTTTACATCGCTCGTTATGACCAGGCTGAGGCCTACTCTTTCACTGGGACCCCGATCCCCATAAAGATGACCATCCCCACACACACTGTTTTAGAGAATTCCCTCATCTAGAAAATTGTCAAAAATGAGGTGGCCAGTACAATAGTAAGGAGAAAGGCTACGTGTGACAGCAGGTTAGGCTGGAGTAGGGGCAGCGGGGAAAGCGAGAAGGCCTCGTATGTTCTTCCCATGCAAGATACATTTGCGAAGTAGATGGAGAAAGGAGGATTTATAGCTAAGGGGGAGATTGCCTCGTCGATCCAGAGGGAGATACCTAGGGCTGGGCATACAGATTTCTACTTGGCCCCGGGCTGTTTGGCCATCTGACGTAAGGGAAGACACAGGAGATCAGCTCCTTGCATTTTTGTATGGGGAATGACAAATAATGCACCTAAGAGAAAGAACAAGAGACCTCATTAGGCTGGTCAGATGAAGCCCTCAAGAAACAAAATGAAATTTGGATGTAGGATAAGCAAACTCAGGTTCTTGGCTGTGCACTTAAATGATCAGCATAGGGAACATCCCGTCCTTCAAACACGATCCGGTTAACACAGGCCCACACCAGGGAAATTTGAGCCTGCTCTCCTCATTCCAGATTTGAGGCCACGAATTTGGGAGATTGCTTGTTGGCTTCCGGGAGATAGCCCATGGCTGAGGCTGTTTCTTCAAATGTTTCTTTTTATAAAGTTATCTGGCCCTTAAAGTGATCGAGCCTTGTTTTGACATTAAATGAACCATATTCTAACAAACAAGCTAGCCAAACTCTAATATATGGATTGGGAGGGATATCGGTATTGAATTATCTGGGCAATTTCTCAATTCTTTATTTAACATTGCTTAAGTCATAGACATGACTTCATGACCAGTTCTAAGAAATGCTTAAGCAAATGAACTTCATTACATACAAGGTGTCATCTTCTGATGAATGCATGAATATATTTTAAATAGCCTCAAAATATATTCTTTAATGGATGCAAAAGATATTTCCATATTTAAATCCAAATGGCCTTGTCTGTTTCCTTCTGAGATGTAAAATAAATAAATAAATAAATAAATAAATAAATAAAGTTTATTACCTTTCTTGTCAGTGGAATTTTGTCCATTAAGATATATTATTATCCCATATAATAAAAATCAGCATAGGTTGTAAATCACATGGATTATTTTTCTGAAATGCTTCTGAACTAGATAATACTAACAATTGCCCTTGTATAGAGAGAAGATACTACAAACCCATCCTCAGTTTTTTAATATAATCTCTATCCAAATACGTTTAAAGGTTTAAAGTTACATTCAGCAAATGTATCCACTCAATAGAATAAAGAATGCAGAGTCAATTTGTTAGGTATAGGTAAACTATTTCTGGTAAATCAGGGGATATATTAAAAGAAATACATGCATATTGTAAAGTCCTATCCATTCATTTCTGAATTTTCAAGCCAAGAGGGTATAATCAAACTCTACATTCATAAAGTCTGTAAGATAAATAATAACCTGTTGAGGGGAAATGTAGTTCGTGCCATATAAAAATATCTAGGAGATTTTCTTCTCATGGATGCTCAGCTCATCAACAGCAGACCTGGAGTTTAATTAGTTCAATAGGCTTTTCTAGTAAGCACAAGAACATGGTTCAGTCCATCCTCAGACACCTGGCACCATTCCTTCTGTGGTCGTTGAAACTGGTAATCGAGGCTGTGACAAAGAACAGTGGTGCTAATGGATGCATCCAGTGATTTCCCTCACTGTGAGTCATGGAGGATTGTTTGTATGAGGTGATATCTGAGAGAGAAAGACAGGGAGGAAAACAGAATGATTTTTAAATATATATTTATTTATAGCACTGGAGTTAGTCTTCTCATTTCTAAACACCCACTGCTCTGGGAGAAGGGATCAAGGCCAACTCCTCCTCAAAATATTCTGAAAAGCTTGATAGATTTTTGAGAAAGAGGTGGAATTTGCTTGCATATTGAGCCTAAGGATTTGGGGGCAAGAAGGGAGGAAGATTGAATCTGTAGTTATCTGAGAGTGTCAGTTAGAGAAACCAGTGGTCCGAGTGGCTTCGACTATGGTTTATTGGCAGCAAATATCACCAAAGACTCCACATCGTTCAAGGGAAGTTCATTTTAATGACCTTCACTCTACCGGAGGTCTTAGAAATTGAGGAGAGGACTGGTTCCAACATAGAGGGAATCGAAGTCAGAAATCACTCTGTAGCTTAGCCCAGTGGCTGTGCTTGGAGTAACAGCCACTGGCCATGTGTGTATAAACTGAGAGAGCATTAGCCTAGGAGTCTAAGCAGAGGGCACCAGGGGGTCCCGTCCAGACAGCAAGCCACTCACCAAGCATCTGACACTGGACCGCGGCAGCCAGAAGCAGCGTCAGCAGTGAACTGATCTACTTTTCCGATTTTCTGTGTACTTGGCTTTTGGAAGCATGGTGAATCCCAGCCCCTCTGCCCAAAGTAATTAAACCTTCGTGGTTGCTGGACAATTTAATGGGGGTGGAGAAAGCATTAAGAGGATTAAAGCATTAAAGCATTAACTGGACCTCCCGTTAATCAGAGAAGGGGTCTTCTCAAAAGACCGTTTGGAGAAACGCAGGAGCTGTGCCCATATTGATCCCCGAGGCTTGTGGAATGGTTAGCAACATTTGCATGGGCCCCAGGTATGGTGCTGTGATCCAACAGGTGGAACGGATCAGCCACACAGCTCTAAACTTGCCTGTTCATTTCTGCTAATCTATGTAAAGATGAAGGGAGAGGAGCCAGGATGCACACTTACCCAGTGCCTATGTCAGGGAAAAAAAAAAAAGATCATGTCCAGAGGATGTTCAGAATGAATCTTGGCATCCTGTTTTAATGCCTAAAGTAGCTTTCCATAATCAAACGCTTCTTTAAGTATCTTGGAGAAGTGATTTTCTTTAATAATATCTGGTGACTTTTGTTCATCCAGAGTGCTTAATTAGTGATTATTAAGACCATCAACATATTGTGCACTTGACATTTCCCTCCTGCACATCTTGTAAAACTGAGTGAAGAATTCTCCACTGGTTAGTTCTAAAAGGGGGGGAAAGTTACAAATAAAAAGAACACATTTCCCTTGATATTCCGGTTTCCATTCATTTGTTCATCCCATTACTCATTTAAAGGACCAACTATGTGACAGTCATTTGCTGGGCACTGGGGGTATACAAATGTGTGGAGCACAATGCCTAAGCTCTAGAGATGCCCAGTTACAGCAGCAGAGGAGAAAGATAGGCACATAATGTGTTATAGGATACTAACGGTGGGTTTCACACTTGGCAAGTTCAGGAATCATGGTCTCATTAACCAAGATAGGGAATGAAACAAGGAGGACTCCTATTTGGGAGAAGATAAAGAGTTCAGTTTTGGAATTTCACCTTGATTTTGCTGTCCTGGTTTTGAGCAGCGTGGCGTAGTTGATAGATATTGACTTCCACTTCAGCAGAACCAGGCTCATATCCTGACTCCGATGATGCTGGCACTAATGATGTTACCGTGGGCAAATTTCTTAAACTCTTAGAACTATGACTTACCTGTCTGTAAAATAAAATTGATGATACATACTTCATAAACGGTAAGGATTAAAATGTGCAATGGTAACTAAATGTGTCATTCTTTTAATAATCTCTCCACACACCTCCCTGCGCCCAATCTGAACCCAAACTAGATCCATTTGCTTCTGCTTCCTTTTAGTCTTTGCCAAAGGGTGGTGCCCTTCCTTCTGTTGCCTACAACCCCATCTTTCCTGCCATGCTGGCTGGTTTCCTAGTGTCCCCCTTCAATCTAGAGCTGAATCCCCGTAATCCCAGCACACTTCATAGCTAGTGTTGAGAAGCATGTCCTATCTCACTGTTGTCTTTACACCCTGGGGGAGTGAATGAATAAAAATAAGGATGCAAGTTCTCTCCCCTGTTCAAATTATGTATCACCTGTTGTGACCACACCTTGCTGATGGATTGGGCGTTTAGGTCCATGAATTTTGTCCTAACCTCCTTCATTCTTCAATCCTCCACCCTCCACGGGAACCGATGTCCTCGCACAGTCTTGGAGCGAAGCCAGGGTACACAGTAATGTCGTTCTGCTGGACTGCTCACGTGCATTGAGGGTGACAGCTGCATCCCAGTCAGCTGTTGTATGGCAGGCTGAAGTGGGATAATCACGAGCTGGGAAGGAAAAGGAAATGCCTTATGGATTCACTGAAGCGCAACTTCAAGAAACAGAAAAACTGGAGATAATTAGGAACGTCAGGCTGACACGCAGCTATCAGAAACACAGCTTTTCTTTTTAAACAAAGGCAGTTGGCCGACCAGGAAACAGTCACAAACAGCAAAGTCTCGTTCTGATAGCTGTAACCAGTGGTAATTAAAGCACATTTCCTGTGCACCCAGTTTAGCAAAGACTGCCGGACCAGTGAGGATATCTCTGGCTACATGTTCATCCAAATTTTGGTGCTGCCTCTCAGAGAAGGGTGACCACATGCCTCTCTCCTAATCCCCGTTTCACAGGGCATCTAGAAGTAAGGCCTCCCAGCCGCTCTTCAGTCAGATAAAAGGACGTCAGCAGCCACAAGAGAAAGGAATATAGCACATGAGGCCAGTGAGCCGGGCTGTTGGGTCACTAGGTCCATGACCTGACAGGCTGACACCTGGGGATGGGATGTGCTATGGCAAAAAAAGAGTCAAGGGTAGATTCAAATCCCAGCTCTGCGACAATATGAGAATTTGCTTCCCGGTCTATAAAATGGAGAGAAAGTCTTTCTTATGGTTTTCTAAAAGTTAAATTAAATAACACAGTGTGCTCATGACAGGTGTTTTAAAAATAGTTCGCTACTCTCTTCGATGTACTGAGGGAAAACAGTCAGGCACAGAAGGGGGATTTCAGCTGTGCCTTAAGCTACGGCGTCTGTGACTCCACACAGCGCTCTTGTTTCGCTTACTGGTCAAAGGGATAAACATGATGCTATCAGAACCAAATTTTGTCATTCCATTTATGTCATTTATGAGTTCACTGGTGAATAATGCAAGTACTTTACCATCTATCTCCCTCCCTCCATAAGGAAGTAAACACGTAGAATGCTCATAGTTATGGTACTTTAAAAAAAAAAAGTCATATTTTCTACCTCGATGTCAGGAAGGGGGAAAGAGGACAAGTAGGCAAAGCTCTGAGAACTTCCCTCAGGCAGAGCAGCCTTACTCTGAAATGGTTCCCACATTGGCTTTCTCATAAGTTCTGCCTATCTGCAAAGGATTCCGTAACTGAAAAATTAAGTCTGAAAAACCACTTTTCTATAATATTTATGCTCATCAAAACACTTGAAGAAAAAGACAACAACACTTTTACAACCTGGGTCAATTAATAGGGCCACTCCATCCATTTAGTCCATGCAGGGATGGAAACTGGTATATAATATAGGAACTGTTCCTACCAGAAATGTCTCTGACATGAACCAGCCCCTGAAATGATAGAGGAGAAGGAAACATTTTAAGGATACAAGGTTGAGGGTTCCCAAGACCATCCTCAAGTTTGATGAGGGAGGAGGACTAGAGAGGAGGACTCTCGGGATCAGCACATGGGCATACACGTGGTTATAATGATTACAGCTAAAAGATACAAAGCAAAATCAACAAAGGAGAAAGACCCATGGAACAGAACCTGCAGGAAACCAGGAGCACGTTCTCAAGAGTCCTCTCCCAACGGGGTCCCAGAGCAACAAGCTATGACAACACGTGTGAAATGTTGTCTACCAGGAAAGCTCATTAGAAACTCAGTGTCCAGGATTTTTGTTGAGGGGACAGTTACACCGGTGTCATCTGCCTCATGCTTACCAAAATTCCAGGCTTGGAGAAGAAATCCTCCACTTCAGCATAAACCAAATTATTGGTGCAGACAATGTGAACACAGCGAGCTACTCTTACCCATCAGAATGGCATGAACCCTCCCCAAATGCAAGTTGCCAGACGCCAGCCAAACCATCTGAAAAAAGCACATGGCCATGGTAATGAAATGAGTGTAGTAAAAGAATCTTAGATCATAGTTTAATCCTCCTATTTTACAAGTAAGGACATAAAAATCCCAAAAGATTACTTGGCTGATCCAAGATCACACAGCTGGCTCTGGGCCAAGCAGAGCACAAAACCTAGCTGCCCGGCTCATGGCAATAGGCTTTTCCCCTTCGCTTCATTCCAACCTTCGTATTTGGAGGTCTCTGGGAAAAACAATCTCTAAATTTAAACACATTGCTCAGAATTGTGTTAGGTCAGGGCCAACACAATAATGCTATAGGAATATTACTTGGTGGCCACAAAATTAACCGATAGATCAACAAATACTACAAAACTCCAGTGATGGTCTTGAGAAATGAGCTCCCAAAACTTTCAACCCTGTAAAACTTTCAAACATGTAAAATGTGAGTGTTATTACAACAAGGTTAATGAGATGAGGGTAGGGTTGATCCAGGACAAGTGGATGCTAGTTGGGTGTTGGGTGAATCGGTGTTATCCCAGGATACGTTCTCAGGGAATGTCCTCTGTTTTCAAATCAATTTTGAACCATTATATGTTTGGTGTTCATATACCTTGCACTTTCCCACATGCTACATCAATTTTCACAAATCTCCTTTCCTCTGTGGCTTTCAGTCTTTCATGTGTGATTGGACAGAGTTAGGCCATCATCGTATGTCTCTAACCGGCAGCCCGGGGAGAAAGAGGGCTGACACTACAGAGGCAGAGGTGGTGTGGCGGGGAGGAGGGGGCTGGTATTGGAATCGGAGCTGAGGGGGATCATCCTTCAACTTTTTGCTTGTTCTCTCCCCACCCACGTGTTTCTCAAAAGGGAACACTTTTCAGGGTGAGTAGGAAGTGACATTGCCCAAACTCAGATTCCCAGGAGCCCTCAGACTCCTGGGGGGCGGTGGGTGGGGTGGAGTAGCAGGCAGAGAGGGCGTGGCCCTCCACAGCTTTATACAGGATGCTAAGAGCCAAGGAAACTTTGTAGAAGGGACCAGAGTAAGGAAAACACAGGCCTAGTCTCTGGGGGTGGAAAATATAATGAGTGAACTACCAAATGCCCATTTCATGTATGTTTCTCTATCAATGTAAGTGATGATTATTAAAGCAAAATCCAAGCACTTTGCTTGGTACAAATTGGCAGTTGTTACCTTAGTAGGGACAAGGTAAGTCCCTACATGATTTTGGGGCTAAACTCATGAATAAAAAGAGTAGGCCTCATGATTTAATATGAGTTATGCCTTCATGATCCACTCATTTGCTCATCCTCCCACCGGCCTTAAGGCAATAAGGCTTTTATGACTAATTTATTAAATATGCTGGATTCAAGAGAGTACAAGCAAAAGACAGCTCTTTCATTTTTGCCACTGTATCTTTGAACCCACTCTTTCAACTTGTTCTTTCTCTACCCTGGATGAATGCTGGGCAGGTCTCATAGGTTTCCAGGTCCCTATGAAATACTAAGTCACTATCAAATAAGTGAAAACTTAATCTTATCCACTAACCACGTAACTCCAAACTCACCTTCAATTTAAATCTCCCCTGTAACCAGCTTCGGTCTGCTTTAGGTTTGCAGGACTGCGGAGGTAGAGGATGCCCACTGCCTGCTTCTCTATTTCTGTCCCTGTTCTTAATTAAACATTGGGAGAAGAAAAGATTAAGCCAGTCCTAGCTCCCAACATCTCCATTCAAAGTCGTTTATTGAATTCGTTCTCAAATCCTGCCTTCCCGGTGGCAGCCTCAGCTGGACTGATACCCTCAGCTATGGGTGCGGCTGTGTCCATTCTGGCAAGAAGAGACAGGGTGGGAGCCTCACCCCCAAGGGTCTGGCCTCCCCCTGCACAAGGTCTGAGACCATTCTAGTGTATGAGGGGAAAGCAGGGGAGCGGGCTATGTTGGCTCATCACCACGTGTCACGGACAGGACAGGCTGCCTAATTCGTGGGGTCCTGTGCAAAATGAAAATGCAGGATCCTGGTTCAAAAATTAAGAATTTGAAGACAGTGAGAGCAGAACATTGCATCAAGAGCAGGGCTCTTCTGAGCACACGGACGAGTGACTGCACCCATCACACGCCCATGAAGCTGGCTCCCATCACAGAACAAACCCAGGATGAAGTGTGACAGGAAATTAAGAGAACTAAAGCTTCTGTTTCCAGGCAAGGGCGGAGGCTAAGAACAAAGTCCAGAACAGAGAAGATGAAAGGAGGCCCTTTAGGAGGAACGGCTGAGGATTACCGAAAAAAACAGACTCGAAGGACCCTGCTGGTTAGTAAAACCATTCATTCATCACAGTACCCTAAGGCCCGCGCGGCGGTCTGAGGCGAGCTCCGGGGCAAGCAGGTGCACAGTGAGCAGCGGCCTTCCCACAACACTTGCCCGAGTTTCCCTGCAGGGCCCGGGTTCCTGGTCAAAGCCCCGGTGAATCCTGTGCGTGGAGGAAAGCAATGTGAAAAAGGGACAAGGACTGCCCACAGACTGATGAAGAAGCAGGGATGGGAAGGTCCCCAGTGCGCCAACATGAGCAAAACACATAGGGCTTCAGACTTTTCCCAGCAAGTCTGCGTCGTGATTTCACGGTCGCGGTATCTGTGCCCACAGAATCACAAGGCCGTGTTTCAGTTAAAATGCCGCTTGCACATGGGCACATCCAGAGCCCCCTTTCTGGGAGACAAGAGGTGAGAAGCCTGGCCATCGGTCACCATAACTTCATGGGCAAGTGGGAGGCGGGAGCAGCTTCCCTCTCCTCCGTTTGCGGCCCTTCCTTTCGGGATGGGAGAGAAAGTGTGAGAAGGGGATGCCACTCATCTGCGGGACTCACAGGACCTTCCCTCCCTAGGAGATTTTATCTATTTTGTGAAAGTGAAAACGCCCTCCCAAATCCTAAAATGCTATCAGTTGTCTCCATCTACATTATCCTGCCATGTCATTGTGGCTCAGATGACTTCAAAAGGGTAAATGGATGTGAAAAAGATCAGAATCCTCTCTATCAAACACTTGGCACTTATCACTGAGAATGTAAAACATGACAACCCGTTTTTTTCTTTATTTTCTCCTAGACTGGCCCCTTTGGTTCAGTCTACTATTGCTTACTTAATTATTCTCAGGATAGATATTTGATACATCAGAAAAGATACTTTAATGTTGAATACTGTGTTGACACTAATATGTTTTTAAACCTTATTTTTTTAAAAAAAGGTATACCTTATATATGAGTATGTATATATTATTATATAATATTAATGTTAATAATATAATGAAAATAATATTAAATGTGTGTGTACGTACATGTGTATAAAGAGAGACAGAGAAAGATTTGAAAAACTTTCACCAAAAAATTTGCAATAATTCTCTGAGTAGTAGCATTAAGGATGATTTTCATTTTCTTCTTTACATTTTTTCTGTTTTCCAACTGTTCTACATTGATAACACATTTCATATTATCAAGGGAGAAAATTATTTTTAAATGTCCTTTGGCAACCAATAAGATCGCACATGTTTCTTTAAACATTTCTAGGCTTACAACACACTCCTATATATGGTCTTCACATTTTCTTGCAATAAATGTGTTTTCAAAGCTCCTTTCCCTACTAGACTTTATTTTCTTAAGATCTGTGACTTATTTGTTTTTATATTCCTGGCTACTCAGCTATCTAGCACACATAGTTAGTAATAATTGTTCATAGGATAAATGGGTGAATTTATGAATGAACGCAATCAGGACACTTTCTAGTTCAGACATTAGTTAAATAACTCAACTTTTGTTACCCTTTTCTAAAAAATTTTATAGTTCATCTTACGCACTAATTCAACAGCAATATTTTAAGTGATTTTGCTTTAGACTTTTTCCAAAATATTTCATTTTATTTTCATAAAAAAACACCAAAACCCTTTTTTCTTTTTGTACTCCTCTGTCTTTGGTTTACCTAGTATTCAATTAAATCACTTAGTTACAAGAACAAGTGCAAGTGGCATGGATAGGCTTAAATTTAAAAATGATTTCCTGGGGTGCCGCCTGGGTGGCTCAGTCTTGGTTTCAGCTGAGGTCAGGATCTCAGGGTCATAAGATGGAGCCCTGAATTGGGCTCATCTCAGCACAGAGTCTGCTGGAGATTCTTTCCCCTTCCCTTTCCCTATGGTTCTGCTCTTCCCTGCAGGTCTCACACATGTGCTCTCTCGCTCTCTCCCTCTTAAATAGATAAATAAGTAAAATCTTAAAAAAAAAAAAAAAAGATATACTATGGGGAAGCATTCAACTCAACAGTGGAAGCAGAAGTGAGGGGGTGAACTAGAAAGTGGCCCAAGGGCAGTAAGCATTCATCATGCAGGGGACATTAGTCAGTGTGCTTTTTCAGAAAACCTGAGCAAGGAGCCAGCGAGCTTAAGTGAAGGTTGCTTAAGAGAGTTCTGACTTCCTTGCATCAGGCTTAGTTTGCCTGCAGGATGCTTTTGAAGGCCTGACGGCCCTCTTCTGCATCATAAGCTTTGCTCCTGCTCTTCAAAAGCAAAAGAAAACACTGAAAAGCAATAAACAGAAGAAGCTGAACCTTCTGTGCAGTGTGCGTGTGTGTGTGTGTGTGTGTGTGTGTGTGTGTGTGTGTGTGTGTTTCTGGCAGCAAAGTTACATTAAAAAAATAAATAAATCAGTTAGATGTGAAAGAAAAAAAAACCCTAAAGTCACTTTGTTACAAAAATATCCTAAAATCTGGGAAAGTGGCCCAAATCCTAAGAAGATTTGGATTTCATATTAGACAAACAGGTCAACCATAAGAGAACTTTCTGGTAAACATTTGTGCATAAGAATACAATTGGAATTAGTTGAAAGAGAAAAACTGAGAGTAAATGGGGAAGGCAAGAAATCCTAACCTGCACTTAATTTATTTCAAAGTTAAACTTGAACCTCACTCTTAAATAGAGTGTCTGCTTAATATTACCTAGGTTTAAATGATTTAATAAAGAGATTTCTTTTTTTCAAAATAACAGTTTAGTCAGGTCTTTAATTAAGCACTTGTTGTTTGAATTCTATGACCAGAGCAGTATTCCTGGAGTCTGAAGCCCACCAGCACTTTAAATTTAATTTTGATGAGTAAACAAACCTACACCCAGATATAAAGCTAAGTACAAAGCAGCCAGCAACATCATAGGGCTGTGTATTTGCAAAAGCCCAGGTGAGGCGAGCCTCTCCACTCACTTTCCTTTTAGCACTGAACTGACTTACTTCTTTACTGTAACCAGAATTTTCCTTAATGCTCTATTATTAAGTTATATTATTAGGGAGTGCTTAGAGTATATTAAAAAAATGTTTTGAAAGGCAAATTATTTTCTAATGAAACCAGCACTATTTCTTGCAGCAGATTACTGGATATTGCTGATGTTATTCATAAAATACCTGTCAGCAGACCAGAAAGGAAATCTAATTGTGTAATACGTAGAAGCTACAGATATCTTGGTTGGTATAAAGAGACTATATTATGCTAAATGAAAATTTCAGAGGAAGTTCAAGACTTATGTATAAAATAGGGTGTTATTTTAGTAATGGTATATAAACAAAAGTAAATTAGTTTAAAATAAACAGTTAAATCTTATACAAATATATATGGACAACTCATTTGGCCTACAGTAGTTTTGAAAGCAAATGTATAATACAGTGATGGTTGTTTCCACCTAGAAAAAGAATCATAAAAATTAAATGTAAAATATATTGTCTGATGGATGTACTTGGCTGATATAATGTTTGTACTACAAAGACAAAGGACGATAAACATTGCTAGTTACAAGCTATTGTTCTGCTGAAGTTTCAGTTTCAATATTTACCCCTTACCAACCCCTGATCTAGCCTTCCTTTGTTTTCTACTTTTTTAGTTTTCCTTTTCATCACGATGTAAATTTCATGAAAGCAGACACTTATCCTCTGATACTCTTATACTTTATCTCCTGACATTAACAGTATCATTTGGACATCTAATCAGATTTTCCTGTTGTTCAAAAAGATTTATCTGTACACTGAGAACACAAGCTACAAAACAAAAACTAGATACAGTAGATATCATCAAAATTGAAAACTTTTGTGTTGGAAAGGACACTATCAGGAGAGAGAAAAGACAACCCACAAAACAGAACATTTTTTTCAAATTACACAATTTTAAAATTATATAATTATATATGATTATCAGTAAGGGGCTTGCATCTAGAATATATAAAGAACTATTATAACTCAATAATAGAGAGACAAATAACCCAATTTAAAAAATAGACAAAGGATTTGAATAGATATTTCTCCAGAGAGGATATACAAATGACTAATAAACACATGAAAAAGTGTTCAACATCATCAGTCATCAGGGAACTGTAAGCCAAGACCACAGTGACACACTACTTCATACCCAGTAGGGTGACTGTCTTCAAAAAGTCAGATAAAACAAGTGCCGGGAAGGACGGAGAGAAATTGGAGCAGTCACATACTGCTAGTAAGAATATCAACTGATGCAGTTCCTTTGAAAAATAATCTGTCAGCTTTCGAATAGTTAGACATACAGTTAGCATATGATCCAGCAATTCCGCTCATAGTTATATACCCATGAGGAAAATAAACCTATGTTCACACAAAAACTTGGACACAAAAGTTCATGGCAGCACAGTTCACAATAGTCAAAAAGTGTAAACAACCCAAAATGCCCATCAACGGATAAATGGATAACCAAAATGTGGTATATCCAGGTGATGGAATATTATTTGGCAATAAAAAAGAATGAAGTACTGATACATGCTACAACATGGATGAAGTTGAAAACATTTTAAAAAAAAGAAGCCAGTCACAAAGGACTACATGCTGTATGATTCTATTTGCGTGGAATACCAAGAATAGTCGAATCTATGGAGGTAAAAAGTAGATTTGTGGTTTCCCAGGGCTGGAGGTGATGGGCAGATTGGGGGTGATGGCTAAAAAAGCTTAAAAAAAAGGTCCATCTTTTATCCTCCAGGTTCTGCTGTACCAAGGTGCCAGTAAGCTGTAAGCTGTTGGAAATTCCATCTGATGAGTCCCTATGCATTTGTTTACTCACCTGCCCCTGGCTGTGCAGGAGTTCTAGATTCAATGTCACAAGCCCAAGGCTTTGTGTCCCATACTCCTCTAACTATATGACCTTGAAAAATTCACTTAACCTTTCCAAATCTTAATGAAATAGAGATCAAAAATAATCACAGGCACTGTGAGAGCTAAATGAGATGGCATGAGTCAAAAGACTTTCTAAACCGTAAATCCTGTACAAACATAAGTGATTCCTGTCATCAGTTCTCCAGACCCAAGGCCTTGATCTCTCTTTTCCCACAAGAAGCCAGGCCCAGAGAGACCTGATCACATCACGAAATATATCATATGCAGGAGCCAGGGTCTTAATTAACAGTGAGAAATCACACTGGCAAGCAGATTGGATAGGCATGTCAGTCTGTCCACTCATTTCCTTCCCAGGAGAGAAATCTATTTGAGAAACTCAATTACCTTTGGGAGGTTGGTTAGAGAGTACAGAATCAGACCTCAGGGAGTTGGATTATCCTGGGAGCATTATCATGAAGTTACGGCAAACTAATGAGTCCCCTTGCTTCTCTACTACAGGGATAGATTTGTCAAGCAGACTAACATCCTCCCTTCTTTAGAGCGAGAAACTGCTCACAGACATGACTTTCACCCTTAGTTTTTCGGGTAATCCTCCTCCTATTCAGGTATTTATAACCACTTCAAATTCATCACCATTCTGTATTTCATGCATTGTTATAATAAATCAATTCCCAATTTCAAACTTCCTTTGTATTCATTGTATTTTGCAGGTTGACTGCTTCCATGGTGACTATTTGTGACATACAAGGCTCCACACTCTACAGAAACTTTGGTCCAATCAAAGCTGACCAGAAAAAGCTAACCTAACTTACATGGTATGGCTCCTTTTCTGATCCAGTTGGTTATCTTGTCTTCTTCCAAACAATTTATATCTGACCTAAAAAGTAGAGTCCTCTATAAATGTAAATTATTGTGATTACTGTAAGCCCTGGAGATCAAAACCTTCATGTTTGGTCATCATGGCATGATTAGAACCTGCTGGTAAAAATAGTCCTCAGTCCCTCTGGCCTTCCTTCCTTTCCTGCACACACTGACCACCATTTTTTTAAAATCAGCTTTGCTTTGAAAGAATTTTGATAATAGAGAAATGAGAGTTTTGTACTCCTCTAGAATGAAAAATTAATTATTAATATATTCATCCGGTCTCTCCAGAAATGTAGATATCCTTACAGGTGTCATCTGGCATAATAGTGGAAAGAATGTGGATTTTGGAGTCAGGGAGTTGAAGGGTTCTGACCCAGCCTCTTAGTAGTAATATATCTTGGTCCAGTTACTCAACCACTCGGAACTCACTTTCTTCATCCATTGCGAATATCTTCATTACTGGTGTCCTGCAATAACAAAAAAATAATGCAACACAACAAAGATTGTGACTGACATGTTTTAAGTACAGCGTAAAGAATAGCTATTGTTATTGAGACTTTTGCATCCTTTAACAAGACCTCTATCATCGTGAGTTGGGTCGTGGCTTACTGTGTGGCCTTCTGAAACTGGGTCTTTCTGTTCATTATTTGAAAAGCAAAAGGAAAATGACACTTTTTCATGTTCAAAAGTAGTAACAGTGTGGTTAAGTAAGTTTTCCTCAGCACACACACATTTTTCTTACACATTTCAAAAAAGTGGCTCAGAGTATTATAGAACCTCAGTAAGATTTGTAGGGCAGACTCTTAAGAAATGTAGAGAAACACAAACAGTATCTGTACCAATTTTCTCATCTGATCTCACCTACTATTTCAGGAGAGAAAGAAGTAGCCCACAGCATTACAGGCCTCTGACTTCAAAGCCTCTTAGATTTTAAACTGCTGTTTGACTTGGAAAAACCATGGTCAGATGCTTAGGCTTTAAAAAAAAAAAAAAAATCAAACACCATTTAAAAGTCCTGCTAACTGCATTCCCAAGGTTTTATAACCTGATCCTTTTCCAGAAAGGAAAGAATGATCTATGAAAGGAATACTATGTAATGAAACATTTTTAGTGAGTCGAATTTTTTACTTTCTAAATGTCTTCTAACTGCTGATGATACTAGTGCAACCCTTTCACTGAATAAAACAGATGCAGAAAACAAACCCCAAAAATCTAATACAAAAAGTCTAATAAGGAATGCCAGGTATAAGACAGTCCTAAAAGAAACAAAGGTAGTGTTTCAGATTTCTTCCCCTTAAGATGATGTTCTGTGGATTGTTCATTATCCTGGGATAGCCTGTCAGTTTTCTTGAGCCTGTCCACCCCAGCCAAGGCATCTCTCACTCACTCAGAGAGGGGCTGCCTCCCTATTTTCCATTGCCTCCTTGTATTAGTCTGCTCAGGCTGCCACAACCACATACCATAGGCTGGGTGGCTTAAACAGAAATTTATTTTCTTACAATCTGGAATCTAAAAGTCCAGGATCAGGATGCCAGTGTGATCTAGTTCTGGTGAGAGCTCTCTTCCTGGCTTCTTGACAGCTGCCATCTTTCTGTGTGCTCACATGACCTCTTTGTGTACAGAGAGAGAGAGAGAGAGAGAGCAAGAAGGAGAGACTGAGAAAGAGACATTGACAGAAAGCTCTCTTGTGTCTCCTCTTATTAGGGCATGAATCCCATCATGAGAGCCCTACCCTCATGACCCCATCTATTTACCTCCCCAAAATCCCATCTCCAAATACCATCTCATTGGGGGTTAGGGCCTCAACATAGGAATTTGGGGGAGGGGGGACACAACTCAGTCCACAGCTCTCCTCTAAACCTCTTACTGTATCACTTCACTAAAACTTAACAGCTTCGTGGTTTATTTGGCCTTACAGTGTGACAATTAGTCACCAGATAAAGTGAACTGATATGCTTATAGACGTTAAGCAAAAAAGTTAAACCCCATACTAGCTTTCAGATCTGAAAAGGAAAAGGTCAATGCTTTATTGCCCAAAAGATTTCATATGAAAACTTTACCTTGATGAATTTGCCAATATTCACAGATTGGTCCTCAGTCTTTCAGACTCAGAAATCAGATTTTTGTAGATGCACCTTTTAAAGCTCAATTTTGAATCAAAAAATTTACATGCACATAGCTCAAGAAGCTAGTGTATAAATAAGAATGCCAATACATCAGTAGACAATGAGAAATAAAAGCTGTCACACACACACTAGAATACTCAAATTGGCACAGACTACAAATTCTAAGGAGGTTTTTTTGGAAAGCCAAGTTTTAATCAGAAAGCTGCTCGCTAACCAAGAATTCAAAAGACAAGAGATTATTTGCATGATTAAAATGTTTAATATCATGAGGCTAAGAAAACCCAATACATCCAGCCTCAGTGTAGAAATAGCCTTAAACCAAAGGGACCATGAAAACCAGAATCTATCAGTAGGACTTCCTCTCCCTGAGAAGTGCCCAAATTGGCCCTCCCAAGTGAGGCTGATTTTCTACTCTTCTGCTGCTATATAACACCGTGTACAGTGGAACCCTCCAGACTTGCTCAGGTCGGGGAGCCACTGTACCTCTTTGTATAGAGATTATAATGCGGGAGTTCAGAACAAGAGCACGAGAGCCAGATGATCTCATTTTGAATCTTAGTTCTGCCACTTCTTGGCCATGTGAGCTGGAGGGCTTGATTGAAAATGCTGTACACATCATTCCAACGTTGCAATATGAAGAAAATCATCCCATTTAGGCGCTCGGCCGGGGCCACCGCGAAGCCTGGACTTCGTTCATTTGCGAGCCTCGCCCTGCTTCCTCTGCCACCATGTCTGACAAACCCTATATGGCTGAGATTAAAAAACTGGGTAAGTCGATATTGAAGAAGAGAGAAACACACAAGAAAAATCCACTGCCTTCAAAAGAAACAATAGAACAAGAGAAGCAAGCAGACGCATCCTACAGAGGCGCACGCCACCAGTATGTTCTGCTCATTCCACAAGCATTGCCTTCTTATTTTACTTCTTTTGGCTGTTAACTGTAAGATACAAAGGGGTTGGATCAAGTCTAAGCGACTGCGCTGCCACTTATCATCAAAGAATTGAGAACCACTGACAATGAAGGCCGGCGCTGCCTCTCCCATCTGCCTGTCTGGCTGGCAGGGAAGGAAAAGAGCTGGCATCTCAGTGAAGGAAGAAGCTAGGTGGGATGACAGTGAAATCGAGAGTAAAAACCAAGCTTGGTCCAAGGTGTCCAGCAGGCTGTAAAATGCAATTTAATCAGAGTGCCATTTTTTGTTGTTGTTCAAATGATTTAAATTATTGGAATGCACAATTTTTCAAAATGTAAATTAAAAACTTTAAAACCTGAAAAGAGAAAATAATCCCATTTAATTTGCAAGGTTGTTGTAAAGATTATGCGTGTAATGCTTTTAGCACGTTAGCCTTAATAAAATACTAAATAAATCTTAACTGTTATTAGGTGGAAATTTGCAAACCTCTGCTTTAGTCCGTTATTGGATTTTATAATTTAAACTCTCAGGGTGCAGTCTCATGCCACTTATTTCCTACCTTCCCTGCAGCTGAGGTTTAGCTCATGTTTGCTCTTGGAACCTACAACCTATCCTATTGATGACAGAGACAGGTGATGTAACTCTTTATAGAGTACACGCTGTAAACTTCTTTTCTAACTCACTAGATAACATAAAATGTAACAGAGGACTTCTGGGGATAATGTTATTTACCACTTTCCTAGGACAGAAGTTCAGGTCATCACTGTGGAAAGTTTGTGATGGTATTTAAAAGAGGCAGCAGGAGAGGATGAGTATAAAGGTCAAAGGCATAAGAAAACTGCTTATGTTCTCCTGAGTTTGCCAAAACCTATGGTTCTCTCTTTTATCTTATACTTTATTGCAAAATAGAATGTACATATACATATACTGGCTTTGTTAGTAATTATTTCCTTGCTTTTCTTTATACTTTTACTGCCCAAATACTAACCCATAGCTACTGTAGGGTAGTCTGTCTTCGGACTTTATATAAACGTAACCCCACATTATTTTACATCTAACTTCTTTGTCTTAATTTTGTTTTCAACTTTTATACCTCATGATGTTGGATATAGTTGGAGTTCATTAATTTCATTACTATATGGTATCCCGTTCTATGAATGTAACACTATTTATCCATTGGCTTTTGATAGAATTTATTTTGGTTCCGGTTTTGGCGATTGATTACAAGGAATGCTTCTTTGAACATACTTCTACATGTCTTTGGGTGACTCGCCACAAACAAGAATCCAGTGGACAATCTACAATGGAAAAATGTAATATACTAAAGAACAAAAACATACTGGTTAAGCAGCAGATGGGACACAACCGGAGACAAGAGAGAAGCAGAAGAGGAAAAGGACTGGGGAAAACAAAACAAAACTGAAAAGCTCCCACGTTGGATCATGTGACCTGTCCCAGTGCCAACCAATCAGAGCGCTCATTTTCCCACGGCCACATGATTAGCTCAAGAGCTAGCATGGGACTCAGGTTGGTGCAAGCGGGGCTAATCCTGGAGCGTGGGCTTCGGGAACCAGAATGAGATGATTTCTTTTCCACTGGACTCCAACCTGGAGCTACTGGGCTGGCGCCTAGCCAGAGCCAAGAGAGAAAGGTAATTGAGTCCTGATAACATCATCTGAGGCCCTGGAGAGAGCTATGCCGGTCCTATCACTGGACTGGTAGGTTCCATGAGCAAATATTTCTCTATTTACTTCAGACCAGTTAGAGCTGGTTTTTGTTTTGTCACCTTCAACGGAAGTCCTAACTATAAATACCCTTATGCATTCTTATATTCTTATGCACTCTAATGCATTCTGCCCTCATTTGTACCTTCCAAAAGGAAAGGTATATATTGTATTATGGGAAACTTCAGACCAATTGTCTGGTCTATTTCCCAACTTGTAAGTGGTCTTCCCTCTGGGCCTTTCCTAATAAAGCAACAGCATTGATCTAGGGACCTGACCGCACACAGGACATCTGCATTGAATTCTTCCTCATTGGATCCCTGTCGACCTATATTCATCTAGCAAGCTTTTGCATTTCTCTGTCCCTTGTCCATTTTTTGTACCCCTAATTTTAATATATTGTTTTAATTATCATTTTAGGAGCTGAAGTCTTAGAGAGCTGTGATTATGTCTGAGTGGGAGGGTTCATGATTACCCGGCAATGGAATCATATTCAAAGTGAAGAGCTGATTGCGAATTGCAGTTGCTTCTGCTTTTGAGTCTGAGGATGAACTTAAAATTCAAAATGGCCATCAGAAAGCCTGCTTGCCTAGATCTCTGTAAATTGACTTATGTGAGCATCACAGACCTCTCTTACTGAGTTCTTTCTCCAGTTCCCTTTCCATTTCAGGCTTGATGCTCTAAGCCCTGGGATCTGGACTCTGAACTCTGGGGAGGGCATTGTTCATTGCGTGGCTGATTATTTTCCACACAGAGAGAAACTTCCCTCTTTTACACTAGATTGAAATCTCTTTTTCTTCAAGTTTTATATTGCTCCTTATTCCTTCTTTTTTTTACTGGGATAGTATTTTAAAAAAAAAAAAAAGCCTCACAGACAGGTTTTGATTTCAATCATTTTTTTTTTTTTTAAGTTCTTTGCTTGGCTTTCCCTTCCTGTTCCCCACACTCCCCACACACCTAAAATTAACTAAGTCAGGACATACAAACTGGCAGGCTGTAAGGCCAGCCTGCGGACATGTCCTGCTTGACCTTTGCAATATATTTTAAAATTTTGTCTTTGTTATGCACAGTTAATATCAGGAGATTCTACCTAACAAGTCTCACTTTGGGAGCCTCTTGAAATATCAGGGTGTCTGGTACCCCACAGATTCCCTCGTGGCAGCCATGAGCTCGAGCCAAGTAGCAGCTGCCTCTTCCATCTTAAAACTGGTCCACTTGCCTTTACTAGAGCCCCAGGAAGGCAGCAAAATGCAGAGTAGGAATTGCTGCAAAGTGTGACCACAAGGCCTCAGACGGGATGCTGCCACGCCATCCCTAGGGAAGGACAGAAGTAGCTCAGAAGGCTGGACATGAATCGGCCTTGAGGTTGTCATCACTAGAAACCCGAAGCAGTGGGTCGTGTTTTCAGACGTGCTACTGAGGAGGCGTGAGTGGATGCCAAAGAACAGATATACCATGGGCAAGATCACAAGCCCCAGTGCCTCAGCCTCACAAAGGAACGGAATGAGGAAAGGAAACAGATGAAGTTGTGTTTTCACAATTTAAAAAGTTCTTTTTTGGGGCCTCTGCATGGCTCAGTCGGTTAAGCATCTGCCTTCGGCTCAGGTCATGATCCCAGGGTCCTGGGATCAAGCCCCGCATCGGGCTCCCTGCTCAGCGGGAAGCCTCTTCTCCCTCTCCCACTCCCCCTGCTTGTGTTCCCTCTATTGCTGTGTCTCTCTATCAAATAAATAAATAAAATCTTTAAAAAATAAAAAATAAAAATAAAATAAAAAGTTCTTTTTTCTAGTGTATCTGAATATGTAGACTGAGATCCATGATCTCCATGCTATTAATAGAGACCTCACATAAAACTATTTTTCCTCTGTGTTTAACTACTGACCACCTTATTTTAACAGTTTTTACCCCATTCACTTTTGCACAGTCTCTGTACACACCTGATTATCAGAAAAAATATTTTTCAAAGTACGTGAGCCATTTTACTTACGCGTCCCCTGGAGAATTTACTGTTTTGGTTAGCACTGGCATTTAGCAAACCACCCCCACACGGTGACTTAAAACAACAACCATCATTCGTCAGTCTGGACAGGACATGGCAGGCTTGGTTCATCTCTGCTCCATGAGATGTCAGTAGGTGGTCCACGTGCAGGGACTGGAACCTTCGGGACACTGGCTCACTCACGTGTATTGGGCTGGCGGCTGGGTGTGGACGGGGCCCTCAGCGGCGGCTGTTGGCTGGAACGCCTATAAAGGGCCTCATCATACAGCTGCTTGGCTTCCTTACAGCACAGTGGCTTGGTTTCCACAATGAGCATCCCAAGACACAGGAAGTGAAAGCTACTGGTTTCTGAAGTCCCGGGCCCAGAAAACTAACTGCACAGCATCCCTTTCACTGTATTCTATTGGTCAAGCAGTGACCATGCCGAGTCAAACAGAGGGGACATAGAACGCGGCTCTCAATGCAAGAAGTGTCAAAAAAACCTGGGGCCATGTTTTTAAAACTGCTACACTTATTAAAAAAGTGAATACTTGGATTTCACCCTAGACTCTCCGAATCAGTATTTCGGAGGCTTGAGACTAGGAATGTATTTTTAATAAACATCCCAAATTTTTCTTAAGCAGACCAAAATTTGATTTCTACATCATTTTGGAACCTCTCATTTTAACGTAAAACTTCCATTTCCCTTATGTTCCTCTAGCTGAGAGTATTTTGTAATATCCACAACACCATGCTTCATTAGATGGGAAGGGGCAGTATTAAGCGGTCTGTTCTAAACTTGAATTCCTCCTACAATGCTAGCAGAGCAGAGCACAAAAGAAAGTGCAGGAAAGTAAGTAAGGGTAGGGTCGATAATCCTGAAGTCATCATAGGTAGGCATCCAGCATGCAGCTGCCCAGCTGTTAGGAAACTTCAGCTGACTTTTATCTGTGGTACCCCTCACTTGTGAGAAAAGGTGCTTCCTTCCCCTATAAATGTTAAGGAGAGGGAAATTTTTTCAGTAGGGGTGTGTATCCATTGGGTTCCTCTGCAAAGCATATACCCTGAACTGCAGGCTGAATGCACACAGTTTCTTTGTGAGGTTCAGGGATAGATGAGGTAGAAGAAATAAGGCAGGGAACAGGAGCTTATCGTTAGCTAGCTGCCTCAAGGGGAAACCAGAGTTTAATCCAATGGAGAGACTCCAGGAAAGGCATAAACACATATACATCAGAATTATCCTGCCAAGAGGTGAGGGAGCCGAGATAGCTCTATTCCCACCCTCTGAAGTAATTCAGTAATTAAGTAGGGATGCCCGATGGGCTCATTAATTCCTAGGCATTTCGTTAGGCAAAGTGGGTTCTAGCAGTCCAAGAGCAGGTATCGGCCATTGTAAATCAGGCTAGTTGCATGGAAGTGGTAAGGGACCCAAGAAGGCATAGGAGAACACACTCACAACATGTCCCATCTCACATCTGTGCTCTGGTTTAATCAAAATAGATCAGACTAAGGACTTCAGCATATGAGAATTTCCAACGCATTCTTTATGATTATTCTCTGCCTGTTTTGTTGTTTGAGATTATACAAGGATACTCCTTACCTTTCTTGGAGGTGAAGAGTCTGCCTGAGAAGCCTGCACTATTTCATCTTTTACCAAAGAAAGCAACCTCTTACCGTTGAAAGAATTAACTTTTGGAGCATTCATGATGTTATTTCCAGATGTGTACTTTCCTGACATTACCCACCCAATCCAGAGGAGCCCATGCCTCGGTGCAGAGCTCACGTATGAGAGCTTTAGGGACATCTTTGATTCCATTCAGAGACCTGGACACTGCAATGATTACATATGTACTGCTCAGGTTCTTTTGAGTTGCTCCACCTCATATCCAAGGCAGCCCCAGTGCCGCCCAGATGACCCTTCGGATGCTAGTCTGCAGGTCCAGTCTCTTTAGGAGGTGAGGAAATTGCCAGGCAGCTAATGACTGCCAATAAAGATGCTCTAGACTAGAGTGAAAGCAACCATCTAATCATTATTCACTCTGGAGGTGGCCTGGAGGGAGGTCCCAATTATTTTGGCTACGTTCTTTGATTTATCCATCTATCTGGTTTACTAAATGCATATCATTCCTCCCCCACAGGAGCCGGTCTTCTTGCTAGACCATTTCTTTTTTTTTTTTTTTAATTACGTTATGTTAATCACCATACATTACATCATTAGTTTTTGATGTAGTGTTCCATGATTCATTGTTTGCATATAACACCCAGTGCTCCACGCAGTACATGCCCTCTTTAATACCTATCACCAGGCTAAGCCATTCCCCCAACACCCTCCCCTCTAGAACCCTCAGTTTGTTTCTCAGAGTCCGTAGTCTCTCATGGTTCCTCTCCCCCTCCGATTTCCCCCCCTTCATTTTTCCCTTCCTGCTATCTTCTTCTTTTTTTTTTTTAACATATAATGTATTATTTGTTTCAGAGGTACAGGTCTGTGATTCAACAGTCTTACGCAATTCACAGCGCTCACCATAGCACATACCCTCCCCAATGTCTGTCACCCAGCCACCCCATCCCTCCCACCCCCTACCACTCCAGCAACCCTGTTTGTTTCCTGAGATTAAGAATTCCTCATATCGGTGAGATCATATGATACATGTCTTTCTCTGATTGACTTATTTCCCTCAGCATAATACCCTCTAGTTCCATCCACACTTGCAAATGGCAAGCTCTCATTCCTTTTGATGGCTGCATAATATTCCATTGTATATATATACCACTTCTTCTTTATCCATTCATCTGTTGATGGACATCTTGGCTCTTTCCATAGTTTGGCTATTGTGGACATTGCTGCTATAAACATCAGGGTGCACATACCCCTTTGGATCCCTACATTTGTATCTTTGGGGTAAATACCCAGTAGTGCAATTGCTTGGTCATATGGTGGCTCTATTTTCAACTTTTTGAGGAACCTCCATACTGTTTTCCAGAGTGGCTGCACCAGCTTGCATTCCCACCAACAATGTAGGAGGGTTCCACTTTCTCCACATCCTTGCCAACATTTGTCGTTTCCTGACTTGTTAATTTTAGCCATTCTGACTGGTGTGAGGTGGTATCTCATTGAGGTTTTGATTTGGATTTCCCTGATGCCGAGGGATGTTGAGCACTTTTTCATGTGTCTGTTGGCCATTTGGATGTCTTCTTTGGACAAATGTCTGTTCATGTCTTCTGCCCATTTCTTGATTGGATCATTTGTTCTTTGGGTGTTGAGTTTAAGAAGTTCTTTATAGATTTTGGATACTAGCCCTTTATCTGAGATGTCATTTGCAAATATCTTCTCCCATTCTGTCAGTTGTCTTTTGGTTTTGTTGACTGTTTCCTTTGTTGTGCAAAAGCTTTTTATCTTGATGAAGTCCCAATAGTTCATTTTTGCCCTTGCTTTCCTTGCCTTTGGCGATGTTTCTAGGAAGAAGTTGCTGCGGCTGAGGTCGAAGAGGTTGCTGCCTGTGTTCTCCTTTAGGATTTTGATGGCCTCCTGTCTCACATTTAGGTCTTTCAACCATTTTGAGTCTATTTTTGTGTGTGGTGTAAGGAAATGGTCCAGTTTCATTCTTCTGCATGTGGCTGTCCAATTTTCCCAACACCATTTGTTGAACAGACTGTCTTTTTTCCATTAGACATTCTTTTCTGCTTTGTCGAAGATTAGTTGACCATAGAGTTGAGGGTCCATTTCTGGGCTCTCTATTCTGTTCCACTGATCTATGTGTCTGTTTTTGTGGCTAGGCCATTTCTATATAGAGAAGGTAAGGCCATGCTATTGAGAGGCATATTTGTGACGGTCTCATGCACATAATGACTCAAATAGGTGGGATTTTTTTTCTCCTTACGGCCTTTTCACACTAGAGACGCATCCCACGTGCTTCTTAATGAATGTGCCTATTTAGCTGTTCTTTTCTTGCTTTGCCACATCTTGCCCTGCACTTTTCATCAGACCCCTGCAAGTTCATATCGGCAATCAGTAAGTCAAAGATGAATTAAAGTGTGTT
This sequence comes from Halichoerus grypus, assembly GCF_964656455.1. Classification (NCBI taxonomy): domain Eukaryota; kingdom Metazoa; phylum Chordata; class Mammalia; order Carnivora; family Phocidae; genus Halichoerus; species Halichoerus grypus. The sequence continues at coordinate 65,062,900 of NC_135714.1, forward strand.
TTCATTGAAGTAGACTGTAATATTAAATGTTATTCCTCTAAACTAAATATATATGTATATATTTATATATATATATCCTCTATCTATATAGTCTCTAAAATATATATATATATAATATATATATCAGAAAAAAAATTTATTCCTCCTAGTCGGAGGATGCAACTAGAAGCTCAACGGTCAAATTTACTATACAGATATAGATATTGATATAAATGTATATTTAAAAAGATATATAAAAATAAAAAATATATAAATAAAAATATATATCTTTATATCTGTCTATAGCTATACATATATACATATAGATATGTTTTATTGGGTCCTGACAAAAATCTGAATTATGTATATAGATATAGGTAGGAAATCCATGTTATTATGTAAACTCTACTAATTTTTAAGATAAGCAACTAATTAAAATTGTTTTGTTTGCTCCTCACAGAAACTTAAATTAACTGCCTACATTTTTAAAATAACATGTTTTGTGTAACAACATGGATTTCCTACTTCTTTGCAGGTTAAAGATTCGGCAACGTCGGGCCCTCATTACACAGCAAGCATGTGCTAGAGCAAGTAACATCTACTCTTTCAGACTGGGTAAGTACTCCACAGTTTGCCACAGACCCCAACACTCTATTGATCCCCAGCACTGGGTCCCAGTGTCATTACCACCATCCTTAAAATAGCACTCAACCACTCACATGCATTTGTATGAGGTGCCTAGTCCCTGACTGCTGAAGTCCCTATATAGGCTGGAAGTTTCACAAAGACAGAAAATATGTTTGTCTACACTTGTTCATTCGGTACCTGTCATATGGTAAGTGCTCAATGAAGATGATTAAATGAATGAAAGGAAAGAGAAGCCTAGTCTTTTGCAAGATAAGATACTTGGCTATAAGAATTCTATTTCTGCTAGAATGGGAGGCTTTTTTGCCCCAGTCACCAGTAACGTTGCATCACTCGCAGCCCCTGCCTTGACTCTGGACGAAAGCTACCAGCTACATGCTTGGGGGGGGGGGGGCAGCAGGGAACCAGAGTGACTAAGGGCTGAGTTTATTGTCAGAGAGTCTGGAAATCTTCCCCCTTCCAGGGCACATAATACATTATTAATAAGGGAAAAGTGACCTTCTGCACCTTATAAAAGAAAAATATAGCCACTTGAGATTTGAGCAAGTCATTTGTTGTGGCTCCAGATGCCAGGAAACTCAGATATCTCTCTCTATCTTCCTCTTGCAGCCCCTGTGTTAGCTATTAGTACTGCTCAACTAATAATAAATAGTTAATTTAATTGTTTTTGAAATAAATCTTACTGGTCACAGAGAAAGTAGGTGGCTTTGCTCGATTTTTACAGAAGGTCCTTGCTTTCTTATGTTTCCTTGTGCTCAGAGTGGGATCCCAGGAGCCCCCAACAAGCAGGAAAACGTGTCTGCCAGGGCTTCAGCCCGGCCATGCTGACATCAGGGAGCTCCTGACCCTGATGATCCAACTGCCGAGCATGGGCTCCACCCACCGGAGTCCTGCCTCTTGCAGGGTTCAGCACAACAGGAGAGAAAGGAAGCTTAGCCAGTAGAAAGCCAAACTGCAAAACTGATAGAAAGCATAAGATACTATCTATGACACTGAAAGAGGAAACATTTCCTAAGGCATGAAAAGCACTCGTCTTTCTCTTTAGAAGCAAATTCAAACTCATTATCCTGGCCTCTAAAGCCTGACACGATGAGCCAGCCTCTGAGGTCATCTCTTGCCTACCTCCCCACCCCCCTGGGCCTTGTTTCTGCCCCCCAAATGCAGCAAGCCCACTTTGGGGCTCTACACTCACCTGGAGTGCTGTGACCTGCATGAGGATGGCTTGTCATCATTCAGGTCTTGGCATTAATGTCACCTTCTCAGAGATGCCTTCCCAGATGGCCCCATCTTATGCACTCAACTTCCACCTTTTTTTCTTAAGATTTTATTTATTTATTTATTTATTTGAGAGAGAGAGAGAAAGAACAGGTGGGGGAGGGGCAGAGGGAGAAGCAGGCTCCCCTCTGAGCAGGGAGCCCAATGTGGGGCTCGATCCCAGGGCCCTGGGATCATGACCTGAGCCGAAGGCAGACGCTCAACCGACTGAGCCACCCAGGCGTCCTCAACTTCCACCTTTACCCGCAATGTAACCACTAGAAAGTATGTTTCAGTAGAACAGGGCTCTGACCTCCATTCATCACTCTATTCCCAAATATTTGTTGGATGGATGAATAAATAAATAAGAAAGTCTTGTCAGCAGAATGAGGAATTTGACGAGCTTGGAAGCAAGACTAAAAGTAGCAAGAGAGAAAGGAGTTAGGAAGAAGAGTCCCAAGGGAAGTGAGACTAAAAACAGCTGCCAGCTCTCCCTTTCCTGTCATTGCAGCTTCACGCTCAGCAGAACAGGCTTTTTTTTTTCCTTTTTAAAAAACTGTGATAAAATTGACAAAACATTGTATAAATGCAAGGTGCACAGCATATTGATTTGATACACTTATATTGCAATCGGATTGCCGCTGTAGCAATAGCTAACACCCCCATCATCACGTAATTATAATTTCTTCCAGTGGTGGGAACAATTAAGATCTATTCTCTTAGCAAGCTTAATGTTTATAATATGGTTTTGTCCATAATCACTGTCCTGCGTATTGGGTCTCCAGGACTTATTTATTTACTAGTTGCAAGTATGAGCCCTTCAACTACATCCATCCCACTCTCCCTGCCTTTGGAGATGACCATTCCAGTCTCTGGGTTTTGTTTTTTTTTTTGAGTTTGTGTGTTTTCTTTATTCAACGTATAAGGACCATCATACAGTATTTGTCTTTCTCTGTCTGGCTTATCCCCCCTTTACGTCAAACTTCAAAACTTTCTGCACTGCAAAAGAAACAACTAACAAAATTAAAAGGCAACCTATAGGATGGGAGAGAATATTTGCAAACCATGTATTCTATAAGGGGTTAATAGCCAAAACTTATAAAGAACTCATACCATTCAAGAGCAAAAACAACAAACAATCCAATTTAAAAAGTAAGCAGAAGAACTAAATGGGTATTTTTTTCAGCAGAACGTTATATAGGCAAAGGGATGAGAAGTACAGTCAGCAGCTACGTCTCCCTCCGGCCGCCGCTGCACTGTGCGCCCAGCCTGCCCATTCCCGGCAAGGAGCCTGGAGGACAGAGCCAACCAACCAGCGTCGGCAGCAGGGTCCTTCCCAGAGCATGGCAGCTTGCCGGAGGCTCCCCCCGCAACTCCCCGGAAGACAAGACTGTTGGCCTCAGAACTTGTGCTGTCAACTCTCCTTCCTTCTCCTGCTGAGCCCATTTATTCCTGCCTGTATCTTCCGTAGGATCCTGAATGCAGAACTTAACAGACTTTGGAAGGGCCAAGTGTATTCCCCACAATGAGCTGTGGGATCACCTTAGTCACAGAGCCTGCATTTATGGGGGCTAACTAGCTGAGTTGATGCATTATTGCATTTAAATGCTCAGCCCTTCAATGAGGTAGCTCTTACTATTATCCCCATTTCTCAGATGAACAAACTAACTAAAGCTTAGAGAATTAAACTGCCCGGCGTCAAAAAACTCATAAATGATAGAATCAGCGTATAAACCTAGCTCAAAAGTTTCTAAATGCTTTTAAGTGTCCAAATGAGTAAAGTTATATTTTAAACTTTCTTCCTGTCTTTGGTATCTTGCTCTCAGTTTAATGAGTGGTTGATTCTTTCTTCTTCCATTACTGGTATGGGGGATGAGTATCTAAATACGGTCGTCTACTTTTCTCTAGCTAGCCACATGAATTCCAAAGAAATGTGGCAATCTTTGCATATCTGTTTAACTTTTTTCACGGGTCTAATTGTAGAGGTTATTTTTTGATTGTTTGCTTTTCGAGGACTCCTTCCTTGTCGGCCCTAGGCCCCCAGAAAGCTTCCTGACGTCCCTGACACCAGACAAGTGTCCTCTACTTGCTCCACACTTTCTATGCCGTGCTGCCCCCTAGTGGTTCAAGTAAGTGCAGCCTCTCCTCAAGCCGCACTTCCTGAGAACCCAGAAGCCTCATCTTCTTCCAGTGCCCAGAGACATACAAATGTAGGGCCAAACCTCCACTCAGTGGATCCTTTAAGAATAATTTTCCTGCATTTATTGAGCGGCACATGGGCTGCCATACACTGTCTCTGCCTCGTGACCCAGGATTGGGCTATGGGTTCAAAATGACCGAGAGACCTTTCCAGATGAAACAGGGTTCATTCCATCAGCTTCGGGTGCAGAAGCATTTCTTACTGCTTCTCTTGCCATTGATGAGGAACTAGGTAGAGGCAGTAAAGGATGCAGAGAAGACAGTGGTGGTAATGAATGTGTGCTCAATAGGCAGGGCCTTCCTTTTACGGGTCACAGAGGGAGCGTGAGTTAGATGGCACCGTTGTTTCTACATGAAATATAAATGTGGAATGCAGCCCACTACTTTGGAATTCTTCTGAGTCTAAGGGAAGAAGTGGGGGCTTTGCCAGAGGAATAGAGAGGCTGGTAACAGTCCTTTAAATAGTCCCATGTTAGAAGGAAGTAGGAGTGAAAGCTGTAAGTGATTCGAGATACTATCTACCTGTTTACTTGTTTGTTGTGGCTTTTCCAGAGTTTGTGTATCAGAACAACAAGAACTCCGAAGTTGCGTCTATGCGACGTTGCAAGATGGGCCAGGCTGACTGAAGTTACCCACGGTTCAGTCAAGCAGGTTTCACTGATTATTTTCTTCACTGAATCCACCAGTTGTTTTGACAGTTCATAGACACAGCAAAACCAAGCCAGCGAGTTAGGCCAGACCACAAAGTCTGGTCTAAGTTTGCAAGAATTCTGACTTGGACCCAGTTCAAGGTTGCTTTCACTTCAGTTTTATTACCAGAGCAGCCGACAACAGTGCAAAGGTTGTAGATGACATCAAGGATACAAATGGGTAGGTGTAGCTTGCGGACACCTCACATATTCATCTCCAAGGCACATCCGAAGTTCAGGGCGTCAACAGGGCCCAAGCGGGGTGAGGAACCTCCCCGGACGGTGGAGTCGCAAATAGATCTGACGGATCTACGTGTTGCCTGAGGATCACGGACTTCAAAAGGAATGCGGTAGCGGGGGTCCTGTGGTTGTTTCTTTTGGAGAGGGTATAAATGCACTCAGTATAGAGTATATTTATGTGTAGAAGGGCATGGATGGATGCAGATTGTCCAAGGGGTACTTGGGTAAAATATATTTTTCCTACTAAAAGATTCCTGAATCTATAAGTGAACACAGCTTTTTTTTTTTTAAGCGCGAAGTGGTCACGTGTCATAGTTCTAGCCAATGAGAGCTAGAAATCCCTGGTGAGGGCAACCTTTCTCAAGGAAAAAGGCAAGGCCTCCTCAGGAAGACAGGATAGACCGCAACCATCTTTTTATCCCTTTGCTCACACCTGGAACACAAAGAAGAGGCTTGGCGGTGTGGCAGCCATCCTGTGACTGTGAGGTAACAAGCATGGAAATGAAGACTTAAATGTTAGAGATGGTGAAGTGACTCACTGATGGCCTTTTTTTTTTTTCTTGTAAGACAAATAAACCCTAATGTTGAAGCCACTTATTATGAGTTTCAGGCTGTTGATGTAACACTCTCAGCTAAGAATGCCTGATGCACTCACCTGGGCCTGTATTACTCTTAGAGAGCCCTGACAGGGGCTGATGTTGTGGCTAGGCTGACCCCGTGGCTCATAATGATCGCAGGATTCACTACAGCAAAAACCATCTGGGTACTTTATGGAACAAGATTTATTACTCACAAGTGCTGGAGGGTACACAGCACACCCAAGGGCCACAGAGAGACGTCTTGTGGGAGTGGGAGAGGGAGCATGGACATGGGAGTCTGCCTTCATGAGGGTCAAGGGTGGGGTGTCTGGGATTTTCCCCAGGTCACCTGTTATTGGCTAATTTGAAGAACAAGAGTGGGAAATTCGTGCAGAGGAGAGTAGAGGCAGAGTAACCCAAGCAGCTCGTTGTCTCCATCACCCAGGGTTTTCTGAAAGGGGAGCTCCATGAGTGTGATTGGCCCAGTTCCTTACCTGATTGCTTTGCTAAGAGCTGTGTCTTACAGATGGCAATGTGTTTTTTCAAAATGCCTGTCTCTGAAATGGATGCCCCAGCAAGGCAATCAAAACCTTACTGTCAAACACTTAGACTACATCACTCTCCTAGTTAGTTATAACTGAATCATACATTCCTAACAGATTGTCTTAGTCTGCTCCGGCTGCCATAACAAGATACCGTAGACTGGGTGGCTTAAACAGTTCTGGAGGCCGGAAAGTCCGAGATCAAGGCACCACCAGATTTGGTGTTTGGTGAGGGCCCTCTTCCTGGCTTGCAGAAGGCCACCTTCTTTCTGTGTCCTCACGTGACCTTCCCTCAGGGTATAGGAAAGAAAATGAGATTTCTCTCTTTTCCTCTTCTTAATAAGGTCACCAATTCCATCATGACGGTCCTACCCTCATGACATAATCTAAACCTAATCACCTCCAAAGGCCCCACCTTCAAATATGATCACTATGGGGCTAAGAATTCAACATACAAATTTTGGAGGGAATACATACATTCAGTCCATAACACAGATACATCTATAAACCAAAATATAAATTATAGAAGTTTACCAATATTCCCTTAACTGCCCTGTGCTTTCACTTGAGTTATACAAAGCTGTCCTCTAAGTCATCCAGAGCACGTACAAAGGTAAGGCTATACTTGGAGCCAAGAATCAAAGGTTAGCATTTGACTCATTTGAAAATTTGGTATAAGTTATCTTACTAAGCTGTGTCCACTTGAAGAGATAGAAAACAGTTTGATAAAGTGTATTTATTTAATTATTTGATTAAAGTGTATTTGATTAAAGTGTATTTATTTGATTATTTGATTAAATTATAAGATTTAACTTTGTCTCTTTGTTGGATTCAGGTTTTGAATAACCAAAAAATTATTTATATTTGGCTATCAACTTTAGAGACATATATCAGTTTAAAAAAAGACACACATAGGCAGACTTTTAAAATCTTTATTTGCCAATTTCATTTTAGTATCCAGCCTAATTCTAGCTCCTTTCTATTTCTTATTGACAGACTCATCTGAGGAATCAGAAAGAAGAACAATCCAGGCTGTGAATACTTATTAAGTCGTCATTCTATACTGGATCATTAGGAACTGACCTAAAACTGTGAATTAATGAAAAGTTAGAAAGGAATGGATTGGGGTAGTACACTTGAAAAAGAAATTTGGCAGTAAAAGAAAAGATGTCTTTGTGTTAATTCAGCAGAAAAGTATCTGGTTACCTTCGAGAGAAAGCTATTAGCATCATATGGGACACATAAACGTATGCCTAATAGTGATTCACAATTGTAATTTTGGGTCATAATTATGCCTTCCACTATTATGTGTTTTTATGTTTTCTGTTGTATGAATACTTCTATTAACGAGTCAAAGAAAAAAAAAAGCAGTGTGAACATTTGAAACATTTCTTTGGGCTCCTGAATTTTTTTCATTCTAACAGTTACAGAGAGCTCTAGAGATAGAATACACTTTAAAATTTCCCTTTCACATTCATAAATCACTCAGCATTATATAAGAATCCCCGAGGTTTGTAAACTATGGCTTTATAGCCCACAAGAGGTTGGTTTTTTCCTTACTCAATAAGCTAGCACCTTTCTGTAGTTCCAGCTGGGATCCTGGCAAGGATTTGAACACAGCGTAAGGTAATGAAGTGGGGAATATGTCTAGTTTCAGTGTTAGAAATTATGCCCAGGCAGAGAGATGGGTTTTGTTTTTGTTTGTTTTTTTTGAGATTGACATTTATGTTGCATTCTTTTTGAAAAAGTAAAAAATGAAGCAAAACAAAAAAACCCCACCAATTTTTATCATAACATTTTCGGGAAGCAGTTGGGTCAAAATATAAAATATACAACAGAGGTGTGCCAAATGCCACCCCCTACAGCCAATAAATAATGCCAAGCTTTGGACAATGCTAACAAGCCATTGGGGTTTACAGTCCGAGAGAAAAGGCTCTAGAAGTTATGTCCTGCCCTATGGGGATTCTGATACCTCTCCTTTGCCCCAGCTCTTTATCTGAAACATTAGAGAGATAATCGAAATATCTTGCTGATGTTTGAAGGCTAACCTTGGAGTCTAGATGAAACTAGGTTTTATAGTCACTCTAGAATAATTTGGAGCTCTATGTTGAAAAGAATTAAAAGTTCAGGAACCCTTTAAACAAATAAACATATAAACATACCCACCCTAGGTAGATTTCAGAAGTGATTGAAAATGCCTGGCCTCATCCCTTTGCCCAAATTCTCTCTCTCCCTGCCCACTCCCACACATCCCCAGGAGACGGGAAGTATTAATATAGACTCTCCACAGAAAAATACCTCTTTTATAGGACTTAGGGACTTAGAGATGAAGTAGTGGTTTATTTTGATTATCCAGATTATAGTCTCTCCTTTACACTTTTTAAGTTTAAGTCTGTCCGAATAGCAATTAATAGTCTGATATTGCAAAAAAAAAAAAAGAAAGAAAAAGAAAGGAAGGACGAGAGGAGGGAAGAGGGAAAGAGAGAGGTTGAGGGGTGAGGGGACACAGGAGAATATCCAACTACGAGTGACTTATTTCATTTTACAATAGAAGATTTTAATTTTGTCAATTTATTTCTTGGTAGAAAAATATTTTTAATGTAAAATATTTTTATTTAAAAAAATTTTTAATTTTAATTCCAGTTGAGTTAATAATAGCTAACATACAGTGTTATGTTAGTTTCTGGTGTGCAATATAGTGATTCAACATTTCCATATATTACTCAATTCACATCAAGATAAGTGTACTCTTAATCCCCATCACCTATTTCACCCATCCCCCCACTCACCTCCCCTCTGGTAACCATCTGTTTGTTCTCTATAGTTAAGAGACTGGTTTTTGGTTTGTGTCTCTCTCTTCTTTTGTTCATTTGTTTGTTACTTAAATTCCACATATGAGTGAAATCATATGGTATTTGTCTTGCCCTGAGTAACTTATTTTGCTTAGCATAATACTCTCTGGATCCATCCATATTGATGCAAATGGCAAGATTTTATTCTTTTTATGGCTGAATAATATTCCATGATATATACGAGATGATACCATATCTTCTTTATCCATTCATCTCTCGATGGACACTTGGGCTGCTTCCATAATGTGGCTATTGTAGATAATGCTGCTATAAATATAGGCCTACATATATCCCTCTGAATTAGTGTTTTCATATTCTTTGGGTAAAAACCCAGTAGTATGATTACTGGATCGTGGAGTAATTTAATTTTTTGAGGAACCTCCATACTGTCTTCCACAAGGGCTGCACCAGTTTGCATTCCCACCAATAGTGCATGAGGGTTCCTTGTTCTCCAGATCCTCGCCAACACTTGTTATTTCTTGTTTTTGATTATAGCCATTCTGACAGGTGTGAGGTGATATCTCATTGTGGTTTTGATTTGCATTTCCCTGATGATGAGTGATGTTGAGCATCTTTTCACGTATCTGTTGACCATCTGGATGTCTTCTCTGGAGAAATGTCTATTCATGTCTTCTGCCCATTTTTTAACTGGATTATTTGTTTTTTTGGTGTTGAGTTGTATAAGTTCTTTTTATAGTTTGGCTGCTAACCCTTTATTAGATTTGTCATTTGCAAATACCTTCTCCCCATCTTCACTAGTTGTCTTTTAGTTTTGTTAGTCTTTTTCTTTGCTGTGCAAAGGCTTTTTATTTTGGTGTAAGAAGACGTATTTTTAATCCCATAATTTACATCATGCTATAAATTTTTGCATCTCTCTTTGTATCTATGAAAGATTTGGTATCAACCCCTCTGAATTTATTTCTTATCGTCATAGCTTTTATTCTAAGCAGTAGCTTTGAGGCAAAAGGGCTATTGGGGCTCTTTCATAACTCATAAGCTTGAAGACTGTAGGTTCTTCCTGCCTCCTGCTCTGGAAAGTTCATAACTTTAAACCCTTGAAATCATACCCTCCTCTACTTATATTTTGCCTGATTGTTCCCTAATACTGAGTTTTATCTGATAGTAAAATACTGTATGTCCCCTCACTTTCTGGAGAACACCCGAAAACAGCATGACTTACAACATAATAACCGAATCTGGTGAAATTAGCCTCCACGACTACATATTACGTGGTTTTGGTGGCAACTGTTTCAAACAACAAATGTATTTTTAGATTATTTATTCTGTTTCTAAAAGAATTTCAGTTATGCAACTGAGAATAAAAACAAGTATGGGAAGTGTATTTTGCTATATGTGTATTTCAATAAAAACATCTTTAAAAGAAATATATGAAATAAGACAAGTTGTAGCTATTGAGTTCATTTCTGTTAAAAATATTACCCTTGTTATTCAAATCTTTCCAAATTAAGTCGGGATCTTTGGGGTTACATACCCTTAGTGTATTGTTTAAATAGATTTTTCTTTATCTGCAGGGATGATGACCACTTCTTGGAAGTATTGGGGTTGCAATTTTTATTTCATGCTTATGAAATATATTGTACTGAAAACTCTAGAGAGTCAAATCTGTAATTCATTCTTATAACTGGTACCACCTGCAAAGTGGAAGCACCCCAGCCCCACCCATGACTCCTTCCTGGGTTTCACCACAGACAAGGACCCTGGGAATTAAAGAATCTTGATTTGTAGCATTCGAACCTGTGATTTAATCACAGTAAGGAAAGGAACTTTAACCCGTATGTAAAAGTCAGAAATGGTTATAGGGTTTCCCAATGACATTTTCCATGAAGTTATACATTCACGAGTCCCAGAGTGTTGATTTGGGCATCAGTCCTGTACTTTATTTCCTCTCCCTCTTACCTATGTGTGATGTGTGTATTTGTTCCTGCATGTCTGTATATATATTTTTTTCACATGCAGTCAAGAGAGAGTGGCTGAAAGGAGCATTACAAAGGTGCATTTAAGCAATCATTACCCAGTAGTGTAGAACCATACAAGGTTAACCTACCCAGGGGCTAGCCAGTATTTCTCAAAGTATAAATTCTACCTCTCCAGATCTATTAAATGAGAATCTCTGCCACGGAAGCCTGGGTATCTGTATTAAAAACAAATCCCTAAGTAGTTCTTATCCATATTAAAATCTAAAGAATGGCTAAGTTTGATCCTTTATTCATTTATTTGTTTATTCAACAAACATTTACTGTTAAGTACTCAGAGATACAAACAGAAACAAGACAATCACCCTGTCTTCATGAAACTTCGAATTTAACATTTACTAACGGTGTCTCACAGACCCCCAGTGTCCTGTAAGAATTGCACAATTGTTACAGAACATTGAGCAGACTTCTCTGCTGAACAGGACCCAAAGCCAGAAATAATCCACATTCTAAAGAATAAAGAGAATTTTAAGCAGATTCTCATCATCTCTAGGGTTTAGTAAGTGGCCGCTGAACCACCTCCAATAACTGGCATCATCATCCAAGCCCAAACCCATTTTCTATGCATGAAGAATAGGGAGGGAAGGGGACGGAGAGGGAAGGCATAGGTTCAAGAGCCTAAAGTATCAAGTTCTTCCCACAGTACCATAGCTCTTCACTCTCCTCCCTGTCAAGACAGCAGTTGCCTCCTCAGCACAAAAACCAAGTAAAGGAAGTACTAGTTAAGATTCCCTTGAGATTGGCAGTGCTTTTAAGAAGGAAAGATGGACTTCTAATTCCCCAGTGAAATGTCTACTTAAGCAGTGAAATTGCTGGTCAGCCAGCTGTGGCTATCTGAGAGGAGCCATGGTGGAGAGGGGGGCAGTGGGACAACTTTCACTTCTGCGGAAGATCACTAGATTGAGCCATAGTGCCCCATCTAAGAGGGCAGCTGGTTGATGAGGAGTCCCCAGAAGCGAGAGGCTGTAGGGTCTGCCATGCAGCAGGGAACTTAGGAACATTGGAAGAGATCAATCCAAGAGCTCATCGATGCATCAGGTAGTGAAGATCCACATCTCAGAGAATGTAAACTAGAGCTTTATGAGAGAATTCACAGTTGAATGCCTATCATGCCAGTTCACTGATAGGGCTTTACAGTTAACCAGGTCTCCCCCACCCCGACCCCTGCCACCAAATTGCACTTTGTAACCTTCAATTTTTTTCCTATCCCAACGCAGATAAAATAGAACCTAGAAGGAGAGGTGAAAAGGCAGACCACCAGAATGCCTGTGCTGGGGAAGAGAATGGTGCTGCACTGGGTATGAGATTGAAGTTTTAAACTGGACCAGATTAAACTAGAATGACCAGAAGGCTGTGGGATCTCACTATATCATTATGGCCTGGAGTATGCGATTGAAGGAGGGAACTAAAAAAAATAAGTATTCCATGTTTATACAGCACTGATATAAGCTGAATGTTTGTGTTCTCCCAGAATTCATACATTGAAACCCAATCTCCAGGGCAATGGTACTTGAAGGTGGGCCTTTTGGAGGTGATTAGGTCATGAGGCTGGCACCCTCATGAGTGGGAGAAATGCCCTTATCAAAGAGACTTCAGAGAATTCCTGACACAGCAAGAAGGTGGCCTTCTATAAACCAGAAAATGAATCTTTACCAGGCAGTGAATCTGCTGGTGCCTTCATCTTGGAGTCCTGGCCTCTAGAACTGTCAGAAATAAATTTCTGCGGTTTAAACCACCCCAGGCTGTGGTTATTTTTGTTATAGCAGCCCAAACTGACTAACTTCAGACCATTTAATAAACCACATATATAGGTATTTTCGTGAAGAAAAAAAAAGTGTTCTTTGGCTAATAAGATTGAGAAATAACGTAAACTAATCTCCCATCAATACCACCCCTGCCACGGCCGTCACCACCCCTATCCTGCTGAATCTAACGGTGACAGTCAGTACACTAAAGACTCTGGGAAGTTTTGCAGGAAAGACTTTTTAATTATATTCAACCTAGCATATTTCTATCTTGTTTATTCAGAGAGAACAAGAGAGACAGGGGTGTGTGTGTGTGTGTGTGTGTGCGTGCGTGTGTGTGTGTGTGTGTGTGTGTGTGTGTGTCCTGTTGCATCTTACAGGATGCCAATGTTCTATGGAAGGACAACATGGGAAATGCATGCTGGAATAAATGTTAGTTTGTGCAGTGCTCTGAGGTGATAGATCAAAACCTATTCACATCTTAATATTTTGTTATGTGATCACCAGGGTTAATAAAAGTAACTTTGAGGGCGCCTGGGTGGCTCAGTTGGTTAAGCGACTGCCTTCGGCTCAGGTCATGATCCTGGAGTCCCGGGATCGAGTCCCGCATCGGGCTCCCTGCTCGGCAGGGAGTCTGCTTCTCCCTCTGACCCTCCCCCCTCTCATGCTCTCTCTCTCTCATTCTCTCTCTCAAATAAATAAATAAAATCTTTAAAAATAAATAAATAAATAAATAAATAAAATAAAAGTAACTTTGAATATATTAGCATTCATAAAATAATAATAATAACTAATCTTTATTGAGTGCTAAATACCTTCTGGAGATTTTACTAAAGATTTTCCATGCACTATCACAATTGAATCTTTCCAAGAACGCTGCGAAGTAGGCACTACAGTTAATCCCTGAACAACACAGGTGCAGGGCACCAGCGCCTATACAGTCAAAAACCCACATAACTTCTGACTCCCCAGGACTTAATAGCCTCCTGTTGACCTGAAGCCTTATCGACAACATAAACAGTCAACTAATACATATTTTACATATTATATGTATTGCATATTGTATTCTTATAATACATTTTATTCAATATTTTTAGTATTTCTAAGCTACAGTGGTTCATCTGCAAGTTTTTTCAAATCTTCCCCAAATTTTTCACTATATTTATTGAAAAAAGTCTGTGTAGAAGTGGACCTGAGCAGTTCAAAGCCATGTTGTTCAAGGGTCAACTGTATTTATACCCTCAGGTTATAGTTGAGGAAATGGAGGCCAAAGTTGCAGAGCCAGAAGAAAGCCTTGTCTGTCAGACCCAAGCCCTGCTCTGGACCACTAGGATATATTGCTCTGTATTCACATTTCTCTCTGCATCCTTACGGGAAATTATCCAGACTACGATTCTAATATTACTTGTGACCACCTTGAATAATCAGTCATAGTCGTGAAACTCAGGGCAATTAAATTATCCTTAATTTTCTAGCCAGCATTTTCAGGTTAAACAACAATGTGAGGGTCTACATAATAAGTGTAGTAATAATTTGAAATTGATATGAACTACAAGAGAAAGGCCAAAGAGAGGCTGAACAGCTGTATGCTTTGGAAACGTTAAGGTTCCTCTGGGTGGCATATTATATGAGTCTCTGTATGTGCTGAGGGGGTGAGGGGGGGTATGGGGATAATATTTATCTTCAATATACTCTAAGTATGAGCAAATTGGTTGCAGATGGCTCACAGCTGTGAGGAATACCTTTGTTTCATTTGAAACTTGTTATAAATCTGTTCCTTAAACTACCTGCTCCAGTGACTTTTAATTTAGAGGATGTCGGGTAAGTCCCCGTATATGACCCTCATATATCATCATAAAAGTGGTGGGGTGGTTTTGCCTAGAAACCCCTGAGAGAGTCCCTAGATTTATCAAAGGGCTGGGTTACTGTGGGCACTCTGGGGAGTTTGAGTAAAGGCTTTTATTGATTATCAACATTGTAAAGAAGAAATCAATTTTTACAAAGAGTGGAATTGAGGGATAAAAATTCCCTTTGGCTTTAATTAAAAAAAAAAAAAAACTTATGTTAGAATTATTTTTTTTCTCTGTATTTTGTGAACCAGAAATACTATTCTATACGTTAAAGAAGTTTGGGCTGCAATGGAAAAGTTAGTTTTTGTGAGTAAACCGTTTAACTTGCTTTTCTCTAGAAAGGCAACTAAGATTGAGTCCAGGGTACATTTGTTGGGGGTGGGAATGGGGCAACGGGGGGAGGGGATAAACTGATGTTCATCACATGACTTATTTGATTTCATAAGTCCAAATTAGTGGAGCTCATACTTGGAAAACAACTTCTTTTTTCAACTATGGGTTTTTTGTTGTTTTTTTGTACAGCAAATTTTCATTAAATCCTATTAAGTGACTTTATACTTAAAAAAAAACAGAAAAAACTTTTCTTAAGTGTTGGGAGTTGCTATAATTTCTGTTCTACAAGGTTTTGTTTTATGATTGAAATTTCAAGGATCCTTTTTCACCAACTCTTTAAAAGTCAAAAGCTTTGAACTTAGAACTTCTTCCGACTCCTTGAAAGTCTTGAAAAGACTTTAGTCGATGGCTTGGTACGCTCTGCAGTTGCCTCCCTTTCTCTCTACCTCAGCTGGCAGATCAGCGTTTCTCAGAGAACTGTCTAGGAGGTCAATGAGCATTAGACCTCCCCCTAGAAATAGGTCAAACAGAGATCTGGATCTATTAAAAACCCATGAACCATTTATAAGTGTCCCTACCACACACAAGCCATGCAAAGGAAAAATAAAATGCATCTTAAAGAGTGATCACTGAGTGGAACAAAGGAGGCCCCAGCAAGATAACAAAGGACAGCAGCTCTCCATTCAAAGATTTTCTCCTTCATTCATATCATCAAATTGACAACAACTTTTTAAAGAGCAATTGCCATAATTTTGAATAAAATTTAGGATCTGGAACATTAAAGAATACTTCTGCTTGTAATACAAAGGTTTGCCAGGGGGCAAATATGTTCCTAACTTCACCAAATGTATATTTTAAGATACATTGTCAACTCAGCTCCTACAGAAATATCCTCAAAAGACAGCAGAAGATGCTTGGTTTTACCAAAAAAAAATATTTTCCTAATAAACTAAAAATTTTTATTTCTGTTTTGTGTCATGTTCCTTTATTTTGTGATCAAATGTGCTGCTTTTGTAATAGAAATGGGTTTCCAGAGACAAAAAAAAAAAAAAAAAAAAATCCTAGAGCATATTATCGTCCTATAAGAAATAAATGTTTTACATCTGACCCAACTTATAATGATTGTCCAGGAACTATTTAGTTGTATTTTTGGGGAAAAGTATTATCACCCATCAATTCAACTCAGGGTGTTAATACATGTTTTCATTTCCCTCTATTATAAGAGTTTTGAAAAATGGCTGCCATGTTGCAGGAAGGATGACCCAAATGTTTTAGGACAATAGTTCTCAAATTTTAGTGTGTTTGCAAACCACCCTGGGTTCTAATTAAAAGGCAGATTCTGATTCATTAGACTCAGCTAAGGCCTGAGATTCTGCCTTTCTAACAAGCTAACAAGATGATACTGATGTTGCAAGCTATTAAAACCCCTGGTACTTGGATGAGTAGGGGGAAAGGAAAGTTCCTATATAAAGGAAAGGGACAGCATAAAACAGTGAGCACCATGGCATCTTAGTGGCCATCTAGAAATATCTTAAAAGAAAATGGCTAGGAGTGCCTGGCTGGCCCAGTTGGTGGAGCATGCAGCTCTTGATCTTGGGGTTGTGAATTCCAGCCCCGTGTTGAGTATAGAGATTGTTTAAATAAATAAATGAAAAAAAAAGAAAGAAAAGAGAAAAATGAATAAAAAATGTAGTTAGAGCCATAATGATAAACATAGCTGGTTAAAGTATAGGTAAAGAATTATAGCAAAAGAGCACCAGATTGGAAGTCGAAGAGTCTGGTTCTAACTTTAGCTCTGCCACTAATTCTGTGAACTTGGGCAATTCAACTACACAGTGGATCTTGGTTTCACACAATTGCACAGACTGGATCTTGGTTTCCTTGTCTCTACAATAATGTAGGCAGGTCCTCAGCTGATTATAGAACCTGAAACAGCACGATTAAGAAAGTTCAGGAAAGTACAAAGTTCTGTAGTCAAGAGAGCTAAACCTCCTTGATGCGGCTATTGAGTGTATTTTCTGAAAAGCAGAATAACAATCCCTACCTTCTGAAAAGAATGCCACTTCTAGAAATTAACCTTGAAATGCAATCAAAGGTGCATACAAAGAGAGGTAAGTACAGCTTCATTTTTCATAATAAAAATTCAGAAAAGATCTAAATGTCTAAAAATGTAATGAAATTATTAAATTGATTATGATTCATCCAACTAATGAAATGCCATGTTAAAATTTTAGAAGGATTTTTAAAAGATTTATTTATTTATTTGAGAGAGAGAAAGAGAGAGAGAGAGAGAGAGAAAGCGCATACACACACTTGCACAAGTGGAGGGAGGGGCAGAGGGAAAGAATCTTCAAGCAGACTCCCCACTGAGCAAGGAGCCTGATGTGGGACTCCATCTCATGACCCGTAAGATCATGACCTGAGCTCAAACCAAGAGTCAGACCTTAAGCACCCAAGAGCTCCTAAAAAACATTTTTTAAGGATTTTGTGGTAAGATGTTATGTAATAGGCACATGGAAAACTTCTGAAAGGAAATCAACCAGATTTAAATAAGAGTTTGTATTTACCTGATTTTCTTTAGTAAGCATCTAATAGTTTTATAATCAACAATGAGGTTTTTTTTAGATTAATTCTCACTGGAGAATTGGGAAATCATCATAGATAATGTGTCATTTCCTGTTGTCCTTGAAAAGTTGAATGAAATCATTTCTTAGGTCCTTTCCAGGTCTAAAATGCAATTATTTTATAGATGGGACCCTTTTTACTAACAAAGCAAATCAAAGAATTGAAAAAAACTATTCAGATCATCATTTAGTATTCAGAGTTTTTGTTTATATTAAGTTTTCAGTGAAGCTTATGTAATACCCACTGATTCCACTAACTCAATCTTCTATATATTGATCTTTTGGGAATTAAATATGACAATCCTGTACGTGCTCTAAAGTGTCTCCATTTTTTTCCTTTCTTAGTCTTGTAATCACCTAAGTGTTGTTTGGCTAATGCAAATTTAATATTGATCAGAAAGCAGTACAAATCTCAAGTGTTAAAGTCTACACTGGCACTGAGGTATAGAACAGATTAAACTATGGTCAAGTGGTATGCGTGTCAGGCTTTTACCTACTTAGTAATCTCTGAAGGCAGGTTTTTGCGAAATGTTTAACTGACAATGTAACTGAAACTGTGCAATAATAAACTTTGTTACGAACATACATTTTCTCAAAAACCAATTGAATGACAAATGCCTTAGGACAAAGAAGAAAATCTTAAGATGCCTTCTGACTTAAAATATATATGAATCTATGTCAGTCTCTCTCTCCCTTTGACCTGAAACAGTCAACACACAGTAGAATGTCTGCAGTATTTGTTAGTTTGGGGCTGAATGCTTTCACATTTTTTCACTTTCCCTGAAGTTAGGCATGAAATCAAAATCTGCATCAACCACCCTATCGGGGTTCCCAGGACCTCTCAAGCATATTTGCAAACTACTGTGAGTGCGCAGGTGGAGAAGTCCCATGTAAGGCAGTGTAGTTAAAAATGTTTTAAATTTGCATGTCATTTAATGTTTACCCATCAATTGTTTTATTTTTCCCCTGCAGAGAAAGAGGCCAAGTGGAAAGTTTTTATTTTTTTTTTTTAAAGATTTTATCTATTTGAGAGAGACAGAGAGAAGGAGCAGGGAGAGGGGCAGAAGGAGAGGAAGAAGCAGGCTCCCCACTGAGCAAGGAACCCGATGTGGGACTCCATCCCAGGACCCTGGGATCATGACCTGAGCCGAAGGCAGATGCTTAACTGGCTGTGCCACCCAGGTGTCCCAGTGGAAAGTTTTTAGATGGGTGAATCCAAGATCTGTTTTTAAAAGCTGAGAAAATTAGTAAGACGATTGACACCTACCTAACTTCCCAATGTTAAAGAATTACACTTCAGTTTTCACTTTTTGGCCAGCTTGTTCAGTCATTTGACTTGGCTTCAGAGATGAAATGTAAAAACCCTTACAAAGAATTCAGCCTGAAGACTTTTCCACTGCCACCTGGGGTCATTGTGCTTATGTAATCAGAGTGCATTATCTATCTGTGGCCCGCACTCTATGTGGCATATTTGACTCAGAATGTTATTTGGCAACTTCCTTGCAGGTGACTTCATCTAGGATTTTTTTAGAGTGATGATTTCATTGTTTTTATAAAAACGATACACATTCATGATAATTTTAAGCAGAAAAGGAAAGTACAAAGAAATCCCACAGATGATCCCAAATCTTACCACCCGAAAATAAACATTTTTAATATTTGGTGAATATTTTTCCAGATCTTTGTACATATATAGAATAAATGCAAGGGAGAGAAAAAAAGAGAGAGGTAGCAGAGAGAAGGAGAATAAGAGATCATATCATAAAATATTCATGAATTTAAATTTAAGGTGGCCTTTAGGATAAATCCTGATTTTATCTTTTTTTAACTTCAATTCTATTCCCAAGTTATCCCAAATACTTTCATAGGTTCCTCTCACACTCATTTCCACCAGATCCATCCATTTTAGAGAAAGCGCTTAGCACATTCTATTGAACAAGATCCATGCTTTTCTGTCTTCAATCCTCACTCTTACTGATGTCCTCCAGTGCCCTGCCCGCCCACCCTGACCAGAAGTTCTCTCCTGCTCTGGTCTCTGAAAACATCTAATGACCCACACCTCTCTTTTGGCACCTGCTGTTTGCTGCCTTATATCGTGAGTTGTCTTTCTGTGTCCCTTTAGTAGTGTCCTTATTAGATTATAATTTTCCTCAGAACAAGACCTGTGTTTTATTCTCCACCCCCCACCCTTTGGTCACCAGGGGCTTTCCACACAGTTCTGAGGACAACATAGGTAAGTGTTCAACCAACAGTTGTCGATTGATAATTCCCAGACCACACAAATGAAAAGTCTGTATTTTGCAATAGTTGGGTGATTGTGATTTGCTGCCTATATGCTTTGCAAGGCAGTTGAGGGGTCTGGAGCTATCACAGCAGTGGTGAGGTGCCATTGGAGGATTCCCCAATGTGAACTTCCAGACACATGTTTAAAAAAACGCCTCTCTAGGGAGGCCGGGAGCTTAGTCGGGAATGACAGAAACATGCCTAATAACAGCTTGGCCAAATTACATCCCTGAGTCGCTTTATACAAACTCTAATTAAATGAGGATAAATAACTAAGGGTAACATTTATGGGGAAGCTCATGCCTTAGGACCCCTTGGATTAAAAAAAAAATGAATGAAGAACAAAACATGGCAGACGAGAAAGAAATATGAGAAAATTGTCGGTTGAGAGAGGAGAAAATCATGAGAAATTCCTGTGGGGGAAATATGGGAAAAGAGAGGGAACTGAGGGCCAGGTGAAGGCAAGCAAGAAGGGGTAGTTCTTTATCTAGCTGAGTATCACAAACTGGCCGAAATCCTGTTTATGTGAAAGGGAGCAAAACATTCAAGTGAGTGAGACCCATGATTGAGACCACATGTAACCCTACTGTCAGGCTTTCAGGGACCAAAGAGTGTGTGTACTATCAGGACAATCTGAGGAACCTACTTGCATTCATAAGCCATATGAAGCAGTTCTACTTTTTCTACCTACGAAGGTATAGTGGTAAACGTGGATGAGAAAAAAAAATCACTTCCAGATAATATCTTTTTAAATTTATTATATATTTTTTTCTTTTTCTTTTTTGTTTTTGACATGCTCCTGAATAGATTCATGATTCAGCCAGTGTCTGAGAGTTACAACCAGCTTCTGAAATGAGAAGGTGCTGTGGACGCCTCAGAAGCATAACCCAAGTCCATGCCACTCTGGACCAAGGGCTCTGCCACTTTCCTTTGAGACAAATCCCAGAAAATGCTCTTTGTTTTTCCTTGGTTCTACTTTTGGTTGAAAAGGGGGGTAAAAGTGGGGAATGGTGATCTTACCATCACAACCCCTATAGTATCAGATGAGTATTCAGTCTATTTGTCCAAGTATGTTCTTGTCTCCTGTCTGAAGCTCATTGTTTAGAAGTCAGGAATTGAGAGGAAACAGGTGAGGGGAACAGGTTTGGAGTCAGACAGGCTTGATTTAGGACCTCGACCTTGTGATCTGGAGGAAGTCATTTAGTCCCTCTGAACCTCAGTTACCTCCTCAATAAAAATAGAAATAATAACACCTGCCTCGTAGGATTGCTATTACACTAAACGGCATAAGTGTAAGAGACAAGGTTTGCACTTTCCTGCCAATGCCACCCACACAGAGGAGCAAAGAGTCGCAAAGTGGCCACATGTGTCCTGGGTGACATTAGTCCCGACTCTATTGCTGAATGGAAAGTAACTTACACAAACAAATCTTTCCACAATCGTGGCCTGAAAGTAAGAAACCCCAGGAAATCTAGGTTGGTTACTTGACCTGAGGAGATAAAAGTTGGCAATGGTATTTAGCCCCCATTAAATGCCGAAACAGGGCATGCCAAGGCAAAAGAAGCTGCCTGAAGACGAAGAGAGAGAGGGAAAGAGAAGGAAGAAGAAAATGAAAGCTTCTTACCTGGGTTCCTGGTCCTTGTCCAGTTCCTAGTCCCTGTTCTTGGTGATATTTAGCTAATTTCCTGAACTTAAGATTCATCAGTTAATTCCTGGGCTCACATGGAATTCCCTTTACAGATGACATAGTTGGAAATGGATTTCTATCACCTGGCAGTCAAATGAGATTTAACTAAAACCATGTCTTAATCTCTTTAGGCCAGCACATAACACCTAAAGAGTGGTAATGAACTCTTTTGGTAACCACTTTATATGCTTTGAGTGAGAAATCCTTGGGAATCTTTTAAGAAGCTTCTTAAGAAGTCCAAAGAAAGAACTGAAACATCACTTTTACTGGTATAAGGGTGGGTTGCCAAACAAGTGATGGAGATACATCTTTCAGATGATAAAAAACAAACAAGACTCATCCAACTTGGGATTTATCTCTTCCTTGTGTTCCAAATTCATATTTTGCCAAAGATGTTTAGCCAAACATGGATAAAATATAACAAATCAATGATAAAATTACCCCAAATTATTTTTAGTCTGTGAAATTACACCAGATTCTTGAGATGCAGATGATTACAGTACTTCTCTTTCAAGAACACATTTATTTTCAATTAAAAGGCATGATACATTGTGCCCAACACGTAAAGGGCATTGCCTAGCTCTCTCAAAGAGTTTCAAAAGGAATATGGCAAGAGAATCCAGCAGATAATGAAGAAGGAAATGAAAAGCAGAAGATCAAATGAATGAGGACTTTTCCCAACTCAGTTTTACAAACTTTTTTAGAGTTCATACAACACACAAAGCATTAGGTGAGTATGTAAGAAGATGGTAAGACTCTATCCTCAAAGACATTGTAGTTTAATAGGAAAGAGAAGACAGGGATAGAAATATAATAATTCTAAGAAGTCTATGGGAGTGTACTACAAAGGAAGCACTGAAGGGTAGCAGAACATACCAACCCAAGATATGCTGCTTGGTAAACTGATTATTTTGAGCTGTAGGCACTTGAAAAAGAGCAAATGCAGGGAGAGGCTTTCTCTGAACTTCCTTTAACTGCCTAGAGACAGATCCTCCAAAAGGAACTCAATTGTCACAGATCTCCTCCTGGCGACTTTCATCAACCGGGGGGATTAGTTTTTGTCCCAAAAAAGGAGACTAGACATTGACACTACACCCACACAAACCTCATAACAAACTGTCCTACCTCCCATCTACCTCCCATCTATTCCTTGAAGGGATCACTCATCTTTCCCTAAGATCATTTACTCTCCCCTAAGAGGTCTATATATCCTGCCCTTTACCCTATTAAGACGGTATTTAAAACTAAATTCTAAGCCTCCTCGGGGAGTTAACTCATTTTTCTCTGGGTATTGCCCATGATGTTTACAAGCATCATATATGTTAATAAATGTCTGTTTTTCTCTTGTTAACTTGTATTTTATTACAGGGATCTCAGCTAAGAACTCAGAAGGGAGAGGGACAATTATTTTTGCTCCCTTACAATACCAAGATCTACAGCAGCAGAAAGCAGAAAGCCACACGCTGGATTGAGGGCATATGGACATAAAGCCAAACATAGCATTTGAGCTGGGCCTTGGACAGCAGGTGGGTTCTGAGGCAGAAGTGTGAGAGAAAAGAGCATGAGAAGCAGGACTGAGCTCAGAATACCCTGTACCCTCCCCCCATAGCTTCCTCTCCCATCCCCCTTCCCATCCTCACCAGGCTCCTCCTCAAGAAGATGTCTTATGATCAGTCCCTCAGCAGGTCTTGCCCAGGTGCTTCTCCCAACGCAGCAGGTATCCCTCACATTACAATGACCATTTGTTCATCCGAGTCCCTCACTGGGCCAACAATGCTCCTTAACATCCCGACATGGATCAATGACTTCTCAGTCATCTTCTCAGTGTCACCAATTTGTTGCTAATACTCATTAAAATCCCAAACTTTCCCCCTTTTTCGGCGTTTTAGAGAATATTCCAAGTAGTCCCACGATAACTTCCCTCACCACTTATCTCACGCTGTGTTTACTTGGCTGGGAGAGAAAAGGAACCTACGTGAGGATTTAGACCATTGTTCAAACCTCCCAATACCCCATTTATACCGTGCTTCTGATGTTGCTGAACTTTTTTTTTTTTTTTTTTTTTTTGACAGAGAGAGACACAGCGAGAGAGGGAACACAAGCAGGGGGAGTGGGAGAGGGAGAAGCAGGCTTCCCGCCGAGCA
This sequence comes from Halichoerus grypus, assembly GCF_964656455.1. Lineage (NCBI taxonomy): Eukaryota > Metazoa > Chordata > Mammalia > Carnivora > Phocidae > Halichoerus > Halichoerus grypus. Next base: position 65,086,538 of record NC_135714.1, read on the forward strand.
GGGAGCCCGACGCGGGGCTCGATCCCAGGACCCCGGGATCATGACCTGAGCCGAAGGCAGATGCTTAACGACTGAGCCACCCAGGTGCCCCAGGCAAGACATTTCTTAGTGGAGTAGGAAATAGACGCACTCATGCCGGAATTTGGATAGTGATATTCAAAATCTTGAACAACCCATGAGGTGTGGGCAGTGACCAGTCAGAACACACACTGGTATTGCAGAAGCATGATCCTAGAGTCTCTTCCCTGGAGCCCCTGTGCTAAATAATAACCTTTATTTATTAGAATGAGCAGAAGTCTGGAAGATCTTAAAGAAGAAGCCAGACAGCCAGGGCCACGGGGGCTGCTTGAGGGCTCAGAGAAGCTGTCATTTGCCCACCCGCACAGAAGTATTGCAAGACATTTAACCACTGGACAGGCTGTACCATTGTGTACCCAGTGAACCTCAGCTCTGCCAGCTGGAGAAGAGCACGGGAACAACATTGAGAAAAGAAAACGCTCAGATTTCATGTGTGCTAAGACCCTAGCAGGGATTCTTAAAATGTATTCCATGAGAAAATGTAGCCCGTACGATATTTCTAGATGTTCCAAGAGAGTTGCTAAGGTCAGGTAAGATTCAGAAATACCGTGCACATGACACTCCTCTTATATCCCGTAATACATTAGTGAATTACAAGTCCTTGGGTGTAGAAAACGCCTGAAGTCTGTTCAGCCCAAGTATTTAATAAACTTGTTTCCCTGAGGGGATCCCTTTGTCATGAAATGATTTAGCTTTTGAAGGAGGTTAATGTTCTACACTACAACGTTTGGGAAATATCATCCAAAACCTCCTCTCCACATTTAAATATACCCAGGTGGGTGAGTTCTCACAGACAGCTCACCACTGATGTATAAGGCCAGATTTGTCCTGATGCCATTATTTCCAGAAGATTTCTCTTATACTTTATTTCAGAGGCTCAGGAGTCTTGACCATTTGCTTGCTTGTTTCCAACACCCAGGAAAGTCCTCAAATACTAACCCATAGTGACCATGGGTCAGCAAATGTTATCTATAAAGAGCAGAAAGTTGGGACGCCTGGAGGGCTCAGTCAGTGGAGCATGCAACTCTCAATCCTGGAGTTGTGAGTTTGAGCCCCACGTTGGGTGTAGAGATTACTAAAAAAGAAAACCTTAAAAAACAAACAAACAAAAAGTAAAGAGCAGAAAGCTAATATCTTCAGTTTTGTGTACTGTCATGACTTCTTGACTTTGCAGTTATAACTTAAAAGCAGCCAGAGATACCATGTAAATGAATAAGCATGGCTGTGTTCCAATAAAACTTTATTTACAAAAATAGGCAAAGGGACAGATATGCCCTGTGGTCCACAGTTTGCCAAGCCCTGAAGTGGGCTGAAAAAATGGTAACCTCCTCAGCCTCTGTTCTTTTGGCTTCAGAATGATCTTTGATCTATTTGTGTCTTATGAAAGAAACTAGATATCAAAGATCAATTAAGATTTAAAAATTAATAGAGATAAATTAACGGAACAAGTCCTTGTTGCTTTTCAAATCTATAAGAAGGAATGAAGGTGGGGTATAGAGGGCAAGGAAATTACAAATAGCAATGTAAACCATGCACCGGGGAGTACAAGTAGGAAAGACCTTTCACTGAGCTCCCTGAGATATTTAAAATTAGCCTCACTTCAGCTACTTCCATGAAACATTTTGGGACTAAAAGCCTAATGACAATTTTCTGGCTGAGAATCAAGTAGCTGTCACTTCAGTGTTCCTGCTGTTTGCTACTATTTTCATTTGATAAGCAGAACCTTCTACGTGGGCCTAGATTTGAGGCAAGATCATCAGTGATTCATGGTTTAGAGACAAGAGGCCCCCATCTCCAGGTTGTTCGGGGTTCCTTGGCCGATGTGTTGTAGATGTTTTCAATTAGGTGAAAAACAAAACCTCCACAGAGTATGGCTTTAACCCAAATAAAATCTCCCCTTGAATATAATCTCCCTCTCTCTCCCCTTCCCTCTCTTACTCTCTCTCGCAATCTCTGTGTGTGTGTGTGTGTGTGTGTGTGTGTGTGTGTGTGTAAAATGGTTGAGACAGCTGCATTACAGGTGGTATCCTAGGCAGTAAATAATATGGCTTTTATAGATGGCTTGAGACATACAGTCTCAGAACAATTAATTTTACCACTACACATTTGACCTAAGAGCACTTTTTATCACAGCAGGAACTCCTTATCAAATTCTCAGGCGCAGGTGCCCCATAAACACTTTGGAGGCAAACGGACCTCATGGCTGAAGTGGGTCGTAACTTGAGAAGGGAGTAAGAGGTGGCCTGGGAAGATGGCGAAACATGAAACACTGACCTCAGCTCAAAAATGCAAACCAGACTCGTCAACCCTGCCCTTCTGTGAATCTGTACATCCCTCATCCACTCATTGTGCTAGCAAACCTGGGGAATTAGGAAGTCAGCCATCACGGGGAAAGTTTTGCTTTGTTGTCAGAAGGCAGGCATGCTCATGTAGTTACAAGTAACTATATTTGTATTTCAAAAGTATTGACAAAAATTACCAAGTGGAGGACAAGGAGGTCATCCTAGCAAATCAGGGCTACGGAGTGCTCACCAATGCAACTAGCCAACAAGAAGGTTTCACAGAAAAAAAAAACGCATATGATGAAATATATATATATATACATATATGTATTTAAATAGTCATCTGGCTCTGTTACTAGAAATGATTTTTCTTATTTATTCATAGATTAATGAATTTTATCTCCAGAAAACTGCTAGTCTAATATTTTCTACTTGATTAGCTAAACAAAGATTTACTCAACCCAGACATACAATCTGCAAATTAGAGATTCCACCAGAATTTATATTTCAGAGTTTTGTTGTTGTTATTTGTTTGTTTTTTCCATCAAATGGCTGCTGGGGCATGACATTTTTGTTAAAAAACAAAACCAAGGGGGGAAAACTATTACAAATATTTTTGAGACCCATCAAAATCCTAACACTTTTCCAAGTTCAACAAATAATTTTTGGTGGGCGAACAGCCCTAATGACATCTAAATGAATAAATCATTACTCTTAAGACAAAGGTGCAGAAACATTCATTTACTGACCATCCAGGAGGCTCTCCTGGGCCAGCGGTCCTTATCTACTGGGAGAGAAAAAACATGGGAAGGACAGGGAAAAGCATAAAATGAGAAGAACCTGACAAAAATTACTCTTTAAATCTGAGCCCACATGTAAGTTTCATGTGGAATCACAAATTTATAGACTTAAAATTTCCTTTTCTGCTTAAAAATGGTAAAGAGAGTATAATTACTTCTCTACATCTCTTACTTAAACCCTTTTTTATTACTCTTTTTTTTTTTTAATCCATCACATCATTATCAATAAGATTGTTTCTTCCTGAGCAGAGGATCCTGACTTCGGGTGACTGGGGGCCTGATCTCAGGGGAAGAATTAAGTGGTTGACATAGGATACACATGACATCGACACATAACTAATTAGAAATAATTAGGAAGACAAAATCTCTGACGCAGCTTTAACCTTAGTCTCTTTCTAGGAAAATTTTATTCTTTCTTTAAAGTCTAGAAGGCCTATTTCAAGTACTATTTCATTACTTTTTTCAAAAGTCTGAAATGTTTGGCCCCTCCTAAGTTTCCCAAAGATGGCTTCTCTTTCGAAGAGCAGAGCGTTACACACGTTATCTTTTAAGGAATAACCATCAGTAAGATAAAAAGGGCAGAATATTTTTTCTTTGAATTTAATTGTAATCTGCCTTTTCCCCCACAAATAAATAAGAAGGAATCATATGTTCAAAAGGACCATAAATATGAGAATCTTCTAATTTATTTGATCAGAAGCCAAAAATACTTGCATGTCTGCCGTGTGTGTGGAGGTAACTGAATACTGCAGATACACAGATTTACGATTCAATTCTACAGATGTTAGCTGGAGAAATAAACCACTCTCCATTGAACTATGAATTCATGAGAACACCCCATAAATTTTTTTAATTTTAAAAAAGTAATGGTGAGACTCCAACTCTGTGTCCATTACACTTGAAGAGCTGGGACGAAGAATAGGCTGAGGAGGTCTCCTGAGGCAGAAAGCACATCCCTTAAACATGGCTCCCCTCCACTCATCTGAGGAAGCCACAGAACCTTCTCTTCTCCTACCTGCCCTCTATATCTTTCTGTCCACTTGAAGAGCTTTCCCAGTTTCCCTGTGTTTCTTCTATCTCCCAGATAATCAGAGAAGCTTTCCCCAGGCGTTCTAGGGATGTGCTGGGACCACCTTCTATCTGCTCATGTGAGCCAAATCTGTGGACCTCTTCTCAATTCCATGTTCAATGACATCACACTGTAGCTAGAGATTAGTCATGGTGAGAGGAATTTACATCATGGAAATTGGCAAATGCTATAGATCAGGGTTGTTTTTCTCTCTGGAGATGTAACCAGTTGTTAAACATATACCAGCACACCAGTGCCCTGGACACATCTCTGCTCTTTCTCTCTCCCCTTCTCCCGGATCAAACCCCATCCGCAAATAACCACACACTTGAAATACTCCAATAAACTAATTTGCTCCGTTATTAGTGGGGAAAGAAATATTTAATGTACTACCACTGTCAAGCATATGTTGAACAGCATTCAATGGTAATGGCTTCACCTAAAGCAAAGAGTTTATATCATTGAGGTCTGAGTATTGATGAGAGATAGTGCTTTTGTTTAGGACAAACGTCTCAGCATTCTTCAAGTCATACCATAAAGGCAGCTAGTGACTCTGCATAAAGCAAGTGTTAACATTACGCATCTGGGTGGCTCGGTCAGTTAAGCATCTGCCTTGCACTCAGTTCATGATCTCGGGGTCCTGGGATCGAGCCCCGCATCGGGCTCCCTGCTTGGCAGGAAGCCTGCTTCTCCCTCTCCCTCTGTCCCTTCCCCCCTCTCACCTTCTCCCCCTCTTGTACTCTCTCTCTCTCAAATAAATAAAATCTTAAAAAAACAAAAAACAAAAACAAGTGTTGACAAAGGATGATGAAGGCAGAGTGGGGGAATAGAGAGTCCTCTGGACTGGATAGAGAGTCCTCTGTCAATTGGCAGGCAGAAACAGTCTTGTCGAGACAAAAGAGAGAAGCTAATTTTTAAATAAAGATCTTGTTATCATAGGGGGAAGAGTACAGAAATAAAGTTGTTTCTTGGGTGTTGTCCATCTTATAATCAATAATCTTTTTCTTTTGAAAACATAGTTATTCCAACATTGGATTGTTACCATATTTCATTTAATCTAAGTTACCATTGGTTACAAAACATACCATCGCATTATATACCACTAAGAAAGGAGATAAAATTGCTACCAATTAAATTATGACTCAAACTTTTATTTGGAATTTTTCTCTTTATATTTTTTAAAAAGTTCTTTCTGGTTTGTTTAAACAGATTTTATCATATATTACTCTTGTACAGAAATAGCTATGCAAAAGAAACAGGTGACATAATTTGCAAATTTCCTTCTCTTTCAGAACTGACTTTTTTGAATCACTTTTTGATTGAGAGTCGTCAAAGTCTGTGTTACACACAATATTGCTGCATTTTTTAAAGGAGTACAATACCGGTCTGAGCATCTGTCTCCAAGCTGCTCTCACCCTGGCCACAGGCGGTGATGGACACGTTCAGGCTGGCCAGGCACCTGGCTTGCTGACGGCATCGCATCCCAATTTCAGAGACTATAAGTTTGGCAGAGATGGGTAGAGGCTGTGGAGTACATCTTAGAGTCACTGAAATATGATCAGTAGGCTCTCAGGTGTAGACTCCATACCTGGGGTCTAAGCCCAGGGGAGATGGCCCTTCTCTGGGGTCTTTTGCCTGTCTTTTGTTCCAACTAAAGTTGACTGCACGCTAGAATCACCTGGCAGTTTTTAAAATTATCCTACCCCAATTAAATCAGAAGTTCTGAATTAAAAAAAGATAAGCAACCAACCAAACAAACAGAAAACCTCTCCAGGCAATTATAATGTTCAGTTATTTTTGAGAAGTGCTGAGCCGCATCTTCCAAAATCCCATACACTACATTTTCTCCTTATAAACTTTATTACATACAGTATACAAAAAAAGTAATGTTCTCTGCATTATCTGGGTTTCCTCAGGTTAACTTGTCAAGAAGTTGTCAGGGCAGAAATAAGTTATAGCTGCTTTTTTTTTTTTTTTTTGACATTTTCCCCCGTTAGGCTGAAAATCTTATCTCATAATTCATCTAATTTGGTTTCATATTGATGATTTTCCTTCACTATTGCAGATCTGCTTAGTGCAAGTTTCTAAAACTAATAATTCTTCATCCTTTAAGTGGTATATTCTTAAAATTTATTTTAAATATTTGAAAAACACTTAAATATCATTTTGATAGAAATTCTGCACACACACACACATATAAAATGGATCTGGAAGCATGAACCAAAAAAATGGAAACATTGTTATCTTTGAGGAGGAACACTGGGTGGTGTAGGATCAAGAAATGAAGGGGATTTTTCATACCCGTTCATATCTTTTGAATGTTTAATCCTATAAATGCATTGCTTTTAAAAGAAAGAACCACCATTTAAGAAATAAATAAGATCCCCTTGTAGATAATTTTGCACTTCTGGGTTTTGTGGCCACCTGTGGCTCAAACATTCTGCTCTCACCCACATAGAAGGAAGCTCATCAACAGCTTCATGATGACCAAATAAGGCATAATAAAATAATTTGGGGAGTAATTTATTTCTTAGTTCATGAAATCATTGTGTGTATGACATGGACACATTAAGCTTTTCCTGAGTCTACTCACCAATACCAAAGTCAGAATCTCGTTAAAACACAAAGGCATCAACTAGAGGATGGATATGTTAGTGGGAGCAAAAGGGGATTACCAACAGAACTCTATAGATGAATATGCTCTTCTTCCCATAACCCCCTTTTTCTTTCCTTCTGCATAGTAAGCTCTCTGCATTCTTTGCTCCCACATGAATGGCCTGGCCAGACTGAGACCAAGGACACCTTATGATCAGGGGTTCCCTAAACTGAGAAAGCAAGAAGCATGGATCCCAGAGGAAAGCAGGTGGTGCAAATCTCTCATATGCCCCTCATATGTCACATCTTGAGGGCAAAGACCAAGACTACTTCCCTAACTGGAACCTACCATGGATAAAACTTGCTTATTCAGGGGTTCCGGGGTGGCTCAGTTGTTAAGCATCTGCCTTCAGCTCAGGTCATAATCCCAGGGTCCTGGGATCAAGCCCCACATTGGGCTCCCAGCTCAGCGGGGAGTCTGCTTCTCCCTCTCCCTCTGTCCCCACTCGTGCTCTCTGCCTCTCTGGTCAAATAAATAAATAAAATCTTTAAAAAAAAAATCTTACTTATTCAGTGTTCCCAGAATGTATCATTTCCACTTTTCCAACTTTGCTTACTTTGATCATTTCTCCCAGCTGGAATAACTTTTCCCATCTTCCTCCTTTCCCAAAGTCCATCATCCTTCAAAACCCACATCAAGTCCTCTCTTGCTCAAGGAGCCTGTACAAATCAGCCCTGCCCCACCCAAGGAACTGGGGAGGCCTCCAGGACTGCAAGCTCAGGACTAAGGGTCCGCGGCAATCATCGATCACTGGCTGTGGTGTAGAGGTGTTCCCCAACCATCCTGGCTCTTTGGGCCAGAGTGTGTACTGACTGGGACACTGAAGGAGCGGGGAGGCAGGAAAACAGAGCTGAAGTAGGGCCATTTTCAAGCCATTGCCTGCTCCACCATTCCTCCCTCCTCTAAATTCATAGAATGTATTGTCTATTTAGTCCTTTGTCACTTAACCTAGATTTGCATATTCAGAGCTCCTAGCACACAGAAGACAATAATATTAATTGGATGATTGAGCTGTCTCTTTTTCTTAAGAAAACCCCTTTTAAGTGTTTTTTATTTTTTTTCTTTTACTGGCAGTTTATTTGTGTCCTTTTGGATTGTTGAGTTTACCTAAGAAGAAGTGATTTCCCTATTTCTGAACAGGTTATGTTACTACTTTAAAGGCAAGGAGGGACTATTTCTGAAAGAGCAGAGAGGTGTCTGGGTGAGGGGCCGAGGCCTGTGTGACCCTAGCCTGGCTGTGTGGTTTTTGCCCTCCTGCCATTAAAGCCTGGAGCTGGCAGTTGCTCTCCAGAAGGACACGCGTAGAGCGAAGGTGGGAGCCGGCACATCCTGAGCAGCACAAAGCGCCTGGAAACCGACTGTGGCCATCAAGGCCTCGGCTTACTCTGCCTTTTGGTTTGCAGTTCCATTTGTCTATGTAAAACGCAAACATTAAACCCTGATGATGACTCATGGGCTGTTAGTGAGCTTATTTAATGGCTTCTCATTACTCTAGACTAATTCTAAACACGTCTAGAAACTTGTATTAAATTTTCACCACTTCACAAAGCTGGCTGAATATGTCCACTAAAAAACCAGGATTCAGTTAAATTCAACAAGTAACCATTGTATATCCCAATACATCTCTATTAGGTACACGATAAATAAATATTTCCATTTCTGAGCTTTTATTATGGACCACAGTCTGGGCTGAGCATTTGACCTATATTATCTCATTTAATTGTTATGATGCTTCTATAGTAACTTTTTATCCTCATTTTCCATTGAAGAAACTGAGGCAGGGGGATTAAGGGATTTTTTTCAGGGCCATATAGCTATTAAAGGGCAGGGTTCCGATGACACCAGTCCGACTCTAAGCTTGGGCTCTTACCTCCTTTGTCATACTCTCCTCTCCTGCTTGTGTCTAGTGCACTGGTTGAGGAATCCAGAATTTGAACTCAGACTCCTTAGGTCTGGCTTTAGATTCAGGCAGTTCCCTGTGACCTCCGACCCAGGAACTAGTCAAGAGTCAGCTAATTCAATTTTCCTTGACCTCACCTTTTCTAATTGATGCTACCAACATTTAACCTCCATGACTATTTAATAAAATTGTCCTGAAAGACATTAGATTCCAGCAGGGGACTCCCTAGACCATAAACATCAAGCCCCTATTTGTATAGGAGCACCCACTACAATGGGAGGAGGGCGGGGGTCACAGAAGCAGCTCCCTTTCTGTGACCTCCCCTCACCGGAGCCCAGTGCCTCAGTTCAACTGAGGTAAGATTAGAATGTCTGTGAAAGAATTTCACTACAAAACAACCGTGGGAGAATGACCAGAGCTAAGAAAGGAAAACCCCAGGGGCACCTGGGTGGTTCAGTCGCTTAAGCGTTTGACTCCTGATTTCGGCTCAGGTCATGATCTCAAGGTCATGAGATGGAACCCTGTGTCGTGTTGGGGCTCCGCACTCAGCGGGGAGTCTGCTTGAAGATTCTGTCACCCCTCTCCTTCTGTCCCCACCCCTGCTCACTCTCTCTCTCAAATAAATAAACAGATCTTAAAAAAAGAAAAAAAAGAAAAGGAAGGAAGGAGGAAAGAGAGGAAGGAAGGAAGGAGGGAAGGAAGGAAAGCCAGCCCCAAAGCAGAGAAATGGTAAGTTCACAGACCCTAAGTGGTTTTTAGCTCACAGTCCTTTCAAGCACAGATTCTAGTTTCTTCTTATCAGCTCCCCATCAGGGCCAGGTGGTTTGCATTCACACAGCGCTAGGCGAGGGCAGGTTCTCAGACCATTCGTGAAGCTGCTTTCTCTGGCTTGGTTCTGGGCATCAGAATTGAAGGTATAGGGTACGATGGGAGAGGCGGAGAGGCATATTTGTCCAAAAAAATGCTTTGAGGAAATGTGTGGACATGAGAAAAAGATATAAGAGAAGTACAAGTAAGACATGTAAGCCAAGGGCATCAAGGGCAGGCCGTTTCTCCTTACACTGTCCCTCTTTCCCCACCTCAGACTTGCTCTTCCTCAGGTGAGACCTCAAGCCTTAGAGCCATATCCCCCTTTTTATCTCCTGGGTGAGAAAGGCACTTTTTGATCTAGTCTACACAGTCCTCCTGAATTGCCTATGAAACCACCATCTTCATTCCTCAGAAGGAGCTCTGACTCTGGCCCCCAATTTTGCTCATGAATCTTTTTTTGTTGAGTCCTGCTCATTTGCCTAAAATCAAATATCTGCCCTAGCCGATTCTACTCTCTGGACAAGCTCAGTTGCTTCATCTGCTCTAAGTGAGCCTTCACTTCCAATCCAGCTAAGACCTGTGCGGGCTTCAGAAAAATCAACCCGGACACAGCATTTTCAGTGAAGGCAAGCAGACCAGGTAGATGGCACCCCAAGTGTTCCAGAACGAGGCTGGGGTCAGTGGGTACGGTCTAGCCCCAGACCAGTGAGAGACAGTGAGCAATAGCATAGAAGACTAATTCCCCTTGGCCCCTCTCCCTTCTAGGATCGAATGAGGATGAAGTGAGACAACGTGCGTAACACACTTAGAATAGTGCCTGTTACATAAGAAGTGTGCAATAAATGTTAGCTGTTGTTTTCATTAGTTGGATACGCTGGAGTTTGCCTTTGTTGCTGAATAGGGCTCTCTATTACTGGTATTCATTCTTCAGTCAGGGAATCGGGTCTTCATTTGGAGAAGGAGCACAGAGCAATTGGCTGCAAAATGTTACCTTCCACTTACTGCATCCATTCGACAGACCACATACATTAATTCATATTCAGGGACAGACGAGGGATAATTCGCTACACTGCGGCAGAATTTGTAAAACCAAATTTGTTAAAAGTGAGTATAGGATAGTCATCTTGGAACTAACTTCCCATATTCCTGGCTTAAAAATGTACCCTACTGATAAAAGTTACCTCTGGATAGTTATTCAGCCCCAGTCCTTGTTTATAGCATGTTATTTAACCACAACGCCACCCTCCCTGAGTTTTCTCTCTGCCCGTTTTCATGAGTTCGGGTCATTGTCTCGGGCAGGTGACCGGACTATCCCCGCATCCTACAGAGGGAAAGGGAGCATGACACTGTTGCCATGTGATGCTTGACTTCCAACAGCCTCGTGTTATCATTAAGAAAAAGAAAAACTGTGGCGTTTGCCCTGGGAATAAGGCAGATTTTTCAGCATGTCTGACTTGTCTTAGCTCTCAGGTCTGTTCTAGTCAATATTTACCTGTCAGCCCAAAACATGTTGATGTTGAGCCCAGAGGAATTAAATTGATCCATTTTTTTAAATTTAATTTTATTATGTTATGTTAGTCACCATACATTACATCATTAGTGTTTGGTGTAGTGTTCCATAATTCATTGTTTGCGTGTAACACCCAGTGCTCCATGCAGAACATGCCCTCTTTAATACCCATCACCGGGCTAACCCATCCCCCCACCCCCTTCCTCTCTGGAACCCTCAGTTTGTTTCTCAGAGTCCATAGTCTGTCATGGTTCGTCTCCCCCTCCGATTCTCCCCCCTTCATTTTTCCCTTCCTACTATCTTCTTTTTAAAAAAAAAACATATAATGTATTATTTGTTTCAGAGGTACAGATCCATTTTTTATCTATCTTGTTCGACTTTTCATTAGCTACCGCCTTTTGTGAGCTGAATATTTTTAAGCAGCAGAAACAGTAGAAACCCTTTATACCACAGGAAAAGGAACTGGATTCACACTTAACTTAGGAGCTCAACAATTGTGATCCATTAGGCTATTATCATCCATAGTTGTAGTGATTCCGGAAACATTAGACCTACAGGGTATCAAATCCATGTAATCAATAGCTGTTATGAGAAGATTCTTTTGTAGTTGAAAAAAAGAACAGTGCTTAAAAACAAACACATTTAGGCAACCATGAGTACTATGTAACCAAACAATTTTATTGATTTTGGCTTCTAAGATTTCTTCTTCTTCCTCTCCTCCTCCTCCTCCTTCTTTTTAATTGAGATGCCATATATTTGACTGCAGTACATTCCCCCAATAATGCATTATATCTCTTAGGCATGAGTATGCTAAAAGTAGGCTCCATGTCCAGCATGGAGCCCAACATGGGGCTTGAACTCACGACCCTGAGATCAAGACTTGAGCCGAAATCCAAAGTCGGATGCTTAACCTACTGAGCCACCCAGGCACCCCTACAATGGTTTTTTTAATATAATTTAATTTAATTTTAAGTTCCAGTTTAGTTAACATACCATGTAATATTAGTTTCAGGCGTACAATATAGTGATTCAACATTTCCATATATCATCCTGTGCTCATCATGCCAAGTGCACTCCTTAATCCCCATCACCTAGATAACCCATCCCCCACCCACCTCCCCTCTGGTAACGTCAGTTTGTTCTCTACAGTTAAGAGTCTGTTTCTTGGTTTGTCTCTTCTTTCTCTCACTCTCTTTTTTCCCTTTGCTCGTTTTGTTTGTTTGTTTTTTAAATTCCACATATGTGTGAAATCTTATAGTATTTGTCTTTCTCTGACTGACTTATTTCACTTAACAATATACTCTGTAGTTCTATCCATGTCATTGCAAAAGGCAAGATTTCACTGAATGCAATAATTAATGAAATCTAGACAGTGACTTCAGTTGTTCTGAGGCTTTATATTTACTTGGGCTCTCTTCCTTAGGGGTGTGAATGATTTTTTTTTTCCAATTTACAATTGTTTTCTACCTGCTTGCCCTCTGTTTCTCACTACCTTCATATAGAGGCTATTAGAGAACAGAACAGCCCAAAACTCATAGTCTCTTTGCAGGACCTTTTCCTCTCAATGTTCCAGAGGGGCTGGAGAGAGATTGCTCCCCAATGTGAACAAAAGTTGCATACGTGCAGAACAGATTCTCCTGCAGAACTCAGCAGAGATATTCAGGGAAATTGGTATGGTGAGATAGTCATTTCTAACAATACACACGTAAGAAGAAAACAAGACTTTGGGGAGGGAAGAGACTACGGATCACATCAGTGGTAGTAGCCCTTCCTAATTGTAAAAACAGCCTGCTTTAAAAAAACAAAAGCAAAAACAAATAAAGTATATTCCACCTTCATCTTTCTAAGATAATCACCACAAAAGTTCCTCAGTGGGATTCTCTAAAAGGTTTTTCCTTGGCGTGTTTTAAATGATTATCTTATAAGAATTAATGTTGCACATGACTTGAGGAACACATACCATTTAATTAAGGTAAAGCCCACCCTACTGCGGTTCAAGATGAGAGACCACCCCGATCTGGAGCAAAGGAGCCAAACAACTTCCAAAGTGGTAGCAACAGGTCAGTCCATTGGTCAACAGGGGTATGCTGAGTGCTTTTCTGTGCCGGACACTTATCATTCTCCATGGTTCGGAGACAGCAGGAAATCAGAGAGACAATGCTACTAACCTCAAGTTCCCTGGCTGCATTAGCGACAGAACATCTAATTCCTCAGTTTTGGGCTGATGCCCTGCATTTATTTTTTCATCCAAAACAGTGATGGATACTTTTACATAAGGAAACTGGTCTACCTACAAACGATTTCGGTTTTGTTTTAGTTTTGTCCAAAACAAAAGGAGAGTATGCTCCAAAGGTAAATTCAACCTGCCATTTCTAATAAAGCAGAGAATACTTTTTAAAAATGTGAAATGATGGGGCGCCTGGGTGGCTCAGTCAGGTAAGCGTCTGCCTTGGGCTCAGGTCATGATCCCAGGGTCCTGAGATGGGCTTCCTGCTCAGCGGGGAGCCTGCTTCTCCCTCTCCCTCTGCTGCTCCCCCTGCTTGTGCTCTCTTTCTCTCTCTCTGTCAAATGAATAAATAAAATATTTTTTAAAAATGTTAAATGACATTTTGCTTGGTTTCTCCTTAGAATTTAGAAAAACAATTAAGTCCAAGTATCTTCCAGGATATGCCATTATATTACCTCTGAAGAAAGAAGAGCTAGGATATAAGAAGTTACAGTTAGATGGCCAAAGGGGCCCCTGTTAGAAATAATTTTTGAAACCATGGGTTTAGTGTCAAAACTACTAAACAAACACTAGTTGACACTTGCCACTCATCTTTGAAGAAACCTCCTCTAGGGCTGGCTGAGAGAGTCAAGAAAGCATGAGCATCGCAGACCACAATCCGGGCCCCAGCATCCCTGGAACTGACTTAGAGACCTCACGTTGTCAAGCTTCGTGAAGGCAGCCCAAGCTGCCTTTCCCAGTCCTTGCTCCAGGGAATAAAATCATGGAGAGAGACAGAGAAGAGGCCTGTGTCTATCCATCAAATTGGGCCACACTTGAAGGGACAAGATCATAGTCTTAAATAAAATCTCCAGAACCCTGTGTACTATATTATTGGGCCACATTTATAACTTCTACCCTATTCGGCTGAATAAAGGAAGCAATTTCAACATAAATATTAACTAAACTGTCGTTGCCATTCAAAGCATCACCTTTTCCCAGGCGCATATTAGGTTCTCCTTCCTTTTAGAGAACCGTTGTCCCCCAACCCATGCCCTCAGCAAGGTCCTAAATGGCTGTCAGGAGGAACATGGGGCAGAGTTTGTTACTGCGAAGCCTGCTTGCTATACGATGGCATGAGACCATATGGCACACTCCGTTGGCCACGACTGGGGAGAAAGTTGTTTCCACTTTGGCTGCTGAGTAGATTAAGCCTGGAAGAATGTGATGCAAGCTGGGGGCCCCCTGCCCTCCGCACAAGCCGGATCCCAAGTCTGTGCTGTGGAGACATTTGGCGAGGCTTATAGCTGGGACACATGTTTCTTAATCCCCAGTGTTCTGGTTACCCAGAACCCGGTGGGTCTGATCCCAAGAAAGCCGTATCTAAAACTCAGCTGAACCTGCTTTGGGTCTGGCAGTTAACGATGGACACTGGGTTGCACGCCTATCTAGCATGTAATGCCGCTTAGTGGAGAGTTACAAGTGGAATGTGTCTGTAACAGTTATAAATTGGTTTGTTTTTATTGGGCCAGATTCTTATTCTCTGAACACAGTAATAACTCTCCCATAGAGCTTCAGAGGATAAAAATCTGGAATCTGGCCTGGGGTTTAATCTTTGCCGAGCCTAAATGTTTGCTTCCTTCCAGAATGCTGCAGTGGGACGTCCTTCATTCCCACATTTGGGAATGGGGTTAACTTGTCCTTAGGTAGCATAAGCAGGACAAGCCCAGATCAGCACCAATTCCTAGAGGAGGTGGCTATGTCTCTGAGCCATAAGAGGGCTAAATTGTGAACCCTGGGTAGAGAGGATGGGGTACAGTCAGTGAATTGCCCCCGTGCCTGATCCTCACAGCTGTTGGAATGCGTACAGCTCCCTGAGTATCTATGACCAGCATCTGCTGTCATCCGTGGCATGGATTTACCCGTTAATGTCAGGGTACCCTCCTATACATCGGTGCAGCTTTTAATTCAGAATTATAAGAGGCTCAGGCTGTAACTATGGTAACATCACCAATAACAAAGACCCAAACATAACCCTAAGTAGTTTTTGCATTTATCATTCTCCCATAGACCTGTGTTTTTGCCATGATGAGGAATTTAAAGACTATTCTTTAAATTGTTACTGTGTATATATTATCACTCATTCTACACGGAAAGCCCCTCGGGGACAGAAGCCATATTCCAACCATCTTTGTGGCAAAAATAGGACAATGAAAAGGACATAGCCTTTGATATTAAATTGACTTGTGTTTGAATGCCAATCTTCCTAGGTTGGCCTTGTGTGATTTAATTAACTTCTACGAGCCTCCGTTTCCTTGTGTGTAAAATGGGGATAGCACCCTCCTCATAAAGTTCTTAGTTCCTTTCTTGACTTTCCATTGCCTTCACCCTCACCCAGTGTCTATTAGAATGTTTTACATGCATGCAGTAGATATTTTAAATATGTGAACTGAATTCCTTACAATAAGCAGCTAACATTTTTAAAAGGGGAAAATGTTTTATTTAACAATCCTATATATGAATGAGTGAAAGAGAGAACCAGAGAAGCTCAATAAACTGCCCAAGACCCTAGAAAGCATTGGTGGCAGGTCCCAGGATAAAAATCAAGACTCCTGGATCTCAGATGAGCTCTTCAAGGTCATCTAAGTCTTCCATAAACGCATGATTTCACAGTGAGCAACAGTCCATGAGGAGACAAGACAGAGCAAGGAGGTGGCAGGGCCGGAAATCTTACCAGCGCTAATGCCATTCTTTTTTTTTTTTTTTTTTTAAAGATTTTATTTATTTATCTGACAGAGAGAGACACAGCGAGAGAGAGAACACAAGCAGGGGGAGTGGGAGAGGGAGAAGCAGGCTTTCCACTGAGCAGGGAGCCCGATGCGGGGCTCGATCCCAGGACCCTGGGATCATGACCTGAGCCGAAGGCAGACGCTTAACGACTGAGCCACCCAGGCGCCCGCTAATGCCATTCTTGACGGCCCCAAAGCGCAGCCCCGTGGCCTTAGTCAAAGCCTTTATAAGAACAGAGACAGACTCCACAAAACCTGAAAGGTACATTTTATTAACTAGCAGGATAATGTCCATTCTGTGGCCTCCAAGGACAGGGAAGGGAGTTAAGACAGAGAAGAAGAAACCACAGTATGGATACGTTCCCACCCCCACCAACTCCTCTCTGCCTTTGTCTTCCGTTTTCAGAACACACGGGAAAATAAAGAGAAAGAAAACAAGAACTGCTTTTAGACAAATACCACAATCGCTATTGCTGCAGACGTAGTAAAGGGACTACTGCCGAGGGATTCCCCAAGGGCTCCCTCCTGGTTCAGGTGGCAGGCTATGCACGAGGAGCTCAGGCCTGGGAGCCGTGGGCCCCGCTGCTCCCCAGCTGTGTTCTTGCACACAATGAGCCCACCCAAGAGCTCAAACTTGTGAAAAGATACATTGGGTCAAACCAAGTGATTCTCAAGCCCATTGAAATCTAAAATATTATCCATTACATCGTCAGTGCCTATTAGGACCGGCAGTGCTAGTCCTCTGGCCTTGTGCATTCACTTAGCTGTCCTCTGTCCTAACGTTGGAAGTCACTGGACTAGCTGATCTCTTTAAATGTATGATGAGTATCAGTGATGGGAAAGGAAGTGAAGAAATTGTTATGGATAAATAACCTTAGGGGTAAGAGCCACGATCTGCCAAAGACCAACCAGGCGTTCTGATTAACCGTCTCTGAAGTGGGGTGCTTGTGTCCAATGAGAAAATATGTTTCCATTCACCAAACCCACCAGAATGAAATACTACTTAGGACGAGTTCATTGAACAAAGAGGGGCATGCTGAAGGCCACACACTGTGTGAAGTTGACAATGCAGGGATGGTGGCCGCCTGTGGGGCCTTGTGGGTTTCTTCCCAAGGAATATGTGCCACCCTCCCCCCTGTAGGACTTGACCTTTTCATTTCAACATCACTGAACTGGGTGGGAATGTTGATCCTGGAGAACTTGATCAATGCACTCTTGCCATCAAGGAGGGGAACCCTTAGTACCACTACGTCTCCATCTGCCTCGGATCATCTTCTCCTTCATCTCCTGCTCCCAGACTTGCAAAGGAGAAAGGGCAACGTGTCGGGACTCCAGCACACCTTATACTACATAAAATATCCCTAAATGCATCCACACAGCGGAATATCCAATCATATTTGGAAAGCTGAACTCAGAGAGTGGAATGTTGGAAATCAAAGTGTCGCACGCACAGTGTCCCAGAACAAGCCAGCCGTGTCCTGGTGGCACACAGCGTCCTCGAGGGGGCGGGGCACAGGTGCCATCCACACCCACACAGCTCTTTCCTCAGTACCTCCAACTTGACCAGTTTGTTCTTTTTTGTTTATTTGTTTGTCTTTGTGAGGCAAGACAGTTGAGATAAAACTGCCATCTAAAATACTTATGTATGTCAGGTTGTTCCTTTTCTTTTTAAAGGGGAACTAGAAGAAAGAGACTAATCGACTGAAGGGGAGCCATGGGCCATCTTCGTCCCTCTTAGTACCTTAGCTCCATGTCTCCATTTGTTTCTGTCTGTCTCTGGTTCTTTATCAGGATAGAGGGGGAAGGAGGGAAGAGATGAGCTGAGAAAGAGGGTGTAGAAACCAGGGAGAATAGAAAGGTATGTATTGTGGGGAGGGAGAGCCCCTAGCTGGGCAAGTATGGAAGGTGGAGGGAGGGAGAGGAGGAAGGGAAGAGGGTGGAGGGGCCAGGAGTTGAACACTCAGATGCCGAAGGCCCCCAGCAGGTGACCCAGGAGAGTGATGCTCAGGCCAGGGAGGAGAGCTCAGAGGGAGTGGTGAGGACCTTTGTGAATGGAGAATGCATGTCCCCGCTACTCTCCTCCAGCTTGCATTTATCAAGAGAGAATGTGGGCTTGGTAATGCTAGATCTTCTGATTTTTCCAAAGCGGTTTGAAATCCAAACTTTCTTTTCTTTTTTTTAAGATTTTATTTATTTGACAGAGAGAGAGAGAGCACAAGCAGGGGGAGCAGCAGGCAGGCAGAGGGAGAGGCAAAAGCAGAAGGAGGCTCCCCGCTGACCAGGGAGAGCCCGATGTGGGGCTCCATCCCAGGACCCCAGGACCATGACCTGAGCCGAAGGCAGACGCTTAACCGACTGAGCCACCCAGGCGCCCAGAAATCCAAACTTCCATATGAACCATTCCAGTTTCTATATATTGGTAAGACATTGTTCATCATAAAAAATAATTGTAGGGCAGATTTGATGCAAGAGCTACTGTGTGTGACCAGAGTGTAAGCAAAGAACAGGTGAGGAAAGGGCCAGACACCTATCAGATAAGAATGGGTTGATTTTCACAGAACAGGAGGGTGGCTAAAAACAAGAATAAGGAGAGAGAGTTGGCCGAGCCAGGCAGGACGCTGGATAATCAGTGCCCTGGGGTAGCAGCTGGGATGTGCATCTTGGCGCCTGGAATGCCTGTTTGAGTGCCAGGTGTCTCTGAGCAAGTTATTGGACTTCGGGGAGCTTCCGCTGCCCTGGTCACGAACAGGAGAACGACACTGACCTTGCGTGGGTGTGGAGAGGATTAGGTGAGCTGCTCTGTCTGGACATGCCTGGCATGTAGTTGATGGTCCATGGATGTTGTGAACTTTTTTTATTTTTTCCTGTCAGCAGAGGGAATAGTTGGGTCCCAAGAGGATAACTCATTGGTTTAAGGGACCACATTCTTATACTCTGGAACGCCATTTAGAAGGGCCACTGAGGAATTATGAATCCTTTGGAGAACTCTTGAAAACACATGGACTTTCTCCTCAGAAAAGTGTATATAACAACACACAAAATATACACACACATACAGTTTACATTCCATTTCAGAAGGTCATAGGTCGTCTGAAACTTATCCATGAACTTCAGGGCAGGGTCCCTCGTTTATGATAATTTTGTTACAAAGCACTGGAAAAGAGAAGTGCCATGGGAATTGGTCCCTCATGTTCATGGTGATAGACTCAGACCCAGAGCCAGATCATGGGACGAAAATCTGGGATCCATGTGAACACATATGTACACGTTTTACGTACCTTGCTCATTTAGGTTGACTTTTCATTACCCCAGCATCATAAAAAAGGAATTGTCCATACCACCTGCATGAATGACCATCTGACTGAAATGTTTCCAAGGAGCTGGAAGACCCTTTGAGTGCAGAGATAGCATTGAGGGGGAGGCAAACCACATTTGTCACTAAGAAAGAGGATCATGTAAGGAACACTCCTCCATATGACTTGTGAGTAACAGGCTGAAGGTGAGCAGCACCCAGGAGCGGGCCCGCTGAGATATTTGGAAACATCTTTTGCAAACAAGAAGGAATCCAAGGCAATAATGGAGACCAGGTCTCCCTTCCCTGAAGGTGATACCCTTACGTGTGCTAACAAAACACTACGAGGTAACAGGTAGCAACACACTCCCATGATATCCACCCACCTTACCTACTGCTCTAGACTTTGCAAGGTCATTTGCAGAGGCTCTTTGAAAATTCCATCTAAACACATTCCTCGCCTCTCAGTAAGGACCACACTTGACACAGAAATGGCTCTAGTATGTAATTGGTCTTTCTTCTACATTTACCAAAACTCAAGGCGGGGGCCTTCTGTTTCCTAAGAGATATATTTATAAATACGACTGATCCCTCTCAAGCTGAAAAGGAGTTCCTACCTGTTGTGAATTGAAGATAAGTAAAGAGAGAACCATGCAGGGAGAAAGGGCCTGGGCCGATGGAAAGGGAGCGGGTCTAAGGCGATCCCTGGTAGAGGCAAAGCGTTGTCGCCCAGAAAGCTCCAGGACTCCCTCTGCCGGCCATGTGTGAGGTGGGGAGCATTTCCCCAGAAAATCCAGAGCCCTCGTGATCCGTGATCCGCCAGGCAGGGCGAGTTTGGGGATCTGTGTTTCTCCTTAACTCCAGGACCATTAAAGAGGGCGGGCAGCACCTGCAGGAAATGAGCAAAATCTTCCGGGAAATCTAAGTCGTATAGGAACTTCCTAGCTTTCCAATGTATGGGGTTACCATTTTTCAAGTTGTTTACTCTGGAAAATGAAAATCAGTAGCCCTATTTCTTTTTAATCGTTAAAAACATGATTTCATAAGAAGCATTTCCCCAGTTTTATTATCTATTTCTCCCCTTGCCATTGTAAAGAAACAGGAAGAAATGTAATAGACAAGCAGGGGTTCCGTATCCTTAAGGAGATACGATTTAAACAATGTCCTTGGACTCTTTTCTGGGAATCCTGTGTTTTGTGGGTCCTGTGGGCTCCCCTGCATCAGGATCTGCCTTTTGTATAGGACGAATACCGGAGTAAGTGCTAACCCATACAGTGGAACCCGCGGGAGGCACCAGAGGCTTGAAGCAGAAACTCAGCGAAATGAATCTTCAGCTCTGCTGGAGTTCTACCGAGTTGCCCTTGAAAAGCTAGAAATTTATGTTCAGTTATAAAAATAAAGATTTATTTCTGCCATCCTACATTTCATGGACTGATACAACCCCAAAACAGCACAGCGGTTACAGATACTTCTGTGTGAATTAATGTAAGCAGGGCATTTATTTTCTACCTGGGGGAGGGGGGATAGAAAAATACAAGAAGCCCCTGTGATAATGGAGGCAAATAATCAAGGGAAACAATATGTATTGTGTTCTGTAAGTGTTATGGTGTCCACTTTACAGAGAAGGAAACTGAGGCTAAGGAATTCATTTACTTATGGCCATACAAAAGTGACAAATCTATAATTCAAAAATAGTCTACATCCTTTCCCTACAAAAGGGAGGATAGAAATGTCAAAGGTCTATCCTGCTGGCTTCACACTTTTGCTTAAGGCTAAGTTCCCGCTTGAACGGGTCCAGATTTCTCCTCGCAAGGTTCAACCATTTCTTGGAGCCCTCCGTGCTTCTTTTCATATCTGCCACAGGGTGGCAGCATTTCCCCAACGATACCGCGGCCAAGCACCTAAAACGGGAGGAATCCGACGATGGAGCCAGAAGTGCAAATCAAGAGACAACCAATACAGGACATACAAAAAGAGGAAAAGTTCCCAAACTGTGATGGCACCCTAACGAAGTAAAAGCTTTAAACCCAATCGTAACTTTCAAACTGAAGAACTTCCAGCCCCCCTGCTACCTAGGAAAATGAGGTCCTGTGACAATTATTTTAGAGCTATCCTTGTTTCCACCACCTGATGGCAATCAAGACCCCGAGAATATCTAAAACCCATTCTTTTTCTTGGAAGTTGGGAATCCTGTTTGGAAAGTGCAGCAGCCTAGGCCTTTATCTGTAATCCCCAGGTGTAGTGTGGTGTGGTGTGGTGTGGTGTGGTGTGGTGTGGTGTGGTGTGGTGTTCAAGATGCTATGAGTGGGATGCCCTGACCATTCATTAGGCCCATGGCCTCTCTCAGAGCTCCTACTAGTACGGGATTCACGGACTCACATTTTCTCTGTGGTGGGTCTAATAAGTTTCATAATTTTCCACCTCTAAGCTTCAGCCTGCCACAATTTGGGTTGCTCCTTCAAATAGCTTCTGAAACAACCAACTTCTTCCTGTTCAGCTCTGTCCCATCTACACATGCAACTCCCATGATCCTCCACCACCTGTCACAGCGCACACAGCCCTAGACATGGACACTCTGTGGAATGTAGGTCCTAACTCATGTATCTAATGGTAGAAGCAGCCCTCAGATTGCTCCTTGCAGCTGAGACCATGTCTTAGGCACTCTTTGTGAGGCCAGCTTTAAGCTGTCAGCAAAGAGCCTAGTGCCGTGTCTGCAGAACGGGTAATTGTGAAACTGTGATTTCCTTGGCTTCAGGGATGCTGATGATAAATTTCCTTGGAGTGCCTCTGCTCTGATGTGAGCATCCATGAAGATGAGGACAGTAGGGGGGAGTCCATGTCAGAAAGAAGAAGGGGAGAATTAGTGAGTGAGGGGAGAACACTGTGAGCAGTGTGCTGACTCCAGAGTCTATGACACAACTCTTGGTGAGCTTTCAGGAGCGGTGAGAGCCCGCACCGCACCTTCATCTCTCTAGGCTGGGGTACCTCCAGGATCACTGGTGGGCTCGAATGCAATGTCAACCTGGTGTAGTTTTTTTCTGAGACGAGTTAAGTTATACATCAAGATGCTATTGCTTTGGCCCTCTTCGCAATAATTTCTTGACTGAACGCTGTTGGAAAGAAACAATGGAGAGGATTCAGGAAGGCCATGCTGTGAGGTAAATGAAGGAAAGGCTAGAGGCGAGGCCCTCTGAGGTGGGAATCGGGAAAGCTGGGGAGATGGATTCTTTATAGCTCCTTGAGTACTTAAAGTTTAGTGAAGAAAGAAATGAATGAATGAAGAGTAGTTGTCCTCACAGAAAGGAAGTAGTCTTCAGGAAATCATTTTGATCTCTATTCTTCTTTATTTTTCTGTGACTGTAAATGAGGATGCCCTATCTCTTTTGTGTACCGTGTTGCTGCCCAGATTGTATCTTTGTGCTGAGTGAGGAAATGACTTCTTGGCATCCACATCATATGCACTTGGTGTTTGTAGACAGTTATCGTATCATTAGTCATTGCCTGCTTAGCTCTGCTTTCATGTTTCCACATAAATGAATCCCGCCCACTCCCTCAGTCTTGTCTGTCCTTATTCTCTGATCTTCTTCCAGCATTTCCATCTCTTTGGGGCCCCAGAGCACCTCACTGACAATTTATGGTCTCAGGTAAAATACTGGAGCTACCCAGAAGAAAAATAGGGTTGTGTGGACTCAGGGGAGAGTTAACCCTCTTGCGTACGGTTTCAAAGTGGGAACCGGGCACAAAGGAACTTCCTGATTGGCCGCCTTATTGGGATGAAATGCCCAAACTGGTTTTGAAGGGCTTACTATTTACTGGCTGTACCCATAAGGAAATTTTGAAAGCAGGCCTCTATAATACGTTATTAATACATTTAATGTCCTTTGTCCCCCAGTACTGAAACTTTAGACCAGGGACAATAACTTTTCATAAAAGGAGATGGAGCAAAACCCAAGGCAAGTGGGGAAGAGGGGAGGAGGTTTCAGGAAGAGGCCTGAAGCTTGGGCAGGAAGAGGCTGTCCCCAGAGAGCCCTGGCAGATGGTCACGCTGGGTACAAACACACAGACCAGTCAGAAAGGAGGGTGGGTGGTCGGTGGAGTGAGGTGGAAATTGGGTTGATTTTCCCATCGACCTCAATTTTCTTGATGAATCAGGAAGCAAGACGGGCAGCAGAGTGTGAGCAGGAGTGGGGGGGGAAGGAGTTTTGAAACCAAAGGCTGGAAGGACCCCAGGAAGAAGGAAGCGTTGAGAGCTGGGCTGAACAGGGAAACCCTGACCTGGGAATGGCTTTCATCTACAGCCCTACCATTTTCTCTTCCAGCATGCCAATGGTATCATTCTATTGGTTAGATCTTCCTGATCCTGCCTTTTCTCCTCACTGTGGCTCTCTAGATTTTTGTCACTTTTCACCTGCACCCAATTAGTCTCATTACCTCCCATCTCTCTCTGCCAACCTTCCTTCTTTCTCACCGCTGCTGGAGTGACATTTCTCACCACCCGATCTGATCATAGGACTCTGTGGCTTGAAAGTCTTCAATGGCTCCCTTGACTATTGATTAGAAACCGAGTTCCTTTCCTTGGCACATGAGGCTCTGGTAAATTGAAAAATAGCCACGGATTTTTCCTTTCCCTGTATGGATGCCCTTCTGCAAAGTCAAGAGATGGAGTCCATTTCTCCACCCCTTCAGTCTGGGTTTGGGCACAGGATTGGCTTTGAGCAATGGAACAGCTGCCAAGTTGCTACACGCAGAGATGTGAAAAGCACTGGTGCCCTCTCCTTACTCTTCTTGGGGACCTTTGGAAGTCCATGTGAACGAGCTCAAGCCAGTGCGTTGGTGGACCAGAGACCACCTGGAGAGAGTGTCCAGTCGTTCTAGACATTCCAGCCAGGGCCGTCACCAACCAGTCAAATCCGGCTGACCACAGACACGTAAACAAGCCTAGCCCAGACCAGCAGAACTGCCCGGCTCGGCTCACTCCAAATTACTGACCCATAGGTTCCTGAGTCAAACCACGAAATGTTGGGGTGGCTGAAGATCAGAACTAGGGTAAAGTAAGTGAGGTAGCTATAGTGCAAACTGTAAGGAGGCTCTCCCTTACCTTACAACACTGAGAGGGAGCGCCATCTTATACCCCACATGTCATGCTGGCCTCCCTCACCTGGCCCTAGTCCTGGCCCTTTGTAGGTGTTAATGGCTGACTGGCACAAGGTTCTTCTTGACCCGGCTCCTGAGGCTTTATTCTGGTGAGTCACAGCGTCGATACCATGGACCACTGCTTTCATCCCCTCAAAATGTGCCCTGTGATATTTCTCCCTGTCCTCCCAGTGACAGCCGCTGGGCACCAGGGGCTGGTACCTGCCCAAAGCTTACAGCAGATTAAGAAGTGTGCTGATTCAAAAAGTTCTGCTCAGAAAAGGTCAGTGATGTTTATCTAGGCCAAGAGATTCTCGACCTTGGATATTATCTCCTGCATGTGAGATCCCCAGAGCATCCTGAATCCTGAATCCCCTTCCCGAATCAGCGTCAGTGAAGTGTCAATATATTACAGGATTTTTTCCCCCTAGATTTCCTTGAGATTCCTGCCTCTCGTGAGCTAACTTGCTGGATTTTTTTCCTTAGTACTGCAAAGTACTTCAGCATTTTTCCTCCTTATGTTCTAGTCACCCTTTATGTTGAGTGATGCTGCATCTATTTCTCTAAGCACACCTAAGTTGTGGGGCCTTTGCTCAGCGAGTTCTTTTGCTTAGAAGGCCCTCCCTTCCAGATCTTTGATGGCAGACAGTGCTGGTATGGAATCAGATCCCCTGGTTATATGGGATCCTTTAACCATATCTTGCACCCTTCCTTCAACTTCAGCACATTCTGCTAATGGCCCACACCCAGCATCTATGCCCTCAGAGGATGGCCTTGGAGATGCCCTGCCTCTTCCCCATATGCTGGGAGTTTTATACCCCCACCCCCTGCTCCTCCATCAGGGTACCAGTGACAGACTACTGTAGAAGTACAAAAGGCTCACTATTTCCACTCTAGAAGGACAAACTCTGAGTGTCATTTATGTTCCAGAGCTCCTCATGGGCGTGGGGATCAGGCTAAATCTGGGACTTCACCTGAAATTGCCCTTTTGCTTGGCTTCTTCCGATCCTTTTATGATATCCCTAACCCCCTTACTGCTTTCTCCTGGGAGCATGCCCCTAGCACATATCCCCCTGCAGAACGCATCCTTGTGCTTCTACGTTATGCTTAATAATTGCTTCTGTTGTGTCCCTGACCACTTACGGGGAGGGAATCAACCACTTCTCTCTGTGCCCTACAGACCCCAGCAGCTTCAATGGTTGCAATTGAGCAAAGTCAACATTTACAAGTCGCAGACTGGTTCTCTTACTGGTCAGTGAGCCCTTTGAAGGCAGGGGTATGGTCACAATACTATTCACTGAACTATCTCTCGTAACCCTGAGAGACACAGGGCATAGTTGTTGATTAAAAAATTCTTCGCATTGACTTGAAATCTGCCTCCTGGCGATTTTCCCTTTTGAACCCTAATTCCTCCCTTTTACACAATAGAGGGAGACTTCTGACAGTGGTTCCTTTCCACCAAGTCTTCCCTTCTGGCTCAATAACTCTGGGTCTCACATGGCTTTGATTTCTAAAACTTCACCGTCCTTATCACTGCCTTCTTGGTGCTCCCGAGTTTATCAATGTCCCTCATCAAAGCCTTCTTGGTGCTCCTGAGTTTGTCAATGTCCCTCATCAAACCTGGCACTCAGAACTAAAAACAATAGGATGACAGGGGCACCTGGGTGGTTCAGTCATTTAAGTGGCCGACTCTTGGTTTCGGCTCAGGTCATGATCTCAGGGTTGTGAGATGGAAACCCACATGGGGCTCCGTGCTCAGTGTGGAGTCTGCTGGAGATATTCTCTCTCCCTCTCCCTCTGCCCCTCCTCCCCTCTAAAATAAAATAAATGTTTAAAAAAAATTAAAAATTAAAAGCCCTATTAGGATGACAAAACAACAAGATGACCTAAAACAGACGTGGATTAGCAGGCCCTTGACTATAGACCTCTAGTCTTCCTCCATCTGGATGCAGGATTTGTCTTAATAAGACTGAAGTGGCTACTACAAATACCTATTTTGGTCCAATGAAGATATATGTCAGTTAAAATCACTAGCGCCCTTTACATGAACTTTTGTTAAGACCCATCTTCCTCCACCTGAATTTACAAGAGTGAGTTTTAAACCTAACGTCAGTCAAGCTTCATCTGGTTTGGTTTAATTTGTCATCGCAACAAAATGAAAACTCCATCAGTATTGTGAATGTTTCCAGCGTCATGCTGGTCAATGACAAAAATGAGAACAAAACAAGGACAGAGTCGGAGCACCGTCACTGCCTGAGCAACTGTATGTGAGCAGGCATCGACCTCACGCTGTGCGCCGGGAGCCCCTGCCCAGCAAGCTCTGAATTCTGCTGGACTGTGCTGTGACAGGGTCTCCATTTGTGCACTGATATATGGATGACAGAAATACTTATTTTAAAAATTGCTAAAATCAAATTTTCTTATGTCTTTGGAATTTTCCTAATCGAAGAAGCAAAATGACATGGCAATGAAGAGCATGACTTTTCTAGTCTGACACAGATAAATCTAAGTTGTGTCACTTACCAGTTTTGTGATGTTGAGCAACTTGCGAACGTTTCTGTGCCACGGTTTCTCAACTCCTTAAGTAAGAATAAGAATGGTTTCCATGCCATAGGATATTTGTAAGTAACTTAGTTTATGTCTATCAGGAGTTTAACAGAGAACCCAGCATGTAGTGGTAAGCTTGATTATGTGTTATTCCCAACTTAAAGACACGTTGGGAGGGGGCTGCTGATTTAGGGAAAATAATTCTGATCACTAATTCCAACATGTGGGTGGCACACCACCAAACAATTCTCCAAAACCAGCTGGATGTCCTATGATTCAGTGAATTCTAGGTCAGATCACATAGGTTAAGGGCTAGGCCCTGCAAGACTGCCCACCGCTCCCACTTCAGATGCCAATCACAAGTCCAGGTTGTAACTTGAACTCCTGACCTATTGGCTATAGATCTGAAGTTTCCACTACCTCTTTGTTGGGTTCAGAGAAACATTTCAGTTAATAGATCACCGGTTTGTTATAAAAGAATATAATAATATATTATAAAAGAATATAAATATAAAAGAATATAACTCAGCCAGCTGGAAGAGAAATGTAGGGCAGGGTGTAGGGCCGGGGGTCAGAGAACCTCCATGCCCTCTCAGAGCACACCACTTTCTCTGCTTCCCCATGTGCTCACCGACCTGGATGGTCTCTGAACACTTCCTTTTCAGTTTTTATGGAGGCTTCGTTACTTAGGCATACTTGATCAGATCATTTGGTTATTGGCGATTGGTTCTGCTTCCAGCTTTTCTCCCCTCCCCCAGGTCAGAGGAGGTGAAACTGAAAGTTCCAACTCTCTAACCACAAGTTTGGTTCTCTAGGCAACCAGCCTCCTTCCTTAGGTGCTTTCCAAAAATGACCTCATTAACATAACAAAAGACACCTTTCTCACTCTCCTCACTTAGGAAATTCCAAGGGTTTAGGACCTCTGTGTCAGAAACCAGGAAGGGAAGAAAACCAAGTATATATTTCTTGTTATAATTCACAATATCACAAGAGGGCATCAACCAGAAGGCCTCACTGAGAAGGAGACATCTGAGCAGAGCTGGTGAAGAAGGAATGAGCCATAAAGCTGATGGGGAAGAGGGCTCCAGGCCAAGGGGATGGTTGGGACAAGGCTCAATGTGTGTATGGATTAGTAAGGAGTGTGTGCCTGGATCTGCATGAGCGAGGGGGAGGAGGGTAGGAGGTGAGGCCAGAAAGGCAACAGGGTTAAATCTTACAGGACCTCAGATTTCACTTTGAGTGAGATGTGAGACCACTGTGGTAGTATGGGCAATGGGATGAGTGACATAAATGGACTTGTGTCCTAAACCACCACCCTAGCTGAGATGTGGTACATAGGCCACAGGGTTTGGGAGGCTGTTGATGATGGTGTCTTGACCTGGTGGAAGGGATAGCAGTGGTAAGTAGTCAGTTTCTAGATATGTTTGAAGGTGCAGGCCACAGGACAATTGATGTGCATTCGAAGAAAGAGAGAGCAAGGATGAGACCCAGTGATCTGGTCTGAGCAACCCAGAGGACTGAACTGATGTTTACAGAGATGGAAAAACAGGAAGAAGGACATATCTGGGAAATACATCAATCAGGACAGACTAGGCAATGCTGTAGTAACAAACAGACCCCAGGTTTCCCTGGCTTAATCCACACGCATCTTTCTCCCACTCATAGTACATGTCTGTTGCCTGTTGGCAGGGAGCTCAGCTCAGAGCATTCGCTCGGGGACCCAGAAGGGCTGAGGCTTCCTCCTGACACCTTTCCTCCATAACCACAGCAGTTGGAAGGGAGCGCCATGAATTGAACTCTGGCTTTGAAATCTCCTGCTGGGAAGCGAAGTCACTTCTACTCACATTTTATCAAAGCAATCACAGAGCTCTGCCTCACTTCAGAGGGGATGATGGGAGTGCAATCCTACCACATGCCTGGAAATCAGAGTTGGAAAGACTCAGTGACTAGCACCGATGACTACCACTGGTGAGAAATTGCCAATTTTTTGCTTTTGTATTTGGACACAGCCATCCAAGTAGAGGTATAATGTACAGGTCTGCAGTCCGGGGGACAGTAAGATGTGGATCCAGGCTTGTAGGAAACTAGAGTTCATATAATTTTAGGGGAAAATTCTTTAAGATCAAGGACTTTGAGACTCAGTATAAAATTAGGGCCAGGGTCTTCAAAGCGGTTGTACCAGTGAGAGGGCTTGAAGCTTCAAGGTGAATCCACCTTTAAGAAAAATGCTGCCCGACACCTCACGGCCGAAAATCCTTCAGTGGCTCTACATAGACATTTAGGGAAAAGTGATATTTCTCAATACAGAGCCCAAATCTTTCGTCCAGGTGGCTCCTGCCTACCTCTCAGGCCACAACTTAAACCCTACCTCAACCATCACAAACACAAGTTGGTTCTTTGACTAGAGCATTTCATCCGCGCCCTTTAGCAGGGATGCTGGCAGTGTATCGAGAGCCTCGGTGCCAGTTAGGAACAGGCGCCTCAGCATCCCGTCCTCCAGATGGAGGCTGCCTCCACGGAGGCTCCACACAGCTTGGTGGGTGGGTGCTGGTTGGATTTCAGTCCGGAGCTGTTCTCCTCTGCCTGTGCGGAATACAAGGATACACGTGGCCCTGGACCTACACGGAGTAGGAGCTCCCCAGGCAGACATTTGTAAAATCTCAGGTTTGCATCCGCCCTGCAAAGGGCTCTGATCTCCCAAACTAATTAGACAAAAATAAAACGTTCAGGTGCAGGGTCCAGGAGAGATGAGCTCCCGACATCAGTTCCACTATAGAGGCTGATTTTCTCAGGAGAAGCGGAGCCCTCCTGAGCTGGTAGAGGATTTTAAAGCAACAGCGCAGGTGCTGGGTCTCACTCACACCTCGGTATCTCTGGCATTTTGCATAGTGTGAAGCGTGCCTAGGGACTCACCAAATCTTGGATGAGATCTTCCCTTTGTTTTCTTGACAGTTAGAGAATCTGTAACTTCCAAAGTGCTGGGATAGCTGAAAACAGCACGAATTGCTAAGGACGGGAACCTGGGCGGAGTCCCAGGCAGGCTGGCCTGCCTTAAGCGGGCATCTGCTTAGTGCAAGGGAAGAGTCCCAGATTGTGGCTCGGGTCCCGGGCCACTCACCAACCAGCTTGATGGCTAAATTAATCAATTGCTTGGTAAAACCTTTAAAGCTCTTATATTTTATGGCTTTAGTTCTCCTCGTCCTCATGTCTCCCCTCGCTGCCTAAATTCTTAAATTTCGCTCTACTGGATGCCCTAACATTCTCCCAGTTAGAATGCTAACATAGAATGATTCTTAGTCAATCACTTAATAGAATGAATTAGATTAACAAATTTAAACCTTCCAATTGCTAGCTTAGATCAGTAAACCCTAATGAAAGTGATGCCTTGCTTTGGAGAGAGGGGTGAGTGGAAGCTCCAGGACACAGAGCAAGTTCAGGAGGTAGGATGGGAGCTGGGAATTTACCAGCCTTATTGGGAACAGTGTTGTCTGTCATGGGCAAGGCTGAGGTTCCTCCATTCATCCCCCAATCTGCTGAGCCATGTGACCACCGACCTTCTGGGGCCCAGGCTCATTCCAAGCAGAGATACTTGACAGGACTCTTTGTGAAGGCAAAGAAAAGAGAAGCTCTATGCATACAAAAGCACCTGGGAATTGTATTAGAAGAGGTGGCCGATCTTAGCAGTAACACTACTTTCCTTCATTCCTTCCATCTCTGCTAGAACCCAGAGTTCCACTGAGGACAGACTCTGGAAATTGAAGGCCACACAGGGCTGGATGAGGCAGACTAAAACTCCCTTCGGACTTGTTCCAGATTGACAGCTATGGGTTGAAAAAATAACTTGAAGAGAAAAACCAAAGAACTGTTTGTATCATATCCTAAACTCTCCGATCCTAGGACATTCCATGTGTAAGAATATTTTGGTAATTAGCCTGCACCCTCACCGCCTTATAAAATTTGAGGGCAGAGATAAGGGATCTCCTTTATTCCACTGTGCACCTGACACACAGCAGGGCTGGATTGATGTGTGAGCCAAGAGAATAGTCTGAAGGAGAGAAAGCATTTCACAATGCTTGAGCCTTTGGGGGGCACCCAAAAACCCCGCGGGTTATCCTTACTTCCTAGGTCCGAACTGGCTGAGAGGCAAGCACTCCAGCCAGCTTCTCTTTGCCCTGCGACAAAGGGCTTGATCATTTTTGGATAAGGGGAGAGGGAACGATGACGCCCATTTTCCAGAATTTCATAAAATTGTATGGAATCAGTAAAGTAAGTGACTATAATTAAAAGCAATCCTCCTACATATCTAGGTCTATTCATTTATCGAATACCTATTTTGATAGCAAGTAGTTTGTAATTTCCCCACATATTGCCTAGCTTCACTGTTTTATTAGAGTTTACATCTTCTGAGCGTCTCAGAAACTCTGACGCTGCTCATATCACACCTCTTCTTAAACTTGTCAAAAGCTTTGCTATGTACAGATCCCCGCCCCCGCTCCCTACATTTTTTTCTCCCTCTTCTGAGTTCTTGCCTGTTGTGTTCTTCCTTTGATCTTTTCTCCATGGCAGAGGTCTTCCTGGATTAGGATTCCTGGAACATGGGTAGCTTCAGGAAAGAAGGTGTCCATCCTCAGAGGACTGGCGTGTACTCCTGGTCTCCTTCAGTGTGGGACTTCCTCTAACAGGTAAGTCAGATTCTGCTGCTTACCACTGAGGAGGGCCCCTCTGGCCCAAGACACGAAAGTTGACAAAATGCAGAAGCGGGCTCTGATCATCACTTGTGTGAATCTGGGTCTTTTGAGCCAAAGCATGACTCATTTGTAAATGACTAGGTGTGAACAGGCAATTTCTATATGATTTTATCTACATAAACAAGCACAATTACAACAGCTGCTGTGGCAAAGATTAGTCTACACAACAAAGCTATTCTTGTCATCTTCAGACACTGTGCTTTCTTAATCTAGCAGCTTTGAAATCATTCCGCTGGCCTTGCACAAAGGGTATTTTCTGATTTCTGGTCTAACGGGCACTTTTCACTATAGAGAACTCTTTCCCCGGTGTGGGGAACCACTGGGGGGGTGACTTGAGCCTCTAGTACTCCTTTGTCTCCTCTGAGTAGCAATTAGCCTCTGATCTCTTCTGTCTTCAAACACAAGGACACAAAACACAGAAGAGGCAGGGGGGAAGAAAAGGTTGCAGGCAGAGATGCAGGATGCTGTATTTACTTGCTAATTCACCTTTCAGTGGGGCAGGCTGAGAAGGGCTTTCCCAAACCACAGACTCTTAGCTCTGGAATGGCCGTCCCACATCAATTAGTCCAGACCCATTACTTACAGAGGAGGACACTGAGGTTCAGAGAGGTGGGGAGACTTCCCCAAAGTCCCACAAATCTCAGCACGGTGCAGTTTAGCACTCTGTTCTCATGTGACTCATCTAATACTCTCACAGAGTGGCTTTC
Source organism: Halichoerus grypus (assembly GCF_964656455.1). NCBI lineage: Eukaryota > Metazoa > Chordata > Mammalia > Carnivora > Phocidae > Halichoerus > Halichoerus grypus. The sequence continues at coordinate 65,119,065 of NC_135714.1, forward strand.
CAACTTATCCCAGAACCCTGAGCAATCTTGGTCCCAATTAATATTATTTTTAAAGATGGGTTTCTTGTTACGATTGTTGGTACCAGTAAACACAGGGGGATGTTAGCAGTCTAATTAAGCATCATCATAGTAAAAACAAACCTCAGTGCCTTGGATTTACCTTGTTGATCTCTGGGCACTGATGAGCATGGACCAGAATTACTTAAAGTTATACTTATTTCCAAAATCCAAATGTCTTAGAGGTACTTTTGCTATTTAGTCAACCCAAAGAAAGCAAAAACCTGTGAATCTCCAATAACCAGACGGATTAATTGGCTTGCTCGTGCATTCAACACACTTACTGAGCACACGTTAACTCCCCACACCACTCACATGCCCTTAGGAGATTTCATAATTGCTTTGCAAAAAATTTAACAATGCCCATGGTCCTCCAAGTCCATGTTTCAACCAAGTTGACAATACACTGTGCTGAACTTACTTTCCCACAGCAGTTCATCCAGAGAAAGATGATTTCAAGCTAACTATCATTTTCTCCAAGCAGTGTAGGGTGGAAAGAGGGAAAGAATGCAAACTTTGTTTCATGGTAGAAAACCCATTGGTTTGGCACCCTTCGAGAAGTACATCATTTTCTTCTTGACTCTAAGAAATATCAGTTCCCTTCTTCCTCTTTAATTCCCTAAATTATGACCTACAAAACCATTGCCTAGAAGTAAAAAAGGTTGGATTCTGTGCATATTTAAACTTAAGTGTGCTAACAGTTAACAGTATTCTAAGATAGATCTCTCATACTGTCCAGAGTGTGATCACACACATTTGGAATTTTTCTTCTCTTAATAGATCAAATCATAGAGAAATGAAGCAGGGTTTTAGGTTTTCAGAGTGGGAATTAAGCCTGTTGAAGGCTGCTAGCACTAAAAAGGGAATTAGCTGCCTGGGAACCTCCTTATTGCACTAAGTTTAAAAAAAGTATGTATACATCCTTTAGGAGGAGTTGATTTTTTAATGTAGAATTAGGGCAGTGGTCTTTTTTGCATGGAGCCTTATTTGCTAGTTTTGAATGATAGGTCCCTAACCTGTTAGGTTCGGATGCATAAACCTCAAACCCCAACATCTCTTTTGTTGGCATTTAGTGGAGCCAGTGATCTCGATTACGTGAAGCAGACAGTTGAGGGGATGATCTGATCATTCAAATCCGGAAAAAAAACCATGGCTTGACTTATCCAGGAAGTTTTAATTTTTTAGGAAAACTCTCGAAGCCCAAATCTGGCAAACGTCTTTCCTTTTCAAATGTCTCCAGGGTGGGGCAGCTGGCCGGCTCAGGGGGTCGAGTGTGTAACTCTTGATCCCGGGGTTGTAAGTTGAGCCCCATTGTAGGGGTAGAGATTACTTAAAAATAAAATCTTAAAAAAAAAAAATGTCTCAAGGGTAAAACTGACAGAGTTGCTATCAGAATATCTTTTTTTATGTTTGGTTACTAGTTTCCAGGTAACTCACATTTTTTTTCCCAGGCAACAAATTTAGGAATTCCTTTGAACCCTTAGCTCCAAAAGAAAATTACCCCCAGTTGTGCACCGTTGGTCAGGATAGTAAGATATGTTTGGAAAAGAGGCAGGCACTGTCTTTTGTTGAGACAAGTCACAAAGTAAACAAAATCTACCCCAGCAGCAGGTAGAGGATGTTAATAATCCACAGCTCAACCTTCCTATATCGTCCAGTGACTCAGCTGCCAGTGGTAGGCTGTGGTTTCTTGAGATTCTAAGTGCAGGAGGCATATGGGCGGCAGTTAGAAAAAGAAAAGCACAGAAAGAAAAGTGTGCTAGGAGAAAAGCACAAGATGGGTGAGGCATCGGGCCGGGGTGCCAGAGCCAGGTCGAGTGGAGAGGCAAAGCTGAAGACCTTCAAAGCAAAGGTAAGACGACCATATGCAAGGATGTTCTTTATGAGATGAAAGGCAGGCCGCCCCTGGGGAGCTCAAGCCTGTGTCGGCAAACACATGAGACCCTTGCCACGGAGAAAGGTACATTCTTCCTTCCCTACCCAACCCCGGTTGTTCGGAGGCTCCCTCCAGGGCTCAGCGCGGAGCCCACTTTGGAATGTCTGGCGCGCCTGGACAGAGTACCTCCTGAACCGAAATCTACTGACTGACATGGCCCCGTGCTGCTTACACTGTGTTTACCGAGGCTTCCGTCCAGCCACGTAAATTGGACATGGATCCATTAACCTGCTGGGGAGTCCAGATACACGGCATGAAGAGGAGAAGAGTAAATGATTGCCACAGATCAGTCAACTACATGCTTTAAACCCCCGGTTTAGCTAGATATTAAGACAAGAGGCTATGTGTGAGAATGGCAACCCTTTCCATGAAAATTGTTTAAATAGCCTTAGCATCACGTTTTAAGCCTCATTCCACTTCAGTAAAATTTTTCCAGCAGCCACATGTATGTATCTAATGCTCTAATAGAGACCGTATAGCATCTTTGCAAACTCATTTATGTAATGCTCAAAACGACCACTTGAGATCAGGGGCCGGTCAGCAAACTTTCTGTAAAGGGCCAGAGGGTGACTATTTGAGGCTTTGCGGGCCACGCTGTTTCTGCCACAACTAGAAGATTCTACAGCAGAAAGCAGCCACAAGACAATGCCTGAGCGGATGAGTGTGGCTGTGTTCTACTTTATTTATGGACACTGAAATTTAAATTTCATATGATTTTCGCAAACCATCAAATTTTATTCTTTTGATTTTTTTCAACCATTGTGGCAGATTTGGCCAGCAGCCCGTGGTTAGCTGACCCTGGATGTGGATGGTTGAGAGAGAAACAGCACAGTTGTCACGGCAACAAGGAAAGGGGCACGGAGCTCAGGGAGAGGCCTTCCTCAGGGAAAAACAGCAGTATTGTGGGGCGCCCTCCTACTCTAAGCAGATTCCAGGACCAATAGCATTAGCAACCTCTGGGCCCCACCCCAGACCTGCAGAATCCAAATCTGCACCGAAGCACGATCCCTGGGCAGTTTGCAAGTTTGAAAGGTTATATCGAAGTTGGAGAAGGCTTGGCGGCACGGTTCAAAGCTCGGCCTCCTTCAAATTTGGGGGCCTTTCAATAGCTATGTGGCCGTGGACAAATTATTGTTATTATCATTATTATTACTATTATTAATATGCCGTTCCCCCACCTAAAAAGCGGGGATGGCGATCCACTTGGAGAATGCCTGGCAAGTGCTATTTATTAAATGCTTGCTCTGATCCATTTTTAGAAAATAAATATCCGCACACGTACTCCTCAAGGCCACTTCCTCAAGGACAGACACCCTCCTAGCCAGTCACTTGAGTTGACTTGCTTTGACGACAGCCCCCCACCCCAACAACCCCACCCATAAAAGAAAAGAGAGACGCCACAGCTCCTGGCCGCAGAGTTTAAAATATATTGATGGTTGTACAGGGACAACTTGGAGACATTGTGGGTCTGCTGAGATGGCGTGCAGCATACACACATGCTCTGGTTTTGGAAACCATGTCATTCAGTTCTCAAATACATCTCTGTTTTGAACATGATGTTTTGTTTTTTTCATTAGCACGGTTTACTACTCTACAGTTTCTCCTAGAGTAAATAAATATAACGGCCGTTTGCAGAGCAGCCACAGACTTATTGAGATGTTTAACAAGGTGAACTATTTCACAATTAGATCGACCTTTGAGTTAACAGCAAGATGTTTTTCATTTGTTTTCGTTCACTGCTGCAGTGGAGGGGAGGAGGGATTAACTCTTCCAATTTATTCTTTGTTCACATGTTTAGTCACCAACAGACTCCCAAACATAATGAAAAATAACAGTCTGTTCAAAAAATTAAATTGTAATTAGGCCATGGGTTTTTTCCAAGACCCTTAAAGTCAGATAATTTAAATTTACAAGAGGAAAAACACAGGCATGATGGAAAACTAAGTAACAAAAAACTACTGAAAAATACATCTGTAGAACACAGTGGTCAGTTGTAAACTGCTCAGAAGGGCAGAGAAAACAAAAAGTCCTTCTAGAACGTTAAGCGTCCAACGACAAACTCTGCTTTTTTTTTTTTTTTTCCTAGTGGCTATTTTCCTACCACAGTGTTGAGCTTCATTATATTAAATAACTTATATGGGTAAAAAGGAGTTTGCTAACCAGCAGCCAACTCAAAATCTTGCAGGAAGAGGGAGGAGAGGAATTCAAAATACAGCACACACTAAGGGGAAACAAAGTCCAGAGTCAGCAGTGAACCATCTTACCCCTCCTGGCAATACCGTGGAGCTGAAGTTGGGATCTACATGGAAGTTTCTCTCCCCTCCCTCCTCTCCCTTTCTCATTTAAGTTAACAAAGAAACATGGGCTTCCTAAGAGCCAGCACTCAGCTGGGCAAGTCCCATTAGCAGCAAATGTTCAACCAAATAAAAAAAAAAACACACACACACAAAAGAAAGCTCCATCCAGATGCAGAGCTGTGATTCACATGGAAATTCCAGAAGATGAATCATGTGCAGAGCCGGATCGGTAGAGGATTCTTTCTCAAGTGTCTTCAGTGAACATGTCAGTTCTCCCCAAATCCGAGTCAATCTGTCAGCTGTGGGAAATAAGTTCCCCATCTGCTCTTGGGCGAGCTTGCTTACAGGGACTTAGCAGGCTATTTTGTAGAACTAGATGCCAAATAACAAAGGCCAGCCCCTCAGTGATCTGAGTGACACAGCAGTGGTGACGGTCAGCATCCCGTTCCTTAAACTCTGCCTAAGAGGCTGGACCTGAGTAATAAAGAAGACAGTGTGAGAACGAATGTGGCAGATGATTTCAGTTAGGATTAAAAGGTCTTGCCTAATACTAGTTTCACCTCTCCTAGGCTTTAAGTTTGATTACACATAGTTAAAAAGAGGAAGAAGGGCAGCTGGGTGGCTCAGTCGGTTAAGCTTCGGACTCTTGATTTTTGGCTCAGGGCATGATCTTAGGGTTGTGAGATCGAGCCCCGCTCGGCGGGGAGTCTGCTTGAGATTCTCTCCCCCTCCCTCTGCCGCTCCCCGCCCCCCCGCCCACGTGCATGCTCTCTCACTCTCTTAAAAAAAAAAAGAGGAAGAAAAAAATATTAAGCATTGAAGTCCTTCTGGTTTTTGTGCTAGTGACTGCTAGTCACTTCAAATAAATATTTATTAATGGAGTTGGCAAAAGCTTTGTTTATAGGTAAATCTTTATTTTGAGTGGCTTTATATTAAAACAAAAACAAAAAGACAAGTCATTAATTATTAAAAGCGTTTACATCTGCACTGGTCTTATCACAGATGGGCTTACTCAGTAAATATAAGCATCTTCACATTCCAATGTCCATTGAGAGCATGTAAATAGACAGTGACAAGAAAGGTGCCTACCATCAGAGGTATATTTGTCATTGCCACTGCTGAGCCTACGTGTCCGACTGAACGGCACTAGGGTCAGCAGGAAAAGCATCTACGGGAAATTATCTAATTGCCTTCAAAGTTAATGCGATGTAAGTTTCAGCTAGGTATTATCATCCTAGAATAGTCTTTGTATCCACTTAACACATGCAGCTTTGCAAACCATCATAGCCTATTTTCTCTTCTTTATCCTCTTGGTGGTTGCTATGATTGGGCCAACACCTGCCTTAACCCAGCGTCATTCCCCAACATGGCAGGAGCACGGGCCCAGCGCTGCAGCAGGCATGAAAGACCCCGTGCTTGCCCTCGAGGGGCTTACATTGTAGTAGGGATAAGAAGCAATGCACTACAAGACAACCCGTTGGCTTGTAACAGGAGAAGACTGCCTTAGACTCCTTCTGGGGAGATATGAATCAGAGAGGGGGAGGCATTGGAGCGGGGCCTTGAGATGACACAGGATGTGGAAAGGGCAGAGTGCACAGCTGTTACCCAGACTCAAAGGAGAGTTTGTTCTTCAAGTCTCCTTAAAAACAATTTTCATGTAGAAACTCGTCTGTTATACCAAGAATACATCTTCACTGTGTTTAGATACATATTTCCCCATACACCATCCTCTCTATTTGTGCTGGGGCTAGCCCCTCAATGAATGCTTATCAGAAGCATTATTACTGAACACTTCTGAGTTGAGTACAACTGCGGACAGATTCATGGATTTGTGTCTGAATTTAAGCCAGTACAGGGCACCCTCTTTTTCACTTCCTATTTCTAAATTCTCCACTAAATTCTCTGGTCATATTTCAACCAAGAGAATGTTAACTGTTATTGTATATTGTGTGTACGGTACATATAGATATGGGAAGAGATTGTGTAATTTGATCTTTAGTTTTTACTATCAACTCTTTGACTTTACGAACCCTTCCAAACTAACCACTAACCACTAGGAATATGGCATAAAAGAATAACAATCAGAAAATCCTGGGAAAAAAAGTATGTGGGAGGTGTGGACTATTTAATGTGTCTGGATTTCACAGGTAAAATGCCGATACCAGGTATCATTTAAGTATAGCCAATTTCCCTGCTTACCAGTTTTTAAAAAATCTATAAAAGTCACAAGAGTTAAGCTATACTCAGGGGCCATATCAACTTCAGGCTCTTAAAAAAAAACAGAAAGGGAATTAAAATGAGGAGAAACATGGAAGGCAAAGAACAACAAGGAGTCATTCCTAAAGCTCTTATCCAGCAAGATATGGGCTCTGAGGCTCGTGTTTTACACATGAATAACACTGAAGAGTGCCGTAAATATCCTTTAACCCCAACAGAGCAATACGAAATTTTAATATAAATATGCCACTGGCAGGCACACAATTTCATGAAAGTAGTCTTGAGCACCAGCCCAGCAAGCCTGTTACATTCCCTTGATTCCAGGTGTTGGCCACACCTTCTTTACGTTTGTGTCTGGGATAAAAGAAACATCTCCAATCCTTTACCTATCACCATGACATGTTCTAAGGCTAATGATTCCATTGCCTCTGCATCCCTCCCTCTTCACTGAGAGGTACACAGAAAACCTAAATTTTCCTTTGAAACAAATGAAATCACACAAAGCAAATATATCTAGGATACCCTAGTTCATGAAACACAGCCCAATATCAAGTATAATGAAGACTCCCAAATGCCTTTGGGAAGAAGAGAAATGTGCTTGTCCACCCTGGTACAAAAAGGCACATGTTCCCAGAGTCTCTTATTAGAAATACAAATAGAGCAATTTTGATTATACGATTACTGAATTCTGGGCTATTTTACCTATTAAAATATCTCAAATGGTTAAAATATACATTTCCCTATTACCCATCCTTGTTTTTTTGAAAATACATTTGCTTGAAAATATCAATAGATTAACACAATTCTTCAATTTGAATAGATTCTGAATTATGTTTCAAGTCCCAATTTCTGGGGCGCCTGGGTGGCTCAGTCGGTTGAGTGTCCGACTCTTGATTTCTGCTAAGGTCATGATCTGAGGGTCCTGAGATCAAGCCCTGCATCAGGCTCTGTGCTCTGCTTGGGAGTCTCTCCTTCTCCCTCTATCCCTTCCCATCCTCTCAAATAAGTAAATCTTTAAAAGATAAGTAAATAAAGTCCCAGCTTCCTCTTTCTCTCAAACCAAAATGGGGACCAAAATCCAGTCGCTGAGAGAGTGACACACTCAGATTTACTGAACCAACTGGTGCTTGGGTCTCTTTTATCTCAGGTCAAATAAACTTTTAGTGTTAGAACTATTCAGAAATAGAGTCTGAACTTGTTATCTTTTAGATGAAGGGAACGAGTCAGTGCTCTTTCTACCATACATACTATGGGGTAAATAATGCGAGAAAGAAAGGAGAGCAGAGTCACCGCATGTGTCACAGTATAAAAAAAGTGAAAGGCAATAAAACTGAGTGATGGCAATGAGGATTCTCATCCGCAAAGATTCAGGTGACAAGAGATAAGGAGCAGAGAGGACTCGGAACACACAGGGAGGGACTTCCTACAGAAAGCATGTGGCTTTCCTCAAGTAAGTCCAACATGGCCTATCGAGCCGCACAGCAATGAGAAGCACAGAGACTCACCTTAAGGACTTCCATCTGTCCTTCTCTATATGATTTTCAGGTCCTTCACTCTCATAGGAAGCCAAGTAGAGTGCTACAATCAACAAAAAGTAAGAATGCATGAACACCGAGGCCTTCTCCTGGTATATTACCCACCACCATCCGCCTCCTGTTTAAGGTGAGCTAAACCCTAAAGCAAAACTCTTTAACATATCCAATTACAACTGAGAAGCATCATAGTTTCATTAAGAACACAAAATATCACTTTGCCTGATTGACCATCTCAACAAAAACCCAAGGGCCTCTAGGCCAAAAAGGCACTTAATTAACTGACAGTTTATGGGGGGAAACAGCTTACAAATGCAAGCCACATGATGCTATCACACGCTCACAGTTATGTTCTTTATGAAGAAGGGGATGGGAGGGGGATCCTTTCCTGGTAGCCTTGATTTTTAAAACACCTTTCATAGCTAAAAAGCCAGAATTTCCAGGCCACTTTTTCATTCTTCTAATATTTTTTTCTTTATTTTTAAATCAAAAAGTATCTCATTCAAAGATTTAAAAGCTTGGTATTGATCTTATTTGTAGAGGTTAATAGCAACCAAGTCCCGTCTGGAGTGGGTAAAATATTAATGCAAAATGCACTTCAGTCATTATCACAAACACTATCAATCTGTGAGAAATTGTTAATAATACTAGTGATTTCGAGAATATCAGAATATAAAAGATCAAAAGAATAAATCCCTAAGTCTTTTACAAACTTTAATTCTCTTCTCATCAATTTTTTTCAGTACAGACAATCACTGTTTCTGCCTCAAATTCCTTAATGTCTTAACAGGTCAAGATTTTCCACTACTTTTTCAAATAGCAGCAGGGAGCAACTACCTGTTTTTTTTTATTTTTGTTTTTTCAAATTACTTTTAATGTCAACATTTTTGGTCCAATGAAGCAAGTCCAAACAAGGGGGAAAAAAGTCCTTCAAAACCTTTCCATTTGTGCCCAAAGCTCTGCAGCTCTAGTATTATAAAGAATGTTTAAACATGGAAACAATCTGTTTATGGGTGAAGAGTGAGTGCCTCGCAAATATTTTAGGGATAAATCATATGGTTTCCTGTGCAACAGAAAACTCTTAAGATGGAAGAGGTCAGAAGACAGGCCTCATGTTGTATGAGGAACCAGACACGAGGCATGTATGCACCCATTCCCTAATGGTAGGGCTTGAGGACGCTGGTAGGAGCTCCAGCTACGAGGCTTACTCACCATCTTCACTGAAGACTGGCACCGTGAGCAGATACTGCAAGATCTTCCGGTCCCTCTCAAATGGACACTCTACCTGTTTCCACGTCATGAATTCACTCACTTGTTTGGCCAGTTCCCAAAATTTCTAAGAAAAAAGAAAAGAGTTGAAAAGCGGTCATCAAAAATCATGAGCATTCCATTTAATGTTTCCCTTCTGGCTTCGAATCAACTGAACTACATGATTTGCTTAATTTAATAAAAACTAGCTATAGGTATTTGTGAGGAACAGGTAAACACTTACTCACATACTTCCGGATGATAATAATAACGTTGCAGCTAATTTATTCTACTCAGTAGCGTTATTTCCTTTCAAAACAACAGAGAAAGAGAAAACTGTGTTCTAGAACTTCAGAATCTGCTTAGGCTGCCTGGCCCGGGATGGAACGTCAGAGAGGCCGGCCCCTCCCCATGCTCAGATTCTGCGGCCCACCCTTACCTCAAAGTTGACGTGGCCGTTTGGAAGGCGGTTGGCACAGCCCTCATTGAGGAAATAAATATCTTTGATTAAAAGACTGAAGAATGGTATCACAATCTAGAGAAAAGAAAAAATTTTGGTTTGCTTGGGCAAATAGATATTCAGCGTCTCATCAAACAATACAAGAAATTCATGAAGGACATTAGTGCTGGCTTACATAATAGGCTACGATGAATTAAGATACAGTGTTTTGTTTACGGCCCATGACAGCAGTTTCCTCCCTTGCATAATTTTGCTAAAGATGCAAATGCTATTAATAACCAAACCCCAGCAAAGACAACAAGCATTAGGAGGCGGATGGCTTCATGTAGCTTTTGCAGTCTTCCCCACTGCAACAGCATATCATAAATCTAAAAGATCTAGCTCTAATCAATGGAAGAAGATCTAAAAGAACTCTTGCTTTTCACTTAGCAATCCCTTAGTTGGAGCAAAATATTAACAGAACACCTGTCACTGCAGGCATTTTAAGATTTTTAAGATGTGTGACCCCTGTCCCTGCTAGAGATCTGTACTGTTGTATCATTTAGACTTCTACATTTTAGATGAATTTCTTTTTAGATGAACATTTTACCCTTGAAGACATCGCTCAAGATAATGTGAGAGCTCAGGGTTTTAGGTAATAGTTGCTGCAAACTTCCTATTGGGTAAACCTGGCCTTCAGAAGAGAACAAGTAGGCACCTGTTCTCATGGGAAATCACCTAAGCAGTACCTTGCACAATATGTTGTGAGATACGTCCAAGTGAAGGAGGAATATAAATGTGTACATTAGAATTAATGGCTGTTGGAAAAACACTAAACCTCTAGTAAGACTCTCCTGCCACGGGTCTTTGATTTGATGAGGTGGTATTTAATTAATTAACCTAAAATAATAATCTCTAAGAAACTATCCTAAATCCTACTAAGCCCATAAGGAACAAAGAACAAAGCTCAGACATGGTAACTTCCACCTTTTCTCAAATGCCAACAAGTTTTTGAAGATTCTAAATTTGCTACAGTGCGAACAATGCTCCAAACACAAGTTGTGGGCCTCTGTTGTTTACCCAAGAGCAGGTTTTAGAAGTCTCCCAAAGCCCATGACTCATAGGGTACATCTACACTAGATGAATGGGAGCCCTGGAAAACATACATTTGGGTTCATACGCAAAAATATGACGTAACAATTTTCACTTCTAGAGATAAATTCAGATTTCCCCCCCTAAAGTCATTTTAAAAAACAAGCTTTGGTTATTTTTTATTTCACTGGTTGCTGGAACAGCCAAAGTGAATCTGTGGTTTTGACAGCATCTTTGAGTATTCTTGTAATCATTTGCTATTGTCTATGGAAGTCTCTTAAGCCGAATTAGGAAAGATCCCCTCATTACCTTCCCCTTCAAATAATACTGGCTAATCCTCTATTATTTTAGGACTAAACAGCCATCGTAACAATGAAAAAGCATACCCTGGACCTCGCTTCTTTGAAAGACCACCTCTAATGGGGAAGCCTGGGTTTTGGACTCCGTTGGACCTCGGCTTAAAATGTGGCCCCACAATTTATTGGCAGTACAAGCCCGGAGTCGACAAATGGTGGCCCACAGCCCAGCCCAGGCCCACCACCTGTTTTGGTATAGCCCAGGAGCCACACATCAAAATAATATTTCATGAGCATGAAAATTAAAGGAAATTCAACTTACAGTGGCCAGAGAGCTTTACTGGAAAAAAGCCATACTCGCTCATTCATCTACATATTGTCTGTCTGCTTTTATGCCTGCACGTCAGAGTCAAGTAGTTGCAAGAGAGGCCGTATGGCCTACAAAGCCTAAAATATTTATGATCTGGCCCTTGATGGAAAAAGTTTGCCAACCCCTGATGTAAGCGTAACATACTAAGAAAGCCTAGTTTCCTCACCTTAAAATGGGAACAATAGTAACTACCTCACTGAGTTGTGGTGAGGATTAAATAATACAGGTCTGACCTCAGTTAAGCACTCCCAAAAAACCAATGGGGCCCATAAAAAGGGAAAAATACTATTGATACACTTATAAGATAATAAGCATATGTCATCCCAAGGGAAATGAAGACTAAGTTATAATCAAGATGTGGTACTTGCATAGTATAATAGCTTTTAAGCAAGAATTTTATTCTCAGCGCTGGGCTGTGAGATTCATGTGGTGTTGACCATTCTGTCTCACATTGATCTTTAAACTTTTCATAACTCCATGTCATGTGCCTCTAGCTGAGACACAGAGGCTATACTTTATGTAATATTCACATTTATGGTGCCTGCAAGATGATCATATATATATATACATATATATATATAGAGAGAGAGAGAGAGACTTCACATATAAGGGAGATCATCTAGTATTTGTCTTTGTCTAACTTATTTAACTTAGCATAATGTCCTTGAGGTTCATCTATGTTGTCACAAATGGCAAGATTTCTTTTTTTTTTTTATGGGTGAATAATATTCCATTGTGTATATATACCACAATCTCTTCATCCATTCATCCATCAGTGGATACTCAGGTTGTTTACATATCTTGGCTATTGTAAATCATGCTGCAATAAACATAGGGGTACAGAGATCTTTTGGTTTTCTTTGGATTAATATCCAGAAGTGGAATTGCTGGACTGATCCACTATTAATGGTTTGAATCACTCTTCCAAGAATATAGAAATATAAGTAATCTCCCTTCACTGTTCTGTTCCTTATGCCCATATGCCAGAAAGAAGTCTCATAGGCTCTTCAACTTCTAATTTATTCATTGATAGTTTTCTTCATATCTGCAGCCCCTATAACAAATCTAACATAATAAGAATCAGGAGATTATAAGGACTTTGGATTTCCAGGCACTAAGGTAGATGTATGGGTTACCAATAGGAGGGAACACGAGCCTGGTTTCTGGGAGGTCCTGCCAATAATGTCTTTAATGGGAGAACTTCTCAAGTAATAATGTTTTCTAATTCCCTTTCAAAATATTCTTTTTCTTTTTTTAGATTTTATTCGTTTAAGTAATCTCTGCCTCCAACGTGGGGCCTGAACCCACGACTCTGAGATCAAGTGTCATATGCACGCTTCACCAGCTGAGCCAGCCAGGCACCCCTCTTTCAAAATATTCTTAATTCAGGGGCGCCTGAGTGGCTCAGTCGTTAAGCGTCTGCCTTCGGCTCAGGTCATGATCCCAGGGTCCTGGGATCGAGCCCCGCATCGGGCTCCCTGCTCCCTGGGAAGCCTGCTTCTCCCTCTCCCACTCCCTCTGCTTGTGTTCCCTCTTTCGCTGTGTCTCTCTCTGTCAAATAAATAAATAAAATCTTTAAAAAATATATTCTTAATTCAATGACTTGGCAAATATACCTTAGAGGCATTATCGGTTTCATACCTAGAAATGAATGCTGTTGAGCAGGAACAAGTTCCCACAAACATAAATGGAACGGTAAAAGGATTTAAAACCATGTAATCATATGAGGAATGGTTAAAAACCTGGAGGCATGAGTACCCATAGGAAAAATAGCTGTTTAAAGATCATTTAAGGGCCTCTGTGAGGAAGACAGAATTGATTTGTTCTATGATATGGTACCTAGAGAAATGCCACCCTGGCCACATAAACTTACAATTTGAAAGAATATTAAAGATGCTATTATCCCAAACCATGTTGCTAGAAAGATTTTTAAATTACTTAGGAATAAAGAGAGTTTCTCCTCACTTCAAAAAAGGAAAAATAAACCCCAACTCTCCTGAATAAAAGATGTGTTTTACCCGAAAATGTTTTCATTCATAGCCTTTGAGACCAATTGTGAAAAAGCAATGGCATTTTTTTTTTTTATGGTGGTGATTTCATTTGTTTTATGAACTAGAGAGTATAGTTCATATGCTCACACAGAACTGGTTTAAAAGAACAACAAAACTAAAGTGGACAGAATTTATTAAATGATGTAAAGGGTAAATACTTTGGACTGTTCTCTGGAAAAAGCTATGAGAGTCCCACAAGTCTAGTCTCTCTGGGGGGCTGGACTTCAGAATGACTTTGGCCAGGGCTCCCTGTTACAGATAGGATTCTATAGCCTCCTGGCTCTCCTGGAGGGTCCTGCAGAGAGAGCCTTGCATCTATCTGGGAGGGGGAATGACAGGATGTAGACAGCCCCCCATGTGCTGATTTCCTGAAGCCGAAGAAACTTCTGATTCGATTTTTTCTCAGTCTTGTCACAGGGGTGCTGAGATTTGGGCAAGTAAAACTTAAAAGCTGGTACACTCTGTCAGGCTAAATTGAGATAGTTTTCCCAGCTTCATCTCCTCTCTGACCTTGTCTCTTTAAAAAAATAATGTATTCACAGTGTCTCTCAAATGTTATCAGAACTGATATTCTGGATTTTGTTGAGAACCAATTTAACATTTTCAAAAGGTGGTGTTTCTTTTTGTGATTTGTTTTTATTTTAGATCACTGAGGCTGAAGTTTTTTTGCAGAAGGGATTGAGATGCCCTGAAATGTTTTTTACCCTCATTTCTAAAAATTTGTTGAAGATACAGTTTAACTTAAAAGATGGATAGAATCTAAGCAAAACATAACTTTCATCAAACTTCATCAGCCCATTTACCGTAACCAGGTATTTATTTTGCAAATAACATGATCTCTAAATGTCGAAATGACTGTTCCTTTCCACCTAAGGAAACAGGACAATGACATGGGCCAAGAAAGGACCCTCAGAGTCAAGAGTATGATAGATCCAGGATAGTATTAAATTGTTTAAGGGGAGAGTAGATAGAGCAAGGACCATTAATTTCTCAGACATCATCCCTGTACTTTTTCTGCCACCCACGTACCCAATTAGTAACAGCAGGCCTAATGCTACAGCAACTAACCTACTTTCTGAAAATAAATGACTTAACCATGGGAGGTAAGCTAATTCTTTTAAGAAGAAAGGTTACACTAAATCAGCTACCTTGTGCAGAGCTGAAATGTCTATTTTCCATTAAATCAAATTACTCTAATGTTATCAGTCATCTTAACATATGACTTAATTTATTGCTTGAAAAACAACTAAGACATATTACAAAATGATCATTTAAATAATGCAATAATGACATAGTAATATCCATTTATAATGGATAATAACATGGTACCTTCCTTTAGTATTCCCCTTCTCTCTGTGGCAAAGCATAAAAATTTCTATAGTATATCAACTTCTCTTTTAGATCTGAACAGGTAAAGGAAGCTTGGGACATTAGTTCACGTGGCATTTATGCAACACATGGCAATTCTACCATGAATAAAACTCCTTTAAGCACATACCTTCTCTCTGCTGCTGTGAGCAGTTAAAGACCTTTGTGCTGCCCCACGAAGAGCTGTTCGGTAATTGTAGAAATTGCTTGAAGGGTCCATCTGATGCTGTCCACAAAAGAGAGAAGAGTATTAATCATTTACTTCTCACCAGCAGAAAGTTTGCAAGATCATACTTTTAACCCTACATAAAAAATTGCAATAGGCGAGGGGTGCCTAGGTAGCATAGTTGGTTAAGTGCCTGACTCTTGGTTTCAGCTCAGGCCCTGACCTCAGAGTCCTGAGATCAAGCCCCGTATAGGGCTCTATGCTCAGTGCAGTCTGCTTGGATTTCTCTCTCCCTCTTCCTCCTCCCCACCCCTGTTAGCTCTCTCTTTCTCTCTATAATAAATAAATAGATCTTTAAAAAAAAGATTGCAATAGGTGAGAGAACTCATTAAGGATAGGATCTACCCCTCTCATACACACACGTAGGCATAAAACACATCATAACACAAATGTTTTCTTTGCTGAGGTTTGGTTCATTTAGATAAGCTGATGTCAGCTTCAATAATGTCAAACCTAGACCAAATTCTTTCCAGGTTCACTGTGGACACTAAACTTAAAACTGATAACAAAGAATCAAACACCAGCGTAAGAAACCATTTCCAGGTTTCATTTGAATGTTAATGGGTCAGTTGATGGTTGGCCATGCATAGGGATCCAACCCTTTGTAGTGAACTTGTTCTTTGCATTTGTTAACAAATCATTCACAAATAATTGAAGCATACTATCTTATAAGAAGGAAAAGACATTTATTAGATAATATGAAAAAAAGCAATATATCCAATGATACTTCCCAATTTGGAGGAAAACTTAGGAAAGAACATTTTTTTATTATCTCCAAAGACCGCTGATTCAAAGCACCAACATGCCAAGGTGATAATGACATTAGTATGACCCAAACACAAATGACTTTATGTATAATTCTTACTATCCTCAGAATTATCCTGGAAGAGCTTTTGCATAGGTTAGCTAAATTTGCTGAAAGGATGGTGAATGAGTATTTCTACAGGGATGGGAACTCTTCCCCTGGGACACTGTAAATAAATGAAGTTAGCCCACCCTGAAGTAGAACTCCCAATGGTTCAGGATCCAAATTCCATCCTGGCAAACAATGGGATGTAACTGACAGGTCACCATTTCTCCAGTCAGCTCACCCCAAAATGGACACCTCTATCTATGAAAGGGCTGGTCTACAACCTGATTTATTCCCCCCTCTGCCAATTCTAACCCCCTTCCATTCCCTACATCTCTAAGGAAAGATGGGCTTTCTTCTCTGTAGTACTCCCTGATCAAGAGCAAGCTCACATAGAAGAATTTCACTTTCTGGGTGTAAAATGTTAACAGCAAGGCATCAGCCTCACATACCTCAAGAACATCAAACTTTGCAGTCTTCACTTTGGCCCATGTTTTTTTCAGTCGAGACACTGGGCTCATGTTCATGCCAGCTTCCCGTTTAAAATGGAGTCGGGGGCAGGGGGAGAAAAAGTTGAAACAGACAAATAAGAGAAGTCATTTGAAGTTATCCTCTTTAAAAAGTGTTCATTACTAAGTGTAAGTTAACTTGATTAAAAAAAAACAACAACAACAAACTGCCAGTTTTCCACAGTAGAAATACCATTTCATACTCCCACCAATAATATATGAGAATTCCTCTTGGTCCTCATCCTCAACAATATTTGGTTCACCCAGTCCTTTTAATTTCAGTCATTTCAGTGTGTGAAATGGTTTTACACTGTGATTTTAATTTGTATTTCTCTGATGACTAATGATATGGAACACGTTTTCATATACTTATCATCTATAATACAACAATAAGTAGATGAAAGCATACTTTTGTGACATATCTAAGTATCTGCCCCATTTTTCATTGGGTTATTTGTCTTCTTCTTATTGATTCATAGGGTCCTTTATAGAGTCTGGATACAAGTTCTTTTTCAGCTATAATGTATTATAAATACTTTCTCCCATGACATGCCTTGTCTTGACATTTTCTTAATGGTATAAGGGGGAAAATTAAGTAATCTTTTATTACCCAGACTGTGGACTTTCATTCAGGTCCCTGATTTAGATGATCTTTCTGTTCACTATTTTCAAGAAGTAAACCAAAGAGCCAAAATTTGGTGAGTATTTTTAGGGAGAAAATAAGGAAAATTATGTCAAAAAGAAAATGGAAAACAGAATTGGTGAGGGGTGGGGAGTTATCAGGATCAAAAGCATTGAATTTCATTTGGTAGATTCTCTGACTTCAAATTGACTCTGACTCTAAAGGGTCAGGTAAATACTCAACTATTTACTAAATACCTACAATGTGTAGGATAAACATATGATTTATCGTATAAATTAGGGTATTTTTAAATGAAAGAGTCACTGTCAATAACTGTGGCATGACCCCATGCACTATGTTTATAGGATGAATGAAAAGAAACACGGTCCCTGGTGTTAAAATCCCCATGTTACAAAGGAGGAGCAGAGTGCGTACACCAGGATAATAAGGTGCTGCGGGTGGTAAGAACTAGGAGCATGGGCAGTCAGGAGACATTCCAGTTTCTCAGGCCACCCTCCGATCCATGCTGATAGAATCATACAGTGTAATCTCAGATCATACATTTCTATAATGCTTGACCCACTTATAATGCCCAAACACTTTTTAAAATCCTTCATTTGGGCAAATCTCTCATTTATGAGCCTCTATCGATAAATATTCAGATGAGGACAAACTGACTGGATGTATTCCATGAAGTCTCATACACGTCAAAAAGAGTGTACACACTTGTACGACGGTGATATTTAAAGCATTCTGAACATTCTAAAATAATTCAGGATTAAAAAGCAGAGTTTTCATTAATAAAACTGTACTACATGTATATTTCTAGTGGACACATTTCACAGGACCTATACAAATAAAGGACACGTATCTTCCAGAAAACACTCACAGATTATCGCCATCAGGGAATTGAAGTTGCCAATGTTAAAACACTCCCGAGCTACGTCAATGAAATACTCGATCATTCTTGCTCGGTGCTTCTTCTTTACAGGCTGTATAGAAAAGGGAGGGGGGGAGAGGGCAGTGATCCAACATGTAGACCCAACAGATGTAAAATAAGTATAAAAAAATAATAAAGTGAGGAGAAAGAGAAAATTCATTTCCTCACCATGCAGATTTCTGTGGCAACCAGGTAGCTGAGGCGATTGAACCATTCCACGTAAGCCTCTAAGTTTCGTGTTTTCTTCCGTTCACTGTAGCAACTCTACAGAGAGGGCAAAGTGAGCAGATGAGTTGGAGACAAAAAAAAAAAAAAAAAGAGTGGATTAGGCTCTCATTTTTGTCAGATATGGGCCTTTATTCCAGTTTATGGAGCAAGACAGCTTTCTAAGACAAGGGGATGGGGACAGAGAGAGAGAAAATCACTAACATTCTTGACTCCCTTTACAGAAATATCACAATCTCTTCATACAGTCCAGTGAATCCCGTAAGATCTAGAAAGGTACTCTGACGCATTCAAAATGGTGTCCCTCCCTCCCCGGAAACTAAGTTACTCTCCGTGGGAACTGTCCTCAGAAGCACAATTCAAAGGGTTTTGGCTGCATTCTAAAACAATCTTGACTGATTAATGAGGTGTGACTGCCAATTGCTAGCAACACAGCAAGAAGAAGCTGAGAGAGCAGGGGACTAGAACATTTTCTCTTAAAATTCAGTCTAGGACAAAATTTTGGAGCATCATGTAGCAAGAAACTAAACATCTTCCAAGGTAGGTAAATGGAAGTCTAGGCCATCATGGTCTTTAGTAGGGTGAATGACACATTATTCAAAAGTGAAGGGAGTTCAGCTCATCTCGGAGCTCAAGGCCAAGCCTAAACAGGTTAATTACACCCCTCTTTCCTTCCTTCAAAAAAACCTAACAAACAAAAAAGTCCACTAGCCTTCTGCAAAACCTAATCCTCGCTTCCTGTACCGAGGGACGCTATTCTAAGGCCGGAAAACAGCTGTTACCCCTAAGTTCCAAAGGGGGGCTTTCATTAGTGGGTGATACAGTCTTTGCTTAACAACTTGAGATGTTTCTGGAGGTCACTGGGTGGGTGGGGGGATTTCTTATGTGTGTTTTATAGTCCATGCCCAGTGTTATTTGCTTTACATGTGGGCTTCACTCGGGCAATAAACCTGTCATGAGAGGTTCACCGTAAAACAAGAGGCAAAGCGGCAGAGACCCTTACTCAGCATGCTGGATGTGCATCCTGTCTTTAATGCCCTGTTATTGTTGAATCATGAGCATAGCATTCTCTTGTATTTTCTTTCTGACTTAATCTGCTAAAGCCATTACGCTTTTATCTCCTACCTTCATCACCACAAATCCTGCATCTACTTGCTTATTAAATTTCCCGATAAGGAGGAAGAAGAGGTTAAACGTTTGTGATAGGGTAAGAATAGGATGAAGGCACTTGAAGATCTGGCTTAAGAAAACTGCAATGAATCAGACGTGGCTAATGAAAAAAAAACTTTCTGATTGTAAAACCTACGACAAAATAATTCAAATTTCCGCCTCTTGTACCTACTCTCACAGACAAAGAAATTCCATTTCCAGTTTCAGAGCTGACCTCTAGGTAGCCTGATTTACCTTGTCATTGTCCAGAGGGTCCTTCTGTACAAACGCCTGAACAAATTCTTCTGGCCCAATATAATGGAGCCTCTCCTGAAACACAAAACCAGCAGGTCAACGTTCTTAAAGAAAATGAGAAGAAATGGACTGTTAACTCCTTCTGTTGACTTTTGGCATGACCCCTACTTTTTATAAATAAGCCTTTAACCCTAAATATTGTCATCATCATCAAGATCTGAGCAGAGGCAATTTTCTGTGTAAGTCAATGCTACAGGACATAGGGAAATGCTGGGCAAGTTATGGAAAAGTAGAGGGGGTAGATGAGGTAGGTCAGTAAATACGCTCTTCAGTCTTGTTCTCACAGTATTTAAAGTGAATTCCAGGGGCACCTGGGTGGCTCAGCTGTTAAGCGTCTGCCTTCGGCTCCGGGGATCAAGCCCCACATCGGGCTCCCTGCTCTGTGGGAGCCTGCTTCTCCCTCTCCCTCTGTGCTCTCTCTCTCTCTTTCTCTCTCTTGCTCTCTCAAATAAATAAATAAATAAATAAATAAATAAATAAATCTTAAAAGAAATGAAGTGAATTCCCAGAATGTCAAAAACATTCATATTTGAATGTCTAAGGAAAACGAATTCTAGCTATTATACCTATTATTTCCCATTTGGATTATTCTAATATCATCTCCCATAACATGACAGTGGATAAACAACTTGTGTGGTTGCCACAGCAAAGGGTGGCAAGGAACTTACCAGCTCTATGTGAGTCAGCTGCTGAGCCAGAGTGTAAGGGTCACTGCAGACAGTGATGATGTCCCTTTGTATGGACTGCGGCTTGGTCTTGAGAACCGTGAGCCGATCTGTGGACGTGGAGCTGATTTTTGCCAGGACTTCCTCATACTGGCTGAGTGTGGCCAGTTTGCGGATTAGACACTGGATCATCTGCTGGACATTCTTCCTGTACGTCTGCCGGGGGATAAGCAAAGGATTACATCCTGGCTCTGCGTGTCGACTTTTGCCACCATGCAAACTCAGAGACTGTGTTCTTAAGTGCTTTTACCCAGATGCTGGAGAACCACCAGGGCAGGTACAGGACGATTCAGCCTGGCTCTCATAGTTTGAGAGAGGTACATCACACATAAGGTGTCTTTTCAGACCTGTAAAATTTAGCTCTTTCCTCAGGCTGCTCTTGAGAGTACAATTCAGGTTGAGCCAGGAAAACCCCACAATGACATTTTAGATTAGCTACTACATAGAAATCACTGCTCTTTGGGCTGGCATAGGAATGTCCTGCTTTACTTCTGGTAGGCTAAAATACGTTGATCTCCACTCAGAGCATCCTCTTCCTAACACTTTTTCTGTTGGGTCACCTTCTTGATTTCCCCACTCCTCTCATGCCCAGTCTCATTAGTCTGCAAGCACGGACGCCAACCGGACTCCCCACTCCCCACCCCCCCAACCACCTTCCTGACTTCCACATAGGACATGGGTTACCACGACGAAGCAGTGGCTATTCATTTTTGGTATCTGACCTCCCTTTGACTCATGTCCATTTCTCTCACATTCATGAGTCAGTGCTAACATTCGCAACCAACCAGACTCTTCCACGGGGCAGTTCTCCCTGTTACCAGTTGCCACCTGTCTGCTGCTGCATCATGCTAGAGCCATAACACTTAAGATCAGCTGGTTTCAAAAGCAATTCACGTATTAGAGATAAATGTCAATCTCTCGACTTTTTACAACACTTGTTAAGTCAAAGAAATAACTTCACAATTGATCCATCCCCAGGGTACTGTTATCATGATAGAATTTACAGCGTTCTTTTATTCTTCCTTTTCTAGTCCCAGACTGCCAAACAAACAACATTCATCCTTGTAGGTAAATTACCTGAGAAAGGCACATGCGCTAACATGGTCCTTAAGTTAACAGCTCCAAAGGAGGGCAGCACCGGTGAACTGAGATGTGGAAAGGCCTATGGCTATGCTCCTCTGCGTAGTCAGACCCTTTTTAAAAGGTACTACACAGTATTACTTTCTGAGATGAATTATTTGAAAACTGAATGGCAATCTTACCTACAAAAACCATATTATTTTACAGAGGCAATTTGGTTTACTAGAGCAAATTACGAAAACTCAAATGAATAGATATTTGCATACTTAAGGAAAATTACAAATGCATCTGGAAATGATCAATTCTTATTTAGTCAAGGCAAAAGAGCATACACAGCCTTCTTTTTCTTTTCTTTCTCTCTACTTATCTGGCGTATATTCCACTTAGTTCTTTAAACTGGTCCATTAGATGACCTTTTTTTTTTCTCTATTATTCACAGACCACCCTAAATCATCAATGAAATACCTAAGTGTTTAAAAAGTTGAACCTTCAAAAAAACCTATCTTCCAGCTAGCGTTAAGGTTATCAATTTAGAAGATGCTATCTATTTGGTAATATGCTTGTCACTCAAAGAAAATGTCTTTTTCTTTGGAATTTGAAGGAGTTCAAGATTGAATTAAGGGCTATTTTAAATCCCTCATGGTGGGGTGAAGTAGGGGACAGGGGATGGGTAAAGCAAAACAGGTAAAGCTGGTCAAAAGGTACAAACTTATAGTTATAAAATAAATAATCATGGGGATGCAATGTACAGCATGGTGACTATAGTTAATAATACTGTACTGCATCTTTGAAATTTGCTAAGAGAATGGATCTTAAAGTTCTCATCAGAAGGAAAAAAATTCTGTAATTTTTTGTGTGGTGATGGATGTTAGTAATACTTATTGTAATCACTTCACAATATATGCAAATATCGAATCATCATGTTGTACACCTGAAACTAATATAATATATGTCAATTACACCTCAATAAAAACAATAAATAGAAATAAAACAAAATAAAATAAATCCCTTGTCCCTATTTCCCTTGCTCTTCTGCTTTCATCATCTTGAGTTACACTAAAAATCTATGAACTTAAATGGTTTCTTCAGCCCCCGTCCCAAATGTCATAATAAATATTCCCAGGTGACTCTGGTATGTAGCAAAGTGTCACAATCTATGCTCTACTGGCATATCTGGTGAAAGATTCTTATTCTACACTTTAAAATATGCTTTTTTAAGGGAAGAGGTTGAGGGATGTACAGTCAAGGATTCAGCTAGTGAGCAAAAGGCAGGAAGCTATATGGGGAAAATGTATACAACAGGGTGTAGGGTAAAGCTATTCAATAATAAAGAACTAGTGTGTGTGTGCGTGTGTGTGCGTGTGTGTGTGTGACAGAGACAGAGACAAAGAGACACACAGAGAAAGAGAGTATGTATGTATGACCTCTTTTAAAAGTTTCCTGCTGCCATTTGATTTCATTCCAAGCTTTGTGTTGTTAAGCATGCTTCCTTACTGAGTCATGAATTGCTAAATATGCACTTATTCTTTTTTATAACTTAAAATGCCAGTGACAGTAATTACCTGGCAAATAAAGATAGAATAAAGACCAGCCCCTTAAGGAAGAGAAAATTGCATTTTACCCACTGTAGTCATTTGTCATGTAATTCAATCATTAGCTCCATTTCATGTTTCTTGCAGGCAAGTCCTAATAAACCACTTCATTTTGGGCAAATCCCCAGAGGGGAAACATATTAAGCCAAATTATGCAGAACTGTCCTAGCAGATTCAGCAGAACCCGACAAAATTATATATAGGGAGCACCTGGATTCATTGACTGCCAAAAAAATTCCTAAAGTCTCGGGCAAGAAGCAACAAGTCTCAACCCAAGTCCATACTCCTTCCTGTGGAGGGAAATATTTTTTTCCTCTTCCAGTAACTGATTAGTTCGTTCATTCATTCATTCAGTCAGTCATTCAAACACTACTGAATACCTGTGAAATGCCAGGCACTGAGCTAGTAGTTAAGGATGATATGATGAACAAAAGGGGCACAGCAAGGAGTCGGGGGAAAAACAAGTCATAAAAAAAAAAGCAAGTAATTACTAACCACAGAGTGCTATGAAGAAAACAGTGGTGAAAGCCAACAATGAGAGAGTTGCAGGGTGACTGTGGCTGGGGTGGTGAGGGAAGGTCTCTCTGAGGAGAGACACTTGAGCACATCACAGATACGTGGCCTGCCAAGCACAGAACTGAGGAAAGAGCATCCATCGCAGAATTTTAGAGCTGACAGGGATGTTAACACAGAGCAGTTACCTCTACAATTTACAGGAATCGGAGAAGAGGCAAGGAATTGAGGGAACCTGCTGAAGAACACTCAGATCAACCAGATGCCAAGTGTGGCCATGATTCTGAATACTGGACTGAAGGAGCCAAAGGAACAGTCTCTCCCGGTAAAACCCAACCTGATCAAGGTAGGCGACTCTCGGCTGTTCGATCCCTAGGTTAATCAATTCCTTGGTTCGACCTGGCTTACCTTCTCATCTCCTCTTTTCACACTCAAAACCATCTGAAAATCTTAAGGTTTATCAAGGATTTGCTATTAACAGAGGAGTGCTGACAGGAAGCCAGGTTAGAAGGTGGTGTGGCCCTTTGTATTTCCCCCCAACCCTAGAGTGGCTTGAGTCTGACAAAAAAAAAAAAAAAAAAGCGGACTGGATCCAATCTGGCTGACACAGATAGAAAGGATCTCCCTCATTGACTACCACGACAAGAAAAACAAAAGGCCACCCATCTGGCACTTTCAGAACGCTAACTTTTTATCTGAAAAAGATTTTTAAGGTGTTCCTTTGGAAAGGATCAAGGGACCATTCCTACTTTTTAAAAAGGCAATAGAGGGAAGGGCAGTTGACTGACTATCAGGTTAAGCACCTAAATACAACTTAACTAAAATGCAGTACTGACTGACTCCAGACTCAGCCTTCATATAAGAAAAAGTCCTTATGATGCCACTAATCTTTTGAGCATCTTGTCCTAAACTAAGTTCACTGAGCCAGGATTGACCCTGCCAAGCAACCCAATAGATATAACTCCTCTAATGTAAGATTGACTACAAAACTGCCCCGGGATACTCGACTTTTGCGTTTGTGAGTGAGGGACCTGCCAATTCATACCTGGCTAGAACCTGTCACAGGCAAACTGGCAAAATAATTTTAACAGTCATAACTTGCAAAATGACTCAGGAAACCACGCATTCAGCCTTACAGATATAAATCATGGCTGTCTTGAGCACCAGGGTTCAATAGAATGTCATAAGGGAGCAGTAAAAGGGTTAAATCCATTTTCAGGAGGACATAACTGTAGGGAAGCAAGTAAAGTTTTTTAATTGCAAATCTTATATAATTTTTTAAGGTGGGGGAGAAATCGTATTAAAATACATTCACCAGAGGTAGACACAATAGATAGGGTATCTTGTTACATCTTTACAGCACACCACTGAAAGAGTGAGTTCTCAAGGACGGTACTCGTAATGCGAAAATTCATTTTAAGATGAATGAAAATCTGCCAAATGCTTCATCAGTCTTTTCCTGCATGAAAGTGTTGTATCTGCGCCTAAGAAACTTGTTCCCAGGGGCTCACTGGCAGCACAGAAACTACAAAGACACCCTTGCCCAACAAGCCTCAACACAAAATATCAGCCCTCCAGGCCTGCTTCAAAGAGGATCACCTTGAATTTGTTACAGCTAGTTAATTCTTATCAAAGGCTCGAATGAGGGAAATGATATTTATGAAAGAGTATCCAAGAGACTCACTTTCTTTCTCCACCTATCCTAGGTGCTAGCCTTGAACCAACTTCCAAGCACCAAGAGACTTGGATCTTTTTCTGTCTTCTCTCCAGAAGAATGACCTTAGCTAATGACACATTAATTGTGTAGCCTCAGTTTTTTTTATCAAGGAGCATTTGTTATAAAAACTATACAGAGCAGTTTCCCCAATCTCATTCTACGCCCCCTAGATAAAGTCCTCCGTAAGAAAATTTTTAAAATTTCATTTAATTTAATG
This sequence comes from Halichoerus grypus, assembly GCF_964656455.1. NCBI lineage: Eukaryota > Metazoa > Chordata > Mammalia > Carnivora > Phocidae > Halichoerus > Halichoerus grypus. The sequence goes on from NC_135714.1 coordinate 65,144,648, forward strand.
CCCTGAAGAATTAGTAGGTTTTCTCTTTCCTGATGGTGAAAATCACATAACCATCTGTATTTCTCTTTTACCTGGAGTTTATGCTCAAATCACAGCAGTCCTGTCCTACTAGACTGCTTCTCAACATGAGCCTATTTGTTTTCTCCCTTCCATAGTACAAAGTACTATGTATCAATGTACAACTTGTTATCTGTTAATATGTTACTGTGTTATTTATTTGATATCTATTTGTGTTTAGATCTATTAATATGATATGTATTATCATACATGATATGTAACTTTCTATGTGAAATCTTCTTAGAAGGAAGAAGAGTATAAGTAAAATTGAAACACACTTGCAATGTGAATCCTATGCATGGATTGACATGAACATACCCCCAAATTAATCACATAAAACTCCAGATGATAGCCCTTAGAAGTGGGATTGTATAATCATTCCCATTCGACACACCAAACAGGCCACTATGCTATGTCGAAGACTTGCCCAAAGGCAACACAGAAAGGAAGAAGTGAAGATTGTGATACATAATTCAGCACCAGTTCCCACCAAGGCTCGGCCCTGGAAATTCAAGTGCTTTTGCTAAAATTCAGGATACCAACCTCCTCGCCACTAGCTATTCGGTGAGCCAGATCTTTTAAGTTTCTCATCATTCTTTCATCCCGAAAATCATAAGGAAACGTTTCCGTCCATTCTGTCAGGAGTTGAAGGATTTTGGGTGCAATTTTTCTTATCTGGTTCTGGGGAGAAAAAGCAAATCTCATTCAGTGATCTCTATCACCATGGACTGCAACAAATCAATAACTGCGAACAGAGTCACTGGAAAACTTCTAGTACAAAGTCTTTGGGGTTGACGAAGAAGTCTAGTTCCCCTTCCCCAAGTCAATGCCAAGTACCACCAGCTTAAGGCAGGACCTAGGGATCTTCCATGGCCTTAAATTTATATTATGGGCATTTGTTTGTTTGGCATGAAGGACATGATAGTTTATTTTAAAAAATCCAACCACACTGATCATAATGACCAGCATACACATTTCGAAGACTTTTCTCTTGGGTATTAACATTGCAGTATTTTTATATACTGAAATGTTTCAGTAGGACCAAGAATGTTAGAGAAATAAAGATCTTAGATGAAAGTGAACACTAATAATTCCGGTGTCCAACCCTATCTTGAGTTCTGTAGCCCATTCCCAGTGCCCTTTGCACAGCCATGATACCATTAATGCCCTTCAGCCTGGGGGGAAGGAAACCAACTTCACAAAATCTAAGCGGCAGAGTAACCATGCCTAATAGACAAAATGGTAAATTTCAAAACCCATCATTACCTTATCGCTATTAGGATCACTTAGTCTCTGGTGCTCAACACATAAGTGGCAAACTTTGGCCATTAACTCATACGGATGCATAAATAACCGAGAACTGAGTAGGAAGGTAAATATGTACGTTCTCTGTGGCAAGAGAAAAAAAAAATCATTACGGTTACATTCTCTCCGAAACTAATATCTTTCCTATAGTTTATACATCTTATTTCATTAAGTTCTGTTGATCAAAGTTAATACGCTGCAGTTTCAAAAGTAATGCTTCATAGTAAAACACCTTAAGATGGATTTTTCCTTTGCCTTCTGATGTATCTCTTCCCTTAAACCATACTAAAAATTACAGAAGTTACAAGATTAGTTTATCTACTGAAATTATTCAAAGCACACTTTCACATCTTTCCTCTGGGAGCCAGGACACCAGGACACATAACTCATTCTAGGTAAGAAGAATGAAATTCAGCCCAGAGAAATAGATCTAACTTAAATATACCACCCATACAGAATCTTGTTCTGGGTCCAAATATTATGATAACTCAGTGGAAACCAAAAAAACACCCAACCACAAGAGCTCAAGAAGTCTCCAGTGTGTCCAGCGTGGCACGCAGCCGTGTCTGTAAGCTTGTGCTGGAACATTCAAACGCGGGCTTTCAAGTAATCTGTTTCCTTGCTCAAAGGCTAAGCAATTTGATGAAACACAGTATCACACTATACACTTTTCTTTAACTACATTGTCTCCCAAGAAGCCAGTAACGAAGTAGGGTTTATTTGTTATAATAGTTTCAGACTCCCAGTGAAAAGAGAAATTCCAGGGTTTTTGTGTTTTTTTTAAGCCCCCCCCCCCCCCCAGGCATCTTTACTAGCTCATAAACACTTACAGGGCTGAACAAGGGATTCCTTTTACTTTTGATTACAAGTTTTCCCTGTGTGGCAACATATTTCAAAATGCTATGTAACAAATCACACAGAGAGATAACTCAGGAAGAAACACTATGGTGAATTACAGTGGCAAGCACAAACTATCCTTCGCACACCAAGGTCATTATTATATTTATAAAAACACATGAATCTAGTGTCTAGATCATTTCATGAAGTCCTTATCAACAACCAGCTGCTGTTGAGTAACAGGGGCAGCTGTGGCACAAGCAAAGGGGGAGAAAAACACCACTTGCCCAGAAACAGAAAAACCTAAGTTTGATTGCTGATGCTGGGGGTGAGACCGTGTGTGGATTACTCAACATTCTGAATTTCAGTGCTCTCCTCTCTGGCCTCTTGGAATTGCCGTAGAGAAAATGTAAATGAATTCCTTAGATTAGAAAGTATCATCTAGGGGCGCCTGGGTGGCTCAGTCGTTAAGCATCTGCCTTCGGCTCAGGTCATGATGCCGGGGTGCTGGGATCAAGCCCCGCATCGGGCTCCCTGCTCCGCGGGAAGCCTGCTTCTCTCTCTCCCACTCCCCCTGCTTGTGTTTCCTCTCTCGCTATATCTCTCTCTGTCAAATAAATAAATAAAATCTTTTTAAAAAATTAAAAAAAAAAGAAAATATCATCTATATAAATGCCAGCTATCAAAGTAAAACATAAGCAACCTATAAAGAACTGCATCTTGAATATGACTGTTGATCTCCTTTCTATGAAGTTTTCCTGTCAAACTTCACTTTTCTCAGCATAGTGATGGTCTTGGAAACAAAACAAGGCATTAAATATTCTAGGAGTATCCAATGTCCTCTGGCGTTTCTATGTAATGACCAATGTATATGCATGAATTAAACGTACAGATACTTCACTTAGATGGTATCTGACCGTCTACAGTGTGGTACCAGCCCTGAAAAGAAACTGATATGCAGACAATAACCAAAATCTGAATCATAAGCAGGCTCAACTTGATCTCAAAATACTCAATGATCAATACGCATTTTCTTATTTGGGAGAAATTCTTAGCAACCCAGATATTCTGAAGAATAACAAGGATGTGTTTCAGAGGAATAGGGATACATACATCTGGATAATAATCCACATTAGGTACTAAGTGCTGGATGAGTGCTTCCAGAGAGCCGGAGAGGAGGTTGTTGTCATGGTAATACAGCCCTCCGCAGCTGTCGTCCGCAGCCTGATAGAGGTTTCGGTTGTAACCACTGCTGTCAAACATTGCTGAAAAGGGAGGAGTCTGAGGCATGCTTTCCTAAAATGAATTTTAAAAGGAGAAAACACAGTGTCAGTAATATGCCGTCCAGAAGAAAAGTAAGCTTTAATAGCAACAAGGGAATAGGTTATTTTAAAAATAGGTGAGGTTCTGATAGAATATCAGAACCCATCAAGAAAGCAAATTGCTCTTTGAGTAACACATGTATGCATACGGGTGAGTACCAATCTCATTCCGTTGAACACCATAAAATGCTTAGATCAAAGGATCCAGTTCGGATTTGAATCCAAGTCTCCAGCTGCCATACTGAGAGATCACTCCTTCACATGTGGGGAAGAGAACTGAGCTTCCGATTGCTTTATCTCACTGAGTCAAGTGTCAGTCATCCTAAGGTAGAAATGGGCAAGCCTTCAAAGTTGGCTGGGAGAATTACATCACATACGAGAAATATTGGACTAACGATGGGTTTAACAGGAGATAATCAAAACAGATGTTGAAAAAGTAAAATTGTAAGAGAGGCCTAGAATTAAAGTACATTGTGTGCGTGTGTGCGTGTTTACAGATGTATGTATGTAAATCCAGAAATATAACGCTGACTCTCCAGCTTCTATTGGGAGATCCAAAGCTGTCGATTTTCACCCCTTTGTGTCAAATTCTTTTGGGGTGGGGGCTCTATAAAGCCTCTGTTGTCAGCAAACATGTGGGCTGAGGGGCCCCTGATTTGGGCAACAGAAAGGAGAGTGCTGGTTCTCTCCATTTGTATGCTTTGCAACTCACACAGCCCTTGTTAGAGGGTGCTCAGTAGAGGCTAGAGGCTATTAAGTTATTACTCGGATTCCTAGGGACAGAGCTCGGGACCCTGAGAACAGACTCTCGGTTTCTGGCAGCATGTCTGGACAATGGAGGCATTCAGGAGCTGCCAGACTGAGAGTTTCAGAAGGCAAACAGTGCGGGAAGCCAACTCCAGGGTTTGGACTGACGGGGACAGGGTGTATGGAGGCTGCAGGAGGACACAACCTGGGCTAATCCTTCTTTTTGAGATGCCAAAAGATATTTGCATCCGGATGGGGGAGGGGTGTGGAGCCCTGTGCATCTGCTCCAACTCCAGCTAATAGGGACCACGGCTTCATAACATGTGCGCGTGCCTCGGCAAGGGTGGCCACGGGGTGGGGTGTTGGGGAAAAGAAATCTACTCTTAGGACAACCTGGCAGATGAAAACAGCATTTAGGGAAGGAAGCATCAAGAAAAAGAAACAGAAGACAAGCTTCAGCATTTTGTCCTCTATCCCATCCACAAACCAATGCCGAGGGAGAATGCAAAAGGGAAAAAACAGCCACCAATGGGAAGAAATTGATTACTGAGGATCACTCTGGGAGATCTGTCACTACCTGCATCATCACTGCCATGCCTCTCGCTGAGGCAGGACAAGGTCAGAACAGCCAAAGGATCAGGAACTATGGGATGTAAGCATTAACACAAATGCTCCACGCTTAGTTGAAATCATTGTTAAATAAATAACTCCATGTTAACATTTTATAAGACAGTGGACAAAGGGTGTTTCTGTCCTCTTCAAATTGCCGGTTTTCTATGAGTACAATTCTTGTGCAATATAATCTTTGCAAATGAGTCGTCCTGGGTGGGAAGGTGAAAAAAGAGCCCATCTACCCTTGCCCTGAGAAACTCAAAATGTCCATAAACCGAGACTCTGGGACCCGAGATGAGAAGCACCTCAAAGTTTTGCCTGATAGCTTGGAGGGAACTGTCCATCTGAACTTGGTTACCTACTTCTGGCTTAAAAAAGCTTTAGATGGTTAAAAACCACACAGTGTCCTTTGTGAGCAGGATCACAGGTGGAACTCTATCATGCCCTGGGAGTTGAGGTTTTTTTTATTTTTTCTGCCAAGAACCATGAGTTTTCTTTGATTTCTCCACCTATTCATCACTACTGAAACCATCCTAATAAAGTGATTTGGGGAGATGGCTGGCCAAAAACTTGGGAATTTCAGAAAAATCAGAAAATGTTGAAAGTTCAAAAGGATCATAGAAATCATCTGCTCCGGGATGAAAAATAGATTTCATTTCACTTTCCAACTGCAATCAATTAGAAGTGGGTGCCTAGCGGCCTGAGGGTGAGTGAGAAGAATTTAAAGGCTGTAACTAGGTGGGAGAATGTGTGTCCTAAGTGATTAGCAATGACTGCAAAAACAGTCATGGAAGAGGTCAAAGCCCAGTCTGCTCCAAGCTCCTATTTTTATAAATGTGCAAACCCTGGAAGGTGGAACGAAGTGACCAGGCTAAGATCTCACAGTGCTGTGGCTACACCACCAAATGAACCCAATGGAAGCCCCCCACCCCGTGAATCTTGCACCCCTGCTGCCTTCTGTTTACTACCAGTAACCATTAGCCCGTGATAGTCAAGGGTCACCCAGTTCCCTTTCAAGGAATCAGCACCAAAAGCCACAAGTATTTGTACTTCTCAATTATTTACTCCCATGAAGCAGACAAGGACTCAGATCTGACCAAGGACTCAGATCTAATGAAAACCTAACCTGGTGCTTCACGGCGGCAAGAACTTCAAAAGGTAATATACCATCACCATCCCCCCAACACATGTTTTTTATTTAGAAAATTATTCTCAATTTTGTTCACTCCTTCTCAAATCCTAAATTATAACAAAACTATTAAGTTCTTTTATAGCAGAGTTCTTCTGAGAGCATTCTTAGAGTGATGGCAAAAAGCTTCTGCATTGTTCCTTGGAAATGTTTCACTCATGGGATTTCTTTGACGAGGTAGAAAATATCTACACTTAGAAAATCCCCTCCAACCAAGCACCAAAGAAAATACTGCAAATAGCAATGGAAACCAAACTGAGGCAAATGAATTGGGGTTATAGCTTATTACACCTACAAATCAATTTTAAGAAGAGGGTATGTCACAGGTCATTTTCTGCCTTCTAATCAGCCCTAAGTTCTATTGCTCATCAGCTGATTTCATTCTCCTATGATCCATCTTGACTGTGAACTTGCACATAGCAACAATCAACTGCTGAGATCTGAGTCAGTCCAAGAGACTCCAGCCCCTTATTTACGCACGTTGGTCATATCTTTCCTATGTTGCCTTATACTCACGACAGCATCTTTCCCATTCCTTAGGCCCCCTCCCTCCCTCCCCATTCTGCTACTATGAGATCCTTTGTGCAAGGGAAAGGTCTCTACATTCCACCTTCCTTTACTTCTCTGATTCCCCTTCAAGGCCGCTCACCTGAGAAATGCCTAGATGCATGGCACAGAAGGCTCTGAGAAGATCAGCAGCTCCCGTTTGTGTAAAGTTTACTGCCTACAAATGCCTTTTGGGATTCTTAGAGCTACCCTGTTTGGCAGACATCCTTTCATTGTTTGGACTGCATAAGCTGAGGTTCAGAAAACCTGTCGTAACTGACTGGGGTTACACAGCAGATAAGGGACAGATAGGACAGTGTTTCAAACCTCGATCTTCAGGTTCCAGGGTCCAAATTTATTATACTACATCATGTTGTACTACAAATGGACTTCCTTGAACCTGTAATATTTCACCATAAAATGAAAAGTCTGTCAGTCTATCCCAAATTGTAGGCTATCAGAACAATTTATATGCTTTGTATGTTTTATGTAAGTCATTGCTCCAAAGATGCATTAGTGACACTAATTACTCTTACAAAGAAGCAATACTCCCACGATAACAGAAGTATTTACACTACTGACCTTTGCAATCAAGGCACAGTCCCATCTAGACAGAGATTTCGGATTTTAACATATACTTCTTTACATTTTAGTATCTTTGTAATTGGCATGCATATAGTGCTAAAAAGGCATGTGTGACAGTCTTTTTTGTCCTTAGCAATATGAAAAAAAAGAGCATCTTACAATGGATGGCATCTCAGATTCAATTAAATAGAGTAATATTTGCTTGTGTTTACTTTATAGATCTCCAGTAAAAAAATCTTACTGAGACAAATGACCAAAATAAAGATCATGGATCAGAGTATTCATCACCCATTTCTGGACAATCTCTAACAAGTGGCCAGTCTAGCCATTTTCTAGAAAGATCAACTGCCTTGTGTAAGAAATGCATTTGACAAACAAGGGGAGGTGAACAGTATGGTACAGAAAGTACTGTCTTTGAAGTGTACCTTAAATACCTAAGAAGATAAACATAGTAGTTTTTTTCCTTCAAGTATCTTCCCTGTTATTACCCACATCAAGAACTATTGTTTGTTCAGTATTACTCAGATTTGTCATCCAAGACTTGAATTCTCTTGCTTCAGTTCTGGAGTTGAAAAACAAGGCTCAGAAGATTAAGTATTAGCTTGGTTCTTGTTTTAAAAAACAGAGAAAATATCCAAGTACTGGATATGAGAATCCAGAACAGCATTTATCCCCAGGCGCTATTAATGCCAGGAATAATTTGCTAATGATTTCTGTAGTAGAAGAAGGGCAAAGGGTGAGGCTGCTCTTATCCCAGAAATCCCATTTATTTATTTGTTTTCATCTCAGGGTAGTTCTGATTTCTCATCTGCAGCTAACCTTCTTTTACAGCTCCCACAATTAATATTATCTGTCTCTAAGGTCCTTTAAACTCTCAATCCACTCCCCTCCACCGTTTCCAATATAATCTCAAAACCAACTTCTCCACTGTCTACCACCCTTCCTTAGCGCAGATTTTGCCCAATCCAATAGACCTATCGGCTAACCAAAAATCTTGTTCAGGAGAACCTGACTTTTCCAAAATTAGAATGTGCGACAGCATTAGCGTAAATGCTGGCATTAATTTACTATTAAGTCAAACTTCAAAGTAGTTAATTCCTTTGGGAAAAAAAAGAGATTTATATGAGATACTTGAAAAAAAAAAACAAAACTGCTGACTTTATTCAAATCACTACCAATAAGATAAGGCAGAGGACAGGCTCACCTCGCAAGCAATTCTCACCTTAAAATCATTTCCTGGGAAACAATATATTCAATGTGGCCAATGGCTCTTAACTTCTCGGGAGATCACAAACCTCTCCCCACACTGCCCTGAGAGAAATGTACCAACAAGTTTGCATATACCCTCGGAGAGTTCAGACCCCAGTTTAAGAAACATTATGAGCAGACCTGTACAGAGCCTACATATGATTTATCTAATCATCTTCAAAGAAGAAGAACGTGGCGGTTCTGAAGGGAAGCTTGGTCTAGCACATCCAAGCCTGGCTCCTTAGAAATCAAGGAATACTTGTATTCTCCGGTAGTGCCAATCAAATGGAGCTAAAGAGGCTTTTAAAATGATACTACTTTTGGGCGCCTGGGTGGCTCAGTTGGTTAAGCGACTGCCTTCGGCTCAGGTCATGATCCTGGAGTCCCTGGATCGAGTCCCGCATCGGGCTCCCTGCTCGGCGGGGAGCCTGCTTCTCCCTATGACCCTCACCCCTCTCATGTGCTCTCTCTCTCTGTCTCAAATAAATAAATAAAATCTTTAAAAAAAAAAAAAAATGATACTACTTTTGGTTTGGGTAGAGATATTTAAACAGGTATTCCCCCCCAAAATTGAGATGGCACTTTGGGGTGGGGAAAGATGCGATGAGACAGTGGGAAACAGACTTTGGGTTTTAAAAAAATGAACCAGGCTAAAAGAAAGCTTAGAGCCGGGCGCCTGGGTGGCTCAGTTGGTTGGGCGACTGCCTTCGGCTCAGGTCATGATCCTGGAGTCCCTGGATCGAGTCCCGCATCGGGCTCCCTGCTCAGCGGGGAGTCTGCTTCTCCCTCTGACCCTCCCCCCTCTCATGTACTCGCTCTCTCTCATTCTCTCTCTCTCAAATAAATAAATAAAATCTTTAAAAAAAAAAAAAAGAAAGAAAGCTTAGAGCCATGAAATTAGCATACAGATCATAGGTTCTGTTGGAAAACTTCCCAAAAGGAAGTAAAAGATATATCCAACTCAGGTGTACAAGATGAATGTTCTTTCTTAAAATTAACTTGGTAAGCTGAAAAGTTGGTTGACAGACTAGATACGTTACAGGGGCAGCTAATTCAGTCACGAAGATATATCATGTTCTTCCAAGGACTCTGAAAAAGTTCAGCCTGACATTGATCCAGAAGCAAGGAAGCAAGGTCTGGGTGATTTAAGGGATGAATGGATTTGAAAGGCATGCCTAATGGTTTCAAACCAACGAAAGCACCAGATGAAAAGCTGCCTTTTTCTAAACAGCAGACTGTGTTTGAATTAGCGACTGCTTTTGCACAATGTTATTTATGATGGGGCAGGTGCACCAGGATAAGGTGGTTTCAGGTGACATTTCAAATTGGAAAAGAGGTTGAGGAAAAGACGGGTGTGGGAACTAAATCCAAAGCTATCCTTCAACATCTGCTGTAGGTGCTTTGTAAATCTCTACCAGAATGTCAAGTCAGCATTTCCTTTACACTTAAGAGAATGAGCTAGAAAAAGTAGGACTCAAAAAAAAAAAAAAAAAAAAAAAAGCATGGGGAGCTTTCGATCCATATTTCATCATAGAGTACTTTGGTGAAATATTTAACAAATCCAATGCCCTTATATTGATCACTATCTTTTCGTTTCTGTTCAAGTGCTGGGCATGTGTCCCAATTTAAAAAAACAAACCCACTGAAGTAGAGGAAGGCCTCCCTATCACAGCTGAACTTTGAAAGTATATTTGTTTAGTGAGGAGAGGCTTAATTTAATATCCTGGAATTACCGGTTTCCCCATTCCCATCTAGATTCCAAAGGAACTTTGCACTTTGGTGAGATGCACCTTCTTCCTTTTCTCATTTGAGGTTCCAGAAAGCTGAATGAGAAAGATTCACATATTTCAGCTTTACTCCAGCTGGTTTTCTCAAGCACTTCTAGCCTCCTTTTGGCACCACTGGATCTCAGGATACAAGGATGGACTGCACGCTCATAGAGGGTAACGAACTATGGATTTGACTCAGGGTGAAAGTAAAAGTCACGTTTCTGACACTATCTAAAACACGGCTTCTTTTGAGCTTGAAAATGTCTAGAAGATTATCTTCTCACATTTTCCTGAGCCAGGGAAAGTCCTAAAGGCAGAGATTTCTAGCAACAGCTCTGGAAACTCTAGAAACGCTACACTTCTGCTGACCTCCTTGAGAAAAGAGGTACAGTTCCTGTGAGTACAAACAATGCAGAGTAGACAACTCTAAATCAACTCACTTCTTTGGCACGTGAACAGAAAGGAACTCACTCCCAGATAGGTACATTCTTTGGAACTGAGCCCCAAGTGCTTAGTAAATTTCATACTCAAGGAGGGAAAAGTGAGTATTTTTTATTAAAGAAGGTCTTATTTCTCTCCATAATGATGAAATTGGTGGTATTATTTACCAATGTTACAGGCTTTCATTAAAAAAAAAAAAAAAGAACTTGCATTTTTCTTGATTTACCCTGGATGCTACTTAAGAAATCCTTACTAATTCCTAATTGATGGAGGAAGAGGATTGTGACTCAAATAATTACTATCTTTGGTTTCCTTGGAAGAAATTAAAGCTTTAAAAAATGTGTCATCTTTTATCTTGGAGATATCTTGTTAGCAGTTTATTTATTAAAACACAAAACAACATTTCACTACATGGCAACTCTAAATGGGCCTGGAGAGTCATTTAAAACTTTTCTACAAGATAAATCTTTACTGCGTGGGAACAGATCACAGAACACTTTGATATTCTTTATGCATTGTTTTGAATCTACAACGTCCATGTAGTTCCTGAGCTGAACAGTAGATGGCTCCACGTTCCTGGTCTGTGAAAAGATTGGTGCTTTCCAGCTTTAACAGCAGGTGCTGGTTTAGAAATGTAGGACAACTGGAGTTCTGGGTGAAAAAAACCTAAGAAATTGGTGTTTGTGATCTTGGCATATTATTGAGCTTCGGAAAGTGGCACTGTTCGTGCTGTACAGTTGAAAACAAATACTGGCTGAAAAAGTCAGTCGGTCTTATTTTGTAGGTCTTAGGTGCCCAAATACAATGAGAATTAATTATTTCATATTCCCAGGGGGACAAAAGTGATCTTCTGGACAATCAAAATCATCCTGATCTAATTACATGCTGTCAAAAAGAACTTTGAACTTTCTGGGATATTGGAAATGGTCCTCTTCTACACTGTCCAGTCAGTCGCTATTAGCTGCAAGTAGCTATTAAGCACTTAAAATGTGGCTGGCGCAACTAAGAAACTCAATTCTTAATTTTGTTTAATTTAAACATAAGTTTAAATATCCCCATGTGCCTAGTGGCTACCATACCGGATGGCACAGATATAAGGTGTTGGATCATCTATAGATAGCTCTCAAGCCAAATTATAGAATATCATATGGGGAGCATCCTTTACTAAAAGGGTTTATTTTTCTAAACCCAATTAATTTCAGCAGGAAAATGATCTGATACTTAGTGAGGACATTTAGTAAACAAGCAGAATTTTCTATTTACATTTTATTATGTAACATGGTTCCTAGGATAATTTTATTTTTTGGCTGCAAGTCCTTGAAAAACTATGCTTATTCCTCCCCCTCCATTCTTCTCTTTTTGATAAATAGAACGATCCTGGCGGTCTGTAAAGTGTTTTCCTTCCCTACAAGGCTAATTTGTATTTTCTCTGTGTGAAACTGATTTTCATACGAGGGCTTCCTAATAAAATTTGAATCAAATGAATGACTTCTAGATATAGACATATCTTGAAATGGAATAGTAAATATATAAACCTAAGGAAAAAACCTAGGTCAGAGGCCAGTTAAAAATTTCATAAATGGTGGGATACCCGCGTGGCTCAGTCAGTTAAGCATCTGACTCTCTTGGTTTCGGCTCAGGTCATGATCTCAGGGTCATGAGACACAGCCCTGCATCAGACTCCGTGCTCAGCGGGGAGTCTGCTTGAGAGTCTCTCCCGCTCCCTCTGCCCCTTACGCTTGGGCTCTGGCTCTCAAATAAATAAATAAAATCTTTTTTAAAAATTTCATAAACGGTAACACTGACTTAAGTCAAAAAAAATTTCTGACTCAACTTTCTTGATAATTAGTATTTTTTAATACACTTATAGGAGAAAAACAAAAGCAAAAAGGAGGTCAAGAAAATATTAAATCTCTACATAGTTGTTATCAATACAAAGAAACTTCACTCTCTTCTCTTCATTTCCCTACACCCAGAAAGTAGCTGAACATCTAATTGCAGACACTTCATCTTTCATCTTCCACCTCATCTAGGGTACAAATGCATGAAGGGATAATATAGCAAAATCAAGCAGTTGTCACAGAACTAAAAGGGACTCAGATCGTCTAGTTCAACACCCGACCAACTTTATAGATATTGCAGGTAGAGGGAGAGAACAAACAGCTTGTGACGGCCCCAGGACTCATCTCCCTAATCCCAGGGCAGAAATCTGTCCAGAGCACTAGGCTACAATATCTGTTATTTTAAGATAATCAAGGGCTGTATAGATCTATTTTTTTTTAGTAGGTTTAACTGGAGAACCAAAAAAAGGACAACTGTCGTTCTAGAAAAGTGAAGGGGGTGAGGAGGCAACACCTAAATTCAACCACGAACATCAAAAATGCCACAAATCTTAAGCAGTATTTTCAACAGTACAATTTGTCTCTTTAAGACTTCACAATACGTTATAATGTCTTTTCCATTTATTATTTGTGGCATCAGAATCAAGATTCTCAATCCCTGCTTCAGGAATTCCAAATTCTTCTCTAAGTAAGGGGGAATACCTTCTTTTCCCCACCTCCTGTCTCAGGGAGACTTGCTGGGGCCATCCAAATTGCTTCTCCAAAGTCCACTTCTTCCAGGTAGCCTTTGGAGATTGCTAATCTCGATTCCCTCATTTCCTGTGCCATTATTGGGTACCTTACCCTGTAGAGACACTCACCCAGCTTCTCCCCTTCATTTCTTCTTCCTAGATAGGAGTTATTTGTTATTTTTTTGAAAGGGTCTATTGTACTTTATTAGCCGGTGGTTAATTTTAGATTATCAGAATGTAATGTTACTAATAATATAAGAAATATGTATTATGATAAATAATACATTTTTAGAAACATTAAGTAATATAGACCTAAGACTATATTAGATTAGATGCTAAGCTGGGATAAAAAAGAAAACAATCGTAAATGCTTTCTGGTGATTTTCTATTCCAAAAGACAGTGTGATCTCAGGTATCAGGTGTGGTAATATCAGAGAAAATGTCTTGTGGACCACATAAAATGGAGCAAGACTGAAAGTGAACCATGGGAGAAATAAATTCTAAGAATTTAACACTCCATTAGACAACTGGAAAGTACAAGGCCAGTATGCTTAGTCGCCAGAAATGTTGCCACCTCCAGGAAAACAAAGGATTGACCGACATGTAGTAGAATAATGCCAACAAGAAACTTGCTAGTCAGTAGCTGATCTTCTCATCTTTGCCAGAAAATCTGCTTAAAGGAATAATACAGCAATGCTTGTGAACCCTGATTTCTGTCAAAAGTGGCCCAACAACTGTCCCCCCAAAATTAAAATAACCACTAATGATAGGATCTAACAAGCTGCCATTCTTTTATTCTGTTATGAAAATCTCAACAGCCAAAAAATTTTATTTGTATTTCTTTTTGAAAATCAATTCTATATTTACCCCAAACCTCACCTGATCAGCTATATTCCTCCCAAATCTCCAATGAGGCATACACTCTGGTTAATTGTAACCTCCTTGTTTATTAGCGTAGGTTTTATCACAGTGGTCCAACTATGCTTTAAATTGAGACATAGCTATCACATGCCAAGCTCTGGCTGCTGTCTCCAAGAGGAAAGAATAATTATTCACCCCATCTGAGTCTGACTGTACCAGACATTATTCAAGAGTGCAACACCCTGATCCCTAGACTCTTCCCCTTTATGCACCCAGTTCAGAGACCCTCCCTCGGCCTTTGGAGATCATCCAGGGCTAAATATAGATCTACGCACACCAGCAGTTCCTGGCCGCTGTCACATGGTGCTGCTGACGATGGACTCCTTGGAGACATGCTGGGCCCAAACACACATACACAAATTTGTGCGCATATTCATCTATACCCACCGAATTCATTGGCAAAGATGGGCACCTCCACATTCACAAGAGAACGGCGCGCCCTAGAGATTTCCTCCTGCTATTTACATCACTTGGACCACCCTCTGCACTGTCAGAGGACTTAGCTACCTTGCTTTAGCCTGAACTGCGTCAATTCGATTGGGGTAAGGTGCGAAACAATACTCAAACAATGCTCAAGTGGTACGCGGATGCGGACACACACACACACACACGCACAGGTGTGTACACACCAGACCCCCCCACCCCCACCCCCGTCTCCCCCTTTGCTCTTGTACAGCACTGAAGTTGTTCCCACGGTTCCCCTAGAAAGTGGAGCTTTTCTTATGCTGGCTGCCGCAAGCCTCCTAGGTACTTCGGCTGACGTTATTATAATCTAGCCAGGTGTCTCGAGGCGACTCACCTGAGCTCGGGCAAAACCCAGGAGACTCGGTGTGTCCCAAATTCGCCAGGTGAACGGAGGAATGAACAACTATCGCCTCGTCAGTGGCAAGCACATGACTTCTGTTTCCTGTCCTTTCCTAAGAATCAGAGCTTAGATTATAGGGCACCCACACCAAAAATAAACAATCCTCCCCCCCATCCCCAACACACACGAAACTAGCCAAGTAGTAGAAGGAAACAGCCTAGCAGCGCTCTGGAAAGGAGATGAAAGGATGAACGCGACTAGAACTCAGACAAATCCTCAAAAACTACCAAGATTTCAAGCATAAGGCCTGGCTGCGGGATCGGGGCGAGAGCAGCAAAGCAAAACGCAAGCTTGTCCCTGCCCGGGCCCCAGCGGCTCGGCCCCGCACCTGTTGGCACCGGGTCCGCTCCCGGGGCAGCCCCAGGCGCCCTCGGCGGCCAGGCAGGGGACTCCCTCGGTCTCTAGCTTTTGCCAGGTGCTTTGTGCCAGAGAGCATTTGGTCGCCCCGATTCTCCCGCCTCTTCGAGGCGCACCCGGCAGCTGGGGCGCCTGAGAGCCAGGCTTGCTCGGAGCGCAGCTCCCGGGCCGGCCGTCTGGGAGAGCGCAGAGGGCAGCACGGCCGCACATTCCCGCCGCCAGGCTCCGGTCCCTCCGGGAGAATGCCTGGCCAGGGAACAACCCACCTGCAGATGGACCCCGGGTCCTCGGCTCCCCCGCTGTTTGCCGCGCACCCACAAGCGCGACCAGAGAACAGGGAGCTAAAGCGCGCGCGAAGAGGGAAAAAAAAAAAAAAAAATCCGCCCGACCAGTCGGGTGCCTTGTTTATACTGAAACTACGGCCTCAGCCGCGGCGCACACCCCCTTCGCTCCGAGTGCCCGCCTCCCGCCGCCAGCCCCGCCCCGCCCCGGCAGGCGCGAGCCAATCGCGGCGCAGCTCACCGCCCACGCCGCCACCGCCTCCGGAGCCCGGGACCCGCCCACGCGTCGCAGGGCGCCCGGGACTCCGGCCCCGCCACCGTCGCCCGGGTGCCCTCCCACGCTGCGGAGGCCGGCCGAGCCCGGCGCAGCGGTGTTTACCTGAGTGGGTTCGGCCCGCTCAGATGGCGTGTGTTTCTTTCTGAGTCCGCCTGCCCGGGGCTGTTTGTGAAGTCATGTGTATGTGTGTGTGTATGTGTGCGTGTTCATTTACCTGTGTACTACCTGTAAATACCGGCCCGACTCGTTATACAGTATCTATTAACATAATTATGAGCTAAAGGTTACTGTCCATGTACTTTCAGAAGAGAGCTGAGAGAAACCACAAGAACATTTGCTTAGCAAATATTTACGCAGAGCCCGACGGCTAGGCATTGTGCAAAACGCTGAGGGCATGCTCTAGGCAAAAGTAGGCAGGTCGCTGCTATTCTGAAGCTTACAGCCCGTCTGGTGGACGACAAACGTTAAGCAAATGGTCACCCAAACAAAATATAAAATTGCGGCTCTTACAAGTTCCACGAAGGAAGGGAATCTGTGCTGTGAAATATGACTCTGGAGGCAAGACGGGGAGGCCAGTCCTCAGTAAAGGCTGTGTTGTCATGGTAACCACATACTCTATCATTGGATACTTGATAACTATTTTAGAAAAAAGGCAAAAACCTCAATACTTCACCTTGTACAAATAAAAGAGACTGAAGGGAAGAAACGATGGAAACAAGGGAAGAAAGGGACGCATGGAAAGAAAAAAATTGAAGCATCCAGAGACTCTCTTGCTAGCTACATGACCTTGAGTAAGTAAAGTAGCTTTTCTGAGCTTCAGTTTTCCCATATATAAAAAACAACACTATTCATACCTGTCTTATAGGACTATAATTAGGATTACTGAGCTAGAGGAACCCTTTTTGTCCTGGCTCCATCCTCCTTCTCTCCCTCCTCCTTCCTAGCCTGGAAATGGTCATCTTCAAGTTCACCTTGCCTATTCTTAGCTGATTCTTCCCCTCATTTTCTTCATCTGTGCCTCCTTTCACTTCTCTTCCTCTAATTATACTCTTTCCTTTTCTCCTGCAAATGGGTCTCTCCAACTCAGTAATTCACTCAGCCTCTCTGCAGGTTAAAGGAGAAACCATGCAGCCCAAAAGGCTTGGTGGGAGTCGGCCATTCAGAGAGGCACAGAGGTTCTGGCTGCCCAGCCTAGCTGCGGTTGTGCTGGTTGTTTCGTCTTTCAAGCTCAGTTTTCCATCCTGGTTCTGTAACAAACAAGCCATCTGAGGTTGTGCAAGCCATGTGCAATACTGAGGTTCCTGAGTCTGTGGCAATTAATTAAAAGGGTTGGAGTAAATCAGGATTTCTTAGTGGAAATGTTTAGCATATCCTTTATAACCTCTGGATACACCCACCCACCACCCCAGAAGATTTTGCCCTGTTTTACTTTCTTAAGTGTTTTCTCACCGAAACAAAAGATGTTTATTTTAGATTCTCAAAATATAAAATGGACACAGTGATAGCATTGATTTAATGTTTTACCAAACCACGTTCCTGTTCCCCATTCTGGTGGATCCCTCACGGCCCCTTCCAGCTCCCTGTATGAGAGGTGATACATACGGGGACAGCTCCAGAGCTGGGTGGCCCAAATTTTGATCCTGTCCTATGGCTTAGCCAGTTATCAAACCTTACAAGAGACCCTGGGCCCCAGTTTGCTCATATGAAAACAGCAGTCATAGTTTATAAAAGTAACTTCTTCACAGCATATTGAGAAGATCCATTAAAAGAGTTAATAAATGAAGTGGGTTTGGAGCAATGTCCCTCAGAGAAGCCTTCCCTGACCCCCTCTCCACAGCGTCCTTCCCTCCTTTCATTGTTGTTTCCTCTATAGGATTTACCACCATTTAACATATTGTATATTTTACTTATTATTGCTCTCTCCCCTTGCTAGAATATAAGCTCCAAAACATCAGGGTTTGTTGTTGTCATTGTAGTTGTTGATTTCCTGCTGTATTTCCAGTGTCTAGAACAATGTCTAACACAATAGTCACTCGATAAATAGGTATTGGCTGACTTAATTAATGCCTAGTAAATGGTAAGTACTCCATAAAAGCTGTGATGATTAGGTATCAATTATTCTCTATCATGAAAAGATATTTCTTCGGTGTTCTGCTTCCCATAGTTTCTTTCTGGTCTTTTGACTCCATTGCCTCAATTTTTATCCCTACAGATGTTGGTGAGCTCTATAAAACCAGTCACATTGATGCAAATAAAGCCCTGCTGAGTAGGATACTCAATAATAGCCACTTGTATGGAGCTTCAAGTATATGGCAGGCCCTGTACTAAACATATTTTTCTCTTATTTTCCTCTTGGACTTCAAGTGCACAAAATTAGAGCAATCATCATGACTAATCCATGTCTAACACTCTTTTTCAAATTGTATTATTTTAATATATTTATTTTATATTATTAGTCTCTTTCATTTCCCCTCTAAAGTTCTAGTTTTCACCATTCCAAAGGCACTTACTCTTTCACAATGTATTTAGTGTGTTTTCCAATCCGCCTTTCATGCACAATGATGGTATTGTTTTATGTGAGTACCACATGAGTAAATTTACCTAAATGTTATTGTACAATCCATCTTATTCTGTTTCTCAATGTGTTCCCTCCAACTTTTGACTTTGCTCATCTATCCATGTTGATATATGTTGATGTTGTTCACTCCTTTTACCTTCTGTTGAGTATTTCACTGTATTGGTGTTACTTTTTTTACTTACATTATCTTTGATACTTGACAAAACTCTGAGAGATAGGTACTATTTTCTCCACTTCTGAGATGAAGGAATGATGCTTAGGAAGGTATGTAACTTGCCACGGCCATATAGCTGAAGAAGCCATAAATTAAACCTGTGTCTCTCTGATTCCAGTGCTCTGGTCTTTCTACTCTATAAAATGGATTTAATTACTGACTGTAAGATTTATGAAATAATGTCTGAAAAAATATACCATTAATTTGACTCATTTTACATGTCTAAGATATTGTTGTTAAAACTAGTAGATATATGTATTTAAGCTAGAGTTGTTTTCATTGGAAAGCAATGTTTATTATTTGTCCGAGACACAAGTTCAATATTAATTTGTGATTTATGATTTTCTTTTTTTTAAGGATTTATTTTTTTATTTGAGAGAGAGAGAGAAAGAGCAGGGGGAGGAGCAAAGGGTGAAAAACTCAAGCAGACTCTGCACTGAGCATGGAGCCCAACGCGGGGCTTGATCTCAGGACCCTGAGATCATGACCTGGGCCAAAATCAAAAGTCAGATGCTCAGCCAACTGAGCCACACAGGAGCCCCAGTTTAAGATTTTCTTAAAACACTTGAACTTTAAATGAAAATCTCACAAAGCATAACTGCCTTCAAATATGTAAAACTTGCCCTGTGAAAGACGAATGAGGCTCCAGAGCACAAAATAGGACTAAAGAGAGAAAAGAATAAGGGAATGGATCACAGCTTCAGTGTAAGAAAAACATTAAAGATATCCAAGGTGGAATAGCAGCCTTTTTTCAGCATTGAATTCCCTCTCTCTGGATCTTAAAAGGCCTTGTGAAATGGCCAAGTAACTCTCCAAAACACTTCAACATTTTCTCTTTCATTTATTTTCTCGGTGTCACTCTGGAATATGGAGATGAACAGTTTAAGCATAAGGCATTTTAGTCCAAGCTTATACAGGTAAGAAAACAAAGGCACTAATCACCCTACTTATCAACAGTTAATCTAGACCACAACCATGGCCTTCTCACTTTCAAAGCCAAGGAAGACAAACCGACTAAGTATGATGTACATTGCCTGTCTTGTATTTTAACAAAAGATTCATGAGAATTTTATAAAGCAAAAACACGAAGAATGACCAAATGCAATTTTGGGAAAATCGCGTAACAGTTCCTAAGCAAGGTCTGTTAATATGAAATATAGCTATTCCACTTCCGGCCCCACCCCTTTCACATGGGATGAGGAAATACTATGGTGATATGGCTAAGTCAAGACAAAAATATTTTGGAGCCACAGGACTCATTTTTTGGGATCCCCTCTCTTTGGACTCTTTCCCACAGGGCTGCAATGGTTATGTTGATTACTGTGCAAGATGTTGGACAGGCCAGTTAGATCAGCCCAGCTCTAGACCTTAGAGAAAACTCCTTGACTTCCCCTTGCTATTCAGTGGGCTTCTCCTGGGCTTCCCTTTCCTTAGCACCTGAGAGCCTAGACTGAAAGGCCGAAGGAGGCTGCTTTGCATGCTTTGGTGCCATGCCCTCTTCCTGCTTCTACCCTGAATGAAAGGAATTCTGTCTATGGGCCAACCTAGCTCACTAGGGGACCACACTAGAATTTCATAGTAATGAAAAGTGTTTATGTGTTTGGCATTGACCTGTGTACCTGCATTTCCCTGGAACCTGAGGGAAGGATGATGAAGGCCGGACATGAAGATTTAGATATTGAAGATCTTGAGTCCCTGCCCAACTGCATGAACACTTTTATAGACCTGCCATTTAGAAGGAATTTTTGTGATGAAACACATGCTTGGGTCAGTCTTGGAATGATCATCTCAATAGTAATTCCCAACATTTATTATAGTTTACAATGTTTTTTCACAGCCACTATCTCATTTGGGGAGAGCATTGGGTCTGTGAGGGTCATTTAATCCTGATGGTTTCATTACAGAGGCATATATTTCTCTTTCCTGGGATCACTAAAAATATTACAGATAGTTATTCATTTAAACTTGCTAAGAAGATACTCCTAAGGACAAAGGAACTGACTAAAAAAGATAACTCCAGGGAAGTCTCTTCCACAGACCCATGTGATTCTCTATCACTGCCACTTTTTATCTCTCAGACCTTAAGTTGTACAGAAGAATGTAATGACCCCATGGGAAATTCCACAACAGATATAGTAGGTTTTCAAAATCCCCCAGGGAGATGTAAAAAATTAATGGATCTCGTTTATGCTAGATAAGAACTGCTGAAAGGCAAAGTTATTATTTTTCACCAGCATTACTGTTTCACTCATTTGCCAATTCTTATTTACTCATACAACGTAATTATTTGTAATATCCTCAGGAGGGATATTGATATTGAGAAATAATATAACTTGGCCTGATCATAAGGTTATGAGACAATCTCATCATCTTCATTGGTTATATATTGCATAGTGACTTATTTTTTTCTGCACAAAGAAATATTTTATAACCTTAAACATGCATCATTTTGACAAAATGTAATGCTGTTTTGAGTGTAAGTCCAACATTGTTTAACATGAGTTTGTGTACGTAAGTATTCATCCTATAAAATCTTTATAGCGAATAGTAAATATAAATGTATTTCTCTATTTCTGCTTTCTCTTTCTAGCGGTTTTTGTCTGCTTTCTTGTGAATAAATTGATCTTAAAATGAATTAAGATAAGGTTTTCTGTTTCAAATTCTTATAGCCTTTAATGTTAAGTCTGATTACTTTGCTAGAAGATCCCCTCAGTTTTGACTAATTACCAATCTATGTCCTAGAACATTGAGTGGGAAGGGAAAAAATGAATAATAGAATAATAAAATTTTAGAACCGGTAGAAATATTAATGACCATCTCTTTTAATCTTTCCCCACCCCCATGCCACCAACCAAAGCATTTTTGAAAGGAAATTGAATTCTAGAGAGATTAAATGATCTTTCCAAGGCCATCCAACAAGATAATAGCAAAGTTATGTAAGTCAAAGAGCCTGGATGATAAGCCCAAAACTTCAAAAACTACATGATTTTATTTCCTAATTATTTCTGCAGGGCTGACATCTATGGAGCTACTAGGACACTGTAGAAGGTACAATTTGTTTTCAAATACTGATGACAAATATTCTCAAGATAGTAAATATTTCTTGATGAAATGATAAAGGAGAATTCTCTAGATGCTGCTAGTACTTTTCATTAGAATTCTCTAAATATTGCTAATACCATTTATCTTATTTAATATTCAAGATAGTAAAATAGTAAACTCTCAGTTGCTTTATCATTAAAGTAACCATGGCATCAACTATTCATCAGACATCATAAAGTATATTCAAGAAATTATGTTGATCAAAAAAGCTTCTCTAATAAACATTTACTGTTATCACCATGAAAACATATACCTAGCATATTTTCTCTTTCATCTACTAAAATAATTGATTTTATTTTATTTTTTTTATTTTTTTAAAGATTTTATTTATTTATTCATGAGAGAGAGAGAGAGAGAGAGGCAGAGGCAGAGGGAGAAGCAGGCTCCCCGCGGAGCAGGGAGCCCGATGCGGGACTCGATCCCAGGACCCTGGGATCATGACCTGAGCCGAAGGCAGACGCTTAACCAACTGAGCCACCCAGGCGTCCCAAAATAATTGATTTTAATAAGATGATATCGTTTTTAAAAAGTATTACAGCATTGTTGTGATTTCTAGATAATTCTGTGAAGTTTAATTTGGTAAAATATCCAAATATTTATTTTGACACTTAAATAATATTTCCATTGGAAAACCAGCATTTCTGTGTATATGTTTATATATTGCTACGGAAAACAATGTTAAATACATTTTCTGCACAAAAACAAATGGAGCAGATCATATAGTTTAACTGTATTTCATTAGCAAATTAGAACAGTTGTCTCTGAGAAGGGGTGGAGGTGGGACTAGGATGGAGGCAAAGGGGGCTTCAATTTTTTGTGTAGTGTTTGATATCTTTCATAAAGAAAGAGAGCAGATATGACAAAACATTATTATCATTTGTGGGTGGTGGGTGCACAAGTGTTTATACTTTTTTAAAATTTTGTAAATTTCTAAAAAAAAAACCCAAATTTTTATAATTACAGCTGGGTAGTTTCATATAGCTATCCTGCATAACCTTAAACTTCTATATTTAAAGCTTACGTTTTAAGGCAATCTATACTGGTGACATTACTGTTTTACCTTGTTCTGCTCACAGATTAATCACAAAGTATGACTGTCAATCAAAAGTGCAGAGAGTTTTATTTGGTCTCACCATACAAAAGTATAATGTGTGAAAGGTTTGTTAAAGAATATTATACATCTCACATAGTTTATCAAAATTAGCTTCCTCTTGCTCTTTGGTGTGGTCGCATGTATCCCCTCTCAGACAGTGGTGCATATTGTGAGTATACACAAAAAAGAGCTTTGATTCTTGACTGAGACCTGCTTTAAAGTCAAATCTCCCCCAGACTAACACCACTAGCATATGATTAACATTTCCAGGGCCCGGAATTAACTAGTGATAATTTTAGAATCTACAATTATTCACATAATTGTCTCCTATTAGCTGTCTCTGAAGAGTGGTCAAGAACTAAAGGAAAATGGAGGTTGAATATATGGACATGTCTCCCTATTCATGGAATGGTCCATTTACGTCAGGTCTGTTAAGAGAGTCAAAGTATATGTTTGGAGATGTGTTCGGATGAGTCAGTGGGGCGGAAGGACATAGCTGTTGCTTGTAGAGGTGGAGTTTGGGGAGATTGGAAGAAAAGAGGAATTCTCTGGCCCAGACTATTGCTCAGTGATTTCAAAGAGATTATCTCCTAAGAGAAAGCTTGTAAGGAAATAAGCCTGAGAAAGACCAAGGCCTTCTTTATGGAAGTATGAACTTCATACCTCTCACAGCAAGAAATTTATAACAGAGGGCCAAATAAAATGCCTCAGTTTGAATAAAGTTTCCCCAGATAAATAAAACATTTGTCTTAAGTTGTTCTGTTTTGTTGTGTTTTTTCAGAACTCATAAACTTTGAAATGCTCTTCCTTCCTAAGTTAAAAGTTAAACACCAGATATTATAAAAGGCAGTTGTGAATCCAAACTTTCTAACTTCTAAAATACTAACAAGTTGTATTTTTTCCCAAAATAGTTGAACTAGGACATACTGTTTTGAAAATATCTCTAAATAGATGCGATTTGGGTTAGCCCTGCCCCCACTCTCACATGAAGGCTAATGGCAGACATATTGTCATTTTTTGATTCACAACACAAAAAAAATAAAAATGAATGTGAATTTTTATCTGTGTCTTTCCTTTGGTAAGGAAAAACCCATATATAATGCTGGAACCAGTCCTTTAAAGTGTATCTCAATGACATAAACTCCAGGAACATCTCACCTGACAAGTAAGATGCCGATTAGGCCCTAGAAATTTTTACAGAAGTTTTTAGGGCATGAGGGAATATTTGAACCTGTTAAACAGGAATTCTTTTGAGAAGAAACAACCAGTATATTGAAATAAGTCATTTGCAAAAAAGGCTAGCAGAACTTGTTCCAGAGCACACACAATGAGGAAAGAAATGCAAAACAGGACAGCTAGTTGAGAGCAAACAATGGAAGGGACACATTTTCTCACCTAGAGAGCAAGAGCAGTGACCAATATTTCAAAGGGACCCTGGTCTGTGTGGGAACAAATAAAGAAGATCCTATAAAACTTGACTCTCCACTAAGGAAGCTGACACTCAGATTCTGAGTTTCCTCAACTGTAAAATGAGGGGATTGGATGACATGATTTCAGAGGTGTTTTCCCACTGTCAAATGCTACTTCATATTAAGTTTTTGTTAGTTTTTAGACTAGTTCCAACTGGATAACTCAGCAGCCAGGCAAGAGGCTTGAAGAGGACCAGAAGTGATAGACTTGACCTAACCCCACTGACCTTATGACTGTGGGCATATACTTTCCCTGGAGTTCAATGTCTGCATTATTAGTGATCGTGATGTTTGAAAGAGTCCCTGGGCATCTACTTTCATTTTTCCCTGAGGCTTGGCCTACACTAGAGGCAGTGACTACCAGTAACTATATCATGGCACAGTGACAGCTCTGCTCTGGGTCTGGTTTATGAGATCTGAGATTCAACTTCAATAATGGCAGGTCTGGGACTAATTTCTTATCCAAAGGATATGCATTCCATGTAGGGTGATCTGACCACTCCAATTCACTTGGGATTGTGCTGGTTTTAGCACTGAAAACCACATGTTTTGGGCAGATCTTCAGCTCCGGACAAATTGGGATGGGCAGTTGCCCTAATTCCACAGATATTTACTGAAAAGAGAAACTTCCATGGGCCAGGCCCTGGAAAACGTATTGGGAACCCAATGAGAACAAAACAGACAAGGTTCCCTCTGTCTGTCATGGGGCCTCCCTCCAGGTGGGCAAGACAGACTTAAAACAAGGAAATAAATAAACAACCAATCATCACAGATGGTGGTCATTACTGGGATGGAGAACAGCTGTGGGGGCCTTCTCAGAGGTGGTCAAGGAAGCCTTCTCTGGAAGCAAGACCTGTAGGACAAGGAGTCAGTCATGAATATTGTCAGTATAGGTTAGTTCTAGGTCATTTCTAAGAATGAAGAGGCCCTTCAAGGAACCCTTAGGATCATATTGGCGCTCTCTAAAATCACCTTATTTATCCATTTATGTAATTACTACTAGAATTAAATTTGGAATAAACATTTTAATAGAATAATTAGAATAAAAAGTACATGTAAACAAACACCTTATCTATAACACCAATCAATGCCCACAGCAATACTTGGTGTATAGTAGGTGTTCGATATCTATTGAATAAATAAGTGAGAATATTGCTACCTCTTGATCTACTATGTAGTTCCCCAAACTCACTTTCCCTGAAATTTCCCCGTTTTTCAACTGGCCTGTCCATAAAGTAGATGGAGTTGCAGATCCCATGGGCCATGGAACACCTTTAAGTTTCAAGCTAGGGCTATTCTGAACCAGTGTTTGCCTGCTGGCTCCAAGAGAGATTTTTTTTTTAAAGATTTTATTTATTTGACAGAGAGAGACACAGCGAGAGAGGGAACACAAGCAGGGGGAGTGGGAGAGGAAGAAGCAGGCTTCCCGCGGAGCAGGGAGCCCGATGCGGGGCTCAATCCCAGGACCCTGGGATCATGACCTGAGCTGAAGGCAGACACTTAACGACTGAGCCACCCAGGCGCCCCCACCAAGAGAGATTTTTGAAGCACTTTCTTTTGTTCTGTGCCCACGCTTTAGCTCAGAAGAAGTTAGGTACTCAGTCACCTAAGTTGAGGACGGATGTAGCTCATGGTTTTGTCTTCGGCTTTATGATGACCTGCTTCTATCGGTGGGTTGTGGTGTTACTAATTAAAAGAAGGCAGAGGTCTAATAAACTCACAGCCTTAATACATGAATCATAATGACTATCATACTGATAACAAACACATATTTGTGCATACTAGCTGAGTTCTCCTGTTGTAAGTTTTAGGGAATCAAAGCCATGGTCCCTGATGCCAAGTCGATAGTTAATGATTGCAGGATCCAGCACTGGCAATCACTTTGAGCAGCAGGTGTTCTTCTGCATAAGCAGGAGTCATTTATAGCCATTCAAATTAAATTTTTAAAAAGCTGGGGGATGGGTGACTAACATTTATTAAGCATTTACTATATGCCAGGGATTGTGCTAAGTGCTTTCTCTATATATTTATTTAATCTGCATAACATCCTATAAAGAGGCTTCAGTTCCTAGAAAAGGAACTGAAAGTGAGGGAAGTTTTTTAAAAAGTTGCCTGAGAACAAACGTCCAATAAATGACAGTTTCAAGATTTAGACCCAGGTCGGCCTAACTGTGGTCTCTGTATGACAAGGAGGACACAGTCCACAAAGCAGACATATAAACATCAGATGGATTTGCAGTGTAATGACTCTTGTACTGGAAGTAAGTCCATAGCTTGTGTGTTTTCCATGCCCACGTAAGTGGTTACAGTACCATCTGGAGGCGGGGCTATGCTGCCTAATGATCAAGATCACCCATAATGGAAACGGGAAGAACTTGGTTCAAATTCTGGCTCAGTGTGAACTTAAGTTGTTTACTTATTACAAGCTTCGGTTTTCTCATTTGTAAAATTAAAATAATAACAATGCTTGTTTTAAAAAGCAACTAATATCCTGCATATAAAGTCATTAGTACAGTATCTGGCACATAAAACTCAATAAATGGTAGTTAATTAAATATAATTATCATCACTATGCAGCAGCCTCTCTCATCTTTAATACCTCAGCCTCTTTCAAACTCCTTTAAAAAGTAGGACTGTATTTGCTTATCTATACGTGTGCTTTCATTTTCTGTTGTTGAAAAACCACTTGAAAGTTGCTGATACCCTTACATACTTTAGCATGCATCTCCTAAAAATAAGGACATTCTTGTACATAGATAATGATATATCTAGCACCTATCAAAAATCAACCATATTAACTAATATCATCTAATTTCTAGTATATATTTAAGTTTCCTAAATTGTCCACAAAAATTATTCCCAAAGATTTTTTGAACGAGGATGTAATCAAGGTGTTATATTGAGTTGTTGTTCCTTTATTCTCTGTTAATCCATATCCGTCTCCACCTCACTCCCAGCCCTCTCTGCTTTTCTTGACATTGCCTTTTTGGAAGAAACCAGGCCATTCATCTTAGAGAAAGTACAACAGTCTGGATTTGGCCAATGTTTTTCCTGGAGGTGCTATTTAACCTGTTCTTCTATCTTCCAAGTTATCTTTAAATTGGAATGCTGGTCTTAAGGCTTTACTGCTTTTTAAGTTAAATAAACATTGTGCCAAAAATGCTTCAAAGTCGACGCTACGTAGTTCATATTACATCATATCAAAATTTCCATGACCACTTCCTCTTCAAAATAC
This sequence comes from Halichoerus grypus, assembly GCF_964656455.1. NCBI lineage: Eukaryota > Metazoa > Chordata > Mammalia > Carnivora > Phocidae > Halichoerus > Halichoerus grypus. Next base: position 65,172,270 of record NC_135714.1, read on the forward strand.
TTTGTGGTTTTGTAGGCATCTCCAGGGTATGGCTACACCAGTGGTTTTCCACTCTAGCTTCACTTAGAGTCATCTGGGGAGTTTCAAAAAATATTTGTTCCCGACTTGCATCCTTAGAGTTTCTTGTCACAGGCCCATTCATTAGATTGTTGCGAAGCTTCCCCAAGTGATTCTCATTGTAATCAGGATAAAGAGGAACTGGTTTAGAATACCAGCTCTGAGAAGGCAAGGGGCATGCCCTTCTTATTTACTAATACACATTCTCGGTGTCTAGTAGAATGCCTGGCTCGTAACAGCTGCTCAATAATACATTCTGCATCAATCAGTTCATTAATATTCAGTGCATAGGCAACCTCATCCCCCTTTCATACTCTAGCTTTTCCTTTTCTTCTAATTAGTGCACTATGAAGTCAAGAGGTTAATTTTAGAGCATGTTCAGCCATATCAGAACATGCCACTATTTTTCAAATCTCTGAAAACTATATATCATTAGAAAAAGAATCATTTTCAAACATCTAAGAGAGGAAACAAGAACAATCATTTAGCTATACTGTTAGATTGGTTCTGTTGCAGACAATTCCATTTTTTTTCTTTTCACAATATCAGTTCTTCCAGTTCTTATTATAAGGACTGGTGAAATGATTCTAAAATTACTTACGGAGGAAGAAAGACTGGGATTTTGTCTGGGTTGTAATTGTTTTTTTCAAAATATATTGAGCAAATTTCAACCATATGCAGCAGAAAGCGAAGGACTTTGGGTATAGTTATACTTCTATCTGTTCAAATTCAACTTTGGCCAAATCTTAAAAACAGAATAAAAAGATGCATGACTTGTTAGGGTTTGCCAAAACTAACCATCTGTGACTTTAAATACAAAGGAGAGAAGAATGGTCACTTTTTCCTAAAAGAAAAGCCTATCCCATAGCAAACTTGGAAAATAGTAAATATACACTTATTTATTGTACTTGCACTAAATGAAAATCATCAACAACCAAGAGAAACTCAGCAAAGGATTGAACACACAAGTTTGCATCTGAAAAGGCTTTTACCCCGAGGAAAAATGCTCAATCTGACTCATATTTACAAAAATGTAAATTAAAACTACACGAGATATCTTTTTCTTTAACTCATCAGATTAATAAAAATCCACTGTTGTGGAAGATTACAAATGCACATACCTTTGGATCTACCATAGTGGCTAAGGAAAATCATCCTAAAGATACACTCCATTCGTTACGTGAAATAACATACGAACCAAGCTATTCGGTTTCCTCGAGTAAAAGATCAGAAGTAACTAACTGTCCATCATTAGAGAACTGGATAAATAAGTTCTGACACATTCACAGAATCAAACAGTTTGCAAGCATAATAGAAAATAATAAGGAAACTATGTACTGATACCTAATGCTTAGTGAAAGAAGGTACAGGTTGTTCTGTAGCGTATGCCATAATGTATATAAAAGGATAAAACAAGAAGGCATATATATTTGTACTGTATTATTTCTTGTGTGAAAAAACTCTGTGAGCAGATAAACAAGGAACTGATAGGTGGTTAGCTATTTGGGGAGGAGATGGGAACTAGTAGGCGGAACACAGCAAGAGGGACAGACAGGAAGGAAACTTCTCACACGACAGGCACCTTTTCACACTTTATCGTGTTTAAACTGTGTGAATGCGTGACATATTCAAAAACTTAAATATTCCTTAAAAGCCTTGTCAAAAGTCCTAGGAAAATGTAGTTTAAAAAAAAATAGAAAATAATCCAGATATTCTTATAGCTCTTAGTCTTGTTGTGAAGTCTCAGAGTAAATCCTATTATGTCTCAATTTCACTAAAAATGAAACTGAAACTCTGCGTACTTCTCATACACCCAGACCTAAACCATGGATTCAGAAGAAAACTTACCAAGATAATTTCCAATTTTGATTTTTGTCGCTCTGCAGAAGGTCAACATTTTAGATACATTAAAACATGCACTATTTAAAGTCCAAACAGACCAAAGTTGAGAGACATCCATCCCAAGGCTAGTGCTTACATAAAGTTGAAGTAATGATGTCAAAGTAAAATGAATCTCTTTCCCTCATGGAGCTCTTCATGGGATCCACGAGAGATGGGGCTATCTCCCACAGTGATGGGGAATTCCATCCAGGAAAAAGGGATTCTTTCTTCACAGACAACAAGATGAAAGGGAATTGTGGTTTATTCATTAGGTTCCTCCCTCTATGACTTTCAGTTATCAGTTGTGTCTGTGTGTGTGTTCTATTACAAAAACCTGTGGGACTGCTGCTGTATGGCTAGCGCTTTGCCCCATGCCATGCATACAGCATGTGGACCAGGAAAGCCTGACAGGCCACAGTAAAATACGTCTGGGTTCTAGGGTCTCTGTCATGTTGCCAAGTCATATATCCTCCTCTGTCTTGGCCAATTTCCTTATCTGGAAATGGGGTGAGAGCCTAACTGGAATACCTCACCATTTTGATATGGTGACCAAATAATACAATAAATAGGAAAGACTTGGAAAATTGTAAATTGAAAATAGTACTATTGTGACCGCTGTTATGACACAGATATGAACAGATAGGGCAGAGGAAGGAGAACATGATTCCAAAATACACATCATGGAGAATCAGTCTCACTTTTACAGATGAGCACAAAGAAAGCCAGAAAGTTTAAATAACTTGCTCCAAGGCAAGTAGCCAGTTGGAAGCAGAACTGGAGACAAATTCCCACTCAGTGTTTTGACTGAATGCCTCACTCTTCTACGACTCTACTACTATTACTTTGAGCCTTGAGAATACCTGGAAAATGGGAAAGGGCAAAGGGCCACTTGATGACCCTGGTCATAGGAAGGCTGGAGAAACAATGAAAAAATGATCAGAGAAGGCACAGAAGGATAACAGAGTATTGGTTAAGTTCTGGGTGTGGAGTCATAAAAAGGAAAATAAGAAGGCAGGAGGTAACAGGAAACCCACTTGTACTAAGCATTTCTGACTTAAAAGGGTCTTAAGAACTTGATCTCATTTAACCATTACAACGATCTAAAGTTCTCTCTATCTTCCAGTTGAGGAAACAAGACAAGAAGTAGTTAAGGACTACTGGCCAATAAGACACAGGGCAGTGATGAAATCTGGGACTGAGGGCCTCTGGGTCAGACCCTTGAGCATGCTGCCTCATTCCACAGTTACTGATAACTATCATGGAGGATGTGGGCCCAACGGGAGGGTAGTAGATATTTAAAAATATATATTTATAATGTATGCTCAAAATTTAAAAATAACTTATCTTTGCTAAATATTTTCTTTCTGAACCTTTGGGGTGAAATATTAGTAGAAACTTCCAGATGGACTCACGCTGGGTGTTTTCTGCTTGAGAGTGAAAAAACCTGGGGCCAACTTCTTTGAGAGTAACACCATCAGGATCCTCTTTTAAGAAGGACCAGAGCAGGGGGTTTGAATCAATGAATAAATACTATCACATAGGACTCTTTGAATAAAATTAGCCTGGGGTATTTTTTTTCCGTGCTTAATAAATTCCTGAGTAGTGATAATATCTAACACATATACAGAACTTTCTAAGTACTGTGTACTCTTCTGAGAGGTTACGCATTCATTTAATGCTCATAAATACATAAGGTGAGTTCTATTATTACCTCCATTTTGCAAATTAGGAAGCTGAGACACAGAGAGATCAAGTAATGATCTGCTGATCAAAGATCAAACAGCCTGAAAAAGCCACCATTGGAGCTGGGGCTTAAACCCAGGCAGTTCAGCTAGCAGGACTTAATGTTGTATATTATATGGCACTTTGCATATTCTGTCGCCTAGACCCTCATTAAAATAGCAATCTTGCTGCCTACACTAAAACCCTGGATTTCTGGGGTTGGACAGGTAAGAACTCATTTATTCATTAAGTAAGTCATTCCGATATTCATTCATTCAATATTATAATCCTACTATATATCAGGCTCAGTAATAGCAAAATTGGATGTGGTTTCTGCTACGCTCCAACTGAGAGTCTGGGGGCAGGGGAGAAATACTTATCAAATAATGACACAAAAAATGTGAAATTACAAACTTTCATAAGAAGGATGAAGGAAATGTACAAGATGTTATAAGATTCTATGAATATTTAAAGAGGCATCTGTCCTAGTCCAGGGCAGGTCCTGAGGAACTTTGGCCTTTGAGCTGGGATTGCAAAACAAGAGACCTTGAGTTGTTTAACATTTCTAAGCCTTAATCCTCACCTGTAACATAGGGGCAAGGGTTCGAGGCATTATCCCAGCAATTAGTAACTACTTAATTAATGATAGTTATTGGCTTTGTTATTTTTAATTTTCTCATTACTCTGTGATCCATATCCACTTAGAGAATAGGAGATAGGAAATATAAAGATTTAGAATAATGACTTTAGCAATCATAAATGTGGAAAGGAGAGGGGAGAAAAAGAAAATAATTTGAAAATGCTATGGATTTTAATTATTAAAAAATAGAGTTCTTCAGTAAAATGAGCAGTATATTGTAAGTAACCAAATGGGAAAATAAACGCATACAGGAAACCTAATGCTTTGTTCATGTTTTTTCTGACACCTCAGGATTTTGTCATGAAATTGCTTATGTCTGGCTGATAGCATATTTTTCTGTGGTTTTAAATATTTCTTCCAGCATTAGTCATTGGATTGATTGATTTGCACGCTCTTTCACCCAGCGCTTACTATTGCAGCATGTAGGAGAGAGGGCTGGACTGACTTCACCTGGGTGGGTTAGGACAAGGACGGTGGGGGGGGGGGGGGTGGAGAACCTCTAGCTCTCCTGAGGAAAGATGTTTCAGAGCTAATATGTGGGCCACAGAGAGCTTCCAGCCCGATGACTCTCTGCTTCAGAAAAGAAGGAAAGCTGCGAGGTAAGTTGATAGAAACGTATTGACTCCTTCCTGCAATGTGAGGTGTCCCTGGAAGAATCCCTCGGGGATGAGTTCAGTGATCCCACATTTTTCAGACAGAAATCTGCCTCTGCCCCCTTGAAGAGAGCACTTCAAAGGGTCACGGGACAGTTCAAAGGGCCGGGAGCCCCGTGCGCGACTAGTGTTCAAGGGCTGGAAGTCCGTATATACCCTGACAGTCGGTGAATCCACCGCCAGACCAGCAGGGAGGCGGGGCGCTCGTGGGGGGCTGTGCCGACGTGGACATGAGCACACTCTTACCCCGAATCCCAACTCCACACCACTTCAGCTGGGGGCAGGGACAGGAAGCTGGGGCGGCCAGGAAGGGCGGTGGCGGGGGGGGGGGGGGCCCGGGGGGATCGACCAGGGCCACCTCCCTGGCCAAGCGAGGTCTAGACTGTCGCTGCCCCGCCCTTTCAGCCCCCGGTTTGGTTCCCACGGAGTCCAGTCCCCTTGGCGGCGGTATCTTTCAGTTCAGTTGACTCAGGCGCTCTGGGGAAAAGTTAGTTGTCTGTCCTCAATTCCTCTACTCCTGGGCACCTTTAGCCCTGGAGTTTCCATCAGTAAAATATTTGCTTTTCCTTAGGTAGTCTAGAAGCAACTAACACATGTGTCTGACTTCCTTTCTTCTCTTCCTTCTGGGAGAAATTCTAAAAAGTAGAGGGGACTATGTTAAATAGGAGATATGGGACATTAAGTGCAGGCAGCCCCCATAAGCCACCATTAACTACAAATGGGATTGCCATGTTCCCTTTAAAAGCAATGGTGTTTTTCTCATCATCAGGGACAAACACTGGAGATATCTCATGTTTCCAGGGTGATTCTGGGGGTCCTGACCTTTCATCGAAAAGGCAAGTTGTGTAACTACATGTGGGCTTTTTCCCGTGTATCTGAGCACCGACTAATGCCAACGGTATTTCTGTCCCCCCCCCCCCCCACCTCCAAGCACACACACATAGGTACATGGAGGAATGGGGTAGGGGAGGGTGGAAAGACCAGTAAAGAAACAAGATGGGAAAAGAGCTTTACAGGCATAAGGAGGCAATAAATAGAACGACCGTGGCAAATCCAGAACTAAGAGAAGCTTTCAAAGGCAAGATCGCCCACAAGCCTTTCTCCAGAAGCTCCAATCCTCAACCCCGCTCTGTCACACAGGCGAGGATGCAGGTAGGCACTGTTAGATCTGCATGGGTGGGATTCTACTGAGTTCAAATTCTTAATCTTAAAAAGGCACAGCAAAGAGGATGCCTTTTCCTCTCTCGACCGTAGAGTTTTAAAACATATTTCCTGTGTACATTTAGTCATTGGGTTATTTACCACCCCTAGCACATAGCAGGTAGTAAGTAGTTGTTGAGTGAAATCCATAAAGCATGGAAAACCATGTGTGTTTCCCCGATGACCAGAGAACGGACTCCTGCTGCTCGGGAAAGAACCTGAATTATTTGTCATGTGTCAAACACAAAAGGCCCCAGTCCCACGGCTCTTGTTGAAAGTCTCCAGAAATAGAAAACAACTTCTTGTTTATTGATTGACCTATGACTGCTGTATCTGGAGTTTAGCTCTAGAAATGGAAGGAAAATAAGGTATCTTTAAACAATTTATAGACCTAAAAAGGACCCTCCCCCAACGCTGTTTGCTGCCACCTTCTTTTTTTCCCCTCTGCTTCCTTCTTTTCAAACGCTACCTGACAGACTGCCGCAATCACCCTGTGAATGTAAGTAATTTCCTTATTGACAGCCTCCCATTCTCCCTGACATCTGTCAGCACTCCCTGACACTTGAATAAGCATTAAGACATTAACAGTCTGGCACAGGTTTAAGGGCTGGAATAGTAATGCTTGGCAGGCCTGCTGCACAAAGCCACATGCAGAGAGACCCCCACTCATTCAACTCTGTCGTCCTTCTGGTTCGAAAATGTGGCAGAGCCCAGAGTAAATGCCGATTATTCGCTCCACTGCTCTAGCATTTTGGTGTCTCCTTAGACAGGCCAGGCCGTACGTTAAAAGAAAAGAACAAGAAAAACAAGAAAATGCCTGCTTGTGTGACGGTGTAAGTGAGAAGTGGAATGTTCAGAAAAAGGCAGGTCTTTGCTCACCGGGATGAGTTAATATTTTAAAGGGATTGACTTAGAATAAAAAGCAAAGTCAAGCTCCCCTGACTTACATATAGGACAATTAGCATCATGCTTTCTTCTGATAATACCAAATTCTTCCCAAAGACTAGATGGCAAATGCCAGCTTTGTGCCATGGATTTTTTGAAAATCAATTTGTCAGATCCTCATACAGAAAATTATGAGGACAGAACACCACCACAGTAGGCTTTGTTGCCCGAATCTGTTCACTGAGAAATGGCAAAGCTATTAACATGCTTGGTTTTTAAACTGTTAAGTGAGTCAGAGAGCTGCCTCTGTTCTGTTGCAAGCAGGGCTTGTTTTGGATCAAAACCCAGCAATCCAACCAGGTAAAGCTAAAATTAACATCAAAATAGAAGGGGCAGAACTGCGAATGTGACACTTTTTCTTGAGTGAAAAATGACTCACTATGGCTGCACTTGAGAAACAAAAGAGGAGTTAAGATAGGTTTTTACCAAAGTTCAAGGTAGTCTGATGACAGGGTCAGGCAAGATGTTTCCCTTGGAAGCATTCTGGGGCTCAAGACTTTGACATCTTCTGGGGGCCAAGAGCCCTGATTTTTCTCATTCCCCCAGTTGGCCACTGTTAGGACCCAGCAATGCCACAGAGAACAGCTGATCTTTACATAGTGATTCCTTCTGCAGATGCCTTCATTTCCTAGTTGTTTGATCTGAGCCTGAGTCATTATCTCTGCTTTGCAAAAGAGGAAGGAAAAGAGGCCCCAGAAGAATAGGGGCTTGCCCCAAATCACACAGGTAGTAAATGGTGGAGGCCCATGGTGAACCTGGGTCTTGTCTCCTGGGTTGGTGTATTTCCACGGCATTGGCTCCCAGCCTCAGGGGGCTTGGCCAAAATGACCAGAGAAAGGAGATCGTCACCCTGGAAGGACTGTGACTACCTTTCCAGAGCCCAGAGAGCTGTCGGTGGTCATGATTAGGCTGACTGACTGGGATCCGAGTGGAATCAACAAAATCTGCTCCACTCCACAAAAGGGGGGTGCTCAGGTGGGTAGGGTGGTTCCCTTCAGACTGACCTCATTTCTTCATGAGCACAGCAGGAGAATCAGCACCAGCCACCCTGGCGGCATGGGTGTGTCTGCAGGTGCTTGGGCAGGGGGAGTTAGAGTTCTCAAACCAAATTCCATGCCACCTCCAGTTTGCCACTCCAAACCTTGAATGGGAAGGGTATGGGCTTCGGAGTCAAGGGGACCTGAATTCAAGTTCAGACTCTCACTAGCTGGCTAAATTTAGCCAAATAAATCTCAGTTTTTTTCATTTATAAAACAGTGATGACAACCATATCTTCCTTATAGGCTTGCTGTGAGGGCTAACGGAGCTAAAGCCTGTCAAATGTTTAGCACAGTAAATGCTCAAAAATAAATGTTAATACGTTGTTATCATTAATTAATATAGGGACTCATGTGAGGCTCCTATCTTTCTGACTATCGACTTAACATCTCCCTTTGGAGTTCCTATAATAAAATACTACTATTATTAATTGGTATAGGGCCTCATCTAAGGCTCCCACCTATGTGATTGACCACCTGACATCTCTCTTTTTGGATGTCCTACAGTTACTTTAAATGCAAGCCAGTGCACCTTCCATATAACCATAATAATCACCACAGAAAGCTACTGAGAGCATAGTCTGTGTTCTGAACATTATTATTTTATTTAATCCTGCAAGTTAGGGATTACATTTCACTTTTACAGATTGGGCAAATGACACTCAGAGGTTAAGTAACCTACCCAAAGCTTCATAGCTGTTAACTATCAGGCCAAACTTCGCAGCTGGGGTCATGTGGTGTCAGGGCCCACTCCATAGCTAAACCACCTTCCCCTACCAGAGACGAGGCTGTAAACCACAGGAACTTTGATTCTTTCTTCTGTCTCGGTCTCCCATCTACACAATCGGGAATTCCTTTCCTGCTATTCCGCCTCATGGGAATCTTTCACGTCTTGTCCAGGCTTTGCATTCACTCTGACTACCCTGCTTCAGGACTTCTTTTCTATCTGCTGGATATCAGATGCTCTCTAGATGTCCCTTTATCATTTCAAGTCCCTTTCTAATTCACCCCCCCACAACACACACATGCACAAGGGCGCCTGCTTAACCCCCCAAAGCCTAGCTCTCATGACAGCTTCCCTGCAGAAGATGTTCAATGACTTCCCACATTCTGCAGAAGAAAAATGATACTAGTCAACTTGACAATCAATGTCTGCTTCCTCCATAAATGTGCAATTTAGCTTTTTGGTTCTCATTATATCTCTTTGCATACTCAGCAAAACACACAATCCATGGGGGCAGAAATCTGTGCCTCTTGTCCATTGCGGCCCCTGATACCTAGAATAGTTGTTTGTTTACATTCAGTGCTCACTAAATATTTGTTGGTTGAATGAATGATGATACTTTCCACCGTGTTTTACTGCAGAGCCTATTAGTCATTTAAAGACAGGAAATCTGCTTTCATGTTTTAAAGCTGCCGGTACCGTTTTTAAAGATGAAGAAAAGCCAACACAGGATCTTTAAATATTTGATGTATTGTAGAAAATAATGTTTATCAGGGTAATGCTTTGATGCTTATTCAACAGAATGCAATATAATTGTGTTATGCAAGGAAAATTACGGGAGTTCTAGAAATAGTCATTATTAGTCATGACAGGCAGTATGACCCAGTATTGGGACAGCAGTTTCAAATCAAGTGACAAAGGTCATCTTTACTCTTGCCAGCGTATGTGTTGCTGAGACAAGGCATAAAGGCTCCTGATGCCCCAGCTGAGTGTGGGCCTAATAATGTCTCTGCTGCCCCATATCACCCCTCAGGCCTTTCTTCGCGCAACCCCTTCCTTCCCCTCACCCGCACGTCTTCACACCCAACTTCTCCTTCAGAGGCTAAATACCCTTCTCTCATCTTTTTCTAGCCTCCCTCCTCAGAAGAAATCTCTTACTACTTCACCACAGCAATTTCATGTGGGTTCATACGTGTAACGATTTATCACTTTATTCCATGTACTTGAACTGTGGGTGTCCTGACTCGGTTTGTGAGAGCAAGGCCCGTCATCCCTCTCCGAATTACCTTTCTAACCGCTCTCCACCTACTGTTTTGTATCTTGTCATGCTCACAGATGCTTAGGATATATTTTTTGAATAAATAAGTGAATGTGGCAATGCAGGTAAAAATAACAGATGGCTGAAGTCTCGGCGTGAGGCACGGGCAGGCTTTACTAGTTGGCAGAGGGGGAGGGGGAGAGAGGAACTGTGTCAGAGGGTTATCCGATTAAAGGCAGCATATTCTGAAAAGTGACATAGCCTACTGATTAAGTGCAGGCTCTTGAGCCAGGCTGCTTGGGTTCAAATACCAGCTCTGTAGCTTCACTGTGTGAAGGTGGGGCATCAGATGGCATTTTTCCCTATTTCATAGGTTTTGTTGTGAAGACTAAAAAAGCTAATTAATGTAAAGTGGTGATTCCCACTGTGGTAGATTGTGATATTGTTTCAAATATTTTGCTGCCTTTCGTGTTAAAATAATTTTTTAATGTATAATATATATTAAATATATCTAAATTATATATATATATAAAATATCTCTGCTCACTGTCACATGACTTGCTGTGTTCCTTTCATCGGCATCGGGCTTAGCCATGTGACTTGCTTTGACATGTGGAATTTAAGTAGAAGTGACATATGCCATGACTGAGCAGAGGCTTTGGGGCCACTGCTCCCTTTTTCCTCTGCCCCAAGACTGACACATCTCATGGAGGGTCATCTCCTTCGTGCTGGATCCTGCGTGGAAAAGCCACATGGAGCAGAACCTCAGCCATCACAACCAACATACGACACGTGAGAAACAAGCCTCTGCCTTTGTAGGCCCCTGGGATTTAGGAATTGTTGCTGGGACACAACGTGGTGAAGCTGACGCATGGCCCAGTGAAAGAAGGACCCCAGCCATGGAAAGATTTGCAGTGGTGCCTGGAACATATGAGGGGCTCCATAGTGATTATCACTGCCAATGTGCTCTGACTTTTGACACGACTTCCTAATTTGCACTCACTTGTCTTCAATTAAAAGCCTCTTCTTTGGACTCCTCAAAGTGTTTTGTTGTAGACAATCATCTGGCGAAGAGCTGGAAGGTGTGTACGTTCCAGTCCTGACTTGCTTTTTCTGGGGCTCTGTTTCCTCATAGCTAATTGTCAAGGTTGTTTCCAGCTCAGAGAAATTTCGGAGTCCACGGGCAAGCAGCTGCCAGAGTCTTGCATTCATTCAGTAAACAAATGTCGGATGTACCACTTACAAAGCGGGGTGATTTCAGGCCCTCAGCTTCTTCGTCTTTACCCTCACAGGATTTATGTTAGGCTTTGGCCACTGTCGGGTTTCCAGGCGATGGAATTTGCATAGGCTCCTGGGGCACAGCACTATTTTTTGTTTTCTTTCTCATATTGTCACTAAACTCTTAGCCAGAGAAAAAAGCGATGTCCTAGAAAACAAGTTACAAAAAAATCTTTGGCTCACCAAGGATGTGTTTAACTTAAAGGACTTAAAATAAAAAGCAAGGTACAATCAGAGAAGAAAATGAGGCTGCCTTGGTGGGCAGAGGTCTGGCCTAAAAAGGAAAGCTTTGGGTTCCAGCCTTCTTCCCGCCATTATCAGCCAGGTGATCTTGGGACATCACTCATTACTCTGGGTTCCCATTTCCCTACGTGTAACAGGAATAAAGGATCGCCAAATTCCTGTCCAGTGCTAATGTTTTATCACTATGATTCCATCAAAATTAATTGACAAAGGTGGTTTGTTTTTTTTTTTTTTACAAGTTTCAGGTGTCAGTTCTCTTAATTTGCAGAGTTGGGGAAATACATTAACGGAGGGAAATGTTGACAGGGAAAGCCCAGCCCACACAAATCTTCTGAGTTGCTAATAAATTTTGATCCTAAAGGAGAAATAAAAGAAAGAACTTGATTTATAATCATTAAATGAAAACAAGCACTATTTTGTTTGCCAGAAGAACAGGTGGCCTAGTATCTTTTCCTGCCCACTCACAGGAGATTTTCTGTTCCAACTAAGGAAAGCTGATCTCTGCCATATTCCTCCTAGCGCTATTGAAATGTATCCAGATCCTCAAAGTCTCAGCCAGAGGTCTGTCAAGTTGAGTGTGGGCACCAAAGCTGGTCCATGCATTGATTGGTTTCCAAAACCAGGTCCTCCTCCCATCACTTGGGATGGCAGGTGCTTGCTGTCCCCATGCCACTGGCCTTGGCAGGGTTGACAGTCCAGCTTCCACACCCTGCTTTCCTTAGATTCCCACCACCATATCCTATTCTTGGTTGTGGGCAGAGACAGCTTTGGTAAATATACAATCTCAGTAAGATCATATGCTCCAAGAGAAGTCCCTAGGATCCCCCCTTAAAAATATACTGTCCTCCTCACAGAGCTTCTGTGATTACTAAAACTTACAAAAGCCCACCCTCAGCCTCAGAAAGGCATTCTAGAAGAAAGGGCATGAGGGTGCCCTGCTGAGATTCCCCCTCTGAGAGAACCTGTGGTGGATCATTGCCTCCAGCTGCCATATTTTGGATTTGCTGAGCATTCACTCAGAGGCCACACTTCCCCTGGGGCTGCTCCCGGGCAAAAACTGAGAACAGTGCGGGGATTAGAACTGGGCCCTTCCTGTCTCAAGGGGGGATTCCTCATATGGGCACTTTTGGCGTGGGGACTTTCCAGCAGGATGGTCAAAACTTTCTCAGAATTCTGCCGTGGTCTGAAACACTTCCTACTCAATCCTTCCTTCCCTCTTCCCTTTCCTAGGCCTCAGACCTGCACCATAAGGTGAAGATTCCCCCTGCCTGCTCCTTCTCCCCACTTTATTCCTCATCCTTCCCAGGCACTTTCCTCACTAAACCTCCTGCATAATGCCTTCCTTTGGGCATCTGCTTCTAAGAGAAGCCGGCATGACGCCTTCAAAAGCTAGCGTGTCTGGCTCACTATATTAGTTAGGGTTCTCCAGAGAAACAGAGCCAATAGGAGATCTATCATCTGTCTGTCTATCATCTATCTATCTATTATCTATCTATCATCTATCTATCTATTATCATCTATCTATCTATTATCTATCTATCTATTATCATCTATCTATCTATCTATCTACCATCCATATGATAAGGAATTGGCTCATGTGATTACAGAGTCTTGGGACTCTACAGTTGGCAAGCTGGAGACTCAGGAGAGCCAGTGTGTAGTTCTAGCCAGAATCTGAAGCCTCAGAGCCAGTGGTGTAAGTTCTAGTCTGAAAGCTGACAGGCTTGAGACCCAAGAAGAGCTGATGGTTCAATCTGAGTCTGAAGAACCGAACAGACCAATGTCAAAGCAGTCAGGCAGGAGGAGTCCCCTCTTATTCCTATGGAATGAGGGGCTGGTGTGATGGCAGCAATATGGCGTCAGTCTTTTTGTTCTAGTCAAGTCTTCAACTGATTGGATGAGGCCCACCCACATTAGTGAAGACAATTTACTCCATCTACTGATTCAAATGTTAATCTCATCCAGAAACACCCTCACAGACATACCCAGAATAATGTTTGACCAAATATCTGTGTACTCTGTGACCCAGTCAAGTCGACACATAGAATTAACCATCACACCCATGGAATCCAATGCTAATCAGTTAAAGGGCTTCTGCTAAAGTCCTGAATACAAGTCAAGGTATAGTATGAGTTGCACTTATGTTTATGTCTGTCTCGCTAAAAAAACCCATGAATAAAAAAAGATCTGTAAATGCCTGAAGGTAAAAACCATGTCTTATTTATTTTTAGATCCAAAGTACGTATTGAAAATTCAATAACTTGAATTCCTACTATGTGTCCTACACAAGCAAAGTGCTAAGGGTATAGCAGTAAACAAAAGAGCCCAGGCTCTTGTGCTCAGACAGCCTACATGAAGGTGAGAGAGACAAATAATATATCAAACAATTGAATATATAATATAATGTGTGCCATGATCAGTGTGAAAAGGAAAGAGTAAAGTGGGCAAGGGGATAGAGAGGAATGGAGAGGTGTCACTTTATATAGGTGTTCAAAGATGTCCTGAATGGGTAACTGATGGATGAAAGACTCTGAAGGGAGGTGTCGGGAAGGTGGTATAAGTGTGTTGGGATGAGCAGGAATTTGGAGTTATACAGAGCAGAAGGAAGGCTTCCTCTTCTACCCAGAGAATCGACAACTAAATTGTTATTTCCCCTGGCTCTGGTCTGTTTTTCTTTGCCTCCCTGACTCCTATTTCTATAGCATTTCTTACAGAGTGGGCCCTGACTCCCTCTCCTTAAGTGACTGCCTCACTGGAGTAAGTTTTCAAGTCAACTTTATCGCTTGCATTGACCTTCCCCAACATGAGGGCTTGGGGCCAGTTTCCACTTCTGAAGAAATTTCTCTAAAAGTGGTGCTCTGGAGACTCTTCAGTAAATGAAGATAGACTTGGCAAAGAAAGTCCAAGCGTACGGGCAGATAATTAAGAGAGATTTTCAAAGCCTAGGGGGAAATCAAAGACCATTATGTATGTATGGTTTGCACTAAACCACTTTTATTACAATTTGAGCTCCGTACAGCTGTGCATCAATTGAGGAGTGAGTCTACACAGCCAGGGAAAAAAAAACAGAAGTCGTGTGGATGCCAACCTTCTAGCTGCCTACAGGGGCCACACATAAGTTTAAGTTTCACAGCTCCTGAGGAATTACAGAAACCAAAATAGGTAATTTTATTGCCGTCCTAATAAGGAAATGACGTAGCCATTGAGAAATAAAAAAAGCTGAAATATTTCCCTTTCCCTCTTCCACCTCTCTGATTCAATTCCTCATTCTCAACAGGGATGTGGTGAAAGGTATGAGATTTTTATGGAGTCATTTGAAGTCTCTGGGAGGTTTAGTGGAGGAGTCTGGGCTTTGGAACCGGGCAGGCCTAGAAATGTGACTTAGTTCTGCCAGCTAAGAGCTGTGTGATCTTCAGCAAATTACTCAATCTCTCTGAGCTCCACTTCCCTTGTCTGTAAAATACTCACTTGAGAGAGTTGAGATGATCCCATGAGACAGGGGAAGAAAGGTGCCTGGCGCAGGATAGGTGTTTAATGAATGATGGTTCATCTTTCTGGAAAGGAAGGTCCCTAAGGAGCTCAGAAAGCATTACCATACTTTCTCTTTATGATTTCTAATAAATGTTATGGCATCAAAAAGTCTTTGTCAAGAGCAGTGATCACAAAAGCAAATGTCTTTGGCAAACCTACAGTAGGATTTGATTTGTGGTTTGCAGAGAACTATGGCAAAATAGCAGCCCATGCTGCTCTGAAGGGGCAACTAAAAGATGTATGCCTGATATGAGGGGGTGCACCCCTCCTCTACTGGAGGGCCTAAGCCCCACCTAAAGGGGGCAGTTGCTACTTAGCTCCTACCTAAGAGTAGTGCAGACCCGCTATTGACAGATTTTTTTTAACCCCTAAATCCATTTTTATGTGAAATCTCCAGTTCACATAAAATGGCTCCTAGGTCAATTAATAAAAAAACAAACAAACAAACAAAAACCACAGAGACCACAAAAAACATGTTTGCAGGCTGGATGTGGCCTGCAGTTAGCAGGGATTGCCAGTTAGCAACTTCTGGAAGAGGAACATTCCATGATTGCCCTCTCACTCCTTGTATAGTAAAATATTTTAGTTTTAAAATAATTCTTTGAATAATTCCACGCAGAGCAAAGAGTTCAATGTACAAATAAATCTCTTCCTGCATATTTCTATATCTAGGACATCAAGGGCCAAAAATAACCTAAAAAAACCTATGAAGGATTTTGTTGTTATTTATTCCTCAGGATTCGGAGATTGCTGGCGGGCACTGTCCAATGTCTGTGTATAGGTAAACACACAGAGCTGATGCCTGCTGATAACGCTATTTTCTAGATATGTCCTTATAAAATGTGATGTTCCCTGACACTTTCCACGGTATCATAGAGGGGTTAAATTATTAATGAATAGTCCACGAAATTGTTGCCTTCACATCTTAAAAGAGAGTGCAGAAAGAGCTTAGGAGAAATTATTTTGTTTTTTAAAGAATCTTTCTATTGGCTCCAGATGAGCCTCACAAAAACAACGCTCCAGAGAAGGTGCTGATTGGCAACAAAGCGCTGATTGTTTGCATAACAGTGGCTGAAAAGTATTAAGCCACCAGTGTGTTCATTAACTTGTTCCACTCCACTTCTGAGCTTACAGCAGAGGAAAAAAAAGTTGTATTTCAATATCAAGAGGCACAGCAAAAGTTAAGCTCCATTTTTGATTGACAGTTTCCCACACACTCACACACTCTAAAACTAGCAACTATACCTTTAGAGGATTTACGGTAAAACCCAACAGATTTCTAGAGTATGTGACAGTCCAGATATGTGTGGATGGCTTACCCACAGAAGCCATCTCCCTGGGGGGGAAATGTACCATGACATCCCTTTTGATAGGTAACAGGCACATTAGGATGGAATTTCCTCAGTTAGTATATGACTGTGATAACAAGAAGAGAGAAACCTTGGACCAGAAGAACTACCGGACATCTTTAAGGAACATGTTGAGTCCCCTTAACAACACAACCAGGGATTTGTTAGGTATTGGCTTTGAGAAACTGAATTACCAATACTTCTTCTCAGGACATCTATGTGTTCTGCGGACATGTCTTCACCAAACAATTGCTCAGTCTATAACCATCCAAATAGTATTGGCAAGGATTGCATGTGAGGTCCAACTGATTCACTTTACACACTGGTAACTGCAGTGATATGCAATATAACAAGTTAATTCCGTATTCTTCTGCCTATTTTTCCATGTTTCCAACACCAAAGGGAAAACAAATTCCATAAAGAGAATGTGGCCTGAAGATGTTCATGTTCCTTATCCATTCCAAGCCAGTGTAGGGTTTCTTTCTCTCTTGAAATGTTAGGGTAGGAAACAGCAATAAGGATCCATGGAGAGGGACAAATGTAATCATTCTACCAAAATGATGTTTCAGGGATCTGCTATAAAAATAAAAAAAATTCTCTCATTACTGAGAAAAAAACATATTTTTGAAGTTACAAAATTTAGAACCTAAGACGCCAATAATAAAAGGATTCTTTTGGTAAAATATATTGAGATCTTGGAGAGACAAGCACTGAAATAGCCCTATTGTAAAGTAGCATATCGAATAGAATTTCTATTTGAAAAACTAACCCTCAGTTACTCCTCTTGTTTCTCACCCCCCTTTTTTCTCATGACTCCTTATCTCTAATACTATAATGACCCAATAATAAAAGTATTTTGCCTCGGAAATCTCATTTGAATGTTGAGTATATTTTAATCATGATATTAAAGACACCTTAGTTTGAGAAAGGCTTTTTGGAAAAGGTAAGTCAAATTCAAGCAAGTGGAAGCCAATCTTTTTGCAACCCCATTCCCTAGGATTATGATGTTCCCACGATAATTTCATAATCTCACTTGGGTCAACACTGCAGTTGACTGGAATGGCAGAATGCCAAGAGAAGTTGCTACGCCAGGTTTGGCACTTAACGATGCTGAGTTGTGCTTTCCCTCGAGAGAGCACCCCATGATGGGAATGGCATTCCCGGAGTGGGACTCAAGGGGATGGTCAAGACACTGTTTTGCGAGGTTAGTGAAGATAGGGTTGGCATTTGGGTAGAAGACGGGACACAAACTCTGATCGGGATGGCGGTAACATTTCCATACTCTTACTGTGTGCTGCTCAAGTTCCTGCTGTCATTTCAATTAGAACCAATGGTCTCCTTTCCTACCAATCCCCTCAGATGTGAAGTGTTGCTGTGACCTGCCAAGAATGGATTAGGTTTCCTTAATAAAGATAAATACATCACAGCAGTGGGTTAAGTGATACAGCTAACAATTAATTCTTGCTTCATTAAGCCAAACCAAATAATTCTCATTTAAATGAAGAAACCCATCCTGCTTCCCAGTAAATATTTGGTATCAGAGTAGCAATGAAAGCTCATGCTATGTAAACCTTACTTCTCTTTGGGGGCTCCTAGGACATTTCCACTTGTACCCCATTGAGAATGATAAACATTCAAAGCAAAATGACACTTGTCCAAATAAATGGGTAAAAGAAGCTCTGTGGAGTCTCTTCCTTGAGTTTTGGGGGGGGGGGGTTGTTGTTTGTTGTTGTTGTTTTTAAAGTGTGTGTTCACGCTACTGTTCAGTCATGAAAATGTTGTAATCCTCCGTGGGCCTCTCAGCCATTAGTATGAATTAAAAAGTCCTACTGAATAATCTCAGCAAATCATCTGGTAGAAAGTGCCGGGGCTTTTCAGGCTAAGTGCACATTATACATATAAATCATTATCACTTTGGGGTTGATTAGAAAAGGGCAGGTATTTTGCAGTCTTGGCAATGTGTGTATGCCTGTGGCAACCGATTAGCTATTTCAAATTAATAGCTTAAAATTAAAACAAGCCTGGGGTTAGAATAAAGGGAAATGGTTTTTCTACGTAAGGAAAGCTTCCACCTCCTCCGAAAAGCCCCTTCCCTCCCCCTCATGCTTTGCCTTCCTCTTATTATCCAGCCTCAGAATGCTATCTGTCAGCTAGAGGACATACAGGGATATGACTTATCATGTGAGTTTCCAGAGCTCACTGGAAGGGAAGGCTGTGGGAACTATGGGAAAGGAAGATGTCAATAAAAAGTATTTTTCTGTAGTCATCTCCCAAGGGGAGCTGGGAAGTTGCTCAGGGGGCGTGGCCCTGCTGTAAGACGGCTGAATCCTTCCTTCCCTCTGCCTCCACCATCCTGCCCGCCTCAGGCAGCTTCCCCAGACAGTCGGCCTACACCTAGCATGCCCACTACGCACTCAAGTGTCTCCCAGTCAGTGAAAAACAAAAAGTCCAATAGAGAAGAAATGATAAGACAAACACACACTCTGTTTCCAGGGTAGGACGGAGGCTCAGACACAGGGAGAGCAGGTAATGTGCTTTGGAGGTGGAAAGAGGATCTGGGTTTCAAGAAAGAATTTTATGAGATCTTTTTTGCCATTTTGCCTTCTCGGCATTTCGGGTCTAAATTTTATTTTGGAAAGTATTCAGAATTACACTTGTACTACTATGTTAGTTTGTCTTTTCAAGTTAAAACAAGAGAGAAAGGAAGAAAAAATCTTGGTCTTTGAAAGATCCTTTTGCAGGCCGTAGAAAATATACCTTGATGTTCTTGCTGCTCTCCAAGAAATTGAGAAGCCTAAAGTTGGCCTAACCTTGGGGGTTTTTGATAGTTAACTAAGATGAGCAAAACTTTATTTCTTTAACTATTGACTTTATTTCCCTAGTGATTCCCCCTTGTTTCCATATTTTATTTGATAAAGAGAAGCTGTCCCCTATGCAATTTTAATTTAATTTTTCAAAAAAGATACAAGTGCCATTTTAGAGGCAAAACTAATTTTTTTCATCAAATTACCCACGGAGAATGCGTTATAAAATTTTATGTTCTTCAATCTTAAAGATTGTTACCACTGTTAAAATACAGAGTGGAAAGAGAGAGTGGGGGAAAAAACTATGACATCAAGCAAACGTGTTTTCAAATCCAGCTCTGCCACATACTATCTGTGTGACACTGGATAAGTCACTAAATGTTTGTGAACATCTGTTTCTTAGCCTCTGAGAGATAAGGCTAATAACACATACTTGGCATCGTTTTGTTGAAATTACATCAGATAACCAAGCATGAACACCTCTCATGGCAGATATTATGTATTCATTCTGTTCATTCTCTTCCTCCCAATTCAAAAATGCTTTCTGGAGATTTGACTTAATTGGTATCCTTAGAACACCTAGCAGTCCAGTGAGCTCTGTGGTAGGCATAATTGAGAAATGATAAAGAAGGAGAAAACCCAAATTATGTCTCAGAAGAACATTCCTTCTTTTGAGGAAACAAGATATATGAAAGAAATGCAACTGGGAAGCCATTAGGGCACATATGGACAAGTATTAGAGGTTATGGTATAAACAGCAGGTGCCAAGAAAGATTATGGGAAAGGGATGGGTTTTATTTAGGCTTTTGTGGCAAAGAGAATTTTAATTGGCATAAGCAAAACAAACTACTTTAAAAACAAACAAACCTAGGGAACTTTTTTCAATGAGAAGAATATGATTTAAGATACAGTAAAATTTGTAAGATTTAAGAGGGTAGAAATGAACAGAGCGTATATCTTCAGGAAACTGACCGACCTGGAACAGAGAGCTTCATTGGGGGAAATAGCTCAAAAAGAGGAAACTGGGATCAAATGGTAAACAGCCTTGCATATTATCCTTACTGAATCTGAACCATGAGGTCTTCAGAAGGAGAATGAAAGCAGACTCTGGAGTGGTTACTGCTATTCAGGGTGGACCGTGCACCTGCTTTATGCCCAGAAACTCTGCTAGAGTTGAGCACTTGTGTGCGTGGGGGCGACCAGGTTGTCTGTGCTTCCCAAATGCTTCCTTCTGGTGTCTGTTCCAAGCCATAGGCTCAGTGGGCCTTGAAACTTGTTTTCACCAGTTTACCAATATGGAGGTTGGATCCATATGAACTAAACTCAGGAGAGCTGGCTCAGAAAGAGACAGTTTAAACAATGTAGAACGTGACTGAGAATTACTAAGAAGAATGGGGTTTATATAAATAATTTAGCCTAACTAGATCCCCTCTAAGAGAAACATCATTCTGAAAAATTAAATCAATATCAAAAAGTTTACTGGTCATTCATTCATCAATTAATCAAATATTTACTCAGCCTCCACTGAGTGACGGCCACATGGGTGAGAAGCAGCATGAGGATACTGAGAACTGCGCATGGTGTGTGATGTCAGAGGGTGAAGCAGGGGCATCAGGACATGGGCAGACTGGAAGGCAAGGTCCAGGAGCTAGGACTTGATTCTCTCTACAATCACAAGCCACTGAAATGTTCTGGTAACTTGTTTAGTTACTTGCTCTTCTAAACTTGTTTAGAAACAAGTTGTTGAACTTCAATGTATATTATTATTTATTTGGGTATAGCATCAATAAATAGTATTTTACCTCCTACAGAGTACATGTGTTTGTATCAATAAAGCTACCGCACTGAAACAATAGTAGTTGTGTATATGAAAAGTACATGAAAACCAGATATAACAAGCTCTCAGAAGCTAAGTTTCAGGTATAAAAATGAACCACTGGCTGAAGAATCACTATTATCCATGGGAGTTATTTGTATAAACAAAGAAATTGGGTATGTATTATGTGTCCAAATCAAGGAATAAGTTAAGTCCAAAGCACATTTTAAAAAAGAATAGAATTGGGGGAGGGGGCGCTGAGTGTTGTAGTCGGTTAAGTGTCCAACTCTTGGTTTTGGCTCAGGTCATGATCTCAGGGTCGTGAGATCGAGCCCCACATCAGGCTCCGTGCTCAGTGGAGTCTGCTTCAGTTTCTCTCTCCCTCTCCCTCTGCCCCTCCCGCTTGTCCTTTCTCTCTCTCTCTCTCAAATAAATAAATAAATCTTAAAAAAAAAAAAAAAGAATGGGGGGGGTGCCTGGCTGGCTCAATCAGTGGAGCATGTGACTCTGGATCTTGGGGTTATGAGGTCAAGCCCCACATTGGGTGTAGAGATTACTTTTTATTTTTTATTATTTTTTTAAAGATTTTGTTTATTTGACAGAGGGAGACACAGCGAGAGAGGGAACACAAGCAGGGGGAGTGGGAGAGGGAGAAGCAGGCTTCCCGGTGAGGAGGGAGCCCGATGCGGGGCTCGATCCCAGGACCCTGGGATCATGACCTGAGCCGAAGGCAGACGCTTAACGACTGAGCCACCCAGGCGCACCGAGATTACTTTTTAAAAAATTACAAAATCTAAAAAAAAAAAAAAAAAGAACAGAATGGAATAAAATCAATGTAAGGGGAAAACCACTATCATAAAATTCGGTAGGCCTCTACCAGAGAAGCTCTAAAATGTATAGATCCCAAATTAAGCCTCATTACAGATTTTTAATTTAATTTTTGATAGCTAATATATTTACATGTTTCAAAATCAAAACAATAAAAAATAATATGGACAGAAGCTACATTCCCACTCCTATCCCTGTCTAGCCCATACTCACTGCCGAGTCCCTGTGGATAGCCATCTTTATTAATTATACCGCTGTGTTCATCCAATCTTCCTTTATGCATAGCCCACATACATGTTAGTAAGTATGAAATTTAATTAGAAAAAAAAAAGAGGAAGGAAATAACCCAACCTTTATTGGGCAACCACTACTTGTCAGACACTGTTAGGTGTTTTTCTATAAGTTAGGTCACTGATTCCTTAAAACAGCTCTGTTAAGTTGGTCTTTCTATCTGCCACAAGACCAGACCTCATGTCAGGTGGGCAGAAACCCCAGCCCTTTGCAATGTACTTTAGAACTACTTTCCTTTTTTTTTTTTTTTTTTTAAGATTTTATTTATTTATTTGAGAGAGAGAGTGAGAGAGACAGAGCACAAGCCAGGGAAGAGACAGAGGCAGAGGGAGAAGCAGACATGCTGCTGAGCAGGGAGCCCGATGTGGGGCTCAATCCCAGGACCCTGGGATCATGACCTGAGCCGAAGGCAGACACTTAACGACTGAGCCACCCAGGCGCCCCTACAAGTACTTGCTCTTCGCTCTCCAAACTAGAGTTTCATGTGGATCGAAGTCCACATGGTTTTTATACTTCAACTCATTGCTTTACCTAAGTAACATCTTTAAAATACCCATTTTTCAGGGTGGTTTTCAGGATTACATTGAGTTGTTAACGAAGTATGCGGCATTCAGTGAGAGTTCTATAAATGGCAGCTATTACAATGTCTCTAAGAGAACTTCCTGTGTCAAGCTAGGTTCATTCAAAATGTATTGATTTCTGTTTGACTCATAGAGATGGTCCCATTTTTGGATTCAGTCTATTTTGATGCTAAACTTACTCCTCAGTGAGTAATAACCTTTGTCTACTCCTTACAAAAATAAAAATAGATCTAGATATTACGTCACTAGATGCTCTCTTGGACAGCCAAGTTGAAGCCTGGGAACAAGAATGACCATATTCACTCTGCATCAAGGGTCAGCAAACTTCTGTCAAGGGCCAGGTAGTCAATATTTTTGGCTTTTTGGGTCTTTGTCACAACAGTTCAACTCTGCACTGTAGCATAAAAACAGCCACAAAAATAAGCATAGCGATGCTCCAGTAAAACTTTATTATGGACAGTGACATTTGAATTTACATTTACTATTAATAGATACTAGTGTTTAATTTGAATTTACATGTGTTTCAATATATTTTTCTTTTGCTTTTCTTTTGCTTTTCTTTTTGTAAAAACTACCCTTAGCTCATGGCTCATACCGAAGTTGGCATCGTTTACCAACTTCTACCCTAAATTATAAGATTTGATAAGACACCTCTTGAACCGGCCAATTCTCTCTCCATCTCTCTCTCTCTCTTAATTTTTCTCTCCCACCACCCCACTTTCATAAACAAGCAGACAGGAAAACAAAAGGCCCTTCTGGAAGAAATATTCCTACTTACCCAGGGAGCTACAGTTTTATTCCTCATAAGCAGCTTAAGGTTTTGTAAATACAATTTAATGATTCATATACAAGTTTAGATACAGGTTTGAGTTGATATCAGCTAAGCATCATGACCTCAATGCTGGAAAACACAGTAGAAGACAGTATGTCCAGCTGCTGGGAAATTGAGCAACATCGGCATCTGATGGTCTGTAATTACTTTATTTGGAAACCAAACTTCAGAGAAGATTAATGGTATTCTTGCATCTTGCTACTCGTGTACTTTGAAGGCAGAGGCTATTTGGCCAGGGGATGCAGGGAGCTCAGAAAGGCCCCCGTCTAGCCTCCCTGGGTCTTTGTTCTGGCTGAGAGACTAGAAGTCAGACTTGCTGGGGACCCCTCTCTGGAAGGCTGCCCCACAGCCTATGCTCCTCCTTGAGGCTTCGGCAGTTACTTCTCTGTCTCCTGCCTCCATGCACCGTCATCTCTCCCCTCTCTATCAAAACAGAATGCAGGTTGTCTGTGGAAAACTTCTTTCCTCAACAGACCCCCATCCTGAGGCAAAAGGAGCACAAAACCCTTGCTAACTGGTTAGAAATGGTTAGGGAAAAATACTTTAATAGTCCTATAAATTATCCTTGACACAAGCATTTCTTTATCATCTGGGGGAACCAAGCATTTCAAAGGGGCAAATAGTCAGCTGCAGTCCACTCAGGAAAATTCCATCTGTTCCTGTGGATTTTTCAGACTTACGAATTCTTGGAAAGAAGATCTGAAATGCTGGTGTGACTAGTGAAACTTCTAGAATTCTTTTTTGAATTATTGTTAGCACAGTGCTTCAGAGGGAATCTAGATGTGGAAATTTTAAAGAAATGTTAGAACTAGGGCTTAAAAAATTATAATTGTCAGGAGATGAGTGGGGAGCAGGTAATGAACAAAAGCATGGGGAAATGAAGGCATGAGCTATTTTAAGCTGCAGGAAAGCAAGGAGCTTGTCTGTCTTATTCACCTTGATGTCCTTTACCATTAGCCCTTGGAGGAGTACCTGGCTCAGTGAGTATTTGTTGAATGAATGAAAGAGTAAATGGATTTATATAGGGAGGAGGAAGGAATAAGACCAGAAAGACAAAGTCTGGGGCACCTGGGAGGCTCAGTCAGTTAAGCGTCTGCCTTCAGCTCAGGTCATGATCCCAGGGTCCTGGGCTCTCAGCTCAGTGGGGAGTCTGCTTCTCCCCCCACTCTTGCTCTTTCTCTGTGTCTCTCTTTCTCAAATAAATAAATTAAAAAAAAAAAAAGACAAAGTCTATCAGTCAGATCTCGGCAGGAAACAGAATTTCCCCCAGATAATTCAAGTACCATTTTAATGAAGAAATGACTTTAAAAGGCATGGCTATGTTAAATGTCATTCTTCTTTACAAGGCTAACTTGTGACATGAGCCGTTTTTGCTTTTTTGTTAGAATAACAATAAGCCTCATGTTTCCCATTTATCTTGTTTGCCCTAATAAAATCCAGTGATTCCTCAACCCCCCCCCCCAAAAAAAACAAGGTATGGTACAGGGGCGCCTGGGCGGCTCAGATGGTTAAAGCATCTGCACCCAGGGTCCTGGGATCGATCAAGCCCCGCATCGGGCTCCCTGCTCCCCAGGTAGTCTGCTTCTCTCTCTCCCTCTGCCCCTCCCCTCCTTCCCCGCCCCCCCCCCCCCGGCTTGCTCTCTCACGCTCACTTTCTCTCTCTCTCAAATAAATAAATAAAATTTAAAAAAAAATAAGGTATGGTTAAGGGAAGAAATAAGGAATGTGGAAGCACGTGGAAACTAGTAAGAGGAGGCTGATAGTACCTCTTCAGCTGAGAGCACCTGTACAGGGCCCCAGCAGCCGTTTGACCTAAAAGATGCAGTTGCTACCAGAGACAAGCACGAAGTAGGGAGGACGTGAGCGAGACATACCCTAACCTCTCTCCCCTCCAGCCCTCCAATTCTGCCCGTGCCTCCCACTGGCCAAATCCAACCAGAAGCCAGAGGGTGTGAAAGCAGGGCAGAGAAGGTTGGAGAACGGATCTGAGAATGGGGGCAAAGCAACAGTCTGTGGGGTGAACTGAAGCTGCAAAGCTGGTTTTTTTAATTGATATGCAAATGACATATAGCATTATATTAGTTTCAGCTGTACAACATAATGATTTGATGCATGTATATGTTGCAACATCTGTCACCATGCGTAAGTTACAATTCTTTTTCTTCTAGTGAGAACTTTTAAAATTCACTCTCTTAGCAACTTTTGTGAAAGCTGGTTTTAAAAAAAATTGTGTGCCTTTGCTTCCCGATGCTTTCGTCCATTCTCTGCTCTCCAAAGATATATCCTGGCCCACTAATCTCTTATCAATTGGACTGATAGGCTATTAGCTGCCATTGGAGATTTTGAATAGGGCAGTGGCAAAAAAATAAGGCTTTGGGAAGCCTTATCTATGTTCACATTCCAGCCCCCGCCACTCCTTAACTGTAAACGTGGGCTAGTTACTTAAACCTCTGTGTTGCTTAAAATCTCAATTTCCTTATCTGTCCGATGAAGGAAATTATGGTAGCTATCTCATAAGGTTGTTACGAGGACCAAATGAAATCATCTAAGTAAAATGCTTGGGTCTGATATGATTGCTTTTTAAAAGCTTATCTTGGATCAGATTTAAGCAAATTTGTCTTATATTGAAAAATTTACTCTCAAATCAATGTTAGGGCGAGGTTGTAGTGAATTTGGCAATCATAACTAAAAGACGAGAGTCTTTTTTATGACTTCATGACCGTGCAATTTTATTCTGCTTTTGTCTACCCAAGCTAAGAAGTTCCCATCCTTAAGCATTGATTTTTTTCTGCCTTTAAATAACATTGGAATGTTATAGAGGCTTGAGGTAATACCAGTGAAGTCCACCTACATGTGATCTCAATATACAGCCACAGTTTAGCTACCAATGCATTTCTGAAAATTGCTTCCTTGGCATTTCAACATTTTATTCGAAAAAACAACTGAAGCAGAAAGAAAATCAAGCAACAACAGGAGGGCTTCGTTTTTAAACTCATTAGCTGGCAAACTAAAAATTTGCTTAGATCAGTTGGGGTTTCAAGTTTCAGAATTGGCTTCTGAAAGTCAGTAGCTACAGTTTAAAAGTCTGCAGCAAATTTTCTTCCCCTTCCCCACCCACTTCCTTATTTTTCTAATGAGAGTTTCATGTGCCTTCTTAATAGATGTGTATTTATGGCGTGTGATGTACTCCTGTTTATACCATCATTAAAGTTTAAGCAGACATATACTTTATAGAAAGACTGGCCATAATTATGATTTTTAAATCCCTTCCCCCACCTCCAGTTTTTAGCACTATAAAAGAAACATTACTCGTACTGAGTTCTTGACAAATATTTGTGGGAATTTCTAAAACTATAAATGCATTTATAATTCCGATGCCTGATGCACCAATTACACTTTTTTAGGTTAAATCACAAGAGGATGTAAAAGTATTTAAATATCATTTTGACACCTGAGACTTCTAGTTAGGTCAACATGCAGGTGAACCTTCGTGATGATTCTTAAAGATATATTGCTTATTATTATAATATACACTTCTTACGAGTAATGACCATTTTCCCAGTGAATTATGTTTTTAAAATGTAGTATTAAAAAATAGTATGTCTTGGGCCATGACAGCCCTTAAACAATGATTTTCAAGGACTTCCCCAATATTGCTTAATAATATTCAGGGCCTCCACACAGACTTCAGAATCACATGTTGGACATTGTACATACAATATAATCACACCTACATCTAAAAAAAATGTGCCAAAACCAGTTGCATAAAAAGATGAAAGGAAATGCACCACACTCTTAACAGTAGTTATATATGGGACATAGGAATAAAACAAAGTGGCAAAAAACAGTGCTAATCCATTTCTAGGGATTCCTGATCGCCCTTTTACAGCTTTCTTGTCAAATACGGTAGAGTGGTGAAGAACATCAGGTCTGGGTTTCAATCCTGGCTGCACTGCTTACTACTGGGTGACCTTGTACCAGTTTGAACATCTCTGGGACTCAGTTCAGTCATCTATACAAAAGGGATAATAGTAATATTTACCCTGTACAGTTGTGAGACTAAGTGAGCGAGTATGTGTGAATCACTTATAACCGTAACAGGAACTCACTTGGGATAAATAGATGAGAGGAGCTATTATTTTGTTATTTACATTCAATCTTTTCCAGTAGAATGTGACCTCCTGAGAGAAGTGATAATCCTGTTTTATTTATCTTTTGTATTCCTGGACCCTAATACAATGACTAGCAGATAAGAGATAACTCAGTAAAGATGTGTGACTACGTGAATGAATGAATTCTACATGTAGGATAAAGTGACATAGAATGTCACTATTTCATCAGTGATGATCTAATTGTAATTGTCCTATCCCTAGTCTATGGTCTTTCTTTATTTCAGCTGTCACTGTTTACCATCTGCTCTGAAAGTGTTCCAAGCCTGTCCGCACTGATCCAGATCACTAGTAAATGGTTTAATTCATGATGACACATGTATAGGCCAATAAAGAGCACTTAAGAGGAGTGTTACTCTAGGGGCGCCTGGGTGGTGTGGTCGGTTAAGCGTCAGACTCTTGGTTTTGGCTCAGGTCATGATCTCAGGGTTGTGAGATGGAGCCCCGTGGCAGGCTCCGTGCTCAGCATGGAGTCTGCTTAAGACTCCCTCTTCTCCTCCCCATGCTCTCTCTCCCTTTAAAATAAATAAATAAAATCTTAAAAAAAATTAGGAGTATTACTCTAAGACATACCAGCCTTCCTAGTGTTAGAAACATTTCCGATTCTCATATGGGTTAGTTACCTTTCAGATTCTCATATGGGTTATAAAGACGAGGTCACACCTAAAGTGTAAGTTTGAAAGAGTCAAAGGGCACTTAGTCCACGTGTAAAGGCAGGGTTTATAAACCAATCAGTATGTCTCGTTAGTGCCATGCTTCTCTTCAGCAGCTGCAGCCCAAAACTACTGGGCAAAGCTGCACTTGCCTCAGAAAAGTCCCAGGAAGTGTAGGAAGCCACGTGAATGTCTGGACTACACCTTCATAGAGAATGAGTTTGATTGCTTGAATTTTCTCCAAACCTCACTAGATTTTTAAAACTAATCTTATTTTACAAAAGTGTAACTTGCTTAAGACCTCTTCAGAGTCTCTTGTGATGAAACAAAAATGATCATGTTCAACTAATATATATGTAATTCCTAGTATTTGTCTCTCCCTGCAAAGTTAGGTGTTGGGAGGAAATGATCTCCTCAGCTTCCTTCTGTCCATGTTTCAGTCCTAGTTCTTGCTCTCTTGCTGAGGCAGAGGCCAAACATAAAAAATATTAAACACACATACACGTGCCACACCTATATCTTGTTTGAGAAAAGAAGATATGTACTATTATTTCCCCCTCTAAGATGAGGCTCCCAAGGCACCCAGAAAGTAGGGGAGAATGACTCACTTCTGGGAGTACCCTGCAGATCTTCAAAGGGCTGGACCCCAGCATCCTTAACTGCCCCTTATTAACCCATTATGGGTTATTACTTTATTAAATGAAACTATTAACATACCCAAGGGATGAAGTGGGAGACATGGATTGGCTGTAATTAGTAAGTACCCAGTAAATAAGGAGCAATGGAGCGAATTCACTACAGGAGAAAAGGGTGAGTAATTAGATCACACTGGCCACATATTTATATAATGTCTAGTAATTTACAAAGTGCTTTTTACATACAGGAAGAGAGTAAACAGAAGAGTATAGTGAATTAGTATAGGTAAGGAGTCTTCTCTAACACATAAAGTCTTTAGACCTTAAAATTGCCCTATTGTGACTTTAAGTTACATCGAGGTAATGAAATATACTGGGACTACAAAAGCAATCTAGATATTCCCTTATTTAACTTTAAATGTAAAACAGGTGGATCAAAATCTGCTTTAATATTTTGTGAACTTTGATACCATTACTCCTTCTATTTTATGGAATTTTTAATATAGTTCTAGATTTTAACGTATAAGAGTGGGTTTCCGAGAGCTTCCATTCATCTGTTGCACAAGCCCCCCACCCCCACCCCCGTGCCATGGACGTGCTAAATTCAAGTATCACAACAGAATTGTAGCACAAGGACAAGAATGACCGGTGTCCCTCAGAAGCCTGAGGTTGACCAGGAAGACATTCATATTTCTGAGCACTTATCCTGACCCAGGCTCTGGGTCAAGAAGCACTATTTCTACTGATAAGACCCAGGCACCCCTTAACTCAGTGGCAGTTTGTCTCCTCAAATCACAGCCCAGATCATAGCCCAAATAGCACAGAGTGCAAGTCTCCACCTCCCACCACCCCCAGGTAAAATATTATTCTGTATGAAACTTTAGAAAAAGAAGAGTGTGAAGTCTGAGAGCCAAGCCTACTCGCCATCCCAGGGGGCCATTATGTACCATTTTCCTGCAATTTCTCTTTGCTTTGTTTTTTCCAATGATGCATTTAGCTACAGCAAGTAGAGAAAAAACCTATTCAAGAGAGTGGGGTCATTATCCACACACAAAAGGCCATTTAGAGAAAGAACAGCGCCGTCAGTTCAAGCTGCTATGGCTGCCAGAGTCCAGACCCATTAGAAAAAAAGGTTAGCTGTTTAAGTGAGAATGTGAAACAAAATGTAATAATTAGGGCTAACTGGGCACCCTCCCCCTGCCAAGAAAGCTGTCTGGGATCATAAACTAATTCCCTGAAAGTCCTAAGCTTAGCGGAAAGCAAATCATCAACTCTAAATGACAGTTCAGTTGTTAACCTTTACCCTAGAGGCTAGGTTTTCATCCTTTCTTTTCTTTTTTTTTTTCTCTTTTAGGTATGTTTTTTTATACGTGTCACTTTTATAAGGTTGGGCTGTTCTTTTTCTAGCTTACCACTATTGACATGTTTCAGATCACTGCTGTGTGTGTGCGTGTAAAAACCATGAGAACAAATAAATTCCAAAATTAACAGCAGTTACCTTCAGTGATGAAATATGTGGGAGAATTGGGAATTAATTTTTCTTTTATTTCCCCCTCTGTACCTCCTAATTACTCATTTATTATCATGTAATGTAAAGGGAGAAAAAAAAAGACGCATAAAATATTTCTGATAAAATTTTCTACCACGCTTCCCTTAAAGGAGAAAAAAAAAAAAAAACAATTAGAGTTTCAACATGATTAATCATGAGGAGAAAGGAGGTAAATGCCTCAGAGAAGAGGCTGCATGGTGAAGGGAGGAGAACTGACACGAATGTTAACCAGACTTCACCTCTCCTTTTCCTCAGCTGTTTAGCGGCATCTGGATGAAAGTCATTTCAGACTAACAGATATTTGTAGTTGTTAGTGATACAGGAAATGCTCAGCATTTAGCATCCTCAGAGGCACACTGTTCCGGTTAATAAAACAATGGTAGGATGAGCATATACTAGTCATTTAATAGGGACTTCTTGTAGGACAGATTGGTTGAACTATGCTGGTTACTGGAGGGTAACCGCATTCACAGGGCATGGATAACCGAGCTTCAGTAAATAAGATGGGGCCTAAAATGCTACGGAAAATGTAATGTTTGATGATTTAGAAGGCACTCTGGGAGTATGCAGAGCCTTGACTAATTATTCTGAACATCAGTGATGAATATAACACAGACTTGCATAAGTACGAATGTGTAAGAAGTTTCTATTGCTAGATTATATGACAAATTTGTTTTTTAGGCAATATTTCTAAAGTGACTTGAAGGTAAAATGGAGATTGGGATTAACTGTTTAGCAAATGGAGATTAGGCATTTTATTTATGCCTTTATGGACTTTCATTAACACTTATTTTCATTTTTATGGCTCTCATAACAAAATATTTACTGAGGGTGGCACATTTAATCCAAAAACATGATTCCTGTGTTCACATTGCTTAATTAATAGTTTAAGAAGTATTTATGGTAAGGGCATTTCCTTTAAATCACATGAGATTTCTTTTAAAATTTTTCATCAAAAAAGTTTTGTGTAGGTTAAGTTTTTTTTAATCTTTATTTTTTAATTAAAAATTTGTGCATGTACTTGACACACAATGTTACATTAGGTTCAGGGGTACAACATAGTGACTCCACTTCTCTCTCTGTTATGCTATGCTCACCACTAGGGCAGTTACCATCTGTCACCATATAACGCTACTTCAATGCCATTGATGATATTCCCTATGCTGTGCCTTTTATTCCTGTGACTTATTCATTCCCAGCGGGAAGCCTCCCACTCCCCTTCACCCATTTTTGTCTAGGTAAAGTTTTGTGTAGGTAGAGGAAGGGGCAAGAGACAATCTTGAAATCTATAATTGCCTTTTGGTTTGTGGCAAAGAATAGATGTGAACAAAGACATATGGGTCTGTAAAAGGTTGAGAAAAAGACATGAATTAAACTCATCAACAGACATTTCTGAAGGCCTACCATGCTCCAGGTGCTGTTGGAGGCACTTGAGATACATAATCTTAATAGAGGAGACAATAAATGTTAAGTGTTATAAAAATATCAATGGTGCTAGATGATGCTAAAAGTTATCAAAAAATAGAGCAGGGCAGGGGAGATTCGGAGAGGGGGTTGCTTCTGAAATTTTAAATAGTGTGGGCAGGGTAGGCTTCATCGAGGAAACTTTTGAGCAAGCCTTGAAGGAGGTAAAGAAATTAGTCACATGGATATGGGTAGGTGGAGAGGGGAGGGCATCCCAGGCTACAACTAAGAACGAATGGGAAAATGGAAAGGGGAAAATATTCAGTGATGAAAGGAGAAAGAGCATGGGAAGAAGAAGAGAGCTACAGTCATTTGAGGCAAGCAGGCAGTCAGGGAATTCTTAATATAACGTAACTTTGAAATGCTTGGCTTTGGAAATGATTAGAAGAGATAGCAAAAAATAATCGTTGTCCCTGATAGCATATGGAACACGGATCTATAAAATAAATACATAAATGGGATCCACTTATACACACCTAAAGACTAGAAGTTTTCTTGGTAGCAGCCACCAAACTGAGCGCATTCATTGTTTTACCATTTACTTTCTGAGAACCGCATGCACCAGACACTGTGTTAGGAACTGGGGCACAGCGATGAGCAAAACAGACGCAGTTCTTACATTCATGGCAAAGACGTACTTTATATAAATGATGCGCTTGTTATCTTATTATAAGTGCTGTGGAAAATCTCACATAATCAGGAAAGCATGTGATAGTTACATGACCAACTTTGGGAGTCAGGAGAAGCTTCCACTAGGAAGCCATATTTGAGCTGAGACTTGAGGGATGCATTAGGGTTAACTAGGGAAAGAGATTCATCTAGACAGAGGTGGAAGGAAGCATGGCATGTTTGAAGCCCTGAAAGACCAATGGCTTGAGGAGGGACGAATGATTCAGTCAGGGGTCTAGCAGAAGACAGGGCACACTCAAACAGGGCCACAGAGGACAGGTGCATAAAGGCACTCTTTACAATGGTGTCTGAATGGTTAAGGGGAATCCACAAGGGACGTGCAGCACCTGCTATGAATGCAAAGTTGGAAGGAATGAAAAGCTGCCACTATGCCTGGGCACTGTAGTGGAAGGCAGGGGTATTTACGAAAGACAAGAGCTGCAGGAAAGTGCTACGTCACCTAGTTAGCTAGGTGAAGTATGCACCAAATGGACTGAGAGTTGAAGGAGACGCAGCCAGTCTGAGGCTACACAGCATGGAGAGATCCAGGGGAATAAATACCGTGCTGCAATTTCCATCTGCCTTCCCATCTACCATCTTTCTTTAGTCAAATGAGCTGTAAATCAGACAGTGAGGGAGCCCCTTGATGCAGAATATAAAAGTCAGCTCCTAGGGCACCGAATGGGGTGGAGGAGGATAAAGTGGATGTGGAGGGGCAAACAGAAAATGTCCTGCAGAGTCTGGGCCAGATCATACCAGATCTTATGGCCCAAGTATTTGTTTTTCTAAAAGTGGTAGGCAGCAAGGAAAAGATGTGATCTGGTTTGCATTTATAAAGGAAGCTCATTCGTGTCCTATGAGGAGATTGGAGCTACTTGTGGATGAAGGAAGCTCAGTTGGAGGTGTTTTGGTGGGCCCTGTGAGAGATGAAGGTAGTTTCTACTGTCTGGCAGTTGTAGAAGGTGGGGAGGTGTGGGAAGACTCAAGACGTAATGAGTGTGTTGGTTTGGGCGTGGGATGGATGGGAGAAGGTATGACAGGTGTTAGAGATGAATTCCAGATTTGGGGTTGCATAAGTGGATAGGTGATGGTGCCATTCTTCGAAGGAGGATCAGGTTTGGGGAAGACCATGAGCTTGGTTTTGGACATACTGAGTCTTTGAGAAGACCACTATAAATGTCAAATCAGCACCTCCACTTTAGTAGGTATTTACCAGCCTACTTTTATTGTACCCCCAAAGACATTCTGCAAGGCATTTTATATAAAATATTTTCTCCAATCCTCAAATGTGGAGGCAGATATTATTTTTCCCATCTTACTGATGAGAAAACTGAGGCTCCAGGTTAAATATTCTGCTTGCATTCAGTACTGAAATCCCGACATTTTTTTTTTTTAATTTATTTGAGAGAGAGAGAATGAGAGAGAGCAAGCACATGAGAGGGGGGAGGGTCAGAGGGAGAAGCAGACTCCCTGCCGAGCAGGGAGCCCGATGCGGGACTCAATCCAGGGACTCCAGGATCATGACCTGAGCCGAAGGCAGTCGCTTAACCAACTGAGCCACCCAGGCGCCCTGAAATCCCAACATTTTAAACTCCAACTGGAGCTCTTTCTCCTCTACTACTTTATCTGCAAGTCACTGAGGCATCAGAGAAGGCTGAGCAAAAGTGAAAAAACTGTTATGAGGTCTTGTTTCATTTGGAGAAAATGTGGGTTTTGGCTCATTAGATGCTAGAGGAGGCTCACATGAGTTTCGATTAATCAATCAATCAGCACTCCCTGGGCAATCATTATATGCTTAGGACTTGGCTGGTCATATAAAAAGATTATGAATAGTATAAAGCATGAACCTTGATTTCAAGGGCTTAAAATTTAGCCAACGAGGCAAATACACTCCAGAAATAATTTTACATATGATAACATTATATGCTGATAACAAAATGCCAGATTGTGTAGGGCCGACAGTCTGAGGAAAGGATAATATATACCATGATAAGGTCTTATTTAGGGGAGACTTGCATTGTGTGCACAAAAGGAAATTGAAGGAGGACAGAATATTGTGTGATGACTAAGAAATATCAGCAGTTGAGTGTTGGTCTGCAGATTGGATGTCTCCTTCTCAGGAAATTTCGTAAGATACACAATTAATTACAGTTAGCTAGGTGAAGTACGCATCAAATGGGCTGCGAGTTGAAGTTTCTGGAAACCTATTTTATTTAAATTAATTGTTGCAATTCCTGTAACCAAGAGTGCTTTGTTTTGTTTTGTTTTTTTATAGACAAGGGACAGCAATCTGTTCATATCTTTGTTGAAGGAAAGCTGAAATTGCAAATGTGTTTAAATCTGATACAATCTAAATCCTTATCCCAATAATGAAAAATGTCATCAACAAATCTTACTCTAAGATCTTTGAGGCTCCGTAAAGATTATTCTTTATGGGAAAATCACCTCAAATTTCTTTCCAGAAGGAAAGATAAGACCTCTCTTAAATAATGGCATCTGGAAAATTGAAATTTTCTTAGTGGTAGGCATTGTAATAACTGGCATTTTTTTATAGTACCTTATGATTTGCAGACTACTTTATATACTTCATGTTATTTGATAACTAAACAAAGCTAAACTTTCATCAGAAAGTTATGTTGGACAAATTGTTCTCCGGAGAGGAAAAAAAAAATGTGTTGGTTTTAACCAATTTAGAAACAAAAAAATCAGTCTTAGTTCTTTAGGCATTAAGAGGGAGGTCATGGGCATCCAAATAGCCAACAGACACATGAAAAAGTGTTCAACATCACTCGGCATCAGGGAACTCCAAATCAAAACTTCAATGAGATACCACCTCACACCAGTCAGAAAGGCTAAACTTAAGTCAGGAAACGACAGATGTTGGCGAGGATGCGGAGAAAGGGGAACCCTTGTGCACTTTGGTGGGAATGCAAGCTGGTGCAGCCACTCTGGAAAACAGTATGGAGGTTCCTCAAAAAGTTAAAAATAGAGCTACCCTATGACCCAGTAATTGCACTACTGGGTATTTACCCCAAAGATACAAATGTAATGATCTGAAGGGGCATGTGCACCCCAATTTTTTTGTAGCAGCAATGTCCACAAGAGCCAAACTATGGAAAGAGCCAAGATGTCCCTCAACAGATGAATGGATAAAGAAGATGTGGTATATATATACAATGGAATATTATGCAGCCATCAAAAAACGAAATCTTGCCATTTGCAACAACGTGGATGGAACTAGAGGATATTATGCTAAGTGAAATAAGTCAGTCAGAGAAAGACAAGTATCATATGATCTCACTGATATGAGGAATATGAGAAACAAGACAGAGGATCATAGGGGAAAGGAGGAAAAATGAAACCAGACGAAACCAGAGAGGGAGACAAACCATAAGAGACTCTTAATCTCAGGAAACAAACTGAGGGTTGCTGTAGGGGAGGGGTGTGGGAGGGATGGGGTGGCCGGGTGATGGACACTGGGGAGGGTATGTGCTATGGTGAGTGCTGTGAATTGTGTAAGACTGATGAATCACAGACCTGTACCTCTGAAACAAATAATACATTATATGTTAAAAAAAAAAAAGAAGAAGATAGTAGGAAAAGAAAAATGCAGGGGGGGAAATCGGAAGGGGAGACGAACCATGAGAGACTATGGACTCTGAGAAACAAACTGAGGGTTTTAGAGGGGAGGGGTGTGGGGGGATGGGTTAGCCCAGTGATGGGTATTAAAGAGGGCACATATTTCATGGAGCACTGGGTGTTATATTCAAACAATAAATCATGGAACACTACATCAAAAACTAATGATGTAATGTATGGTGACTAACATAACATAATAAAATAAAATTTTAAAAAAAGAGGGAGCTCACATGTTGTCATATAACAACTGTCTAATAATGCAGTAATGATGATAGTTGTAAGAATAAAATGGATTGAGCCTTTGCTGTATGTATGAAACTGGTCTCTGCATTTATATGTATTAACTTGTTTAATCCTACAAAAAAACCTTGAAAAAGATATTATTTCCATATTACTGATGAGGAAACTGAGGCGCAAGTATTTAAGTAACTTGCCAAGTTCACAAAACTAGTAGGTAGAAGAGCTGGGCCTTGGACTCAAGAAGTCTGGCTCCAGAGCGCTCACTCTTTATCACTAAGGACTTTTTCCAAAATGTAAATTGTCTCTTATATAAACAATTTCTTAAATAAAAATTGTAAAACAGCCAATGATTTACAAATGAAACATAAAGGGAAAAAGGAATAGACACTATTGTGAATGCTAATCGGGACTCCTTAATAAAACCACATAGAAAGGAAGAAAGATCATTAAAAATAAAAAATCTGCTTAAAGAATTTGAAATTGAAATATTTCTAACTTTTTGGCTCTCTCTGAAAAAAGAGAAAGGAAGGTTAAAAAGGAAGAGACTAATTTATGATCCAAGAATAACCCAATGTTATCATAATTATAAAAATATGTTTTTAGTCCTTCCAAAAAATATTTCCTGCTTTACTTGGAGAGCACATTAGCAGTTCTTCTAATATAGAATAACTCCATTCCCAAGCAAGAGAGAGAGTCTAGAGACAAATAGAACATTCTAAAATCATGGGTACCTCCCTGAGGACCCCAAACTCCTTAACCCATTCCCCACACTGGGTGTGAGAGGCATAAAGGGGAAAGTGGCAACAGAATCTGTTCTAACTCTGTCCTTTTTGGGGTGAGGATACCCGGCACACAGATCTACTCAGCATTCCAGAATTCTCTTGTGACAAGAAAAGAACTTTGTCCCTTGAAGTTTGGAGATGTTTGTAATTGGGATGGAAAAGAATAACTCCCCATCATCTCTGATAGGAACTGTTAGGGCTGCTTTGCACTTCGGGATAGATGGAAGAGACTCTTCTCCAAGGTTCTCCTCAGGAGGCTAAAATAGAGAATTTTTCCTAGTGTCTTTATGCAGTAGATAAAGACAGGTGTAGACCTCATGGTATCAGTATGTCTTGCCTACTGCTTAGAGATGGAAACCCACAGGGGAGATGCCAAGTGTAAGACTTAGCTTTTTGACTCCTAATCTGGAAATCTACCTATTATTATTTCCTATGCAAAAGAAAGGAAAAAGTGTTTTGCCTTGTCTCATGACAAAATTAAATTTCTTAAAGTGGTATGAAAAATTATCCTATTAAAACCTCTGATACATATTGTGCTGAACTATTTCAAAATTTAGTTTAGATAAAAAAGACTTCTAGAAGTGTTTAAGTTTGTGGAACTTTTTTTTTAAATCTCACTAAGGGAGATATGAGGGACAAGAGCTCATAATCATAGTGATCATAATAAAGAACACTGTGCATTATAGGGATTTTGTTATACTGTTTTTCTTGACCCCAATCAAATTCATACTATTAAAAATAAGCATGCTATACTTTTTGACCTCCTAATTCATTCTTCACTGAAAGACTTAGAGCAGTGTTTTTCAAATTGTGATCTGCAACACCAAGGATAATGAAAACAATTTGGTGAAAATAAAAAAGTTAAGCGTCATATGTTACAAAATAAGAATGAAATAGAATGGACTGGATTAGAAATACTAGAGTACACCAAACACGGTAAAAATAGCATTATTTCATTAAACTTTGTTTCAATTATTTATATGTGTATGTATACTGGGGTGTAATATAAAATATTTGTTTTTGATAAGAGTACAAAGAAAAATAGTGAAAACCACTGACCTGGAGAGATTGTTACAACTACCTCAGCCCAGTGCAGATTGTTAATTCTTTAGTCATAAACCCAAAAATCCACAGTCAAGAGTGACTAAATTTTTATATAGTCCCATAATGAATATTATACAGCAATGAAAAGGAGTAAACAACAGCTTTAGGCAACAATATAGATCAACCTTAGAAATGTGATATTGGAATGAAAAACTAAGATGCAGAGAACTGCATACGATATGATACTATTTCTGTAAAACTCAAAACAAACTTAATATTGTATTGTCTAATGATATATGCTTATGTGATAAAAGTATTAAAATAAAGCCACAGAGCAGCCAAACCTAAAATCCAAAAGCATGGTTACCTCTGGGTGGAGGGTGGGCTGGGGGGAAGTGGAGGAGATTGGAGGAGAGCAGAAAAGAAGTTTCTACAGTGTTAATATTCTAGTTCTTTTTTTTTTAAGATTTTATTTATTTATTTGAGAGAGAAAGAATGAGACAGAGCGAGAGCATAAGAGGGGGGAGTGTCAGAGGGAGAAGCAGGGTCCCTGCTGAGCAGGGAGCCCGATGTGGGACTTGATCCCAGGACTCCGGGATCATGACCTGAGCCGAAGGCAGACGCTTAATGACTGAGCCACCCAGGCGCCCCAGTATTCTAGTTCTTAAGGTGGGGGATAGGTTTTATTATGTTTCATGACTTTAATATATTCCTCAATTTGTGTCACATTAATTTTTTGCTGGCATTCAACAATAAAAAGTGAACTTGTTAAAAACAGTTTTATAAGGAAATACATCTATTTTTTTAAAAAAATATTGTATTTGATAGAGGTCTGGTAACTAACTTTATTCCTAAAACACACCACCTTTCCCTCTGATGGAGTAGCCAATAATAGCCCAGACAACTCCACTTATCTAAAAATAAGATTAGCTTTTAACCAGCTGTGTGGCAATGACAGAGTAAATGAAGATCATTTTCTCAAAATTGCAGGCTCCCCTCTGTGACCCTGCATAATGTTCTTCTTTTCGTTGCCTCAGTTTCTCCAGCTGCAAAGAAAAAAATCATGTGTAACTCTGGATTCCCGTTCCCTCCCTATCCTGCTCTAATCTTCAGAGAAATAAGACCAAGCATTTCTAAGCAGTTCTTCAGAAACTTGCTATTTGATGGACGTCCCATCAAAAAAGACTTCTGAATGGCTGCCAAAATCCCTCGCCCCCTTACAGACAGCACAGTTCATTGCTTTGGCTGTAAAGGAGCAAAGTGCTTCTTGTGTGGGTAGAAGAGAAGCTGCCTACAGTTTCCTGTCTTCGGAGAATTAAATTAAGAAAAAAATGTAAGTGCTCAGTCAGTAGCCAGACAGTAGTTTGTATATACAACCTCACTTCCTCAGTATAAGTACGCACAGTCCCCAAATCAAACACTCTGTGTTCCAAATTCACTGGAAATTTGGTCATTTGGAATTTACCCCTTCTGAAGCAGACCATGCTAGAAATGATGAAATGCCTGTCTCCAGGTCTCTGAAGGAGAAAGGACTGACAGTTCCCCTGGTCCCTCTTGCCTCCAAGGCTTCCCAGGGCAAAGGCTTGGTGGGGAAGACTGAGGGGCAGGGCTGTTGACTAAGCAAACACATCCAACAAAGGGAAGCTGTTACAGGCCAGGTCGGGGAGTGGCCCTTGGGGGCTCCTTCTCCGTGGCGCTCTCTCCCGGGCAGCCGACAGTGAGGCAGGGGAGTGGGAGACGGCTTTTCCGTGGAGGAGGCCAATGTCAAGGCAGGCTTTCAAAGACAGGCAGGCCACATGGGACTTCCAGTAAGTGCCAGAGGACCCATGTGTAAGTACTGAAGAAAATGTGCCCTTCGGGACTGTTGGGAGTTTAAATAAATAAATAAATAAATAAATAAATAGATAGATAGAAAAGAAAAAGGAAAAAAAAAAAGTATGTCCAAACATTGGTCTGCTAAACTATTCAAAGCTCAGAGAGAAGAAAAACTGCTGGGCTGACATAGTTTTCTTGTCCTTTTTTCTTTTGTTCCTCTTTAATGAAAAGCCAATAACCCCAGGTGCCTAAACCACACTCACTCCATTCTTGGTGGTCAGATAGCCCAAGGCCGCAGCCCGGACCCAAGGGCAAATGGACGCACAGCAGTGGCAGACAGACAAGAGTCATCCTGGCCTGGGGACATGCGAGAGAAGACCTGTGGGTCACGGCAACATTTGATACATGCGTTAAATATGATCATTCACGGTCACCAGAATAAAATGATGTCTTCTGAATGTAACGAGCCCGTTCAGTTGACAGGGCTGATGAAGTCTGGTCACTGAGTAAGGCAGGCAGGGGATCCTGGGCAATTGTGGAAGCAGCTCTGTCCCACAGAACTTGCCGGGTCCACTGAGCATCGGCCAAGGTCCAGGTAAATTTATATAAACAACTGAATCAATGCTGATGCAACACTTTTCATATTTTCCTGTCACTGTTCAGAGTAAAAATACGTATATTAGCTAATTTTCAAAATTGTCATTTTATTTATTTTTACTTAGAAAACTCCACTTATTGACCTCCAAATCTGATAAAACTAAGAGCTCTGCACAAGTGCTTTAAGAGGACTTTGACTTTTTCCCCAATGCTCTGCTCCCTGAAATGAGCTTGTTTTTGTTTCTGGAGCCTCTGGATCTGTTTTCTGAGCTGCTAAGAGGACTTCACACTCCTGTTTCCTTTAGGGTCTCTCAGCCTTTGTGATCATCATGGGATGCACAGGGAAAAAGCCAGAAAGACCCAGAAGCTTCTCTTCATGCTTAGAGAGGTGGGCCCCAGAGCCGACTCAGGGCCGAATCCAGTCCAGGTGGAGAGCAATGATTTTCTCTCCATGATGGTTGCACGGCGGATCATAGGAGCCCAGCTGCTCCACGAAACAGCCAATCCCTGGGACACCTGTTGTGAGCAGCCCCGATGTGGCAAAAGGCCGGATGGCACAGCCACTCAGGGCAAGGCAGATGGCTAAGTGGCCTCCGTGTCAGGCCTTGCGGTGCACAGGGGAGCTGGACCGTGGTGCGGCTGGCATGACCTGGGGCCTGTGGCGGGTTGGGGAGCCTCGGGGCACCCGGCTGGCCACACAGACCAGCTCTGCAGCCTCGGGCAGCCAGGGCAGCCGGGCAGATGGATGCGGAGAAGTCCACACTGCTAGACGGTGGGCCTCACCTCTCCACGACCCAAGCCCTAGCACATATTGTCATTTTTTTATTATGTTCAGTTAGCCAATATAGAGTACATCATTAGTTTTTGATGTCGTGTTCAACCATTCATTAGTCATTTTAAAGTTAGAAGATTTTGATGATAAAGGGGAAGAAACACCAAAGACATAATGTAGGTCTACTGCAATACAATTACACAAATTAGCAAAGATACCAAAACTAGCACCTGGAGTTGTTGGGCTACATCTAAGAGAAATGCATTTTTAAGAAAATAAGGATTTTAACATAAATGCACTCTTGTCTCCAGCCTTAGGACAAATCTGTAGGATATTATTTTGAGCTATCAGCTGAGTTTTTTTTTTTCTTCTTTCTCTCTCGCTTTCATATAATAATTA
Organism: Halichoerus grypus; assembly: GCF_964656455.1. NCBI lineage: Eukaryota > Metazoa > Chordata > Mammalia > Carnivora > Phocidae > Halichoerus > Halichoerus grypus. The sequence goes on from NC_135714.1 coordinate 65,214,367, forward strand.
TTGAGAATTCATATAGTGTTTGAGACACTGTAAAGGAATGAATAGCAACAACAAAAGCTATCATCATTTTCTTAAATGGAAAAAGGGTAGGGAAGAATTTTGCTGATGGTAAAAGGACTTTGTATCCCCAACGTGTCCTGAAAGCCAAAGGTAGCGGTAGAAATTATCACTGGATAGTAAGTCCCAAACTATAACTCTATGGGATTCTTTACAAGTGTGACATTGAATTGACTATTAATAGAAGGAAACTTTTAGAGGGGAAAATAGTGTAAGAAGTAATACATCAGGAAGTAAGGATGTGTAATTTTCATAGCTTATGCTCCAGAAGGTCAATACTTTAAATCAATCAAGATGATAACATCACTTTTTCTTTTTAAAGATTTTATTCATTTATTTGAGAGAGCACGAGCAGAGGAATGAGGTAGAGAGAGAAGCGACTCCCCGCCAGGTAGGGAGCCTGATGCAGGGCTCGATCCCGGAACCCTGGGACCATGACCTGAGCCGAAGGCAGATGCTTAATCAACTGAGCCACGAGGCGCCCCTAGAATATCACTTTGAAACATATTAGCATCCTCAGGCAAGGACATGGCAAAGTACTTTACAAAAGATTCAGCAATAGGGCGCCTGGGTGGCTCAGATGGTTAAGCGTCTGCCTTCGGCTCAGGTCATGATCTCAGGTTCCTGGGATCAAGTCCCGCATCGGGTTCCCTGCTCAGTGCAGAGCCTGCTTCTCCCTCTCCCTCTGCCATTCCCTTGCTTGTGCTCTTCTGTCTATCTCTCTGTCAAATAAATAAAATCTTAAAAAAAAAAATTAAAAAAAAAAAAAAGATTCAGCAATAATAATCCACCAATACAGTTAACTAAAATTTTATAGGCGCTGAGATATTTCTTAGCTTCAAACTCTTTAGTTACTCATGAAATCAGCACACTCAAAGTATTCATTCAATCAGAGGTTTAGCTGGATTTCATTCATTCCAGAAATGAAGGAATTTAGTGAGTGGCCCTGTTTGAGATTCTATGAAGGACGCAAAGAAAATCAGGCACAGACCTCATTTTCTAGGGAGTTTTGTGCCTAATAGGTGAGATCAGCATACCCATAAATAACTAGAATACAAGGTCAAAAGTGGTGGTTACCACAGGAGAAGTGTGGATGACAAACCAGGGAGAGCAGATTTGGGGAAACTTTTGAGATGTACTAGACCGTGAACTAGACATACAGGATGGACAGGAAGGGCAGTCCAGATGGAGGGAAAAGTTCAATTACAGGCATGGTTTGGGCAATTTCAAGTAGCTTAGTTTAGCTGGCTAGAGAGCAGCATAAAGGGGAATGGCAGGAAATGTGGCAGGAAAGGACTGAATGAATCCTTAATGGACTGAATGAATCCTTAATGGAATGAAGGATTAGGAATGTGAGGTTAAGCGAGTATCTTAGACAACTCAGATCTCAGCTCACCGGCAGCCTGTTTCTCTCCCTACAGGAACACCATCCCAGCCACTGTTCAAAATCTACCATTGAAAGGACTTTTATTTATAGATTGAGAGTTTAGTGCATAAGGAAGTATATTAGGAGACTGTAAAATAACATGTAATTTACTCTTTCATCTACCCTAAACTCGCAGATTCATTTTGCCTTTACTCTATGTTTGCAAAGAAACCATGTCACAAAAATACTGTTGAACAAATTAATGTAAAGGGATGAGTGTGTGGATGAATGGGTGGGTGGTTTTGTAGGCAGGTGGACACGTGGGGGTTGTATGACTGAATGGGTGGGTGGAGACTGGATATGTGAGTGGAGGAGTGTATAGTTAGGTGGATAGAGAGGTGAATGGTAGTGGGTGGATGAGTAGATGGAAGAGGGTTGGGTGGCTGACCCACTGGCTACCTAAAGCACTTGGGTGATTTGCTCTATGATCCCATGATTAAGTGTTCAATAGCCGACTAAAAAATGTCAATAATATAAATCCAAACAACTGTTTGCTAGTAAAGTTTTAATCGGCTATAGGAGTCAAGTACATTTTTTATTATACTTGTAAAGTGCACATTCTTCATTGCCCATTGAAAGAGAACTCGAAAGACATGTCTTTTTATTTCCTTCATCCCTTCCCATAATGGTATAGGACTTGAAGTTTTCCCAAGTACAATTTGAGTGAATCAAGGCAAAGCCACTGAAAAGGTAAAAGTCAATTAGGTAAATTTAGGGTGATTTTTAAAAATGACATTCACCATCCTATAAAGTGAGAGGATTCAGTTATATTAATAGTTTCAAAAATTACAAAACACTGAGGTTTATTTTGAAAACCAACAGATACCAACAAACAAACCAGCCAACCAACCAAAAATCTCAAAAACCCAATTATGTATAAGGAAGGCACTAGTATTTACTAGTTTCACTAGTAAAATAAGTTTTAGGAAACCTTATACCCTTGCTATTCAAAGTCTGGCCCTTGGACCAGGAGCATCAGCATCACCTGGGAGCTTGCTAGAAATGTAGAATCTCAGATCCCATCCCAGACCTACTCAATATGCAATTTTATATGCATTAAAGTTTAAGAAGCATTGCTATATGCTCTTCTTGGAAATTCAAAATGTATGTAGTGTTATAAGTTAAGTTTTGTTAGATCCAATGTTTACCAGAGTTATTTAATCATGGATTTCTTTTTATAAAATACTGGGAACACCCATTTAACATTGCATGGAAATTGTAGAACACGGTTTGGGTGATGCTAGGCTCGATGAACCCTAAAGTCCTCCCAAATAAAGCATTCTAAGTATATGTTAATTATATAGATATACATATACATATATCTGTATATGTGGGTCCATATATTTAGCTACATCCGTGCATTTATGTATCGTCTATCTAATAGAAAATAACCATGATTATTTATGCATTTAGTAAAAACAAAAAGAAAATAGACTTGTTATATTTGAGAGAAATGGTGGAATGCAATTTTAAGTTCTTGGTGAACAGAAGGAATTTTATGAAAATGAACCAGTTGAATCAAGAGGTTTACTAGGGAACGTTTATGTGGGGCTGGGATTTTCTTTTACTCTCCAAGATCTTTTACAAAATATACATTTTTCGCTAATGAGGGTTAATTTTTTAATGTGCTTTCTCCCACTTGTTCCTATTCAAATATTTTATTTTTGAAAGACTGTTGTTTGGGGGGCTGTTAAAATTTCCATAGTCTTTTAGGAACGTTATTAAAGAATGTTAGTTTTTAGATGAAGTCTCCTTGGATAAGTACAAATAGATATGAAAGATTTGGACTTAATTTGATGCTATTGGAAGTAATCTGAAAATACACTTTCTCATGGTGGTAATTAGATCCTTTAAACAATATTATAAACAGGACATTTTATTGGATTTGGCTTTGTGTTCTTTTAGTGCTTATCCAAAAGTACATGGATGCTACCACAAACCCTCACCCCCGAAAAAGGCACATAGATCCAGGATGGTGGCTTTTTTATCCCAGGGACTAAACACTTGAGAATAGAAAGGGCTTTGTCATTGCAAGTTGTACTTTATTCTGACCAGCCTTGGGGATGAGTGGGAGTAAGACTGAGATTCTGCCAGGATGTAGGAAGCCAGAGATGATTTTAGGTGGTATTTAGACATCTTTCATTTTAATAGCATGAAATGATCTTTGTATTAGAAAACTGAAGTCAGTAAAGCAAATGTGGTAGATACTATCATTTAGGATGAGGTTAAGTTTAAAAAGTGAAGCCATTTGAAAAAGTAAATAACATTACAGATATGTATACAATAAAAATTATGATGTGGTAATGTAAAGGATTACAACATGAGAAATCCTACCCTAATCCAACCCTTTTGTTCTGTTGAGGAATATGAAGCCCTCTCTATGTGTAAGTTCATGGGAATTAGGGCATAGAGTTTCTTACTTCTCAGGTTCCAGTTGATAGTGAAAGTAATAGTCTCAGATGAAAATATCTTAAGTGCATCTGAAATATCTTTGGGATGTAGAATTATCAATCACAGTGAATGTCTACTTCTTTAGATATTAGACAACTGATTATATTCATTCAGTTCATAATTTTCAGGATTTTACAAAGCATTCAGATGCATCATACTAGTTAAGTGAAAAATCCCTCTCTCAAAATAGGTTGGGTTTATCTTACTCGAGGTATGAACCATAAACTGTTAGGAAGTTTTGCTCGGACCTGTTGCCACTTTTCTGAGGGTTGGTTTTGCCTACCGTTTTTAGATGGAAATGTGAGCAAGTAATGATTCTGCCTCCAATTTCCTTATTATACAAAACATAGAAAAGGACTCTACATCATTTAACTTTCCAGTGCCCTGGTTTCCTTATCTGTGAAATTCCATTAATTAAATGATCTCTAAGGTAACTTATAGCCCCGAAGTCCCATGGCTTTATAGCCATTAAAAAGATGAATGGTATATTAAATCCATAGAAATAGCCTAGCTTTGGGGCGCCTGTGTGGCTCAGTCGTTAAGCGTCTGCCTTCAGCTCAGGTCATGATCCCAGGGTACTGGGATCGAGCCCTGCATCAGGCTCCCTGTTCCGCGGGAAGCCTGCTTCTCCCTCTCCCACTCCCCCTGCTTGTGTTCCCTCTCTCACTGTGTCTCTCTCTGTCAAATAAATAAAATCTTAAAAAAAAGAGAAAGAAATAGCCTAGCTTCCAGGGAGAAGTATGTTATTAGATAATAAAACTGGCATTTTTCAGTGCCTACCATGTGACAAGTACTCACAAACATGGTCTTGTTGAATCTGCCCATCAGTGTGCATGATTCCTATTCCACATATGCAGAACCTGAGCTCCCGAGGGGTGCAGTAACTTACTCAACATCACACAGCTAGTAAGTAGTTTGAGCCCAGGTCTCATTTTCTCAAAAGTCCACTCCTTTCCTCCACCACACCAAACTACCTTTCCATGATCAGAACATTATTATTAACTTCGAGATAAAGCAGGGGCAGGACTGCAGATAAAAATACCTACTGGTCAATTTGTCAACACAGCTGGAAAAACATTCTAAAGACTGCCTAATTGTTTAGAATATTGAAAATATTGAATATAGAAAATATGTCATTTTGTAACTAAACCCTTAAATACACATAATAGATTAATGACATGAAAGTTTATCAAACTCAATTTAGATGTGAATTTGATGTTTAAAAAAACCTCGAACTCTGATACTGATCTAGGAAACAGAAAGTAACTGATATAAACATTATTCTTGGGAGGAAAAAGAATAGAAACCATATGAATATCATAAATAAATAGAAGGATTTATTATAAATAAATAAAAGTATATGCAAATAAAAATGTTTCCGAGATTTCAGAATTATATTAGCTTTCGTTTCATTGAAAATGGGAAACAAATATTGCCACTATCTGGAAGAGAATAAGTAATTGCTTATGAGCAAAAAGGGAATGTCTAAAATTGTAACCATAATATTTATAGCTGAAAAGATGCATTTTATAGCAAAATAAAAATTTGTGTATGCATGTGTATATTTAGATGGTGAGTCAAAAGTCAAATTTAAAAATTGCATTAAGTAGCATCTACTTGTTAGAACAGCTTTCAAATGTAAACTGTGTATGCAGATCTGGCATTATCTTTTGAAATAATAACTTAACTGAAAGAAATTCACTTTGAGAACAAACAGTTTTGATCTGCAATGTGGTTTTGAGGTGGCAAGAAAGAGAATTTCTTGAGGATACAGAGAACCAGCTTTGGATAATGACATCGGGTTTGAAAACATTTTTTAAGGAATAAGCCTTCATTTCTAGTTTGCAGGCTTAGTTTTCACTCATATTCCAAACTCACTCAGAAATGCACAAAAAATTATCTGAAATAATTCTATTAATTGCATTTATTAATGAACCAAATTATGAGTGAACTGGGCAAGTGCCCAACATGTCTTGCAAACTTTGGTAAATTTTGGATTGGAGAATGCAATTTGGACCTAAAACCAAAGTGTTTCATCCCATCCCCACCCAAATGCAGACCTTGGGGCCATCTGGAGCCTGGGGTGAGTTGGGAAGGTGAGGGAGAAATGGATCTTTTAGAGCAAACTCAGCACCTAGGCAATGCTTGGAAGATCACAGGCCTGCCTCATCAACCCTGTTACTGGTTGACTAGAGAACAGAGAGGGAAGGGTAAGAGGTTGATTCTCTCCCTTTGTGCTTTCTCGTACAGAAACAAAGCAAGGGGGGGAAATCGGAGGAGGAGACGAACCATGAGAGACTATGGACTCTGAGAAACAAACTGAGGGTTCTAGAGGGGAGAGGGGTGGGGGGATGGGTTAGCCTGGTGATGGGTATTAAAGAGGGCATGTTCTGCATGGAGCACTGGGTGTTATACGCAAACAATGAATCATGGAACACTACATCAAAAACTAATGATGTAATGGATGGTGATTAACATAACATAATAAAAAAAAAGAAAGAAAGAAACAAAGCAAGCCAGAGAAACTGACTGCTCTCATGTGGGTCCTGCAGAGCAAGAGATCTATGCAGGAACAGTCACTTTCAACACAGGGACATCCTCTCCAAAATGAGTTCCTGTTCCTCCTTTGTGGGGAAGCAGATGTGGGGCTGGTAGAGAAACTAGAAGTTTACTTTCAAAGACCACAGTCCTGAGAGGAGGAGAACAAGTTCCCTTCCTCTGTGAAAACATGAAGATAGGAGACTAAACTTCTTCCCTGAAGACTATGTAGTAGAACATGATAAAGTGCTGATGAGGAAGCGGCAGAGGCAGAACGGCCACCCTACTTGGTGTTACACTTTATTTGAAGGATCCCGGAGGACTATAAAACAGAACCTGAAACGTTAGAGAGTTTATTGAGAGTTTTTCCAGCTTTGGTTTATCATCCTTCTGCCTTCCCTGGGTCGAATGGTGGGCAGAGGAGACAATCCAAGCAACACACCTGCTTGGGCACAGAATTCTCATTCCGTCCAAAGTAAGGAAGGATGCGCCATTGGCTTGGCCTGCCATGCTTGCCTATTTGCCTTTAAAATTCATTCTCTTCCAGAAGAAATCACAGTCCCCTAACCTGAAAATCTGCTTTGGAGCAGACTCAAGAATTTGCCAAACATACCCACATGCGTCTAATCCCAGCAGTAAACATAGTTAGAGTGTTTTCACCAGAGTCTCTTCTTCACTCAACACAAAAAGGGAACTGGGGGTCTGTCTTGTGAGTTAACCAGACACTGCCAATCATGCCTCCAGCAGGGGACCTGGCCCAGGACTAATGTGTCATTCCCCACTCTTGGCGTAAGTCATAATCTAATTTTATAAGCAGGTATATACCTAGGAGCTGGTTAACGTATGTAGTCTTGAGCTTTGAAGCAATTAAAACATGAAAACTAATTAAGATGATAATAAACAGGAGTTCAGGAATTCATTTAAATGGAATGGTCCATTAAAACATTTATCCATTCTTTATTTTACTCAGCATTTATCTGAGTAAATATCTGTAGGCACCAAGCACAGTTTATGGGGATAAAAAGATAGATTTAATCCCTGTCCTTAAGGAGCTCATGGTCCAGGTATAAAGGCAGACATGTAAAGAAGCAAATGACAACTGTCATAAATCCTTTTCCACAAAAAGGCAGATACAACAAGTTTTATAAAAATGTAACATGATACATGCTATAATAATAGACACAAAGTTCTGTGAGGTACAGAGTGGGGAACAAGTAATTTTTAAGATAACATTAGGCATTCTCTAAGTTGGAAAGATTTGAGAACATATTAATTAAAGAGGATAAGGACCTTGGCTTAATTTTTTAATACACAACTATTCCTAAGCCTGGATTTCTGCTGTGGTAATTGTTTAATGTGCTTAGCTTTTGCTTTATTTATGACATATTCATGGCAGCCATGACTAGTAATGACCTCTGGCTTATGAAAATAGATCTTTAATGAAGTAAACACATTTACTGGGAAGCCATTGGAACATCTTGGTCCTGTGGAAAAACACAGTTATGTGTTTACTGATAAATTACTGATAAATTTCCTGCTTATGTAGCTGACCTGCCATGTTAAAGCATCATTCAAGCAATATTTTGGAAAAATCAAACAAATATCCTTCTCTGAAAACAAAGGGTTGAGTTCAAGTTTTTAAATTTTTTTGTTTCTTGCTTTTGTTCAGTTTATCTGAGATAAAAAAATTAAAGCGTTTAAAAACATTTCTTTTAGTTTGGAATTTTAAAATTACTTGGAAGTCATTGTAGTTCATTTGATCTATACTATTTCTCTCTGGGCTAGTAGGACAAATTTCTAAAACCATTCATAGAGGTTGCTCCTAAATATCAGCAGATTGAAGGATTTAGGAGTATACTGAGTCCACCATAGAAAAATTTCTTCTATTTTTACATTGTTTTCCTTTCCTTCTCTTTCCATTTCCAAAGCAGTCTCTTGTTTCCCATCTTGCCACCTCACACCTCAGGCTTCTCAGTGGTATATGTGAATGCTGCCTAGCTCTTTGAGTTTGAGTGAGTGATTCTGCATGTTCGTCTTGAATAGCCCAGTCTCGAGCTCTCCTTACAGATTATATTCAAGTATAGAAGAGATATATTTGATATAACATAGAAATTGATACAGCATAGAGTCATTAAATCTCATACTATTTAATAGGATCAGTGATCATATATGGTGGACATCTCTTGTTTCTTCTGCTAGTAGCACCCTGATTTTTTCCTCGGATATTCACCCGTAGCTAACTCAGTCCATATGACCACAGGGTAATGAGAGTGTGTATCACAGGACCATACTGCTTGCATCGGAAGTGGACATGTGACTTAGGAAGGGTTGATTAGAGCCAGCACTGGAAACTTTGCAGAAACTAATGGGATGGGGTTTCTGTTTTGGTGGGAATAAGCTTGGAGCTGTTGGAGCCAGTCTGCTGCCTACGAATGACACTATCACAAAGAAGGCAAAGCTCAGAGATGGAAGGAGAGAAAGAGACCCTGGTCCTGATAATATTGTTTGAGGCCCTAGATCTAGCTAGTCCTAAGTCTAGTGGAACCCTATACATTTCAGAAAAATGAGTCAATAAATTACTAAATTTATTATAGCATATTGTCCTTCTGCCTAAAGTTCACATTTATCACGTGAATTCTTATTGTCTCTTATCTGTTTCCTCCACTAAACTGTAAATGTCTGGAGATCAGAATTCCCTACTACCTGGCTAACAGATGCTCAATAAATATTTCTTCAAATGAACAATCCAGAATCTATCCTTGAAACAAAAATCACACACCTACATATTTAGCAACATTGATAACACATGTTAATATTTCTTTTATATATTTTTTTAATTTTTATATATGTTAACATTCCTTTCTTTTTATAAAGGCCAGATTTTATCATCAAATTACCATGTTTCTGGGCAGGAAATGGGATAGTACTCGGTTTAAAACTATTTGGGAAATAATTTGCACCAATACAAGTTCTGTTTATGGAATTGCAAAAAAAAATAGATATATGCAGAGAAATGATACTTTCTATTATACTTAAAGTTACTGGTATTATAAGCACAGATTGACTAGACACCTACGTAGAGTACCACAATCTAGTTCCTACCATGCCTTCCCTAATAAATTATTTGCAAAGTTATGTAATATGTGATAATCCCGATACAGTTTCACTTTGCTCTCCTAACTCTCTTAGAATGGGTAAGCTACAATAATAAAAATCATCCGTTATTTAACTAAATATGTGTTTAGCAATTTGAGATTTCCCCTATGTTCCCCCTCCTGAAAGATCTACAAATGGAAGACTAGAAATATTACTACCTGTTTCTGCTTGAACTGCCTACTGGAAGGGTCTCTTTATCCATGGAATTCTGGATAAATAAGAATTAATAACGAAGAAAGATCAATGACTCACAGCACATAAAATTTGTCATTTGAGACAAGCTGTGTTTAGAGTGGCAGGAAAAGGTAGAGGCTAATCACAAAACATTATTAGAATGAAGAATTATATAATTAACCTACACTCTACTTCTTCAATCGTGAGAGATTCATATCTGAAAGGAACATCCACGCAAAAATGAACAAACCAATATCATACCATACTTCTCTGGCATACCCAGTATCTTTCCTCTCCCTTAGATCCCCTTGCCCTCAACCAACAACAGCTTTTAATCGAAAAGAGGGTGAGACTCACTCACTAGTAAGTGTGGCATTATTGGATGTCTCTTTCAAGGTAGCTGCCTCTGGCTTTTCTTTCTCTGACTTGGAGCTCTACTTTAACTGACATGTAACTGAAAGTTCAATGTCTAATGGTTTCTTGCCAAAAGGGTTCACCTTCAAGATGGCTTGGCTTCTTTTTACTAAAGACTCTTTTAAACCTGCTTCTGTAAATCTAAACCAAAATTTACAACACAAAGCATTCTTTATTTTTTGACTGCCTCTATCCTTCCTGGTTTAGAAAGAAGTTGAGTTCTGTGATATTTTGTGGTCTGACACTTGGCATGCTTTGTTCTTTTGTGGTAAGCAGTTATACAGCGATTCTCTGTATTGTTTTTTGAATTCTAATTACTAAGATTTTAACTTTGGAAGGCAAGACAAGCTCACTTTCTTTGAAAGTTTCTGCTTCATATGGCCATTTTTATGAACATAAAAGTTTTTTGGTAAAATTCTATTTGTTTTTTAGTTCTTCTTAATAAGCTCTGCAAGCTTATTACTAGTAGGATAAACCAGTTCTTTACCAAGAGGTTTCTGTGTCACTCTCTTGCAATGGCATGCAGACTCTTCTTTTTTTATGATAGAATTATAATTTTAACAAATAACACACTTTATGACAACTGTTTTTTTTAAGATTTTATTTATTTATTTTAGAGAGAGAAAGAGAGCAGGGGAAGGAGCAGAGGGAGAGGGAGGGAGAGAGAATCTCCAGCAGACTCCTTGCTGAGCACAGAGCCCAATGCGGGGCTTGATCCTAGGACCCTGAGATCATGACCTGGGCCGAAACCAAGAGTCAGATGCTTAACCAACTGAGCCACCCAGATGTCCCGATAACAACTGTTTTTACTGAAATATTGTTGGATGCATATTGGTCTCAATGATCCTGGCAAAAGTAACTTAAAATATTTTGTGGAAGATGCTCTTGCCCATATGAATAGGAAATAAATGTTGTACTCCTGGATATTGCTGAGTATTCCTGCAAGCACTGCAATTTCTAGGGACCTCTCAGTTTGGGTACTTTAAATATAATCCACCTCTCCTTTCACTGTTATATCAGTACTAAAATGACTTGTAACCAGGTGATATGAACTGCTATAGAAGTCCTTGAACTTTATTCAGATCAAATTTTGAACAGCATTCACTTTCTTTTTTATGTGACTTTTATCTTATAAGATGTATATGCTTATTCATTAAAAATTAGAAAGATGCACAAATAAAGAAATCCACCTGCAATCCCACCACTCCCTGTCCACATTTTAATGCTTATATAGCTAGATTTTCTGTATTTTAAAATTGTCTTTTCACTTAAAACAAATTGTGGACAACTTTCCAAAATGCAGTATTCATTTAAATGGATTTGCTGCCTACAGAATCTTCCCCACAACCTGAATCTATAAGCAGAATCTTGAGGTAATCCCTCATGGCCTAAGTAGGCATGTCTATATTTTTTGGATTAAGTCTCTTGTTTTCTGCTGATTTATCAAGATCTGTCTTCCTACATATCAGGAACAAAATAATTTCGAAGCTGTTCTTTGAATTTATGAGTCATTTTATAATGCTGTCTCCTCAAATCAGGCTCTGCCTAGATCAATAAAATTTTCCAAAGTAATTGATTCAGCCAAAAGAAATCACCAGAGAGCTTTACCAAGGACTTCACATACAACGAACTCTGTCGAATACCAATAATGGTATTCTGGATCTATCAGTGACTCAGCTTTGTAATAATACTTGTGCCTGGCACAGGGTAAGCCAGCAATAAATCCTGAGTGATGAAAAATAAAACAAGTTACATAAGAAATTCTACATAGTTAATGAATCACTGAACACTACATCAAAAACTAATGATGTACTATATGCTGGCTAATTGAACATAATAATACAAAAATAATTTTTAAAAAAAGAAAAGTAAAAAAAAAAAAAAGAAATTCTAAATCTACAATGTCAATGGTGGTGCCAAAGCCCCAAGGCTATTATTGACCATGTTTTTGAAATTTAAATAATGTGATATATGAATGAAAAACTATTTAATGAGGTAACAATTTTATAAAATAGCCTAGAAGTGATAATATTATTATTTTTTAAAGATTTTATTTATTTATTTGAGAGAGAGAGAGTGAGCAAGAGAGAGAGAGAGAGAGAGAAAGCACCAGCCAGGGGAGGGCAGAGAAACAGACTCCCCACTGAGGAGGGAGCCCAACATGGGACCCGATCCCAGGACTCTGGGATCATGACCTGAGCCAAAGGTAGATGCTTAACCGCCTGAGCCACCCAGGTGCCCCAAGAAGAGATAATATTATTAAAAATAAACATTTTTAAGATTTAATATGTACCTGACATTAACACATATGAGTCTATACATATACTCTTTTACATACATGTTTCAGAACAACTCTATGAGGCAGGTGTTTCAAATCTCATTTTACAGGTAACAGGCACAGAGGTAGAGTAAACTGCTCTACATCATCCATGTAGCAAATGGCAGAAGTTAAATCAAGCTGTGTGTAACTCAGATGCCCTCTGCATCATCCTTAAAATGCATGTGGCATTCCACAGATACTGGAATATGACTACAGAGTTCATTCCATTGCCAAAAGAAATCACCAGAGAGCTTTACCAAGGACTTCACATACAAGGAACTCTGCTGACCCTAGCAAGACAGGAAAGTTGGAAACTCTAATGTGAGTTTTGGTCTGTCCAGAGATGTCCTTCTTTAAGGTAAAAGGAATACCTCTCAGATTATGAATTCCAGGATGCAAATTGACTGATATTCAGGTTTATCATTGGTTACTTGAAAATAGACTTCAATTGACTTCTCCTTCCTTAAGGAGGATCCCTTCTCTGGCTCTGAAAATACTGTCAATGGGGCATTAGCAATAGTAAAGAATAAAGTGAAGTGAAATGAATTAATAGAACTGTATTAAAGCTAATATATATAAAACTCATTTTTTAAGTAAACCACAATTCAAGAGAAAATTAGCAAACTGATATAACATGTGCTATCCAACCTAGACAATGTTATGGCAATGATGAAACTGCTGTAGCATTAAAGAAGGAAATGTTTCTAAGGCTGTCTGATGAGTCATTGCAACAGAAGTCCAACTGGCTCTAACATTTTAGATGATATTTTTTCTATGATATTGCTAACAAGCTTATATGACTCATTCCACACCAAAGATAAATTCGAAAGAGCAACCTGACTCTAAGAATAACTTCTAATACTTAGGGGGATTAACTGTGGTTCTGTTTGCTCACTAGCTCCACAAAGAGTTCTTCCATCCAGTGGTGGATACAGTATTTTTCTCAAATTTATTTATTTTTTCTTTTTTTGGGGGGGGGCGGACAATATAGATTGACCACAAATTATAGCTGCCAGAACCACTGTAATTGCCACAATTTCCAAGAGGATCTTTGGCACCTTAACTCAGGTACCTCTCAGGCACATTGAGAAAGGAAACCTGTGAGCAGACAGTTAGGATACTATGACAAGGGCTATGATGGGCCATAGTTGCTCAGGGCTCTATGCATGCACAGTGAAGGGGAACATGGACAGAGCAGTGGTAAAAAAGCATTTCTTTTGAGAGATTTCAGATAGGACAGGTGCAATCCAGGTGGAAGAAGTGATAAGGATGCTCTAGGCTGGAAGGTATACAAATAAAGGCACAGAGGTATGACAAAGCAACCTTGAGGAACTAGAAACAGTTAAGTATGGATTATGTGTTAAGATGCAGATAGTGAATGTTGGGATGGTAGGTCAGTCTCTAACTTAGTCAAATACTCTGTACCTTTGGCTGTTCATTGGGTGATGAACTAGCCTCTTATGAGTAAACATGATAGAGCTTTGCTGTTTTGTTCATGTGCTCCTTCCTATGTTTCAGTGTGGAATGTGTATGCATGTACTTGAATATTCCTTCCCACTAAGTGGTTAGCTCTGAAGACAGGGGCCATATGCACCAAAGAACGTTTCAGATTAGGCACCATCCTCAAAGTTACGGGCAGTGCAAAAGTGGTACCCTTGGAGGAACACAATATGTACAAACTGGAGATCAGTTAGGAAGCATCTTTCAGGTAAACTGCTGAGTCAAATGAAAGGAATATAGAATATGTTTCAAGTATACAGGGGCCACAAAACACCATTAATAAAAGAATGTTTTATTAATAATAAAAAGAGGGGGTTAACTGCTGGACTTAAACGAAAAGATGAATAGGAATTGGCATGAGGAGCATTTGTAAAGCAATGGAAGTGGGAAGCCTCAGACCACATGTGGATGATAGCAGGTGGATTTACATACGTGGTAGATTGGGACTTTGTCAAGAATCAGTGAGAATGAGGGTGGTACAAGGGATGATGTTAACTAGATAGAAAGGCTGACCCAACTACTCCTTATGGAGAATGAGTGGGATATAAATAATAAATAAACAAATTGAGTTGATAGTGAAAGGTCCTGATAGTTCAACAGAAAACAAAGAATTGGACTGAAACCAAGATAAGGTAGCTTGTGAGTTCTTGAGGAGGGAAAAATATTATGACTAAAAAGATATTTGAGAGAGGCAAGGTCTTGCAACAATTTCTCTTTCTTCACAGAATGGAGATACTGGATCCAAAACATACAAGGCAATGATGGTCCCCCTTTTCATGACCTTGTTTTGAAACGACCAATTCCATATTACAAACTGAGGAGACAGACTAAATAGACCAAGGCTTTGGTTCCAACCTTGATTTTCTACGTGCTACTATTTATTTCTTCTTTCAATCTGACAACCTAGATCTTTTTGTTTATTTGTTTTTAACTTCTTTTTATCTTCATTTTCATATGTTTTCTGGGACAAGCCACATCATCTCCCTGGTTCTCGGATTCTTCACCTGTTAACATGCAACAATCCAGATTATCACTGAGGGTGCCTTTCAGATTTAGAATTCTATGAAATTGCATTAGATTAATGAAGGACAATCTTACGTAACTTTCCCCATGGATAAGAAAACCCTTTTGTTTTACCTAGGGGAGAACAGGGGAGCTAGAAGGCTTGAAGAGAACTCTCCAAGTGATTAGTTCAGTGTTGATTTAATTTTTTTTTTCATATTTTAACATCTCTGATGTAGAGATGTGTCATATAACCAATGGCATTATACCATCATAACTGACAGCATATTTTCCTTCTTAGCAGTTCATAAAGTAATGGTGTGTTATACAATTGAATTTTCCTTTAACTCTCAAATCCGGTTAAGGTCAGGGTATATATAGAAGCAGATCTTTCAAAGACCTAATGCAACACTATTTAGATGAATCAGGAACACAGGTGGAATGGGGACAGAGTCTTCAAAGTGATTGTCAATTATTATCTCAGAAAATCCTCCTGGACTATAAGACAGTTCCTCCACATCTTCTACCCTAGGTCAGTCTTCTGATTATTCTAAATAAGGCTCAGGGTTCTGTTGGTTGATGCTTTTTATTGTATTATTAATATGTACTATTATTATATTTATCATCATCCTTATTATTAATCTAGGCCAGTGTTTTCCAAACTGTAGCCTACGACCTATTTGTGGATTATGTAGTCAATACAGTGGGTTGCCATAGCATCTTAATAAATAAAGCAGCATAGACTAAAATAGAGTCTCATAGTACGTCCCATATGGTGAGTGTATCATTTCCTGAGACTTTTTTCAGATGTATTTACTTGTATTCATACATATTTCATACATATATTCATACATACATACATCATTCACATATGTGACTGCTGGTACATAGTTTAAGATGTATTTCTATTGTGGGTTGTGGTTAGAAAAGATCTAAAAATGCTATTCTACACCCAGCTTTAGAGGTGGTCATGGCTATTGTAAATAGCTTGCAGCATGAGCAGCCAAGCAGAGAGATGCTGAATTTGGGGCAGTGGTTTTGGCCCTCAGGAGCAGCACGTCTGTACTCCCACCAATTACCTACTTGGCAAGATAAAACGGTACTTTGGATGGGCTTGAACTAGACACTCATAAATAAATCTTTGATGAATCTATCCTCTTTACAAGACCTCTCTATTACCAGCATTGTTCAAGAGCGTTTCTACTTGATGGCTCCCTAACTGCTTTTTATTTGATTGGTACAATTATAGGTATTTATGACCAAAAAAAAAATTCCCTTTGACATTTCACATTTGGTCACAACATTTATTTCTAAGAAAATTTCCTAAGGGAGGTTTTACCTTGGAATTTTGATTCATATGTTTATTATCTTTTAGGCAGTACATTCACATGAGGAAGGTATTATTTGAGGAAGCAGATACTATTAACTACCTTTCCTTCCAAATTACTCACAACTATAAATAGCCAGGACCCCCTTACAGGCATATAGATTCATTGTGTTTCCTATAGTGCCCCGAGTTTCTGCTTTTCTTCCACTTCAAGCATCCTTCCTGTACGTCACAGCAGGGGGTTCCTACAAAGTAGGAAGTGAAACCAGCAGCTGCAATAATGAAAGTGGGAAAGGATTGGTTTTTCCCCTACAATCTCTATCAGTAGTTCAATCAGTGTCTTCCTGAAGGATATACTTAGCTTAACTTTTCAGTTGGATCGACATTCTTTTTTTTTTATTATTAACATATAATGTATTATCTGTTTCAGGGGTACAGGTCTATGATTCATCAGTCTTAGCAGTGCTCATCATAGCACATACCCTCCCCAATGTCAATCACCCAGTTACCCCATCCCCCCACCCCCCTCCACTCCAGCAACCCTCAGTTTGTTTCCTGAGATTAAGAGTCTCTTATGGTTTGTCTCTCTCTGTGGTTTTGTCTTGTTTCATTTTTCCTCCCTTCCCCTATGATGCTCTGTCTTGTTTCTCAAATTCCACATTATCAGTGAGATCATATGATAATTGTCTTTCTCTGATTGACTTATTTCGCTTAGCATAATACCCTCTAGTTCCATCCACGTCATTGCAAATGGCAAGATTTCATTTTTTGATGGCTGCATAATATTCCATTGTATATATATACCACATCTTCTTTACAGATGGATCGACATTCCAATGCTCACAACTCTTTGAGAGTCCATCCAGGTGGAGCGTCCTGTGAGTCCCTCAGACTCTTCCTGCAACCATTTCATTTTACAAATAAGGAAACTGAGGCTGAGACAAGACAGTGGCTAGCCCATGCTCAGAAAGCCTGTTCCTGGCAGATCTGAGATGGCTAAATTGTCCCTCAGTGAATTAGTTCTGTTACTTTAACTTATTGTATTTAGACTCTTTCTCAAAATTACCTTAAATCTTTGGGAGAGGTGCAATATCTGGCTTAAGCATTTTAAATCTATTATTGAGTCTCCCAAGGGAAGTTTCTCCTCTTATAAAAATTCATGCTAGACAGTTAAAATTAATAAATTCTGATAAATTTTGTGAGTCATATGATCTGATTTTAAATTCCTTTGCTATTTTTTTCATGTACTTCAGAAGCAGAAAAATAAAAGCTGTGTTTTCTTTCTCAAGATATCTGTGAGGAAGATCAATAGTGAGCAGATTTCCCTACAGCATATACATTCTATAATAGCAATTTTCTTTGTCCATTGGGATGCTGTGAAGTAATTTCATCTTCTATTTCCAATGAATACAAAAACAATACACATGGTTTAAATATAAGAATTGAGTCACCGCTACTTCCAAAGAAGCCAAAGAATTTTATTTATAAGTTGGAGAATACAGAAGATTCAGAAAACGAGTGCCTTTTAAAAATTACTATATTTGGGGTGGGGGGATGGGTTAGCCCAGTGATGGGTATTAAGGAGGGCACGTACTGCATGGAGCACTGGGTGTTATACGGAAACAATGAATCATGGATCACTACATCAAAAACTAATGATGTATTGTATGGTGACTAACATAACATAATAAAATTAAATTAAGTTAAAAAAATTACTACAGTTGTCCCTTGAACAGCATAGATTTAACTGTGGGGGTCCACTTATACGCAGATTTTCCCGATAAACAGAGTATAGAACTGTAAATGTATTTTCTCTTCCTTATGATTTTCTTAATAACATTTGCTTTTCTCTAGCTTCCTTTATTGTAAGAATACAGTATATAATACATATACTGTTTATATTATCAGTAAGGTTTCTGGTCAATAGTAAGCAAATGGTAGTAAAAAAAAAAAAGCCAGTGGTTTTGGGGGAGGCAAAAGTTATATATAAATTTTTGACTGTGCCAGGGGTTCAGCACCCCTAACTCCTGAGTTGGTCAGAAGCCAACTGCATTTTGAATGAGAAAAAGAAGACAGAGTTTAAAATAAGCAAGATGAGCATGAGAGAAAGAACCTTCTGACATCAGAGTAAGCAAAACAACCTCAGATGTCTTTGACTAGTGTGTTTTCACAGAATTTGCTGTCAGGAAAATTTCCATCTAAATGAATTCTGTTTTTTAGTTCATATCTTTGTAAAACATGTTTTTGCTAGAAAAATGAATTTATTTTAAGTAGTATGGTTAAAACTAACCAACAAAATATTAAGGAAAACTTTTACAACAATCTGATAAAAGAACAATTATGTTCAAAATACCAAAGTAGATAAATTCATAAAATAAGTGGAAAAATATGAATATACCTGTATGTATAATGATCCATAAGTATGAACACTGAAGGACATCCATTCAATGTATTATGTAATAATTGAACTGTCAATGGAGATTATATAGTAAAATAAAAAATATTTATGCTATATGAAGTAGAGAGGCTACAAACTTGGGTATACAAAATGACTAGAGTTATGTAACTCCTCCATCTTATTACTCTATATAAACACACACACACACACACACACACACACACACACACACACACCAGTTATTTAAATAGTGGTTCCTGAAAGATTTTAATAGCAGGTATCTTTGGTAATATTTTTGAGATACTTGTTTCCTTTTTCTTTATTTTTAAAATTTCATAAAATAAGCATGAATTTGAGCTTTGAGAGTGATAAATAAATGTGTTTTGCTTTGGCGGGGAGACTCTGCCCCCCCCATATTATTTTCACTGTCAAATTTGTATTCGGTAAAGCCTTCACAACTGCCTAGGATTTCCCCAATTTATGTTTAAACCACTTCATGTTTCCTGAATTCATCTGGCAGTCTCTGTAAACAAGATCATAGCTGAGAATATAAAATAAAATAAAAACAACTGTGAGCATCCAGAGGATGTCAGAGTTCACAGAGTTCACAACAGACTGACAAATTGGGCACCCTGAAGTCCAGGCGTTTTGCTCCTGTACTGATTCAGAGCCTACTTACTGGTAACGTATCCATAATTTTTGTACGCACAGCTATTTGACTTCCAAGCCTAGCAGATTAGAGGCAAGTCTGAAGGAGGCTGGGGGTGTGGAGCCGCAGCTGGCTGCCTGGCAACAAGGAAAGTGACAGAAAGCTATAAAAAGAAAATGAAGGAGAAAACCTTTAAACATTCAGTTGATCGAGAGATCGAGCAAAGGGGGCAAGCGAATTTATATCCTCCTGTAGGACCCAGATCATCCTTATATAGCTGTAGAGAAAAATAACTTAGTTAACACTGAGTAATAAAGGAAAGGCAGAATTGTAACCAGAATACACTCTTAAAGAAAGAGAAGGATAAACTATGTTTGTTTAATATGATTTCCACAGAAAACAATTACAACAAAAATATTCTTGTATTTCAGGGAATAAATTGCCAACTATATTGAATGACTCACTCCCAGATGTTTCAGGATAATTGTACTGTAATCTTTTAACCTTTTGCTCCCTTTTCTCATCACTTGAGAACACTTGCTTCTTGGTTAGGGTTAGCCTGATGTTAGGGCCATGACATTAAAAGTCCCTCTATAGACTGAAACCATATAGACGGGAGGTAATAGCACGGAAAGACAAGAATGTGGCTAAGTTGTGCCGTCCTTGCTTTATATGGGTGTTCATCCCAGTATTCACTGTAAGCTACTAAATGCCTTACACTAGCAAATCAGTAAATTTTTCTTGTGCAACTACTTCTTTTGGTGCCCTGTGTAACCGGGCGTGTGACTCCCTTTGGTACAACCAGCTGCTTACAAAGAGCAGATCATGGTTGACATAAGCTGGTTGCCAGAGCTCAGCCTTAAATGATAAAATTAGGGGACTCTGGAGTCTAGGAGATGATAACAACACCGACAAATTGCTGACTCAGAATGCCCAAATTCTTCATTATCACAGAATAAATATCCCTTAAAAGGAATAATTCAGTTGGGTGTATTCTACCCTTGTTTGTTTGATTGAGTGCTCGTCTTCCTACCTCTGTTGCCCAATTTAAGTACTCAAGTTTTTCTATTGTGAAAGTTTCACTTTTGCTGATGCCAATCCCCTTTTTCCCCTTTTCTCAAAATTTCCATTTCCCTAATATTTTAGTTTAGAGGTGCTTCTGCTCACTCCTGCCTCCCACAGCCCTTGGCCGCAGCCCAAGGCGGGTGGGCAGAACGCTGTGTGTCAGGGACGGTCTGGGTCAGAGTGACGGGGCTGAGGCTCAGCTGCTGAGACAGACTCAGGCTCCAGCTGCGTGGCCAGTGGATAAAGGACTCTTTCAGCGCCCCCTCTCTTTTTCCTCACAGGATAAGGGCTCACAGAAGTTTCTTTCTCTGTCTTTGCCTTTTATGCACCCATCACAGCTCAATGTTGCCTTCCCTATGCTTTCAGCTTTCCAGATGGAACATAGAAAATTTAGGGGACCTATCATTTGTGCCTGGAAACTCCTCAGAATTTACATCTAAGAAAAAGTCTCACCTAAATCAAAATACTCTGCATATCCTCCCGTCCCAGGGTGACATCCCAGTGAATTTCCACTGGCTTTTAGTCTAGTGATTTCCACTCCCATCTCTCTTGAAGCCAAACTCAGCTGGGCCTCAGTTACTTGCTAAGGGGGCCATTTCTCTCCAACAGACCATTTCTTGTTTTCAACTTGGCTTTCCTTTGTTCTGATTTCTATTTTTTTCTTTTCTCCCGTCTACCTATCTCTAAGTGCTTGCTCTCTGACCATACACTAATTCTGCCTTCTCCTCTCCTGGTTTCTTTCCCTACTATCCTTTAGTCTTTCCCCTGTTCCGCTTTCTCTTGCCTCATTCCCCTCCCATTGTCACCCATTCCCTTCCTCATCCCAATTCTCTCCCTTGTTCCTTTTAGTAATTTCTGCTCCTGATCCTTATCTTTTCTGTCCTGTTTGTCTTGCTTTCCCTCTTCTGATAAACCAAACCCGGCACGAAGAAAAGATATTTCTTGCCTGTGAAATTTTGCCATTCTACTTTAACAAAAACAAGCGCTGCCAGGAGACTTGCTTAACATTAATGAAAAATAAATATTTGCAGAAAGATAGGAAGCAGGACAAAAAGTACTTATTTACTATAGTGGAAGTTAAAAATTGATACTGTGAACTCAAAAGGAGACATTTCTTTCAAAAGTTCAGGAGCCAGGATTGGCAAACTCAGTGTTAATATACCTAGGGTCTATTGCCAAGTCTGTCCTATTGAGTATTTTTATCTAATGGTACTCAGTTTATCATTTCTATATGTGATTTTTGTCTTTCTGATTATTAGTTTTCTTAATAGCATAAATCTATTGTAATGTTTTTAAATGTAAAAGGATGTATCATGAAAAGTTATTCTCCCATCTGCCAAAACCCCAGGTCACTTTCCCAGATGTAACTACAGTTTAGGATATACAATTACAACATAACTTATTTCATTCACTAAATAATACATAATAGAGTGAATTCCAGTAAGTACTTATAAATCTATTTTATTCTTTTTCACTGTTGCATAGAACTCCATTTTATTAATACTCTATAACTCAGCAGTTCTCAAATTTTTTTGGTCTCTAATCAAACCTTTACACTCTTAAAAATCACTTAAGAGTCCAAAGATTTCTTCTTAGTTATATTGATACTTACATAATATTTACTCTATATAAATGTCTATGTATTAGAAATCAATTCTGAAAAATTTATAATATATAGTAAGATGATAACTGTAAGCCCACTGCATATTAACATAAATATATTTTGTGAAATTAATTATATTTTCTAGACTTAGTGTAAAAAATGGCATTGTTTTTATAATTTTGTAAATCTCTTTAATGTTTGGCCTAATTGAAGACAAATGGATTCTCATATTTGCTTTTGTATTCAATCTGTTACAAAATTTTGTTTTGGTTGAAATATGTAAAGAAAATCTGGCCTCACACAGATATGTAGTTGGAAAAGAGAGGAGTATTTTGATCGTTTTTTCAGATAATTGTGAATATTCTTCTCTACATAAAAAAAATCAAAGAGGTGGTAATTTCTTAAAGATTAGTTATAATACAGAATCTGAAATCACATAAATAAACTTTTCCTACTTTGTTACATTAAAATCTATTGGTCTATCTTACACTTTGAATGGATCATTTATCTCTGCATGTGTTGTAGTATCATGCAATAATCATTTGGAAAATAGGATTTACTGAGTTATGCAGATCTCCCAAAGGTTGGCCTATTTTATTATGTCATATCACAAAATAATATTTATTAATATCACCACCAATCTCCCCCAAAAGTCCTTAAGTACTGAGAACTTGTCAAGTTCCTGGAGGCTCTCCAAAATTCTAATTTTCTCTTGAAAGCTCAAATTTTAACATTGGTAAGAAATGTGGTCTATTATTTTCCTTGAAGTGATAAGTCCACTTATTTTTGAGGAAGTATCTGCCCAATAACTACAGTTTGAATTCTGAATAACTACAGTTTGCCTGTCAGTTTTTCAAATAAATTGTTCCATTATAGTTCAACTTGCAACTCAAACAATGGGATAAGTGCTTTTCCTTGCGATGACCCCCATACTTCATACAATGCTTTTTGCATGCTTCTCATTTTGTCACACAGAATATTAGAAGACAAGAACTCAAGGGACAAGATTTAATGAAATTGGTAATTCGCACTATCTCATCAAGGACATTCTTAAGTAAAACTAGCTTTTTTTTTTTTTTTTTAATGGGCATGTGCAGTGGTGAAGAATATAATGACTACCAGCATATCTTGGTGCCACTGTCTTGATTCATGCTAAGGTACCATCGGTTTTACCCACCATTGCTTTTGTACTATCAATGCAAATGTCAAAACAATGAAAACGATGAATAATGTCTTAGCATTATTAAGAAAATAGTTTTGACCTCACAGTCAGTCCCAGTGGTGTGTGGATCACATTTTGAGAACTGCTATTATTACTTATTTAGCCACCTTGCTGAACATTCAGATTGTTTCTGGTCCTATGCTAATACAAACTTTTTTTGTACAATATCTTCAAATCAATATTTCTGGATTTCCTATTTGTAAAACGATTTAAGCTTCAAGGGTATTAAAGAGCTAAAAATCCCTTATTTTCTGGCTCTCTTATTTTGACAACAAGTATGAGATCCTGTTAAAATGAAGATCAACCAGCTCTTACTTTTAAAATAAGACTCTCAAGCATATGAAGATGCAAGTTGACCTGCATTCTGAGATTCATGGGCTGAGAAGATTTCAGTCTATAAATTCTCTATAAAAGTTAAAAAAAAAAAAAAGGAATTTGAATAGAATTGTGCTGTTCCTTATTATTTGGGTTCTTTGGAAATTTTCAGATATAACAGAAAATGGGAATTGACTTAGAATGTTTTTTATCTGGGAATAATTGGATTAACATGGAACCTAAATCACTTAAGCATTCAAAATTATTTTCTGAGGAACCTACTGTTTATTTAGTACATAGTACTAATACTAGGCACTGCAGAGACAGTAAAAGTGCATTAAGGACAGATTCCGAATGCAAGATTACCAACAGTGGTTGAAAAGCTTTTGTCAAGTGAACAACTGCAAAGACCATACCCTGTTCTCTCAGTTTAAGAATATAGAATAGAGTGGGGTAAGGCAGTGCAATTATGTGGCCTTTCATGTTACTAATAATGAGGGTAACTACAGTCCTGGGGTTATCCTGGTTGTCTCAGCACGATGATTAACCGCATCTCCTTTCACTCTCAGTAGTGTGTGTGTTTGAGCAATAGATGACGTAGTCAGGTATAATAGTGGACTTAGAGTTACCCTCAAACTTTCGTCCTATCATGACATCTCTGCTATAAGCCACCAAGGACCTCAGGGAGAAAACTAACATTTGTGGAGCACCTACTGTATGTTCCGTGTGCTTTTTATACACATTTCATTCTATATGTGCAACAATCCCATGAGAGTATTACATCCTCATTTTACAGATGAGGAAACTGAAACTCAGAAAGTGTCCTAAGTTGACTAAGACTACAAACAAGTAAGTGCTTCAACTAGGACTTGACACCTTCTGTCTGATTTCAAAATCTATGTTCTTCCCCCAGTTTTTCAAAGTGGGTTTCATGAAACCAGCACTAAAATCATCTGGGTGATCATTTAGAATGTGGATTACTGAGCCTCACCCCAAAGCTCCCTAGCTGGAATCTCCCACAGTAGGGCCTGGATAGCTGCTCTTTAAATAAGCTCTCTAGGTGATTGTCATGCATTGGAACACTGAAGGACCACTGTTTTACATTATACCACCTTCAGAGCTGAGCCATCAATTCTTTCTTTAAACAAAAGATACTTTTCTAGGGGCGTCTAGGTGGCTCAGTTGGTTAAGCATCTGCCTTCGACTCAGGTCACGATCCCGAGGTCCAGGGACTGAGTCCCCAGTTCGGCTCCCTGCTCGGTGGGGAGCCTACTTCTCCTGCTCCATCTGCCCCTCTCCCCAGCTTGCATGCTCATGTGCTCTCTCTCTCTCTCTCTCATAACTAAATAAAATATTTTTTAAAAAGATACTTTTCTAATATTCAAATAAAGTCATGAATTAGTGGGGTCCAAAAGTCATAGCATAGATCCTACTTGTAAGCTCCAATTTCCTTAATTAATAACCAGGTATATATGTTGGCTACTTTATACACTTGATCCCTTAGGGTGATTAAGTTGACCATTCATTCTCTCTATGAACTGCTTCCCTTTCTGAGAAGTTTACCTGGGCCTCTCACAGGATTAGGTGGGAGTTTTTCTGTGAAAAAACCATTCTGTACATTCACATTGCAATTTTGGCAATGTCATCTGCGGTTATATAGAACTTTATGAACTTTAACAAAATGCCTTGGGATGAATTATTTTTCTGATTATTGATAAACTATGACTAGAATCAAATTCATCTGGCATTCATTGCAATAGAATCATTAAATGGCTATTGCTAAATTTATCTGAGATGCATTGCTCAATGCGAGCTGAATACATCCAATTCACATATTTTATTAAGAGAATAGGGGTGCCTGGTGGCTCAGTCGGTTAGGCAGCCGACTCTTGACTTCAGCTCAGGTCATGATCTCAGGGTTATGGGATGGAGCCCTGACACGCTCCATACTGGGCATGGAACCTGCTTAAGCTTCTCTCTCTCTCTCCCTCTGCCTCTCCCCACCCCTTTCATAAAAAATAGTAGAGAATAATAAAGATTAACTAATTCCACATGACGTGACTTCTTTTTCTTGGTCAGAAGGACTTGGGCCCCCTACATGCTATGACTTCTATAACACACTCCCGGTTTATAATTTAATGGATTTGAAAGGCATATCTTCTTAAGTTTGCCACAGTCTTGAATCTGCAAACAGAATGTTAGTGGTTACCTTCTGGAGTTTCTCATCTGTAAGAACATTTGAAATGTACTAGATCACTTGGAAACCTCCCTTTGTGTTATGCAATCCACTTCTAGGTCTCATTGCATGGGTTAACCAAGACCATGCTGTGATAGAAGCTCTTGCCCAGGAGAAAAGACTAATCTAGTACCAAGTCAGGCTCCACATTAAAGCTGGGAAGAGTTGCTAGATCAAAACAAATGTTTAGGGAGGGTAAGGAACGTCAACCCCATCTGGGTCAGACTCAATGGTCAAAGAGAAGACAGATCTGAGGGGTTTTAGGGGGTCATCTTATCTGGGTTTTAAGGTATTTGGCTCTAGCTGGCAATGGTATGAATGTCCAGTTAATGCTGGAAGCCCAGGAGGAGACCAGCAAGGGAGGCAAGAAGTAAGGTCCAGCTGAACGGAAAATGGTTACACAGAAACTGGGTAAGAAAGTCATCTAGGAATAAAGAGTTAAAGAAGGTAGCTAGGCACCAGAACCTAGGAGTCGGGCCAGGCAAGCAGAGTTGCCATGCTCATACAGTTTAAGGAAGGCTGTGGCTTGGGGCTCACAAGGGCATTAAGGTTCAGTGTAATCAGAGGTATGGAAGAAACACTGCTTCCAGACCCCACTCACTAATGAGCAGCCCTCTGGCTCTCATTGGCCTGGTGCCTTGGTTGGTCTGAGTTTAGAGGTAACACTACCATTAATAGCCATTAATTCATTTGTGTATTTTAATATAGTCTCTTGGCTGGTGCTTTTTTCATAAGCCATTATCAATGTCTTACTTAGATTCATCATCAAGGATGTTAAATGAGAGTCTTTTGTTGAATGCTTTACTGAAGCTACAAGAGTTATTATACCCAAAGGTGATATCTTGAACCACCTGTAGATGGGGACCTTAATTTATTGCATGCCAGCTCCAATTGGTATTTTGATGTTTTAAAGCTTCTCTGATTCACTTCGTTATTAGAATAAGAATGTATATTTGTTTTACAGGAGTCCAGATTGATTCCTGTCAAACTGGGAGAACAGAACAGTCAGAGCCTCTTGAAATAATAGCATGATTTCCTCCCTAGAATTCATTACTTATGAGCAAGGCATTTATACTGATGGCTTGTGAACAGTTTTTATTCTTGACACATTCATATTTTATCTTGGCCACATCATATGCAGGACATCTGAAAACTATTAAAAGAAGAAAATATTTTGGCCAGATTCGATTTCCAACAGTCTGAAGTAGAATTTGAGAAAAATACAAAGGTACAGGGCTATAATAAGGCCATAGAAAGTGATTAAGAATCATTAGACAGGAAACTATACTGACTTTGCAGGACTGGAGAATTTTCTTAATTATGATGCAAAATAGCATCAGTGTTTCTGGCTCCATCCTTCACATTAACAGTTCATGACTCTTTACATACAGGAATGGCACTTGGAGATTCCTGGCAATGATTCTGTAGTCTCAGTTGGCCTTCAGAAATGTGTGGCATTGAAACTGACCTGGGTTGACAGTACAGTGCTGTGTGATGTGAGCAGAAAAGGATGCTGAAAGTATGAGGCCGCCTGGTAAGGACACCAGTACTGAACATGCTTCATTACATACTGAAGTCAGTCTTGGAGACTTATGTGCATGGCCCCTCTCTGTCCTGCCTTAGATGAAAACTTATACACACATATACATACATACAACATGTAACATATATGTGTATATATATATATATTACACCAAAGGTAAAATGGATCCTTTCGAGTCTGCTCTTACTCTCTGCTCATTTTGGACAAAACTGTTAAATACTGCACAAAATTATTAAATACAGCAATGTGAGCTCCTGCTATTGTGAGTAAAGCCACAGGTCTGTCTTCTCCAAGAGCCAGGATCCAGATGTGACAGTAGGGAGGACAGTGAAGGTGCTTCCCATTAAGAAAATATCACACACCAGGCAAAGCATCCGACAACATGGGGCAGCATTAAATCAAGAAAGTTTACAACAGAAGTTCATTTTAGCATTAAGAAAATACCACACACCAGGCAAGAGTATCATTAGAAGGAACTCCTCTCAAGCCACCAGGTATGGATATTTCAGCCACCCCTACCTCAGGGTCACCAGGACTGGAAAAATAGGGATTCGTGATTCTTCTTGAATCCCAGCAACTGCCGAAGGCATCTGATATTTCTGTACCCACTAATATAGACAGACACAGCTTTGAAGAAAACATTCTTCCTGAATTTCATAAGATTGCGTTAACTAAGCAGGAAGGAGGGTATCATATAATCTAGTGATACCGGCTCACTGTTGTTACTATATTCTGTGAAAATGAATAAAGGAAACCTCATTCAAAATGGAATCAGGGGGTGCCTGGGTGGCTCAGTCAGTTGAGTGTCCCACTTTTGATTTTGGCTCAGGTCATGATGTCAGGGTCGTGAGATCGAGCCCCGCGTCTTGGGGCTCCATGCTGAGTAAGGAGCCTGCTGAAGATTCTCTCTCTCCCTCTCCCTCTGCCCCCCCACCGCCCCCACTCTCACACACTCTCTAAGAAATTTAAAAAAATAAATAAATAAAAATAAAAAATAAAAAACAAAATGGAGTCAGGAAACCATGAAGAGAAAGCTCTCAAGCTACCAGTCCTGACAACTTAACAGTCCAGCAGGAAGAAGGAAGATTTCCTCACAGCTGGGAAATAGCAAGCTGGCCTAGCCTATAGCCAATGACAAGCTACCACCACTTCCAGCTTTCGTTTTCCTCCGATGAACTTTTGCTCAAAACAACCCCTGCCAACCTTCTCCTTTCCTCTCTATAAAAGGATCCTCTCCTCCTTTGTCCTCCGCCCTTGCCTATGGTTTGCCATAGTTTGCATGTCCCGAATTGTAATTCCTCTGCTATTATTCTGAGTAAACTCGTTTGCTGCTCTGCCTCCAAGTCAGTCACCACCATGTCTCTGACAGAGGCTGAGAGGATCATCATCCTGTGGAGTGAGGTCTACACACAGGAGGGCCCCGGGGGTGCTGAGGTCCTGGAGATGTTCCTCCCCAGCTATGCCTGCTCCAGGCACTTTGACCTGCAGCCAGCTGTGCACAGCTGTGCACAGAGGATTCCAGGGTGGGGGCCGCCAGGGGCAACAGGGACACCAGCATGCCAACATGGCATGTGTCCTATTCGAGCTGAGAGAGCTGCATGCCTATATCCCGCAGCTGGACCCAATCAACATTGAGCTCCTGTCGCACTGTCTGCTAGTCATGGTCACCTTGTACTTCCCTGAGATTTTCCGGGCAGCTGACCAGGTCCATCATGTCCTGTGTTCTGACTGAGCAGTAGCTCTGAGGACAGACTTCGACCCCTCTGCTGCTCTAGGGGGTCTCCCAATCCCTCTTACCTCCTCTGCAGTGCACCAATAAATGAATCAATGTCTCAAAAATAAATAAAACAAACTCATTTGCTGCTTGATAAACTTTGCTGTTTAATTGTTAAGCTGGACCGCTCTGTCTGATTTCCTGTAGTTGTATCTTTCATGAGTGAGTGTGGGTTTTACCGAGAGCAGCCCTGCCTCAGTACTAACACACTTGACAAGAAAGTAGTCAGAGGCTCTCATCATTGTTTTAAAACAGTTGTTGGACATCCTGAAGTAAAGTAATCTACAGTCAACTGTGCTGTCCTATCTGTTTAAGGAGATGAGTATTCCAAAAAAGTGGATATGAATCTTTCTAAGAACATGACTCGTATCCTTGAATCCTCAAAATACAGATTAGACAGCCAAACCTAAGCAACAAGCAACAATGAAGATGTGGTCACCTTGCTAAAGGGCCATGCTGTTCTCCATCAGGGAATTAATCTCCCTGTTCTTCTGTTCAAAAGGATCACACTTCAGTCCCAAAAGTAGTAGTACGGGCTTGGTCAAGGACTCCCCCCGCTTGGCCCTGCCCTTCCTAAACACAGATGGACTTCGGTGGTTTTAGCAAATTAAAAGCAACTTTAGAGATTGCTTTTTTTTAAAAGACTTGATTTAATTTCTAAAAAATACAAAGAAAGTAGGTAGTTGCAAAGTAGTCGAGGAGCAAATAAAACTGGCACTTAATTTGCCAGTTGCCTCATGTCCAAGCAGAAGTCCAAAGAACTGGTTGGATACCACTAAAGCCTCCTGCAAAATTAACCTCCATTTATCTCTTTTTTTGATCTTAATGCTTAATGCAGGCCAACATCTGCTCACACATTAACTGTGGAATACTCCAGATCAAAGGGCCTCTGATTATCAGAGATTTCTTCAGAACTTAAATTTCACCAGTTCAACTTGTAAGATAAAAAGATACCTTAGAATAAGTACTGAATAAACCTGCTAGATATTCAAAGACAGCAGCATGGGGGAAGATGCTTATAACAAATACATGCTTATTTGTTTTCTACCTCACTGAAACAGAATGCAATAAAGCCACTTTCTTAACTTGAATACACTGAAAGATTTGAACTGAAAGTCATACATTACAGGTGGTTCATCAAGGTATATATACTTGAACAACTCTCATCTAAGGACATCAAAGCATCTGACAACATGGGGCAGCATTAAATCAAGAAAGTTTACAACAGAAATTCATTTTAGCATTAAGAAAATATCACACTATATGGGTTATAACCTCAAATAAAACTGCATCCTGAGGACCCATGTCTTTTTCATGGTTGGATCCCAGGCCCTGGCACAGTGCCTGCCTAGCACATGGCAGACGTGCAATCAATGCTTATGGAGGGAACCGTAAGTAAATATGATAGAGGTCTCACAGCACCACCCCCACGAGTGTAAGTAAACTCATTACTTGAGGAATGCATGGGGTAGCCCTGACTGCTGGGGTTTTGCTGTTATTTTAATATCCTAATTTTCTCAATGTTTACCCTAAAATAACAAGGGCGGTGATACCATAAGCTAATGCAGAGAATAGTGTAAAAAAAAGAAACAATGTTTTAAGTGAGTGTTAAGTTTTTAATGCACAGATTCACATCATGAATCTTACGAGAACCTCTACCATCATCTAGTACATTTTTAAACCTCTGCTTAAACCCTTCTAAATAACATAAAACACTGCACCTCACAAGGCAGTTCATTGCAATCTGGGCATAGCTCTGATCATTATAAAGATCCTCCTCACTTTGAACTGGAATTTGCCTCCTGTAAATTCAGCCCTTTGGTCCTTTATCAAAGACTTCTAACACCATGAGGATCCTTTGAGCATTTTTAAAAATTTTATTTTTTAAATTTTTCATATATTTTTAAATTTTTAATAATTGTTATTTTAGTATAGTTGACACATAATATTATAGTAGTATCAGCTGTACAACATAGTGATTTGACAATTACATCCATTACCAAACACTTACCATGATAAGTGCAGTTACTACCTTCTGTCACCATACAAAGTTATTATGATATTACTGACTATATTCCTTATGCTACACTTTTCATCCCTGTCACTTCTTCATTTTATAACTGGAAGTTTGTACCTCATGATTCCCTTCACCCATTACACCTAACCCCCCAATCTCCTCTCCTTCAGCAATCACCAGTTTGTTCTGAGTCTGCTTCTATTTTATTTGTTTGTTTTGTTTCTTAGATTTCACATATAAGTGAAATCATACGGTATCTGTCTTTCTCTGACTTATTTCACTTAGCATAACACCCTCCAGGTCTATCCATGATGGCAACATTTCATTCTTTTTATGGCTGAGTAATATTCCATTATGTATATATACCTATATACCATGAATTTACTGCTATGTCTTCTTTTAGGAGTCTTATGGTTTCAGGTCTTACATTTAGGTTTTAATCCATTTTAAGTTTACTTTTGCATATGGTGTGGGCTGCATGTAGCTGTCCAGGTTTTCTAACACCATTTATTAAAGAGACTGTCTTTTTTTTTTTTTAAGATTTTATTTATTTATTTGACAGAGGGAGACACAGCTAGAGAGGGAACAAAGCAGGGGGAGTGGGAGAGGGAGAAGCGGGCTTCCCGTCGAGCAGGGAGCCCGATGCAGGACTCGATCCCAGGATCCCGGGGATCATTACCTGAGCCAAAGGCAGACGCTTAACGACTGAGCCACCCAGGCGCTCCAAAAGAGACTCTTTTCCCCATTGTATATATTCTTGTCTCCTTTGTCATAGATTAATTGACCACATAAGCATGAGTTTATTTCTGGGCTCCCCATTCTTTTTTTTTCTTTGTTCTTTTAAATTTTTTTATTGTTATGTTAATCACCATACATTACATCATTAGTTTTTGATGTAGTGTTCTATGATTCATTGTTTGTGCATAACACCCAGTGCTCCATGCAGAACGTGCCCTCTTTAATACCCATCACCAGGCTAACCCATCCTCCCACCCTCCTCCCCTCTAGAACCCTCAGTTTGTTTTTCAGAGTCCATCGTTTCTCATGGTTCGTCTCCCCCTCCGATTGCCCCCCCTTCATTCTTCCCCTCCCGCTATCTTCTTCTTTTTTTTTTTTTCTTAACATATATTGCATTATTTGTTTCAGAGATACAGATCTGTGATTCACCTGGGCTCCCCATTCTGTTCCATTGATCTATATGTCTATTTTGGTGCCAGTACCATGCTGTTTTGATTATTATAGTTTGAAATCTGGGATTGTGATACTGCCAGCTTTGTTCTTTCTCAAGATTGCTGTGGCTGTTCAAGGTCTTTTGTGGTTCCATACAAATTTTAGGCTAGTTTGTTCTAGTTCTGTGAAAAATACTATTGCTTTTTTGATAGGTTTTGCATTGAATCTGTAGATCACTTTGGGTAGCATGGACATTTTAACAACATTAATTCTTCCAATCCATGAGCATGGTATATCTTTCCATTTATTTGTGTCATCTTCAGTTTATTTCATCAATGCCTTATAGTTTTCCAAATACAGGTCTTTTACTTATTAAATTTATTCTTAGGTATTTTATTCTTTTTGATACAATTATAAATGAGATTGTTTTCTTAATTTCTTTCTGCTCTTTTGTTATTGTACAGATATGTAACAAATTTCTATATGTTGATTTTGTATCCTGCAACTTTATTGAATTCATTTATTAGTTCTAATAGTTTTTTGGTGGAGTCTTTAGGGTTTTCTATATATAAAGCATGTCATCTACAAGTAGTGATAATTTTAGTTCTTCTTCTCCCATTTGGATGCCTTTTATTTCTTTTTCTTGTCTGATTTCTGTGCTTGCACTTCCACTACAATGTTATTAAAAGTGATAGGAGTGGACATCTTTGTCTTGCTCCTAATCTTAGAGGAAAAGCTTTTAACTTTTTACTATTGAGTATAATGTTAACTAAGGGTTTGTCATAAATGGCCTTTATTATGTTTAGGTATGTTCCTTCTATACCCACTTTGTTGGGAGTTTTTATCATGAATGGATGTTAAATTTTGTCAAATGTTTTTTTCTTCATCTACTGAGATGATCATATAATCTTTTTTTATTCATTTAAATTCAAATTAGTTAACATATAGTGTAATATTGGTTTCAGGAGAATTTAGAGGTTCATCACTTACATATAATACCCAGTGCTCATCCCAACAAGTGCCCACTTTAATGCCCATCACCCATTTAGTCATCCCCCTCCCCCGCCTACCTTCCCTCCAGCAACCCTCAGTTTGTTCTCTATAGTTAAGAGTCTATTATGGTTTGTCACCCTCTCTGTTTTTATTTTATTTTATTTTTCCTTCCCTTCCCCTATGTTCATCTGTTTTGTTTCTTAAATTCCACGTATGAGTGAAATCATATGGTATCTATCTCTGTTTCCCTGACTGACTTATTTTGCTTAGTGTAACACTCTAGTTCCATCCACATTGTTATAAATGGCAAGATTTCATTCTTTTTGATTGCTGAGTAATATTCCATTGTGATATTCCACATCTTCTTTATCCATTTTTCAGTCGATAGACATTTGGCTCTTTCCATAATTTGGCTCTTGTTGATAGCGCTGTTATAAACATTGGGGTGCATGTGCCCCTTCTAATCAGCATTTTTGTATCCTTTGGATAAATACCTAGTAGTGTAATTGCTGGGTCATAGGGTAGTTCTATTTTCAACTTCTTTAGGAACCTCCATACTGCTTTCCAGAGTAGGTGCACCAGTTTGCATTCTCACCAACAGTGCAGAAGGATTTCCCTATCTCTCTATCCTTCCCAACAGAGATGATCATATGATCTTCATCCTTCATTTTATTAAAGTGCTGTATCATGCTGATTGACTTACATATATTGAACCATCCTTGCATCCCTGGAATAAATCCCACTTGATCACAGTGAATGATCCTTTTAATGTATTTTTGAATTTGGTTTGCTAATATTTTGTTGAGGATTTTTGCATCTATCTTCATCAAGGACATTGGTCTTTAATTTCCTTTTTTTTAAATAGTGTCTTTGTTTGGTTTTGCTATCAGGGTAATGCTGGCTTCATAAAATAAATTTGGAAGCATTCCTTCTGTTTTTCTTTTTCTTATTTTGAAAGTAAACTCTATGCCACAAATGGGGCTGGAACTCATGACCCTGAGTCTATCAACTGAGACAGCTGGCACCCTCCTATTTTTCTTCTATTTTTTGAATAGTTTGTAAAGAATCAATATTAATTCTTCTTTAAATATCTGGTAAAATTTATCTTTGAAGTCATCTCATCTTGGCTTTTTGTTTTATGGGAGTTTTTTGATTACTGATTCAATTTTGCTACTAGTAATTTGTTCAGATTTTCTATTTCTTTCTGATTCAGTCTTGGAAGATTATATGTTTCTAGGAATTTTTCCATTTCTTCTAGATTGTCCAATTTGTTGACATATAATATTTCACAGTAGTCTCTTAATCCTTTGTATTTCTGTGGTGTTAGTTATAATTTTTCATCTTTCATTTCTGATTTTATGTGTTTGAATCTCTTCACTTTTTTTTTTTTTTTTGATGAGTCTGGTTAAAGGTTTACCAATTTTGTTTATCCTCTCAATGAAGTAGCTCTTAAGTTTCATTGATCTTTTCTATTTTTTGGTCTCTATTTCATTTATTTTCACTATGATCTTTATTATTTCCTTCTACTAACTTTGGGTTTTGTTTGTTCTTTTTCTAGTTCCTCTAGGTGTAAAGTTAGATTGTTTATTTGAAATTTTTCTTATTTCTTGAGGAAGGCTTCAAGCATTCAAAAACCATTATTATATAATCTTTTTCCTCCCTACCCCAAAGTGAATACCCTTATCCAAGATAAATATTTCTGATTCCCTAAGACATGGTTTGTGTACAGTCTTTTCTACTCTGGGCATGTTCCAGTCTGCTGTGTTTTTCCAACATGAAATACTAAAACCTAAAAAAATTATTTTGGACTTGCCTTGCCTATATTCATTGTCTTGGACATGCTTAACTCATATTTTGCTTGAAATTAACACCTCAGAGATGTTTTTATGTCAACTACTAGTAAGCAGAATTGCCCTATCTTTTATTTTCATGATTAATTTTTTGTTTTTTTAGAATTTATATTTATTTATATTTTAAAATTTTTCATTGTACTGGTTTTGGAATGATTTTTCAAGCTACCATTACAGGCTACTGAGACTTTTCGAATCTTGTGTCTGTCATTCTTGTGACATATATCATATTAGCTCATCCTCTCCTAAGCCAACAGTGAAATAAATTCTAAACAGCCCAGGGACTTCTACCTGAACCATATCTCAAGCTTCTCTGAGGCTCTATGCAAGAGGAATTTATATACTGTAAATGTGTTAGAGCTAAGATTATCTCTGATCATTTTGATGTCCAGAACTGACTAAATCCCTCAGGGCTTTTGTTTCCTCCAGGTTCAGCAGGAGCCAGTTTCAAACTGTGTGGGAATCTTTTCCTGCTAGGCATGGTATTTCATGTTAGTCTAATGTCTTATTTTTGAATAAAACCTTAAGAGTCTTCTAACTTTTCCTTTCTCCCTTAGCGTAGATCTGATTTTATTCCTCTCCCAGCCTCTACTTCACTCTCACCCCAAAAGACTATTTTTTCTTAAGAGATTCATGTTAATTCATCGAGAGAAAAGAAATGGGAGGGAAGGAAGCCAAAACCACCAAAGTGGAGAGAAAGATGCAAGTGTAAAGGGAGATTTTACTTCATGTCTGGAAATTCCTTAATTCCTCCTCTGCATCTCTACTGTTGGTATTTTTTTAACATAAAGCACAGCTGACAATTTGAAGTGTGTAAGTAGAAGCAAAACACAGCTCATAGCAAAATGATGGTTTAATGAAACCTGGGTATTAGAGTTCTGTTTCAAGTCAACTGGGTATTATTTTAACAAACTTGCCCAAGTCCTAAAAATTTAGAGCATGGTTTACAGTTAGATCTCACACTCAGAGATCCACTACCTACAGGCTCTGACTTGCAATCAGGGGCATTTATCTGATTTGGTTCAGGCAAAGCAGTATTGTGTATGGCTGAGCTTATTCAGGAATAAGTCAGGAGCCTTGGAGCTTAGCCCCTCCCTTGTTCTGTGACTTTAGGTAAGTCACTTAATTACATGGGCTTGCTTCAACCTTTGTAAATGGAAGTGATGTTGAATTATATCATCCTGAGGTCTCTTTTAGTTTTAACACCATTATCCTTTAAAATAATTTTTTTTAGTATTTTGAAGTTTATTATGTTTGTAATTATAAAATAATGTGTTCATTGAAGAAAAATTAGACAAAATGAAGGAAAAAATTTTTGTGATATCATTGAACAGAGACAACAGCTATTAATATTTTGGTTTATTGCCCTAATTCTACTTTCTATCCCTGCATATTTCTACATAGCATTTAAATACTAGACACATTTATGATGCTTCTTACCTAGGGTTCCTCCAGCCTAAGGATACATATCTTATACCAAAGTGATCTTTCTGGTCATCAGAATCAAGGGTGGCCCATTCTTAGACTGACTAAGGACCTACAAAGTCAGACCTACCTGTGGTCTGACTCAAAAAGATGAGCTGATCCAATCAGTTTAGGAATTTGGAATTGGGAGACTCAGAGGTGAAGCCAGTGAGCAAAGCAAAGACGAATAAGCTAAGATGAACACATGTGAGATACAATAGAAAGTAAGGAAAACATTTGGATTTGTGCAAACTGAAGTTATGAGACAGGAAAATCTATGTTTAAGGAAAGAAAGTAGTCCCGGTAGAGCGAGAAGTATGGAGAAGGCATGTAGAGAGAAAATTTGACAGGGAAATTCAGTACCCAAGAAAGGAGCTTTATGCTCAGTGATTTTCCACATTCAAATTCCAAGAGATCCCTCCATCCTTGATTCCTATAATTTGATTCTCATGAGACTTCTTTTTTTAAAAAAAGATTTTATTTATTTAGACAGAGAGAGAGAGAGAGAGCGCGAGAGAGGGAACACAAGCAGGGGGAGTGGGAGAGGGAGAAGCAGGCTTCTCGTGGAGCAGGGAGCCCAATGTGGGGCTCGATCCCAGGACCCTGGGATCATGACCTGAGCCAAAGGCAGATGCTTAACAACTGAGCCACCCAGGCACCCCTCTCATGAGACTTCTAAAACATACTTAAAGCCCCTTTTATCTGAAGTGGTTCAATGTTGCCGACAACCAAAAGAGAACTGACTCAATTTAAGTTTGCACTGACATTTTTTATTGACTTATAAAATAGCTTCCCTAAGTTATTACATATTTTTTAAATAGTTTTTAATGGATAGATAATATTTCATAGTATGGATACACTGTATAAGAAAGCTAAATGACAAAGTTGATTACTCTTAATGCTATTAAAATTATTCAAAGTATTAAGAACCTGTTGCCCAAATATTCTGGAAGAGCTCCAATATTCTTTAAGAATCCTTTTCCTACTATAAGTGGCAACACACACACACACACACACACACACACACACACACACACACACCAGCTTAGTGTGGAGACATTTAGCCTTCCTTCAGATAATTCCTTCAGTACTGTTTTCCTAACTGAACCTATTACACATGCATTTATGAGGACACAGTGGGTATTTTCCAGCTTCCCCATGCCATTGTAACTCAGAATAAGGCAGGCATAGCCCCACCCTAACTTGATCTTAGTCATGGGGCAAGAAAATCTGGGATAAAGGCCACTGTGAAGTCCAGATGAGCAGGTTAGGCACACAGAAACAACACAGGCACCTAAACCCTAAATCTACATTTTCTTTGTAATGGAAAGATTGAAAGAATATATAATGCCACAATTGTTTTTGAAAGGAAAGCAGAAACTGTATCAGTTCACAGATTGGCATCAATGCTTGGTAAAACCTCAGACAAGCTGTGAGGAATCTGGGCTCCTTTCTCTGTTTCAAAATATATCAAATGCTGCTCTTTGTGGATTTGGAAATTTTCTGGGGGAAAAAAACGTTTATCACCTTCCTTCATACAAATTTCCTTCCTTCATACAAATTGGTAACTTGAAAATTCTCTTGTAGCTCTCCTTTTCAACATAATAGAAAAATTAGTCTTTCTATCTGGGTTTCTCCCAAACCCCTAAACTCACACCAATCCTCTTACAAAATTACACCAATTCAATATTATCAAATATATATGAAAGAGAAAACCCACAGGTGTAATTAAAGCAGCAGGGGCATATCTGAATCGGAAGAATAGCCATTCTCTTAAGTGCTGTGCCTTATTTTATTTTTTTCAGGGAATAGATGATACTGTGATGTATCTAAACCACCTATGAGATAAGAGACAAAATTTTAATGTTTATTTAGTACTATTTAAGAATGATCATGGGCTCACTTAACTCAAAGATTCATTCTGAAAAAATGAGATGAAGTGTATAAAAGTTTTATTAAATTTTAAGCAATTTACAAATAAAATTCTTCCCTTTTGCTGAAAAGGTCAAGTAAGTAAAAAGTTCTAGTGAACAGAATAGACTGGCGTATCACAGTCTTGGGCTCAAATCCTATCTACTTGACCCTGGGCAAGTTCCTCATCACTCTGCATTTTGGTTTCTTCATCTAAAATATGGTATTATTGATGTGTTATGTATTCCATCAAGCTTAAATGTATTCTGTATCAATAATACCTTCCCCATTAAGTTAATGAAAAGGTTAAATAACATTTGTAATGTGGTCTTAATGGATATCCTTGTCTGAGTTAAATAGTAATGTCTCTGGTGTTCCATTGCTAGCTATGATCTTGCTATTGTTTTTCAATATTAGGTAAAAATTTTCCTAGAAAAATCTTCCAATCAAAGTATAAGAAATGGAATCAATTTTATGTCCTTTCTGATATTTTATTTCTAGTTATAGATAGCATAAATCTGTTTAGAAAACTCCAGGAGATGGGGCACCTGGGTGTCTCAGTAGTTAAGCATCTGCCTTCAACTCAGGTCATGATTCTGGGGTCCTGGCATTGAGCCCCGCATCGGGCTCCCTGCTCAGTGGGGAGCCTGCTTCTCCCTCTCCCATTGCCCCTGCTTGTGCTCTCTCTTTCTCTCTCAAATAAATAAAATCTTGAAAGAAAGAAAGAAAGAAAGAAAGAAAGAAAGAAAGAAAGAAAGAAAGAAAGAAAGAAAGAAAGAAGAAAGAAAAAAGAAAATCCCCAGGAGAATCAACTAATAAAACATTAGAATTAATTTTTTAAAGTTCAGTATGGTGACCAGATTCAAATTAAAATTCAAAATTTGTTCTATGTATTAGCAGTAACCAGTTTGGAAATATTATGAGGAAAAAATCTCATTTATAACAGCAATAAACTATATAAAATATATAACAATAACTTTGATTAAAAATTATGTGGTACCTTTCATAAAGAAAAATTATAAAATTTTTCTAATGAACAGAGAAAATATTGGAACAGGGAGATATTCTTTATTCTAAATGTGCTGGACAAATATGGTAAAGATGTCAATTCTTTGCAAAGTAATTTATAGATTTAGTGTACTTTCGATAAAGTTTCA
This sequence comes from Halichoerus grypus, assembly GCF_964656455.1. NCBI lineage: Eukaryota > Metazoa > Chordata > Mammalia > Carnivora > Phocidae > Halichoerus > Halichoerus grypus. The sequence continues at coordinate 65,254,099 of NC_135714.1, forward strand.
AAAAATTTTTAGAATATACCCAAAATAATTTCAAAAAAGTAATGAGGGAATATCAAAAGGTACTATAAATCTGCAAAAATCAATACAGCATGCTCCTGGAAGAGAAAGGACAAAGTCCAATGACTCTAAGAATTTGATATATAATAAAGTGTCACATACTAACAGAGACAGAATTAACTCTCCAATGATGACATTAGATCAAACTGGATAATTTAAAAAATAATCAACCTAGATCCTCAACTCATCCTATATCAAAAGTCATTATCCTATAATTATTTATGTGTTAAATACAAATACTGATGCCACAGAAAAACTGGAAGAAAAGCAAAGTAATGATATTGGGTAACTCCCACACACACACACACACACACACACACACACACACATTTGTAAACATAACCATATAAAGACAGATATATAGCTACAAATAATACAATTGAATGTGAGCAGAGTCCCTGGTTGTAACAATTAATCACCTGGGCTGATCCAAGTGATCTGCTTGGTCAGGAGGGTGTTCTCTCAAACTTCACTGTATTATATGCATGTGTAATATCACACATTTGGCCAAAAAAAAAAAAGAGGAAGAAAGGAAGGAAGAGAGAGAGAGAGAAGGGAAGCATGGATAGAAGGAAGGAAGGAAGCATCTTTCACAGATAAGAGAGGACCATTTTGCAGTCTAACTTTTCTAAGTTGCTATATCCACCTTCTAGAATGTCTGTGGAAATTCTTTTTTTTTAAGATTTTATTTATTTATTTGAGAGAGAGGGAGACAGAGATAGCAACAGAGATAGCAAGAGAGAGCACAAGCAGGGAGGAGAGGGAGAAGCAGGCTCCCCTCCAAGCAGGGAGCCTGATGCGGCCCGATCCCAGGACTCCGGGATCATGACCCGAGCTGAAGGCAGGCACTCAACCAACTGAGCCACCCAGAAGCCCCCTATGCAAATTCTCTTAAACAAAATTAAACAGTCAAGGAGCACCTGGATGGCTCAGTCGTTAAGCATCTGCCTTCGGCTCCAGTCGTGATCCCAGGATCCTGGGATCGAGCCCCGCATTGGGCTTCCCGCTGAGCGGGAAGCCTGCTTCTCCCTCTCCCACTCCCCCTGCTTGTGCTCCCTCTCTCACTGTCTCTCTCTGTCAAATAAATAAATAAAATCTTAGAGAAAAAATTAAACAGTCAATAGGGGGAAAATATTTGTTTAAAAATATGACACCATTGGGGCACCTGGGTGGCTCAGTCAGTTAGGTGTCTAACTCTTGATTTCTGCTCAGGTCATGACCTCAGGGTTATGGGATCAAGCCCCGCAATGGGCTCTGTGCTCAGCGGGGAATCTGTTTGAGATGCTTTCCCTCCCTCTCCCTCTGTCCCCCACCTCATGCTCTCTTGTTTTCTCTCTCTCTCTCAAAAACAAAAACAAAAACAAAAACAAACAAACAAACAAAAAAACCCGACAGCATCATTTATATTTATTATGTGAGTTCAACCTTAATGATAAACCTGGGCTATCTTATCCTTTCTTATGGTCCATTCTAGCTCAATGACACATCCAAAAGAAACACAAATCCAACTCCACAACCTTGAAGAGTAATATAGATACTTAATTATGGAACAAGGCTTTATTTTGCCATGAGGAGCAGAGGTAGCAGCATATATGAGATTTCTCTATATAAAACACAGTGACATTTACTAAAAATTCTCTTTGCCTATCCCTGTCAAAGCCTCATCAATCAAAGCAACTGCTCATATCCTTTTTTATCGTATCTTCTCCTTCTCCCTCCCGTCCAGTATCTCCAACTTCTTGCTATTTCCATAACTATTCCCCCCAATCAGCTACCTCCATATGTCCACATCTTATTCTTTTATATATTGCCATGCCTTTTTTTATGTACATAATTTAGTCTGTATTCTCCCAACCACACCTCTCTCCAATTAGCAGAGCTGAAGGCTCAACATTCCTTCTTATGAGAAGAGAAATGAGGAATGGGAAAGAGAAGGGAAAGGGGGAGGGATCACAAGCACTCATGGTTTAATATAGTTTCCTTTTATCCCTATCACACATATTTAAAAAAATCAGTATAAAAAACTGAAGTTCCCATAGAAAAATGGATCAAAGATATGAACATATACTATACAGAAGTATAAAGAACCAAATAGACAAAGGGAAAAAAATCAACCCCTCTATTAAACAATAGCAAATGAAAACAATGAAATATCATGATTTAACCTGGCAAAGATTAAAAGTTATAATATTTAGTGCTGATAGAGGTATAGTGAGATTGGCATTCTGATATAATGCTAGAACTACATACTGAATAACCTTCTGAAATGCAACTAGGCAGTACACTTGTGAAATTTTAAAAGTTTCCAGCCTTTGCCATATCTAGGAAAAATTATTTAAAAAATGATGTAATGTATAGTGATTAACGTAAGAAAAAAAAGAAAAAAAATAGAGAAACATACACAGATCTATGCATACATATGTTCATTTTTTTAAATTTTAGCATTATTGATAATAACTAACAAAATATACAAAGTTTAAAAATAACTTATATAGTGATAACTCAAATATTATTTATTAAAATTGGAATTTTTTGACATTATGTTATAGACCTGAAACTAATATAATGTTGTATGTCAATGTATGCCTTAATAAAAAATTTGATGTTTTTGAAATCTATGTAATGACATTGTAAAGCACTCATACAATAATGTGAAGTTAAAACTGTTTGAATAAAAAACTGCAAACGTTTTATAATCTTAGTTATATAATACAAATGTATGCATAAGTAGGAAGAAAATACAAAAAAAAAAGTGTTACCTTTGGATTGTAGTTATCTTTGGTTGTGGAAATTTTTGTTTCTTTCTGACCTTCCCTGAATTTTCCAAATTAACCATAATGAAGAATAAGGAGAGTATTACTTCCATAATCAAAAAAAGGGTTCTTTTTTTAGAACTAAGAAAAGACAACCAAATTCTATTTCAGATAATCAAATGCCATTCCAAGTTGTCATTAATTAACATTTTCAAATTCATGTGAGAAACTTAAAGACTAAATCCTTTTCCTCCAGGAAAGACTTTCTTGAGAAGAGAGTATAATACTCAGGTTCCAGGTAATTTGATAAAATGGGAGGCAATTGGGAAGACAAGTGAGGAGAGAGAATTATAGAGCATAATGTGAGTTGTATGGTTTCAGGAAAAGCCTTAATTTCTTGTTCTAAATGACTTTTTAAATTGATTATCTCCACAGTTGTATCAACAAATGGTCACATCTTTCTTTGACATTTTTTGGTTGTTTTATCATTTATCAATTTTTTTAAACTACATGACCATGGACAAATCATGGTTGAACACCTGACCTGATGCTAAGAACAGGATTTGATATTGACCAGATATGACTGCTTAACACACAAGCCCTCTGGACACCCCAATTACAAACTGCAAACAGCATCTTAGAGCTGAGAGTTAATGTTGGAGAACAAACTTGGTGAATTTTACAAGATCATAGCTTAACCAAATCATCTATTCCTTTACCCTCACCTTCCATCTTGCAAACACATGGTATTAATCACTGGGGGGAACTAGGTAAAAAGATGAAAAAAATTAAGAAGAAATCCATCTTCACTATTAGAAAACCATTTTAGAGTTTGTCCATTCTTAGAAAGTCTTGATGCTAGCTTTATGTGTAATGTCTATGGAGCTCTTCTAGTCATTAAAACATCCCATATGGATGGGATTAAAAAAAAGAAACAGGGCCAGTCACTATGGCAAACAGTATGGAGGTTCCTCAAAAAATTAAAAATAGAACTACCACATGATCTAGCAACTCCACTTCTGAGAATATATCCAAAGCTAACAAAAACATTTACTGGAAAAGATATTTGTGCCCCCATGGTCACTGCAGCATTATTTACAATAGCCAAGATGTGGAAACAACCTAAGAGTTCATCGATGGATGAATGGATAAAGAAGTTGTGGTATATACACATGATGGAATATTATTTAGCATAAAAAATGAGGAAATCCTACCATTTATGACAAGAATGGAACTTGAAGTCATTTATGCTAAGGGAAATAAGTCAGAGAAAGACAAATACTGTATGATCTCAATTATATGTGGAATCTTAAAAACAAACAAACAAACAATAGCAAGAACAACAACAAAAAGAACTCAGAGAAAAAGATCAAGCCTGTGGTTGCCAGAGGCAAGGTATAGAGAGGGAATTGGAGGAAGGTGGTCAAAATGTACAAACTCCCATTATAAGACAAATAAATATTAGGGATATAATGTACAGCATGATGACTATAGCTAACTCTGCTGTGTGATATATAGGAAGGTTGTTAAGAGTGTAAATCCTGAGTTCTCATCACAAGGAGAACATTTTTTTTTCCTTTATTCTTTTCTTTTTTTCTTTCTTTTTATTGTATCTATAAGAGAACATGGATGTTAGCTGAACCTTTTGCAGTCATCATTTCACGATATGTGTAAATCAAATCATCATGCCGTATGCCTTAAACTTATATGATAAAGTATGTCAACTATTTCTCAATAAAACTGGGGAAAAAAAAGAAAATTCTCAGGGAATTCTTGGGTTTTCCTAGGGTATTCTAGTTTTAGGGTACTTCCAGAGATGAACAGTTCTCCAACAGCCAACAATGCTTCTGGGAGCCCCTGGAACCAAACATAAGTTAAGAATTCCTCTTGGGACACAGCTTCTACCATTATAAAATCTCAATCTCCATTCTAAGGCAGTTAGACCCCTCTGTGCTCACTCAGGGCAATTTCAGGCCAACCACCACCTAAGGCAACTCAAGGCATGTGGGTGACCATACTGGCTACAGTTTACTTTAAAACAAACTTTTATTATAAAATATAATGCATGTATCAAAAGGGCATGAAATCTATATGTACAATTTAAGAAATAGTTATGAAGGGCCACCCACATAGTTACCAACCAAGTTAAGAACACTGTCAACATCCCCAAAGAGCACCCTGTGAAGCCCTTCCATGTCACAACCCTCTCCCCGAGTTCATTTTTTGGGATGCACTCCCTCTTCAGCCCCAGCATGGATTCTTGGCCAGGATTTTATCAGCACTGGTGAAGTGTTAGACTTTCCCAAAATAGTCCTTACTGTACAGTACTGACACTTTTTTGGCATTTAATAAAAAAACTGCTTCTATTTAAAAAAAAAAATTCTCTATTGATCGTAGGAAATGACTGTCTTCCAGGACATAAAAGGCATATATATTCTGGAGAATAGCTTGCTTTAGTAGTTCCAAAGAATTTAACTTGCTTTTTTATGATTATTTCTAAAGGGATATTTTAAGCAATTTGTATTTCCCCTTTTGAATTCTATGTTTGTATCATTTACCTATTGGGTTCTTAGCATTTTTCCTATCAGCTTTTATGTGTATGTGTATGTGCATGCATGTGTTTCAAAATGGATGTTAATTCTTTGCCAGATTTGTAACGAACATTTTCCCCAGGCTGTTGTTTAAGAAAACAAAAATTCTTAATTTTCTGTTGTAGATTATATTGACCTTTTCCTTTGTGATATTTTTTCCAACAACTTTCAAATAATTTGAACAGATGTTTCCAAACTTATATAAAAGCAGAAAAAATATTATAATGAATCCACATGTACTCATTATCAAGCACAAAAATTATCTATTCCCATCTATCATAATCTATTCTTTCCCCTTCCCTCACTGTTTTTTTTGTTGAAGTATTTTATTTTATTTATTTTTTAAAGATTTTATTTATTGAACAGAGAGAGACACAGAGAGAGAGGGAACACAAGCAGGGGGAGTGGGAGAGGGAGAAGAAGGCTTCCCGCTGAGCAGAGAGCCCGATGTGGGGCTCGATCCCAGGACCCCGGGATCATGACCTGAGCCGCACTTAACGACTGAGCCACCCAGGCGCCCCTTTGCTGAAGTATTCTAAAGTAAATCTCAGACATAATATCATGTCACATATAAGTACTTCAGAATATATCTCTAGCTGATAACAGCTTTTCAAAGAACAACCAACACACCCATCAATATTTACAATAATTTTTAAATTTCTAATATTCAGTCAGGCTTGGTTTTCTCTGATTTTTATAAATGTCATTTCAGAATTGTTTTTTTGAATCTAGATTCAAATAGGACTCAGGTGCTGTATTTAGTGATATGTCTCAAAGGTTTCCCTTCCCTTTTATATTTTATGCCCTTTGTTTGTTGAAGAAATGGAGTCATTTGTCCTAAGGAATAACCCTCTTTCTAGATTTGGATGATTGTATCCATGTGATGTCATTTACTACATTCCTCTATCCTGTGCATTTTCTATCAAGTGATAGAGCTACAGATTTGGTAAGCTCCAGGTTTAATTTTGGAGAGACAGAATACTTCATAGGTGACGTGGTGGACCTCTTTCTGTATCATGTCATGAGATGCATAAGGTCTGAGGGTCTCACTTTTAGTGATGTTAAAATTAATTAGTTGCAGGCAATCAGTGTTTGAGCTCTCAGTTTAATGGTCACTGATAATTGTTTCCTAGATCCATTAGTGCATTAAGGTTTCACTTTTTAGCTTAGGAAGTCTTCTCTATTAAAATATCAGATCATTAAATATTTTCCCAGGACTTTATTTTTTTTTCTTTTTAACATTAAATCTTGGATCAGTCTGGAATTCACTTCAATGTATAAAGGAGATGAGGATTTAAATTGACTTCTTTTAGAAAGTGTGTATTCCAAGAATGTCTCCAGACAAGTAGTCAAGATGGCCTTTATTATACCATGCACCTAGTGATGGAATTCTGGCCAGCCATAGGGTTTTCTCAGGGGAATCCCAAACTATTTTCCAAACATTCAATAATTTTTCCAGCACTTTCTGTGTCCTGGCATTGGAATATTGATTAGAGAGAGATTTTGTTACTTACAAAGACCTCACAGTAAGACTCAGACTGAGAGAATCCGAGAAGGCTGGGGTGTCTGTCATGACCTCTTACAATAAGGAGAACTTCTATACCAGAACGGAAAACTAATACTTTTTTGATTACTCAGGGTTTTGTTCAATCACTAAGTTTTGAATCTTGAAAATGTCAGCTTTTTATTTCTGCAAACTATCACTTTGCCATTGAGGGAAATAACCTTGAAAAATCTGTACACATGACATAATGACTCAAATATAAGCAGAAGTAGTTACATTTCCTTTTCTTCTTCTTTAAGAAAAAGAACATAGTCACCTCCTTCCAGATGTTGGCACCTTCTGTCTTTTCCTTAAATTTGACAGAAATAATACTTATTGACAGGGTAATTATTTAGGTCATTTTTTTTTTTTACTACCTTAAGAAAAAGTTATCAGGTACTTGGTTTAAATCAAGAATAAAAAAGCTATAAGGCTTTCTCAATGGTTTTTGACTCAAAAAATGTCCCATTTAAACTAATGCTAGGTTAGCTGTGCAAAAATTTTAATCACATTATCTTTTTGCTCAAAACCATCCGTAGTTCCCCATTGCTTACAAAGTCAAATTCAAATTCAAGTTTCCACCTTCAAGTTCTCTTATTATGGATCCCCCACAACCTAGCTTTCCTTTCTCTTACCACTTATCCCTCAGAGGAATTCTTCAATTTGTCATTCTGGTCTATTCTCTGAGTCTGTGTGGTTTTGCACATGCTAATTCCTAATCTGAACATCTTTCTCATTTCTCTTTCCCAATACAGATTCTAGACTTTTCTTTTTCAAATCCAAATCAAGTTTAAACTCATCTACATTCATTTTCCTGGTAGTAGCCTTAAAGATCACTTTCTTCATTATGTGTCTTTAGAAACAGAATGGTATAGTTTATTTAGCATGTAAGTTTTTTTTTCTTTTACTGTTTATAGTATGTTTTTATGGTTGTCTAAATAGATCATAATAACCAAAGTAGTATACTAATTAGGACTTTATTTTTGGACCTTTTTAAATTGAAATTCCTATGAATTTTTTTAAGGATAATTGATGATATGCTTATCAAATCCACAAATGGCATGACCCCAAGAGTATGGTAGATTTGGTAGATTTAAAAAATGGCCACAATTTTCATGTCTTCTGATAATGTAGTCTTTTATAAAGTGACTTTGAAGCTCCTCCCATCAAGAGATGGAGGCCGTTTTCCCAGCTTTTGAACGTTCCTGGCCTTGGGATTTGCTTTGGCCAATTGACTACAGGGAAAATGATGGTATGTCTATCCTGAGCTTATTAGGACTCATGCATTCTTTCTTGGCTTCATTTACTGCCTTGGGATCCCTCTTCACATGTGAACAAGTCTAGGCTAGCCTGTTGAAGAATGAGAAACCATGTAAAACAGAGACTAGCCATCCCAGCTGAGGTTCTTTTAGACCCACCAGCCTCCAAGTGACCTAGCAGCTGAGCAGAGATGCATGAGCCGAAAAAAACACTAAGCTGAGCCTAACATAACTTCTGACACATAGAATTAGGAGCCAAATCCACCATTAATAAATACAAAGGGAAAACAATTTTTAATGAAATAAAATAAAATAAAAATATAAGGAAAATATTAAATATTTAAAAGTACTAAAAATATCAAATCACAGCATTTGATTCTAAAAGACAATAACATTCTAGAACAATAAACTATTAAGGTAAAATATAACTGAGATAAGTACAAAGCTCTAAATTCATGTTCAGAAAGCTAACTGTGTAAAGAATACAGGATACCAGACAGCTAGCTTACCAACATATATCCAAAACATTTAGTGGCTTTGGTTGACCACAAGTATATGACTCAACCTTGTGTTTCCACTCTTCCAACAAAGTTGAGCTTTTTTGTAAGCTGTGATTTTATGACTTTATGCTGTGTTAAATGTATAAGACCCCAAAGTGTGGTTTGTCCAGAGGGCAGTGACCATGATGTTGAAGAGCCTAGAAACCATGTTACACAAGGAAAAATGGAAGACAATGCACTTGTGTATTGAGTAGAAATATTGAGGGTGTAAAGTGGATAAGATAACTGTGTTCAACTATTTAAAGAGCTATCATGTGGAAAAGAGACTGGACATGGTTAGTGCCACCTCATTAAAAATTAGGACCCATGAATAGAAGCTGTAAGAAAGTATATTTCAAGTCAACAAAGGGAAGAATTTGCATTAGAGAGGCTGCATGTGTATACTGTTTAAGAATGTAGGGGCGCCTGGGCGGCTCAGTCAGTTAAGCATCCTACTCTTGATCTCAGCTAAGATCTTGATCTCAGGGTCGTGAGTTCAAGTCCCATGTTGGGCTCCACGCTGGGTGTGGAGCCTACCTGAAAAAAAAATAAAAGAGAATGTAGACTATGTAATCAAGGCCAGGTCCTCTACTTACAGCTGGGTGATGTTGGGCAGCTGCCCAACCTCACTAAGCCTCAGTTTCCCTTTTATCTATAAAATAGAAATACTAACAGTATCATTCCATAAGGTTGTGATAAAGATTAAAAAGGATTTTTGAAGATAAAATGCTTCGCCCAGTGCCTAACACATAGTAAGAATGCAATACATTTTATTTATTACCATTGATAATAAGAGCTATATGAATATGAAATGAACTGCCTCAGGTGGTAGAAATCTCCCTCTAACTAGAGATAGCCACAGGAGGTTTGGCAGCTGTTTGTAGGACAGATTTAAGCACCAGATGAGAAGATGGACTAGATGACATTTAAATTACCTTCCAATGCGGAATAAGCCATTCTATATCCCTTAAGACAGGAATAACGTTAGTATCTCCCAGAATACTTAGCACTGCGTATCAAATGATATTCACCTACTATATTTAATAAAATTGTTTGATAATATAATTATAAATTTATACTATTCTCATGGTAAGAGTTGTTTCATGCTGAAATGAAGACATATGAGGATTTTTGATTTTTCTGTCTCTCATTTACTCTAAAAAGATACCACAAAATTTTATTTTTATAATTACTAGTATTGACTAAAATGAAAGAGTGTAAATTTTAGTGCTACAAACTCCTCTTTGTGGGATGTTTAAATTCATATATACAAAGCTCTTATCTTCTCTCACTTGGCGCTTCTCTATCAGAATGCCTCATTTTAAACTGGTCAGATATTTTCAAGGTACAAAAGGCCAAATTTTCTTTCATGACCAACTTCCTATCAATAGTTGAAGCTGAAGCCAGTAACCATTTTTCCTTCTCTTTGTATTGGCAGCATCTGGAAATGACCATGATCACTCTTGCCTTCTATAGGCATAGCAGGCAGTTCTAACTCCCACTGCAATCCTAGTTAATAGAACAGATATGGTAGAATTACCTAAACAAGGTAATATACCTATCTTCCTCAATTATCTCATTGCTATCAGTTAATAGGGAGGAATTTATGTTGGCCTCGGCATGTCTGAATGGTGTCTAATTGATAAAAATATTTCCTTTTCTTACAATGAGTTTCAGCATAACAGTGGGCATTAATCATCTGTGAGAAGTGTCTTACTTTAATTAATGAAAGTTTAGAGTCAGGTACTCTGGCCAAGAGAATCCTAAAATGTGTAAGTGGGAAGAAAAGTTCTGAATTCTGGGTTTGAACAAGCTCTGGATTCTGAGTATGTGGTGAAATAAACAGACAAGGACTTCACAAGCACAAACAGGATTTCCAGACCATTCAGTGCTTAGGGGATGCCATACACTGTGCCACTCATCGAGGAATACAAAGAAAAGAAACATGGTCCATTACTAAGAGGGACAGAAATCCAAGCAAACAATTTCCACAAAGTGAGAGCAATGCAGTAATAGAAAACAAAGCACAGTTTTAACTCAGAATAGAGGATGAAGGAGGAGTAGAAGAAAAGTGGAAGTGAACTGTAAGACAGACTTTGGAAAAGGCAGGAACAGCCTACACAGTGGCACAGAGTTGTGAAGTCGTGTACAGGAGTTGAGGGAATGAACAGCGGAGCTGAGGCTGGGGTGGCGAGGAGATACGTCATCACATATGCCTCATTCTGTCATTCAGACATTCGGACTAACTCAGTAGTAAGGAGAAGTCACTCCACCTCTCAGTCAAATAAGGAAATTGATCACATTTGCACTTTGAAACGATAACTCTGTAGTGGTATTGATAAATTGCTGAAAGAAGGTGAGAGTGGAAAGAGAGAGGAACCAGTTAGAGAGTTCATCAGGAACCAGAGGAGAGATGACAAAGGCTTTAATTACAGCAATCACAACGGGCAAGGAGAGGATGAATGTCAAGGATGTAGAGCCATCTGAAATGAGTGGCTGACTAAATGGAAGAGAAAGAAGAAAGAGGGATGATGCCCAAGTACCAGATTTGAATTGTTGGGTAGAAGAAGGTAGGAACGTTCACTGGGAGAGGTACAGAATACTGGTAGAGCAGGGGGATCAAAAGAAGGGAATGAGAAGCCAACTGGTCTTATGAACATATTGAGAAACACTGAAAAGTTCTCAAGGAACGAGAATTGATTTTTTTTTTAAAGGTGTGCCAGGAATGAAACACTGGAGAATAATATTGGAGTCATCATTGAGGGAAGATGAATGAAACAGCAAAAGAGACTGAGGTCAGATGGGAATTAGAATGGTTAGTTCTCAAAAAAAACAAGAGAGGAACAACTTTCAATAAAGGTCAATTGAATCAAGTGAGAGAAGAACTGAAACGTACTCTGGGTTTAGCAGTACTGACCTTGGCAAGATTACTTTCTCTGGTGCAAGGAAGGGAAGAATCTTCCATGCCACAAAGCATGAGAACATTTCGCTCCCCCCTCTCTCTTTTTCTACTTTATTGTAATCTCAACATGTCTCCAAATGCTGATTTCCTTTTTCAAAGTTCTTGGTGTAAAAATCACAGTTTCTGCCTTTTGCAAATGAATAATGTCTTTTAAGAGTTATTCTGTAAGCAAATGTCTTTTAAGGTAAGGTTGAATTTTTCACTAAGCTGTTTATGTTAGAGAGGTTTCAGAAGGCATTGAATGAAAAGCAGCCTGAGCCCAAGTAATCAAGAAAACAGTAATCTCAGATACACCAATATGAGAACTTCTTTCCCTTTCTTTTTCTACCACTTCCCTCCCCTTCTTAACAAGCAGCTACAATGTGGAAAGAATTAGGCCTGGTGATTTGACATAAATAATGAGTAAGGCACAAATCCTGCCCCGCCTAAGCCCCCAGCCACAGAGATTACAAACCCTGCAAAAGACAGACATGCAATCAACCAACCCTAAAGTAAGATCGGGTGAAATAAATGTTCATAATGGTAAAAGCAAAGTTCTATGGGGGCCTGAATATAATTCCCCATCTCTCATAAAATGCAGGAAATGACCTTTAAAAATGTAGACACAATTGGGGAGTTCATCGCACCACTAATTACCTCCCTTACTCTTCAGACCATAAACTTTTATGCAATCTACTCTCTGTTCACTTCATTTGTGCTCTTACTTCACCAGGCATCCAAATTGTCTATATGAAAAACTTAACAGGCATTAGTGGCAAGTGGAGATTCCAGCTCTATCCTTGGCTTTATTGTGATTCTTTTGTTATATTGAACTTTAATGATATTTAATAATACCACTTTGATTCTTCACTGAAAGTGTTAAAGTTCTTAAAATTAAATGCATAGCCTCATGAATTAGGTGAACACTAGACTCCTTTCTCCCAGAGGAGACAAACTGGGACACCAAAATATATGGAAAGGTTTCTGAAGAATACTATTTTGATCTGAGTAACCTCATGGTGATATCTTTGCACTTCATACCCCTTTTAAAGTTCTTTGTAAAGCAACTGCCTTTAAAGAGACAACCAAACGCTGCATGCTCACACATTTTTTTCCCATTTGTGCAGGGTTGCTATTTATAACTGGGGCCTTTGGAAAATAAAAATCTAAGGTTGGCTAGCTGTAGCCAGAGTGACCCATAATATAAGCCAGGTCACACTTTTTTGGCATCCTTCTGTGTCCTCTCAGGAAACTTTGATTGTATTTCAACTAGGAACAGAAAAGAGATCGTCCAAATAAAAACCCCCTCTCTCCCGCAGGTGGTTAGGCATGGCATGCCTGGTTTTGGATGCCAACTCTACCATTTATTAGCTCCGTGACCTTGCACAAGTTCTTTATCCTCTCTAGGCTTCATCTGTAAAATGATTAAATGGGAGATTGGATATGAACTTATGTTAGTGTTTGGCTGAGTCCTCAGACAATGGTGGCTATTATGATAATTATTATTGCTATTATCACTTATATTCAACTGACCTGGATTACTGTTTATAGCAGACTGCCTCACACAAGGAAGGCATTCAATATCTGTTTATTTCTTAGTGGATGCTTGGCTGGCATAGAATACTTAGAATGTAATATTTTCAAGAAGGGCTTCCTGTGGCTTTCTCGAGGGTACCCACAGTATTGGGAAGATAGCAAAACTGCATAAATTCTACATTAATTCTGCTGATAATTCTATAGGCTATTTCTCAGAATTTAGTGGTATTTTTTTTTTTCTGATCTATGTGAATAGAGAGTATATGTATCCTATGACAGTCTTAGATCATCTTTTTTCCCTATTTCCAGGTGGGACAAATTAAAGTTTCTTTTTCTGTCAATAACAGACCAGGCAGTCTACCAAGCATTTTCTATCAGAAGTTCCATTTGATATTTTTCAGTTGGGTTCTGGGAGAGAAATCGGGGCAGTGTTAATGGGAAAGTGTCAGCACATTGAAACAAGAAAAGAATAAAGAGTAGTTCTGTAATACAAATATGACTCCGTGACCTTTGATAACGGCATAGTCCCCAGTAGCAAGGGTCTGGTGATCTGTACGCATGGGCGTGTGTATGTGTGGTGTTAACAAAACACTTACCTCATATTTAAACATCAAGTACATCATAATGTTGCTGTACATTTAGTCCGTACATGTTGTACCATATATTTCAGCCTTTAAAGATAAGTTGTAAAGAAAGATCAGAACAAGAATGGTTTTTGTTAACTCTGTTGTTTCCCATTTTTATAGTGTATAGGCATCTACCTGTTTCTGAATTGATGAATTTTGTAAATCTAATAAAATATATTCTACAGGGGTGCCTGTGTGGCTCAGTCAGTTAAGCATCTGCCTTTGGCTCAGGTCCTGATCCCAGGGTCCTGGGATCAAGCCCCATGTTGTTTCAGGCTCCCTGCTCAGCAGGGAGCCTACTTCTCCCTCTCCCTCTACCCATCCCCCCAGCTCATGCATTCTCTCTCTATCTCAAATAAATATAAAATCTTTAAAAGCAAGAATTCTACAGATATTAATTGTTCATATTTCATTTATTTTCTGTAGGTTTTGGGAGCTGACATTGAATATTTTTATATGTTTATAGGAGAACATAAGTTGAACAGCCATTGGCTTAAGCATATTTGTTAACTCTTATTACAATTCTTTGGAGCTTATCAAACCTGTTTATGGAGCCATTTTGTCTGTTAGGAATATGGGGGATGGAAAGACTTCTTGTCCTTGTGCATCAGGCTGCATTTCTTACCCAAGTGAACTCCTACCAATGAACCCAAACTTCAGCCTAGGCTGTGCTGGTGTGATAGTGAGAATCCAAGAATCTGAATTTAAGGGATATATATTCTCACCTCTGGTTATTTAATATTTGCAGGCATACCTCATTTTATTGTGCTTCACTTTATTGTGCTTCACAGATATTGTGTTGTTTGTTTTTTACAAACTAAAGTTTCAAGACTTCAGTGGAGGAAGTCACTGCAGATGTGGTGGAAATAGCAAGAGAATTAGGATCAGAAGTGGGGCCTAAAGATGTGACTAAATTGCTGCAATCTCATGATGAAACTTTAACAGATGAGGAGTTGCTGCTTATGGATGAACAAAGAAAATGGTTTCCTGAGACCAAATCTACTTCTGGTGATGATGCGGGGAAGACTGTTGAAATGACAACAAAGGATTTAGAACATTATATAAACTTAGTTGAGGAAGCAGCAGCGGGGTTTGAGAGAACTGACTTCAGTTTTGAAGGAAGTTCTACTGTGGGTAAATGCTATCAAATAGCATGGCATGCTACAGAGAAATCATTTGTAAAAAAAAAAAAAAAAAAAGCCAACTGATGTAGCAAACTCTGTCACTGTCTCATTTTAAGAAATTGCCACAGCCACCCCAACCTTCAGGTGGTGACCCTGATCAGTCAGCAGCTCAATATCAAGGCAAGACCCTCCATCAGCAAAAAGATTACAACTCGCTAAAAGCTCAGGTGATGGTTAGCAATTTTTAGCAATAAAGTATTTTTTAATTAAGGTATGTACTTGTTTTTTAGACACAGTGCTACTGCCCACTTAAAAGACTCCAGCATAGTATAAACATAACTTTTACATGCACTAGGAAACAAAAGTAAATTCATTTGACTCATTTTATTACAATACTCGCTTTGTTGTGGTGGTCTGGAACCGAACTCGTGTATCTCTGAGGTGTGCCTAAGACGGGACAGTGGCAGTGATACTGACTTTTCAAATTCTTTGTCTTTAGATGTAGTAGGTCATTCACATGCTCAACCATGATGAACAAGGACAGAAGATGAAAATAGCTGGCTGAAGCATAAACTACAATTCTGTATTCACTTACCCAGCAGTAGCCGAGCACTACCTGCCTACTATGTGCTTGGCATGGTGTCAGGAATTTTGAGGAATGGGAAGAAATGACATGGACTCCAAGGTGCGGCAGCAGTAACAGTTGATGTTTTAGAAGGTTAATTTATTAAATCAAAACAGTGTTACTTTATGTTAAATAAAAGGAGAATGACTTTAGAATGAGATCTGAGGGAACAATCCACTCTACCCATAAAATCCTGTGTGATAGAGTTATAGCAAAAGCTGGAGTCCAAAATGTTTGCCCCCAGGGAATCCAAACCTGCTTCAGATGATGAAAGAATAGAATATTATTCCAAATCCATGCATGAAGATACTTATGAATATTTTCAGATTAATGACAGCTCCGACATATAATAAGTATCAATAGAAATGTTGTTTGATCAGATAATGGGTTCCATTGCAGTACCTCAAGTTGGAGTATTTTCACTGGAACATGGTTTGCCTCAGGTCTATGGAGAAATTTTCCCAAATTCAGTGTATGATAGATATCTGGGTTTATTATGTTCAGAATTCAAAGACAGGGTTCTCGGTTGAACAGAATTCTGCTCATCTCCTTATTCGCAGAGATAGAACTTAATGTGTGTATCTCACCTTCCCCGTTCAGGCTCAATCTGGGAGATAGGTCTTAGCAACTAGGCATTTTCACTCCTTTAACTGATATTTACTGTACCAGGCTCTGCTTTCTACCTTCACTAGATTCTAAGTGACTTCCCATAGAGAATGCAGCCACTTTGCCCCCTGGTCTAATTGTACACTAGGACAACATGGCCAAAATAGTAGTGGTGTAGACAAGATGGAAGTTGATTTCTGTCTCAGGCAATAGCAGGCTGAATTCAAGCAGTCAACAGTTCTATGGAGTCAGAGACCCTGACTCTTAATTTTGTTTCTCTGCCTTCCTCTCTTGGTCTGAAGTGGCTATTCTTGCTTTTGCTACCACATCTGTCTTCCAGACAGAAAGAGGGGCATGCCTTTCCTATGAAAGGCATAACTCAGAAGTTGCATACATCACTTCCACTCATATTCCCATTGCCTATAATCTCATCATATTGCCACATCTAGCTGCAAGGGAAGCTGAAAAATATGCTTTTTAGCTGGCTGGACATATCCCAACTAAAATTCCCATTATCTTAGAAGAAGAACATTGACCCCTTAACTTGAAAGTCTCTTTCACCTTGTTACAAAAAGCTCTAGAAGTGAAATACTTAGCTTAATGAATTTTGCCTCCCTGACCAGAAGCTAAATGTAGAGAGAAAGAGATCCAGTCAAATCAGCTCATGCCCAAAGAATTAAAATCATGTTTATCTACAACTGTACTAATTGCAATGGCTTGCTTTGCTCACCATTATTATTATCTTCTGATTATTCTGTTCTTGATTTTTGGTATTTTTTTGAAAGCAGCAGTAGGCCACAGACTAGCTTGTGGGTTGGCTTCTCCATCCTCTTGGGTCACTGAGAGCCCTAAATATTGAGTATTAATCCCAAGATGCTTCTCACAGAACAGGTGCTGTCTATTCAGACCCAGCTACCATATCATGATGTAACATTCAATGATTCCCAATGGGCCATGACTTAGAAGAATATTTTTAAAATGATCACAGCTTTGTAATATAGCTTGAAGTCAGGCATCGTGATACCCCCAGCTTTGGTTTTCTTTTTCAACATTCCCCTGGTGATTCAGGGTCTTTTCTGGTTCATAGCAGCAATGTCCACAACAGCCAAACTGTGGAAGGAGCCAAGATGTCCTTCAACAGACGAATGGATAAAGGAGATGTGGTTCATATATACAATGGAATATTACTCAGCCGTCAGAAAGGATGAATATCCACCATTTGCATCGACATGGATGGAACTGGAGGGAATTATGCTAAGTGAAATAAGTCAAGCAGAGAAAGACAATTATCATATGGTTTCCCTCATATGTGGAACATAGGAATAGTGCAGAGGACCATAGGGGAAGGGAGAGAAAACAGAATGGGAAGAAATCAGAGAGGGAGACAAACCTGAGAGACTCCGGACTCCGGGAAACAAACAGGGTTACAGAAGGAAGGGGGGTGGGGGATGGGGTAGCCAGGTGATGGGTATTAAGGAGGGCACGTGTTGTAATGAGCACTGGGTGTTATACACAACTAATGAATCGTTGAACACTACCTCAAAAACTAATGATGTACTATATACCGGCTAACTGAATATAATAAAAAATTAAAAAATTTTAAAAGATCCAAAAAATAAAAACAATAAATAAATAAATAAATAAATAAATAAATAAATAAATAAATAAAATGGCCCCTGTTTGCTACACTAAACTTTCCCTTGGTAAGAAAAATTCTCCAGTGCTAAAGGGAGCTAAAGATTTAAAGGGACACCGCTATTTCTTTTCTTCCCACAGATGCCTTCCAAATTTGAAATAAAGCAGCTCTAGATTTTGTTGATTCTGAGTTCACCAGTTCCTTTCTCTTTATCTCTTGTTTATCCAGTTACTTCCACCTAGCTCCTCCAGTCTCCCCTTCCCTCACCCGGAAATACAGAGGCCCAGGGAGCTTTGTTTGCTTTCTTAGCCACCCTTCCATTTAATAACACTGCTATCCTTCAAGGCGGTGTCTCTCTCCATTCCCTCTGGTCAAATCAAGCAATGTGTTAAAGTTACTTTCCTTTTGACTGGGGACACATTTACCTGTCACCTAAATTCCTTTTGAGAAAGGCAGGTTGGCATAGCCACGGTTATGGGCAGTTCCTTAATCTAAAAACAGTTCTGTCTGCTTATGTATTCTGTTCAGTTTGCCAAGGTCATGGCACTTTACTAGGTTGTTTTGACTTGGCATGATCTCCACAATGCTTGCTGAGCTGAAATAATGCCTCTTTCAGCCCAGTCTCTTGTCTTGCCAGTAGCACCAATGAGAATTTTGTGGGAGAGCTTGGTAAGTTAAATTTTATGTCATCCTCTAATGTTACTTATCTCCCCAAATCCCTGCTTTTGTCTCCATCATCATTGTCTTATTACCTTTCAACAGTCCACTTTGGATAAGCCATTAATTTATTGAAATCCCGAAACCCCTTTTGCGTTTATTGTTAGCCTGTGCAACCTCTTGGGGGCAACATGTTTACGGTCAAATACATTAAAAAGTAGTCTAATTCATTCTCCAGAGTATCTATCTCCTATAAATTACAAAGAAAGTCCTCTAGTTATAACATTGTGGGATTTGGGGAAATAAGTTCATCTTGAGCTTTCACAACACGGTATTTAGCAGCTGTGAAGGCAAGGGAGACAGAGCTGCCAGGTCATCCCCTGGAAATCCCAAGACGCATATTTTTAACATTTGCATTTTTATTTACATAAATTTGTATGCTCCATTCAAAAGGCGCTGACTCCAATTATGTAAAATAAAACACGCAACTCCTCTTGATCTGAGAGTGGATAATCACACATTCCAGGCTTGCTTTCCTGCTGCCCACAGTGATTTCTTTGGCTTCTCCCTCTCTGCTCCTAGAAGTTTTCCTCCTTTATTCCTACCCTCTAATCATCACCATTAATGAAGAGTTATCATTTAATTGTAAGACTGGAGTTGGTTCCATAATAGTCTTTTTTTCTATTCTGAGCTCACACTGGAATTCTTTGTTATCCAATTGGGGTTTTCATAACACCTTTCCTTCCCCCATAGCAAGGAAACATTTTCCTTGGTTCAGCTCAGGGCACCATAATTTGGGTGGTAGAAACTGCATCTGGGTCCAGCACACAGGCTTTCACCCGACAGAAAGTTTCTTGATAGTGAGGAAGAGAGTTTGGATTCTGGGCAGAGTAACCATAGATTTCAATTATTCACACCAAACACTACTTTCCATCAACCCCTATAATTAAAGCTTACATTTTGGCATCATTTCCCCCCTTCAGGTGAATGGGAAACAGAGCTGAATGCAAAATGAATTCATTAGAGTATTTTACAGCAAGTGTTTTGAGCCCAGAAGCCAGAGCTATGGAGAGAAGAAGGAGAAAGAGAATCCTTAAGAGCAATTCCACTCAACCCAAGATAGTCCTGGTGTCACGGTACAGACACCTGCCTGCTAATTCTGCCCTGCTGCGGGAGGGAGACCTGAGAATCACACAGTGAAATACCACCAAACCAAGAATGGTTATACTTCCCTTAATTTCCTTCTGCTCTCTGAAAAGCATTCCAGAAAGTTACTCCTTACCATTTTTATACTGCTGTTAGTGTTCCTGATCAGGTCTAGGAAAACACTGAAGAAACTCAGGACTGTCCATTGGATGAAGTGAAACTTTGTCAAAAGAGACCCCTCCAAGAGTCATTGACTTCTGACCTTAGCCTTTGAAATGGGTTCTTTCTGTCCCCACAGACAAAGTGGTGGTCTTTTTCGAACCTATATAAACAAAGTCAAAACAGGTGGGGCTGGAGGGGACAGAAGCAGAGGCAAGGCTGAGTGAATGCAGGGGCAGTTGCCAACACATTTTGAGATGTGTATGCTGTGTTTTGTTTGTTTGTTGTTTTACTCCTTGGGCCAAATGATACTTCTCTCACTGGGAACTAAAGTCAGCAGAGGGGAAGTACAGACCCCACTGAACACAAAGTACAGAAACTCAGTCTCAAGAAGCTTGGGTTGCTCCCCTGCTATGCCTACAAAACATCAGGCTTGCTGACAGCAGGAGGAAGAGGCTTCCGGCTTGGCCAGGATTTCACACCCTGTGGACAGCTGCCCTGGGCGGGACTTGCCGCCAAGGCAAAATTACCAGGAATTGCCAGGCAAAGAGACTCATTTCCTATGAAAAAGTGCAAAAAGCTCTTGCTCTGCCCACACGTATCTATAAGTTGGAAAGAAAAGCCCTATGAAAAGAATTTTTGTTTGTTTTTGACTTGTGCCAACAGTAGCTATGTTTCATCATCGTCACCGGATTGCATGTGGCCCAATGATGCGCTGCTGGAGCAAAGGACAGGAAGGTGGCAGGCTTCTCAGCTAGACTGCAATCCTCCTGGTAACGTGTGCTTGGAAAGTGTCTCTGATATACTCACCAGAGTTATGCTTCTCTTCCTAACATCTGCTTCTCTTCCATCCCCTTCTCCAGCTTCAATTTCCTGACATAAGCAAATTGAAGATGTGCCTCCTCTAAGCTTACCGTGTGTATTGCTTTTCATTTATTCATTCATTCAATTCACTTGCATAATTTGTTGAGTGCTTGGAGACAGAGTGAAAAAAATAGGTAAAAATAAAAACTTGCTGCCATGGATTTATGTTTAATGATTTAATCTCGTGATGGTCCTATGAGGCAGGTATTATTATGATGATGATGATGATGCCCTTTCTACAGGTGACTTGCTCAAAGTCACACAGCAAGGGAATAACAGAGCTGGGATTGGAACCCAGGCAGGCTGGCTCTAGAGAGCCCACGCTTCACCATCAGGCTCTACACTCCCTGGTGGGATTGATGGGTATGATTTCAGGTTCAGAACAGTAGCACTTCAAGCAAAACCTATCATCTCTCTTCTAGAAGCAAAGTCTTTTATTCCACAAGATAGTTTAAATAACAATTACATTGGAAAGAGGGAGTATTGTGGCTGGATTTCACGCTAACATGTTGAAGGGGATCAGAATACACCACCCCCAAATATCCCAGTTTGGTGTAAGAATTATTTTGAGTGGAAGACAATTGAGAAACAGCAGACTAGCCAGAAAAACACTCTGCCCCCCTCCCCCATCACTTTCTATCTAAAAGCAGGACATAAATTTCCCTTTCTAAAGATTACATAAATTTGTAAATGTGTCCTCCTCTCCCATACCAGTAAGAAGATGACTCTTAATCACCAGACATGATTCTTATCAATGGCAAAGGCACCAACTTGAGTCTGTATAACAAACTTAATAAGTAATTCTACGGCCATTCATTTCCCCCATATGTTTATCTTCTCACAATTTACCCAAGTCTATGGTGAGAAGCCCAAACCCCTTTTCCTTTCCCTTGTCACTTCTCCACATTTTATTGCTTTTTGTTAAAATAGTGTAAGCCCTGAATAGAATTGCTTCTTTGGGTCTCCACTTCTTTTCTATGAAGGCCTCCTTATTCATAGTAATAAACATTTTCTCTTGTTTATCTTTTTCTTTTCAGTTTAATTTGCATAACCCCAGGTTTTGAACCTAAGGGAGTAGAGAAAAAAGGTTTTATTTTTCCTCCTCTACAATGTAAATTACTAAAAATATCCTCTTTCCTTCTAACAAGTTCTGATACACAGGGGAAGATAAATCCAAGAGCTCAGAAACCAGGACACTGGAAGGAGTGGGGAGGACATCACTGGGATAGGAGTGGAGGTAGAAGCTGAAGCATAGGCATCTCAGGTCAACATCTCTCAGTTCAACATTTGGCCAAGGGCAAGGGCACACTAGGGCCAACCAAACAGTTCAAAATTTGGATTTTATCAGCCACTTTGATGAGATCAGTTTGATTATTTCACCCAAATAGCTCAAGACAAAAAGAAATTAACAGCCAACAAGTTCAAATCATACTGTTCAATAAGAAATGGAGTCATTCTTACTTTGCCAATTGGCTTCTCAATCAGAGGGCTTGTAAAGCAGACTGGAGTTATGCTGTTGTACATCGAAAGTTTCCATTGCTGTTCCTGAAAGAAAGGAAACACAGAGAAAGAGAGAGAGAGAGATTGATTTCAGGGACTTGGCTGGCTTTTCTGCTGCATAGAACCATTTTCCAGTTTCTCACAATAGTGCCTCAAGCACTTAAATGTAAGGGTTGTCACTTGAAATACCTGAGTCAGCATTTTTGCATGAGCATCTTCAGTTTGCAGTCTGTGCAAACTCAGTTAACCTTGCACAAGGACATATTACAAAAGTATTTATGACATTTTGAAGGAATTCACGCATACATGTTGACATAAATGCAAAATATTTTCAGCTTAATCTGTTAAGGTATTTTCGTAGAACATAAATCAAACTATGTGAATCTTTTTAAAACAAAAATAACTTAAAAATCTTTTAAAACAAAAATAAACTTCCAATTTTCAAATCTTTAATTCTATGTGGGATAAGGTCCAAAGTTCTCTAGCTGCTTTTCAGAATATGCCAAAATGTGGTTCTTTTTTTTTTTTTTTTTACTTTTTCTGCCTGAGCTCCAATCTGTCTCACAATTTAAACTAAAACTCAAGCCACATTAGTGAATGTGTTCTCCTTAAACAGACTCCATCCTATGCCTTTGTTTATACTGTTTCTGGTTCCCAAAATAGCCTTTCCTCAGTATCTGCCTATGATTTCTTACCTGTCCCATTAAGCCCAGCTCAGATTCCCTAAGGAACATTTCACTATTTTTCTCTATTTCTTTTCTTTATTTTTAAATTTTAATTCCAGTATAGTTAACATGCAGTATTACATTAGTTTCATGTGTACAATATAGTGATTCAACAATTCTACACATTATTCAGTGCTCATTACAATAAGTGAACTCTTAGTCCCCTCCACCTATTTCACCCATCCCCCACTCACCACCCCTCTGATAACCATCAGTTTGTTCTCTATAGTTCAGAGTCCGTTTTTTGGTTTGTCTCTTTTTTTCTTTGTTCCTTTGTTTTGTTTCTTAAATTCCACGTATTAGTTAAATCATATGCTATTTGCCTTTCTCTGAGTGACTTACTCACTTAGCATTATACCCTCTAGATCCATCCATGTCTTTGCAAATGGCAAGATTTCATTCTTTTTTAAGGTTCAGTAATATTACATTATATATATATATATATATATATATATATATATATATATACACACACACCCACACACACATACATGTATGTATATACAACCTAATCTATTCATTTATTGATGGAAACTTGGTTTGCTTCCATACCTCGGCTATTATAAATAATGCTTCAATAAACACAGGGATGCATATAACTTTTCAAGTTAGTGTTTTTATTTTCTTTGGGTAAATATCCAGTAGTGGAATTACTGGATCATATGATAATTCTATTTTTAATTTTTGAGGAACCTCCATACTCTTTCCCACACTGGCTGCACAAGTTTGCATTCTCCCCAACAGTGCATGAGAGTTCCCTTTTCTCCACATTCTTGCCAACACTTGTTATTTCTTGTGTTCTGATTTTAGCCATTCTGATAGGTGTGAGTTGATATCTCATTGTGGTTTTGGTTTGCATTTCCCTGTGATGAGTGATATTGAGCACCTTTTCATGTGTCGTTGGCCATCTGTATGTCTTCTCTGGAGAAATGTCTGTTCATGTCTTCTGCTCATTTTTAATTGGATCATTTGTTTTTTGGTGTTGAGTTGTATCAGTTCTTCATATATTTTGGATATTAACCCTTTATCGGATATGTCATTTGCAAATATCTTCTCCTATTCTGTAGGTTGTCTTTTATAGTTTGGATGGTTTCCTTTGCTGTGCACAAGCTTTTTATTTTGATATAGTCCCAACAGTTTATTTTTGCTTTTGTTTCCCTTGCCTCAGGAGACATATCTAGAAAAAAGTTGCTATGGCCGATGTCAAAGAAGTTACTGCCTACGTTCTCTTCTAGGATTTTTATGGTTTCAGGTCTCACATTTAGGTCTTTAATCCATTTTGAGTTTATTTTTGTATATGGTGTAAGAAAGTGGTCCAGTTTCATTATTTTGCATGTACTTGTCCAATTGTCCCAACACCATTTGTTGAAAAGACTTTTTCCCATTGCATGTTCTTGCCTCCTTTGTCAAAGATTAATTGACCATATAATCATGGGTTTATTTCTGGGCTTTCTTTTCTGTTCTATTGATCTATGTGTCTATTTTTGTGCCAGTACCATACTGTTTTGATGACTACAGCTTTGTAATATAACTTGAAGTACAGAATTGTGATGCCTCCAGCTTTGCTTTTCTTTTCCAAGATTGCTTTGGCTATTCGGGGTCTTTCATGGTTCCATACAAATTTAGTATTATTTGTTCTAGTTCTGTGAAAAATGCTGTTGATATTTTGATAGAGATTGCATTAAATCTGTAGATTGCCTTTTCCTCTACTACTGACTAGAGTCAGAATAAATTTCTCTCTACCACAGAGTCCATGTACTATTATTAGAGTGCTTGTCACTATCTGCTGGGAATGTGGACTACCAAGGACAAGACTCATGTCATAGTTATCTGTGCATCCTTCACAGTCTAGCACAGGTCTTATATATTGCTGTGGTCTCAATGTTTGTGTCCCTGCAAAAGTCCCTATGTTGAAATCCTAATCCCTAAGGGATGGTATTAGGATATGGGACCTTTGGGAACTGACTGGGTCATGAAGGCAGAGCCCTCATAGGTGGGATTAGTGTCCTTATAAAAGAGCCCGAAGAGAGCTTCTTTGCTGTGTGAAGATACAACGAGAAGTCTACAACCCAGAAAAGGGCCCTCAGCCAACAGTGCTAGAACCCTGATCTCAGACTTTAGCCTCCAGAAATGTGAGATCCAAATTTCTGTTGTTTATAAGACACCCAGTCCATGGTATTTTGTCATAGCAGTCAGTACAGGCTAGGATATACTGCAGGTGCTTTCTATTAGAGTAATCTTCCTTTTTGCCAGCTGAATCTTTTTCTTTATGTAGTCACTAATTTCCAAAGCACCCTCCAGATCCAGCTCTCTCCAACTCCCAGATCTCATTCCTATAACATACATTTTTCACTCTCTTTTCAGTCTTTTTAGAGGAGACATCAAGAGGATTATATTGAAGAAAAAAACTTAACTATAGGAACCAATAACCCCATAAAATAAAAATGACCTATAAAAATTAATTAGCAGGTATTGACCCATCCCTACCTCCTGCTGTCCATTAATTGGCCATGTTTCTTGAGTGAAAGGAAGATTTTTCAGTGGTCTTAGCAAAGGATAGAGTATGGCCCTCTGGAATCTCCACCCCTGCTGTTACTAATTATCTTACCCTGGGCAAACTACTTGTTCCAGGGTGGCCCTGCCTGCGAATGTGGTTTGCATTATTTACACACATCTTGCAGGGTATTTTGAAACTAATTGTGGAGATATCTGTGACCTAGAAAGGTGGAGCATAATTCCTGGGGAAGAAGCCCTGCAGTTCACCCTTAGGAGAAGTCATTCAAACCTGTGCTTTCTTCCCTGGGTCTGTAAACAGGGATTATGGTTGGATTCCAAGGGATTCGGATTCCTCTCCTTCAGGAGTTAAACTGAGACTAGCAAGCAACTCACTTCACAGGTCATATTCCAGCCATCAAAGTTTAATTACTATCAAACCCTGTTGGCTCAGGTCCCAACCGTATTAATGAATCCATGAATGAAATTTCCAAAGGATCCCGTTACCAAACCCCACTTTCCAAAGATAAAAAGACACTGAATGGCACCAGGGAAAAGGCCAAAATATATCTACTTGAGACTACAACTTTTTTTTTTTTAATGAAAATAACTGGCTCAGTGTTGATGATCAAGACACATGATTCTGTTTCAAGGAAGTCAATCTGCAGACGCAGTAGATGAATCTGAAGAACTCTGCCCTTCACTGTGATACTGGTCCGGTTGCTATGGCAACGTGTAACTAGTTTTCTTAGGTTGTTGTACAGCCTGATTTTCTTTAGACTAAAGATTCCCTTGATACATTTGCACTGGGTATAGTTAAGACTAAAACAACCCAGCAGTTGCAAAACATAGATTTCTTACCTAGAAATTATTGGTTTGATGAGAAAATATGTGATGACTCTGGGCCATACATACAAGGGAATTTCTGAAATCATGGGTTCATATGCAAAACAGAGTAATGATGGCGATACAGTTATTATTAACTAGTGTCTCCCTTTTTCTATATCCCTTTCTCATTTCAGGATTTCCACATGGGGTTTTGTTGTTGTTGTTTGGGTGGCTGAGTGGCTGGGTGGCTGGTATAACTGCTGTTCCACAAGGAACTCAACATCAGCTAAATGCAGGGACAGGGGTGCTGAGAATGGACTTGAACAAAGTAGAATAATAGAGAATTAGAGAAAAGTAGTCGAAGCCTCAGGCAGCTCTCTGCAAAAAGAAGGCAATTACTGCCCCTCACCTTCTTTACATAACTTCAGAGCACCCCTGAGAAGCTACAGAACTGCTCAGAGATCCCCACAGGAAAGATACCTGGTGTTTTTGTTCTAAGACTGAATTCCTAAAGGAGATGAAAGAAATGGTTAAGGACTTGAACTGTAATTACAACCTTCAGTGTTTATCCTGGTGCCTGAAATATAAGAGCAACTCCTGGTGCTAAAGGATAGAAATAATCTAGGATTTTAAAGAAGGCCACAAGGATCACCTGGTAGGCTCAGCTAGTTGATTGAACAGTGGGATCAGTCCAGATGGCATCTATTTAAGGGTGCATCGTTGGGCAGCTCGAACGAACCTAATTACCTTAGAAGGAAAGAATGTGTTCTCCCTCAGAAATCTTGATTTTATACTCCACAGAAAATACGGGCATCTCACTCCTCCTCCCCACACCTTGGGGCTAGGAACAATGTGTTCTGTTTTGAGGTGGAAGCAGAACTTAATTTAAAGATTGTCATGCCTCTGTCCAGCCTTACCCTGTCACTATTATTTATCTGGAGTAAATATAACTTAGAGTGCTTTTAAAGAACTGCCAACACGGCACTTTAGTTGCTTCTCACAAAAGTCATGAGTTGTTTCTGGGACCTAGGATATTGAAAGAACTGTGACATTGCAAACATTCAGTGGGAACCCAGGAAGGAGAAAGTTCCGGGAAAAGGACATGATTTAGGTCATCACCATTGCTCTGGCCCTGTTTTCTCTGTCCCCCCCAACCTGATAACTGAGGCCAACCAACAGAGATTTGTGTTCACCCCACCCATCCCAGCTGGAGTTCCTTCCTTGCAAGGGTCAAGCACACAGATGCAGAGGTGAGGTGGCCTTGGGAAAGGAGGAGAACTGGGTGGAGAGCCATTAAATGTTGACTCACTTAGGCTTAACCAGACTTCCTCCCTTTTTCCACACTCCAGTACAATTTTGGTGAACTTAAGTAAACTGTGCATACTGCTAAGTTTTCCTATTTCCTTTTGGGTTATTATCACAGATCTACACCAGCTCCAGCATATGAAAATCCCCTCCCTTCAAAACTTGCAGGCAAACATACTCAGAAGCAGTCCAGTTTTTAAGTTTTCTGGGCAGAATTCTCTTAGAGGCTGCCCTCCCTCAGTAGCCATTTCCCTTAAATGCTCTGCTAAATTTTTGCATTTAAATTTCAATTTCTTGGATGTTTCGCATGCTGATTTTTAAAACGTCCCTAGTGCTTTTTCCTTCCTTTCCTATGTTTTATGCGTCTTCAGTAGCACCTGTACCTACCACAAGGCTACCATTACAAAGAACATTAAAACAAGTGCTTTTGAGACATTCAACAACATTAACGGGACTCCTGAAAGAAAGAGGCACATTCCCTTCACCATATGCTTGTGTCTATGAGTTTCCTGCCAGCCTTTATCCAAATGCATGTATATTTAGCTACAACACCACTTTGCATCACACTCTTATACATTTTCCACCTAACATCACATTACTTATTTTCTGTGTTGTTACATAGTCTTTGGACTTACAATATTTACTGACTACATAATGTTCCATCAACAAAGTAGAGTATAATGTATTAGATATCTTGGTGGATATTTTTATTATTTCCATTTTTCCCTCTATTTTTTTTAAATTTAAAAAACAGTTGTATTGAAACAATTCACATAACATACAATTCACCCATCTAAAGTGCACAACTTCATATTTTTTAGTATACTCACAGAATTGTACAGCCAACACCACAATGTAATTTTAGAATATTTTTGTCCCCTGCCAAAAGAAACCCTTTACCTCTTAGCAGTCAGTCAGCATCCCTCCTGTTGCTCTCCTCCCTGCCTCCTGCCCTAGGCAACCACTAGTCTCTATCTCTGTATTTTTGCCTATTCTGGAAATTTTATATAAATGGAATCATATAATACACAGTCTTTCAGGACTTTCATTTAGCATAATATTTTCAAAGTTCATCCATGTTGTAGCATGTATCACTACTTCATCCTTTTCCATTCCCAAAAGTATTCCATTGAGTGGATATACCACATTTTATTTATCTATTCATCCATTTGCGTTGTTTCTACCTTGTGGCTATTATGAATAAGTCATCTATGAACAAGTTTTTGTTTGGGATATATGTTCTCATTTCTCTTGGTTATACACACAGGGGTGGAAATACTAGATCATAATGTAATTCTATGTTTCACTTCTTGAGGAACAACCAAACTATTTTTTCCTATAATTAATACCTATGCAAATATACATTTTTTTTTGTTTTTTGAATCATTTCTTCAGAATATATTTCTAGGAGTAGGGTTCCTGAGCCAAAGATATGGACATTTTTATGGCTCTTATTCATTCTATACCATCCAATTATTGTTTTTCAAAAGGATTAGACTGGCTTACACAGCTACCATTCATATTTATCATGAATGTACGCATGTATATACACACACCCACAACTCTTTTTTTCTATACAGCAAACTTATGAGAAAGATGCCACAATTAACCACATATTTATAGATGAAGACATTAAGGCCCACGGGGGTTAGTAACTCAGTGTCAGATGACCAACCAAAGCAATGCAATGCCCCTTTTATGGGCTTCATTGGCTTCAAGTGTCTGTACCCAGTATGTCACCGGTTTCAATGAGTAATTGCTGACTATGTCTCTATCCTGTAATTTCTTCAGCTTGTGACACAGTGAAACAAGAAGCATGGAGTCAGAGGCATGGGATCAAATTCTAGTTCCATAACTTGCTAACTTTGAGATCTAAGTAAGCAGCTGAATCATGATAAGCCTCAGTTTCTCCAAACATAAAACAGGATGATACCTACACCAGGCTCACCTGGAGGATTTAACTTAAATTTTGGCTCAGCCAAAGAAATGTACATAGAAAGTGTTAATATTATTTTTCATGTGAATAACAAATGTCTTATTTTATGCTTTCTTGATGCCCTCATCAGAGTAAAATATCAGTGACCTATGCATCTCTATTATGATTTAATAAATATATTTCCTCCCCTTTGTTGGTCATCAAATTATCCTCTGAGTACTGTAACTTAGCTTTGTGGTAAGTTTATAAGAATTTTTGTATAGAAATATTAATAAGTAATATAAATGTAAAGTTTTCAATAAAAATTATAACAATTATAGATTATTACAATTATAAAAGCTACAAATACAATAGAAGAGCTACAATACATGTTTATTAAATAAGTTTAAATAGGTACATTTACTTTTTAACTTAAAAAATATTCAAAAGTTTACATTATAAATAATTATAAATTTTAAATTTATTTAAAATAAAACATAATTAAAGTCTATAAAATAAGCAACATTTTAAAAAAGTAATCAATTATGAGTTAATAAAATAAGCATAGGCTCATAAAAGTAAATGCTTATAAAATAAATATATGTCTAGCTCTAAGGACCTTGTGAATAAGATAACAATGATATAGTGAAAAGAGCCCTGGCCTCCTATTGTAAAGACTTAAATTTGAGAACAGCCGTGACACTTACATGTTGTGTGACCTTTTGGGGTTCTATTTCTTCAGCAATGAAAAGTATAGTATATAATTTGTATTTTTTTTAAAGAAGATCCAAAAAAGGCAATGTATTTGAAAACAATCAGCACTACCAAAAAATTATACACCTCTTTGGAATGTCAAAACCAAGATGTACAATTATACCACACAATGGCCCACTTACTTGTAGGATATGAACCCTGAGTTCTCTAGGAGTTGAGAAAAGATAGGAAAGAAAATGAAAATGAGAAGTCATCTTTTCAAGCATGAGAAAACATCACAAAGAAGAAATAGTTCTTCCAGTTCCTATGTCACTGATGGTCAACTTCATACCCGAAATGATCCTAAAAGTTTAGGCTCTGAAAGATCCAAATCTAAAGTGATGACCATGGAGCTATGAACAGGAGGGAGGGAGGAAGCCAGCGATGCTGTAACCTGCATCTATGCAGATGGGGCTGCTTAGAGACTGGCAGTAAATTCGGGGAAAGGTATCAATGGGTAAGAGGTATCTTATAGGCTGAGTTGTGTCTCCCAAAATTCATATGTTGAAGTCCTAACTCCTAGTACCTCAGAATATAATCATATTTGGAGCTAGGGCCTTTTAAAGGGGTGATTAAATATTTAAAATGATGTCATTAGGGTGGGCGCCAATCCAAATGACTCTGGTCTTTACAAGAAGAAGGAATTTATACACAGACACACATAGAAGGAAGATCATGTGAAATCAGAGAGAAGAGGGCCATCTACAAGCCAAGGAAAAAAGTCTCAGGAGAAACTAAGCCTGCTAACATCTTGACTTCAAACTTCTAACCTCCAGAACTCTGAGAAAATAAATTGTTTAAGCCACCCAGTCTGTGGTGCTTGGTTTTGGCAGCTGTAGAAAACTAACACAAGGCATCTTAGCAAAAAAGACAATAAATATCAGGGGGAAGGGCTTTTAGAACAGAAACCTTTGGGGACTTTTAGGTAGTCAGTGTAGGAAAGGTTTCCAAATGAATTGGGGAAAGGGTGCTTTAGTGACCAGTGATAAAGCAGATGCAGAAGTTTGAATGGGTGGTGTTCTGTATGTACATCAGTACTGAGTAGGCCCTGGGGATACTCAGGTAAATAAGAGGCTGTTTTACCCTCAAAGATCTCACTCAAGGCTAATGAGGGAGAGAAGTAAACAAATAATGTTCAAAAGGAGGAGTGCATATTAAAGATAGAGGAGGAAGAGCATCCAGCCCAGCCAGGAGAGCAGCTCCTGTGGCCAGGAGGCTTCCAAGAGGAGCTGAGTACAGGAGATCAGAACAGAAGTTAGGTAGACAAAGCAGTGGTGTGAGCTAGGGAGGGGCAGGAGGGTCTAGGGATATGAAAAGAGGTTTATGGTGTTTCAGGAAGAGGAAATATCATGAGGGCAAGAGGTAAGGAAAAAAAACAAATGTTGACTTTTTATGTGAGCCACAAATAATTTGAAGCTGTTAGATCTTAGAGTGAGACAGAGGTGGTGAGAGATGGCACAGGAAAGTAGGCAGGAAGCCCAGGATTCTTTCATAACAATGCTTGAATGGATTACTTGGCCAGCAGACAGGAGCACGCAACCTCAAGGATGAAAGACTCTTAACTATTCAGGCTGCTGTTGGAACAAATCAGGAAAGATAGGCTAATGCCTGAAAACCTGGACTAGCAAAGTAGCAGAAGGGCTATACAGTGGAGAGACGTAAGAAAAGGGTTTGGAATTAAAATCATCAGAGCTTAAACATTGCTTGGAAGTGGAGGTTGGGCTAGGAAGGATTACATGCAGGTTTGGAGGGAGTAAGGAAGTAAAGACCAGGAGTACACACTCTTGATAGGATTCCAAGAAGAGGGAATGACATAGTAAGGGTGCAGGTGAGGCACATGGAGGGACTGTGGGTCTGCATCCGTGTATGCCTTAGGCACCAAAAGGTGCAAAAGCACTTACCACTTTGGAGTTCTGATTTTAAACGTACCATTATTTGATGTAAATATTGTACTACATTTTGACCTTAACCTGTCTTCCTGTCTCAACTTGAACTTTCTTGTGCAGTCAAAATTTTCTGCTTCCTCCCATGCAAACACTTGGGTTATTAATTCCCCATTCTTTCTCACACCTTCGCCTCCCCTTCTCATAGATGCTGGCTCCACCAGCTACTAGCTCTGGACATATAGGCAAGTTGCCTCACCTTTCAAATCTTATACTTCCTTGCACAGAAAATGAGGATAACGATAATGCCCATCACACAAGTTCGTTTCATAGACTAAATGAAAACAACAACAACCACAACAAAAACACACAGTTTCAGGGCGCCTGGGTGGCTCAGTCGGTTAAGTGACTGCCTTCGGCTCAAGTCATGATCCTGGAGTCCCAGGATCGAGTCCCACATCGGGCTCCCTGCTCGGCGGGGAGTCTGCTTCTCCCTCTGACCCTCCTCCCTCTCGTGCTGTCTGTCTCTCATTCTCTCTCTCGCAAATAAATAAATAAAATCTTTAAAACAAAACAAAACAAAACAAAAACAAAAACAAAAACACACAGTTTCAGAGGAGCACAGGGAAAGAAGTTCTAATCCATGATGGTGGAGATGGTGAGGTTTAGGGAAATCAAGAAATCTTCCCACAAGTGTTAACCTCACTTCTACCTACTTTCACTCATAAACATCTCTTCCTTGGACTTGTGGAAGGTTCTCCACTCTTCTCCCCAGATCTGCTCTCCGTACCATACCTGAGACTGGGAAGTCTTTTTAAGAATAAATGGGATGGGTTAGCCTGGTGATGGGTATTAAAGAGGGCACGTTCTGCATGGAGCACTGGGTGTTATACGCAAACAATGAATCATGGAACACTACATCAGAAAATAAATTAATTAATTAATTTTAAAAATTTAAAAAAAATAAAATATATTAAGAGGAAAAAAAAAGAAGTTATCCTTTGATAATGTGGGTAGCCCTCATCTAGTCATTTAGAAGGCTGTAAGAGCAAAACTGAGTTTTCTAAAAAAAAAAAAGAAATTCTTCAAAACTGCAGCATTGACATCTGCCTGAGTTTCCAGCCTTTTGACTTGCCCTATGGATTTTGAAATTGTCAGCTCCGACAACTGCATGAGTCAATTCCTTCAAATAAATAAATCTCTTAGATAGATAGATGATAGATAGATGATAGATAGATAGATAGATAGATAGATAGATAGATAGATAGATAGATCTAGATTTAGATATTCTACTGATTCTATTTCATTGGTGAATGCTGACTAATATACTCATTTAGAAAGGACAAGCAACTTTATTTGTATTGCAACATTAATTTATAATAACAAGTTTGTTATTTTTAACATAAGTAAGAAGATAGCAGTATTTAAGATGTTGCCATCACTCATTTAGATTTTTCTCATTTTTTAACAAAAATTTTGTGGATAACCTTGCACTTTGTAACTATTTTAATTCATTTCACATCATTTCTTTATAATTTATCACTATTATGGCATACATATACTATGAGAACATATTTGATATTCATTCCTCCAGACTAACTTTTAATCAATTAAAGGTCAAAGTGATGTTTAAAAAAAAAAAAGAAGAAGAAGAAATGGAATTAAAAAAAAGAATAAATGGAATTGCAATCCTCCTGCTCTACTGCCTTCCCCCTTAAGCCAAACACTCCAGAGGTTTCCTACTGCTCTTAGATGCAAACTAAAATTTTATCTTGCCCTACAAGGTCTTTCCTGGCAAAACCTCCTCCTACCTATCCTGACTCATATTGTACCATTTTCCTCCTTTTGGTGTCTTGAATGTCAGATATCTTCTGCCACAGGACCTTTGCTTATG
This sequence comes from Halichoerus grypus, assembly GCF_964656455.1. Classification (NCBI taxonomy): domain Eukaryota; kingdom Metazoa; phylum Chordata; class Mammalia; order Carnivora; family Phocidae; genus Halichoerus; species Halichoerus grypus. Next base: position 65,288,057 of record NC_135714.1, read on the forward strand.
CTCTTCTCTCCTCTGGAAAAACTCTCCCTGCTCCATGCATCCCATTCAACCTCCTCACTTCGCTTTCCAAGTCACTCCAATTCTCCCCTAAGTGCACAGCTCAATGCTTATTTCCACTGGGTTATATTTCCCTCCTTCTGTGTTCTCATCCCATACAGCATTTCTCCTTGGTAGCTCTTATCAAAGTTGTTATTGATTTGGGCACTTTCTGTACCTATATTAAATGGCTTTTAATAAGAAAGCACATATTATTTGGGTTGTAGGTAGTGTTTTCACCATAAACATCTTTGCAAATATGTTCACCACATTACTAATTGGCCATAAGTCAATTTTGCCATAAAAGATAAAAAAAAAACTGGTTGACAGTTTGGTTTGATTTCTTCATGGACACAGTACTCCCCTTTTTATATTATATAAATCTTAGCCCTGAAAATGGTCCATTCAGTGGTGCAGAGCTTTGGACCCACATTTCCCATAGGACTTAGGAATGCCTATCACTGGATGTGTGACAATATGCTCAGAACAAACAACAGTGTAGATGGCTTTCAAAACACAACACAAAACTTAGTTGCAAATATGCATTCCAGGGTCTGGAAACTGATACCTCTCTTAATGAATGATGAAATTTCAGTGAAAAAAGGAAAAGCAAGATGCTAAATGAGACAAATTAATAAGCAAAAAACCCCACAAATGTATAATACTATAAATGAAAGACTTTGAAGGTAAGTGCTTAGATATAATTCAGAAAATAAAAGTTATTTGTACAATATTGCTATAAATCTATATATATTTTAAATGTGTTCAAATATTTCATATTTTACAATAAGGTCTTTTAAATTTTGTTACTCATTTTTCATGTTTCATTATGCCCTTTTTAATGAATGTCCATGTCATTTTTCATGATTTTATCTTTTACACCAAAATTATTTTATGGCTAATTAGTTATTCAGTGAAAATGTTTGTGATGAAAATGCTTGTGGCACACATGCTTATGGCAAAAATACTGGACATGTATTATCTGCCTCCACTCCCCATGACTAAGCATCCCCCATGTCAGGGCTTTCTCTATTCTTATCCATCACTGTGTCCCCAAACTCTAGCACAGCACCTGGCACGTCATAGGCACTCAACAAGTATTTATTGAGTAAATAAATGAATAGGTAAATGAACAAATGGATGAACTCTTAAGACAATTCTTAAAAGACAAGTAAGAGAAGAACAGGCAAAGAAAACTGGGTAGAGGGAGGCAGAGCAAGATGGCGGGGGAGTAGGAGACCTGGATATTGTCTGGTCCCAGGAATTCAGCTGGATAGGGATCAAACCATTCTGAACACCTACGAACTCAACAGGAGATGGAAGAAAAGAAGAGCAGCAACTCTCTGAACAGAAAAGCGACCACTTTCTGGAAGGTAGGACATGCGGAGAAGTGAATCCGAGGCGATATTCGGGAAGATAGACGGCGGGGGAGGGGCATCCGTCGGGCGCTTCTGGCAAGTGATAGAGCCGTGGAGCACAAAATCGGAACTTTTAGAAGTCGGCTCCGCTGAGGGACATCACTCCAGTGGCTAAGCGGGGGGGGGTGAGGGGGGTTGGGACCCTCGTTGGGACAGTGTGGTCTCAGGACCCTTGGGGTCACAGGAAGACCAGGGGTGCCTGAGTGCGGCAGAGCTCCCAGGTATTGGAGCGGGGAAGCTGGCTGCAGAGACGGAGCCGAGGCGCGGGCTCTGAGCTCGGGGTTTCCATAAACCGTGGTCTGCGGCAGAGTCGGGCCACTGCTCCTCCAGCAGGGACCCAACAAGCGGCAGATCCGGGGAGACTCCCCTTCCTCCCCCAGGAGGAGCGGCACGGGAGTGCACCACAGGGATCTGCTGGGTTTGGAGACTCCACACGGGGTCGGGTGCCAGAGATAGAAATGCTCGGTCACAGGCCAGGTGAGCACGGAGTGCCACCAGAGACCGGGGAGACGGGAGTGAGTGACTGCTTTTCTCTCGGGGTGCACTGAGGAGCGGGGCCCCGAGTTCTCGGCTCCTCCGGGGCAGAGATTGGGAGGCCGCCATTTCACTTTTGTCCTCCAAAGCTGTACGGAAAGCTCGCAGGGAACAAAAGCTCCCAAGAGCAAACCCAAGCAGATTACTTAGCCCGGACCAGCAAGGGCCCCGCAATTCCCCCTCCTGCAAAGACATTTGGGAACCACAGCAACAGGCCCCTCCCCCAGAAGATTAGCAAAACAGCCAGCCAAGACCAAGTTTACAGATCAATGAGAATGGCAGAACTCCAGTGCTAGGGGAATACTGCACATAGAATTCATGGCTTTTTTCCCATGATTCTTTAGTCTTTCAAAGTTAATTTTTTTTAACTGTCTTTTTTTTTTCGAATTTTTCTTTTTCCCTTTTTCAACCAACATCTTATCAATCCCTTTTTAAAAAATCTTTTTTATTTTTCAGTTTTAGAGTCATATTCTATCCCTTCATAGTAGTTAACCTTATTTTTGGTATATATATAAGTTGTTCTCCTAAAATTTTGGGATACAGTTTCTTCTAACAGACCAAAATATACCCTAAATCTCTAGTGTATGGCTTTGTTCTAGTCTCCTGCCTGATCACATTCTCTCCCCCCCTTTTTTTTAATTTCTCTTCTTTTTCAACCAACTTCTTATCTTATCAATTCCTTTTATAAAATCTTTTATAATTTTCATCTTTATATTCATATTCTATCCCTTCATCATATTTACCCTTATTTTTGTACATATAAGTTTTTCTTTCTTTAAAATTTTGGGAGGCAGTTTCTTCTAACAGACCAAAATACGTCCAAAATCTAGTGTGTGGCACTGATCTATTCACCAGCCTGATCATATTTGATCATATTCTTTTTTTTTCTTTTTCTTTTTTTTTTCTCTTTTTTCTTTCTTTCCCTTTCTTTCCCCCCAGTTTCAGGTCTCTTCTGATTTGTTTAGTGTATATTTTTCTGGGGTTGTTGTTACCCTGTTAGCATTTTGTTCTCTCATTCATCTATTCTCCTCTGGACAAAATGACAGGAAGGAAAAAATCACCTCAAAAAAAAAGAAGAGGCAGTGCTGACTGCCAGGGACCTAATCAATACAGACATTAGTATGATGTCAAAACTAGAGTTCAGAATGACGATTATAAAGATACTAGCTGGGCTTGAAAAAAGCATGGAAGATACTAGAGAAACCCTTTCTGGAGAAATAAAAGAACTAAAATCTAACAGAGTCGAAATCAAAAAAGCTATTAATGAGGTGCAATCAAAAATGGAGGCTCTAACTGCTAGGATAAATGAGGCAGAAGAAAGAATTAGTGACATAGAAGACCAAATGATGGAAAATAAAGAAGCTGAGAAAAAGAGAGATAAACAATTACTGATTCACAAGGGCAGAATTCGAGAGATAAGTGATACCATAAGATGAAACAATATTAGAATAGTTGGGATCCCAGAAGAAGAAGAAAGAGAGAGGGGGGCAGAAGGTATATTGGAGCAAATTATAGCAGAGAACTTCCCTAATTTGGGGAAGGAAACAGGTATCAAAATCCAGGAGGCACAGAGAACCCCCCCCTCAAAATCAATAAAAATAGGTCAACACCCCGACATCTAATAGTAAAACTTACGAGTCTCAAAGACAAAGAGAAAATCCTGAAAGCAGCTCAGGAAAAGAGGTCTGTAACCTACAATGGTAGAAACACTAGATTGGCAACAGACCTATCCATGGAGACCTGGCAGGCCAGAAAGGACTGGCATGATATATTCAGAGCACTAAATGAGAAAAATATGCAGCCAAGAATACTATATCCAGCTAGGTTCTCATTGAAAATAAAAGGAGAGATAAAAAGCTTCCAGGACAAACAAAAACTAAAGGAATATGCAAACACGAAACCAGCCCTACAAGAAATATTGAAAGGGGTCCTCTAAGCAAAGAGAGAGCCTAAAAGTAACATAGACCAGAAAGGAACAGAGACAATATACAGTAACAGTCACCTTACCGGCAATACAATGGCACTAAATTCATATCTTTGAATAGTTACCCTGAATGTAAATGGCCTAAATGCCCCAATCAAAAGACATAGGGTATCAGATTGGATAAAAAAACAAGACCCATCGATATGTTGTCTGCAAGAGACTCATTTTAGATCCAAAGACACCTCCAGATTGAAAGTGAGGGGGTGGAAAATCATTTACCATACTAATGGACACCAAAAGAAAGCTGGGGTGGCAATCCTTATATCAGACAAATTACATTTTAAACCAAAGACTATAATAAGAGATGAGGAAGGACACTACATCATACTTAAAGGGTCTATGCAACAAGAAGATCTAACAAGTTTAAATATCTATGCCCCTAACATGGGAGCAGCCAATTATATAAACTAATTAATAACAAAAGCAAAGAAACACATTGACAATACAATAATAGTGGGGGACTTCAGTACCCCCCTCACTGAAATGGACAGATCATCTAAGCAAAAGATCAGCAAGGAAATAAAGTCTTTAAATGACATATTGGACCAAATGGACTTCACAGATATATTCAGAACATTCCATCCCAAAGCAACAGAATACACATTCTTCTCTAGTGCCCATGGAACATTCTCCAGAATAGATCACATCCTAGGTCACAAATCAGGTCTCACCTGGTACCAAAAGATTGGGATCATTCCCTTCATATTTTTGGACCACAATGCTTTGAAACTAGAACTCAATCACAAGAGGAAAGTTGGAAAGAACTCAAATACATGGAGGCTAAAGAGCATCCTACTAAAGAATGAATGGGTCAACAAGGAAATTAAAGAAGAATTAAAAAAATTCATGGAAACAAATGAAAATGAAAACACAACTGTTCCAAATCTTTGGGATGCAGCAAAGGTGGTCCTAAGAGGAAAGTATATAGCAATACAAGCCTTTCTCAAGAAACAAGAAAAGTCTCAAATACACAGCCTAACCCTACACCTAAACGAGCTGGAGAAAGAACAGCAAATAAAGCCTAAACCCAGCAGGAGATGAGAAATAATAAAGATCAGAGCAGAAATCAATGAAATAGAAACCAAAAGAACAGTAGAACAGATCAACAAAACTAGGAGCTGGTTCTTTGAGAGAATTAACAAGATTGATAAACCCCTGGCCAGACTTATCAAAAAGAAAAGAGAAATGACCCAAATAAATAAAATCATGAATGAAAGAGGAGAGATCACAACCAATACCAAAGAAATACAAACAATTATAAGAACGTATTATGAGCAACTATATGCCAGCAAATTAGATAATCTGGAAGAAATGGATGCATTCCTAGAGACATATAACTACCAAAACTGAACTAGGAAGAAACAGAAAACCTGAACAAATCTATAACCACCAAGGAAATTGAAGCAGTAATCAAAAATCTCGCAAAAAACAAGAGCCCAGGGCCAGATGGCTTCACAGGGGAATTCTACCAAACATTTAAAGAAGAATTAATACCTCTTCTTCTGAAACTGTTCCAAAAAATAGAAATGGAAGGAAAACTTCCAAACTCATTTTATGAGGCCAGCATTACCTTGATCCCAAAACCAGACAAAGACCCCATCAAAAAGGAGAATTACAGACCAATATCCCTGATGAACATGGATGCAAAAATTCTCACCAAAATACTAGCCAATAGGATCCACCAGTACATTAAAAGGATTATTCACTACAACCAAGTCGGATTTATCCCTGGGCTGCAAGATTGGTTCAACATCTGCAAATCAATCAATGTGATATAATACATTAATAAAAGAAAGAACAAGAACCCTCTGATCCTCTCAATAGATGCAGAAAAAGCATTTGACAAAGTACAGCATCCTTTCTTGATCAAAACTCTTCACAGTATAGGGATAGAGGGTACATATCTCAATATCATAAAAGCCATCTATGAAAACCCCCCGGCGAATATCATTCTCAATGGGGAAAAACTGAGAGTTTTCCCCTAAGGTCAGGAACACGGCAGGGATGTCCACTATCACCACTGCTACTCAACATAGTACTAGAAGTCCTAGCCACACAGTCAGACAACAAAAAGAAATAAAAGGCATCTGAATCAGCAAAGAAGTCAAACTCTCACTCTTTGCAGATGATATGATACTTTATGTGGAAAACCAAAAAGACTCCACCCCAAAACTGCTAGAACTCATACAGGAATTCAGTAAAGTGGCAGGATATAAAATCAATGCACAGAAATCAGTGGCATACCTATACACCAACAACAAGACAGAAGAAAGAGAAATTAAGGAGTCGATCCCATTTACAATTGCACCCAAAACCATAAGATACCTAGGAATAAATCTAACCAAAGAGGCAAAGAATCTGTACTCAGAAAACTATAGAATACTCATGAAAGAAATTGAGGAAGACACAAAGAAATGGAAAAACATTCCATGCTCATGGACTGGAAGAACAAATATTGTGCAGATGTCAATGCTACCTAGAGCAATCTACACATTTAATGCAATCCCTATCAAAATACCTTCCACTTTTTTCAAAGAAATGAAACAAATAATCCTAAAATTTGTATGGAACCAGAAAAGACACCAAATAGCCAGAGGAATGTTGAAAAAGAAAAGCAAAGCTGGCAGCATCACAATTCCGGACTTCAAGCTCTATTACAAAGCTGTCATCATCAAGACAGTATGGGACTGGCACAAAAACAGACACATAGATCAGTGGAACAGAATAGAGAGCCCAGAAATGGACCTTCAATGCTATGGTCAACTAATCTTTGACAAAACAGGAAAGAATGTCCAATGGAAAAAAGACAGTCTCTTCAACAAATGGTGTTGGGAAAATGGGACAGCCACATGCAGAAGAATAAAACTGGACCATTTCCTTACACCACACACAAAAATAGACTCCAAATGGTTGAAAGACCTAAATGTGAGCCAGGAGTCCCTCAAAATCCTAGAGGAGAACAAGGCAGCAACCTCTTCGACCTCAGCCACAGCAACTTCTTCCTAGAAACATTGTCAAAGGCAAGGGAAGCAAGGGCAAAAATGAACTATTGGGACTTCAGCAAGATAAGCTTTTGGGCAGCAAAGGAAACAGTCAACAAAACCAAAAGACAACTGACAGAATGGGAGAAAATATTTGCAAATGACATATCAGATAAAGGGCTAGTATCCAAAATCTATAAAGAACTTACAAACTCAACACCCAAAGAACAAATAATCCAGTCAAGAAATGGTCAGAAGACATGAACAGACCTTTTTCCAAAGAAGACATCCAAATGGCCAACAGACACATGAAAAAGTGCTCAACATCACTCGGCATCAGGGAGATCCAAATCAAAACCTCAATGAGATACCACCTCATATCAGTCAGAATGGCTAAAATTAACAAGTCAGGAAATGAGAGATGTTGGCGAGGTTGCAGAGAAAGGGGAATCCTCCCACACTGTTGGTGGAAATGCAAGCTGGTGCAGCCACTCTGGAAAACAGTATGGAGGTTCCTCAAAAAGTTGAAAATAGAGCTACCCTATGACCCAGCAATTGCACTACTGGGTATTTACCCCAAAGATACAAATGTAGGGATCCAAAGGGGTACGTTCACCCTGATGTTTATAGCAGCAATGTCCACAATAGCCAAACTATGGAAAGAGCCAAGATGTCCATCAACAGAGGAATGGATAAAGACAATATGGTATATATATATATATATATATATATATATATATATATATATATCTCCAATGGAGTATTATGCAGCCATCAAAAGAATGAAATCTTGCCATTTGCAACGACGTGGTTAGAACTAGAGGGTATTATGCTAAGCGAAATTAGTCAATCAGAGAAAGACATGTATCATATGATCTCACTGATATGAGGAATTCTTAATCTCAGGAAACAAACTGAGGGTTGCTGGAGTGGTGGGAGGTGGGAGGGATGGGGTGGCTGGGTGATAGTCATGGGGGAGGGTATGTGCTATGGTGAGTGCTGTGAATTGTGTAAGACTGTTGAATCACAGACCTTTACCTCTGAAACCAATAATACATTATATTTTAAAAAAAAAAAAAGAAGATAGTAGGAAAGGAAAAATGAAGGGGAGGAAATCGGAGGGGGAGATGAACCATGAGAGACTATAGACTCTGAGAAACAAACTGAGGGTTCTAGAGGGGAGGGGGGTGGGGCGATGGGTTAGCCTGGTGATGGGTATTAAAGAGGGCACGTATTAAATGGAGTACTGGGTGTTATACACAAACAATGAATCATGGAACACTACATCAAAAACTAATGATGTAATGTATGGTGATCAACATGACATAATAAATAAAATTTAAAAAAAAAAGAAAAAAAATTGGGTAGAGTTTTCCAGGCAGTAGAGAGAGATATAGAGAGATGAGAGAGCAAATGTATTTAAATAATTGTATATTGTCTGAAGGGTGATAGGCTACCTCGGAGGCAGGAGAAGTAGGTAGGGTCAAACCATTAAGGACATTGATTATCGTGAAGATATGAAAAATCCAGCAAAATATTTTAGGCATGGAACACCTAGATTGGCTGTATTTTCTACAGAAATCACTTCGGTGTCATGGTGAAGAACATACTAGAGGTTGAGTCTGAAGGCCCACAGGTCAGGCAGGATCCTGGGAGCTAAAATAGGCAGTGACATTTCAGGATATAGAGAAGAAACTGGATTCAAAGGAATCAGTCTATGACCCTCATCAGAGCTAATTTTTGAACAACATTAAAAGTTTTCTTTTATATGATTTGGCTCTTCGCCTGTGCTTAGTGAATGCCCTCACTCCATCTTGTAAATATATCCTGATATTGAATTAGTATTATATTTTTGTGTTCCTAAATAAAAGAAGAAGAGAGTGGAGGTGCCTCTAGAGTATGGGCATCAATTCAAAGTACAGAAACCTGTGCATTTTGATTGGGGATGCTGAGTCTCACCTTAACTTTCAAACTAAGGCGTGCTTTTGTTCCACAGCAAAGGAAAAAATGTGTACACCTGATGGGAATAAATCATCAATATATAAGCAAATTATAGCAGATACCCTTCTGAATGACATTTTGGCAACAAATCACCTTCATTATAGTTCCCCTATCACATTCAGAGCCAGCTCCCTGGGTGTGTGACCTGTACAACAGCACAGAACTCAGTGCTTACAAGAGCTGCATGCTTGATATCATGCTCTGTTATTGCCACCTCAAAGTTCTTAATAATTTATCTTTAAACATTATTTTGGGGGTGTCTGGTGGCTCAGTCGGTTAAGCATCCAACTCTTGGTTTTGGCTCAAGTTGTGATCTCAGGGTCCTGGGATTGAGCCCCATAACTGGCTCTATGATCAGCAGGGAGCCTGCTTGTCTTCCTCTCCCTCTGCACCTTTCATAGCTTGCACGCACTAGCTCTCTCTCTCTCTCAAATAAATAAATAAATCTTAAAAAAAAAAAAACCACACTGTTTTGTAAGTGAAATCTGATAGGATGATGGAGGATACACATGTATAGAGGAGATACACACAGTCTGTGTGCTGCTCCTTGCCATCCCATTTACATACAGCATTAGCGATGTCCCATGAGCATAAAATGCCAGTGAAACCACGATGGGTGGGATTTCAGAGAGACTTAGTGCCAAGTACAAGGTGTAAGTGTGTATGTCCACAACTGAGTAAACAGAGATGCTGAGAGCCCTGACAGACCATGCTTTCCATTTGGACTTGAACTTGCTTCAAGCATAACATGAAGGCAATAGTGTCTTAAGAAACATGAACAACCAAGGAACCCTATCATATCCTTTACTCTCCTGTAAGCCAGCCACTTGGGCTAAAAATGATGATAGAAAAAGGAAGGAAAAGATGTGGCAATCCATAGTTCTTTTTCCTTTTAGTCCTTCCTGACTCCACCATAAACCAGAAGTGGAAAGTGTTGGTAGAATATGTGTGTATCAAGAAGTGGAATTAAAACACTTGAGTTAATTGTGCAGTGTGTCTACTGTTCTGGCAAGAGTAAAATACAAATGCTTAAACAAGCTACTAAGTGTTTAATTTCAGTGAGTCTGTATACAAGTTAAATGCTCTTATATTTACCTTTAAAGTTGACATTGCACAACCTAGATAGAAATGATAAAATTCATACTAATAATTTGATTTAATATTTCCTTACTTGGAATGACAACAAACAGCAAATAAAAAACAGCATGACAGAGAGAGAGACTGCAGAACACCATATGTTTTAGTACATTTAATGAAATTCGTTTTTCCTGTTTTTTGAACCAAGGTTCCTGCATTTCCATTCTGTGGAGGGTGCTGCAATTAATGAAGCCAGGAGCCCACCTAAAAGTCTAAAGGTGGCCAGGTACTAAAGTAGCATTGCCATGGACTCAAGTAGAGGCAAGATAATCACCAATCCTGTTGGCAAGCAGTTAAAAAATAGCTAATAAAATTCAACTGTACTTAAAAAACTAATTTGTCTACATAAACTACCACAGTGTGCATGGCCTGATGGTAAAACCTACACTCTTAGGCAAATTTATCTTGATATGATGTTAGAAGACTATGATAAACTGTACTTAATATACATTCCAGCGCTTTTCCCAAATCGGGAGCTCAGGTAAAATACAAACAATAGAGATAGTCAAATCAGATTCTAAAATCACTAAACTTGATCGGTCTGAAAATGTATGAACCTCATCCAGTCCAGGCACTTCTAAATACTCTTTAACTATAGGCTCAAGCTAAGCTTTGGATTCTGAAACCATATAGACAAAATTTTGGTTTTGAAAGATTAAATCAATTAATACAAATTTTATACAATGCTAAATTAATAAAAAATGAAAATATCAATGCATACTTTATACTCAAACACAACTTCTAAGGAAAAGGAAATAATCCTTTTTTTTCACACTTTCAAGCCTTTCTCTGTTCCCCAAGCAGATGCATTTTGACGGTACTCATATCTTTCTTGTAGTGACTCTTGGATTCATTTTTCAGATATGGACATAGTAAAGTAAAAGATGTCATAATCAATCTTCCCTCCTTGAAGCTAAAAGATTGCTCAGAGTTACTCTAATATTTTAAGAAGTATGGCAGTAACATTTCCAAATAGTATAGCCCTTAACTAGTCATCCTAAAATTTTCTTGTGCTACTAAAAATTAAGTGAGGTCAGTTGGCAGTTCACAAATGGAGCCATAACTCATGGGCATAATTCTTCCAAAACACAGACAGTCAGTGCAAATTCAAGTGCAAAAGTTAAGGATGCCCCACCCATTGATTATCTGCACCTGAAATTTCTTTTATACAGAAAAGACATTCATTCTGTAATTAATAATTGGCAAAAGTTTTAGTGTGTAAAATTCCCTGGGAAAGATGGTGTGTTGGTTTTAATTCACAGTAAGGGGAAAAATGACTGAGGGAGAATAAGATCAGGTTTTGATAGAAAATAGAACAAAGAGAAATAACCAATAACTGCATTTGTGGGGGCAGGTACAGTGGGGTACCCAACACTGCATCTGCCCCATCACTGGATTTTTGGGTTCCCTGATTGCATTTCTATGCTACAGTGATTTATAAGCCAAAAGCAGCCCTCCCATTTTAATAGGGCAAGAAAAAAAATGCTAAAAATGTTATCCTCATTGCAGATTCTACACCATGTAATTTACATCATTTTAGGTATTTACATATGATTATGGCTATAATTCTCAGGAAACAGGAATGGTGTTTTATGGAAGCAGTTATTGACCCACCAATAGATAAGCTCCTCCTAATCACAGGAAAGCCCTCTGAGCTGGACTTTAGAACAAGACCAAAGATGACTCTTACTTGGACATGCCCAGGGATGCATCTGATGTGGGGTTTATGGTACAGCATTGTCTGCTCATTTTATATTTCAATTGTTAAATCAGCTGTTTGGTTTTCTTTATTATATATGATACATTATCCAAACTGCTTTCAGATTGAAGAACACAGAATTTAGTGTCAAAAGAGCTGAGTTTGGGAGCAAGATGGCGGAGGAGTAGGAGACCTGGATTTCGTCTCCTCTCAGGAATTCAGCTGGATAGGGATCAAACCATTCTGAACACCTACAAACTCAACAGGAGATCAAAGAAAAGAAGAGCAACAACTCTCTGAACAGAAAAGCGACCACTTTCTGGAAGGTAGGACGTACGGAGAAGTGAATCCGTGGCGATATTCGGGAGGATAGACGGCGGGGGAGGGGCCTCCATCGGCCGCTTCTGGCAAGTGATAGAGCCGCGGAGCACAAAATCGGAACTTTTAGAAGTCTGCTCCGCTGAGGGACGTCACTCTGGTGGCGAAGTGGGGGGTGGAACCCTCGCGGGACAGTGTGGTCTCAGATCCTCAGGGTCACAGAAAGACCGGGGGTGCCTGAGTGCGGCAGAGCTCCCAGGTACCGGAGCAGGGAAGCCGGCTGCAGAGACGGAGCCCAGGCGCGGGCTCTCAGCTCGGGGTTGCTATAAACCGTGATCCGCGGCACAGTCGGGCCACTGCTCCTCCAGCAGGGACCCAACAAGCGGCAGATCCGGGGAGACTCACCTTCTTCCCCCCGGAGGAGAGGTGCGGGAGCGCACCGCGGGGATCTGCTGGGTTTGGAGACTCCACCCGGGGTCGGGTGCCAGATAGAAAGGCGCGGTCACAGGCCGGGTGAGCGCGGAGTGTGGCCGGAGACCAGGGAGACGGGAGTGACTGACGGCTTTTCTCTGGGGGCTCGCTGAGGAGCGGGACCCCGAGTTCTCGGCTCCGCCGGGGCGGAGACTGGGAGGCCGCCATTTTCACTCTCCGCCTCCAAAGCTGTACGGAGAGCTTGCAGGGAACAAAAGCTCCGGAGAGCAAACCCGAGCAGATTACTTAGCCCGGACCGGCAAGGGCGGGGCAATTTTGCCTCCGGCAAAGACATTTGGGAACCACGGCAACAGGCCCCTCCCCCAGAAGATCAGCAAGAACAGCCAGCCAAGACCAAGTTTACCGATTAATGAGAACGGCAGAACTCCAGCGCTAGGGGAATACTGCACATAGAATTCATGGCTTTTTTACCATGATTCTTTAGTCTTTCAAAGTTAATTATTTTTTTTAACTGTCTTTTTTTCTTTTTTCCTTTTTTCTTTTTTTTTGAATTTTTCTTTTTCCCTTTTTCAACCAACATCTTATCAATCCCTTTTTAAAAAAAAAACATTTTTATTTTTCATTTTTAAAGTCATATTCTATCCCTTCATAGTAGTTACCCGTATTTTTGGCATATATATATAAGTTGTTCTCTCTTTAAAATCTTGAGATAGTTTCTTCTAACAGATCAAAATATACTCTAAATCTCTAGTGTATGGTTTTTTTCTACTCCCCTGCCTGATCACATTCTCTCCCTTTTTTCTTTCTTTTTTTTTTTAATCCTCTTCTTTCTTTTTTCAAACAACTTATCAAATCCTTTTTTAAAATTTTTTATAATTTCCATCTTTACAGTCATATTCCATCCCTTCATCATATCAACCCTTATTTTTGTACATATATAAGTTTTTCTTTCTTTAAAATTTTGGGAGGGACTTTCTTTTAACAGACCAAAATACACCCAAAATCTAGTGTGTGGCACTGATCTATAATCCAGCCTGATCATATTTGATCACATTCTGTTTTTGTTTTGTTTTGTTTTGTTTTGTTCTGCTTTTGTTTGTTTTTATCTTTATCTTTTTCTTTTTTCTTTTTTTCTTTCCTTTTCTTTTTTCTCTCTTTCCCTTTCTTTTCCCACTGCTTCAGGTCTTTTCTGATTTGTTTAGAGTATATTTTCTGGGGACGTTGTTACCCTGCTAGCATTTTGTTCTCTCATTAATCTATTCTCCTCTGCACAAAATGACAAGACGGAAAAAATCACCTCAACAAAAAGAACAAGAGGTAGTACCGACTGCCAGGGACCTACTCAATACGGACATTAGTACGATGTCAGATCTAGAGTTCAGAATCATCACTTTAAAGATACTAGCTGGGCTTGAAAAAAACATGGAAGTTATTAGAGAAACCCTTTCTGGAGAAGTAAAAGAACTAAAATCGAACGAAGTAGAAATCAAAAAGGCTATTAATGAGGTGCAATCAAATATGGGGGCGCTAACTGCTAGGATAAATGAGGCAGAAGAAAGAATCAGTGAGATAGAAGACCAAATGATGGAAAATAAAGAAGCTGAGAAAAAGAGAGATAAACAACTACTGGATCACGAGGGCAGAATTCGAGAGATAAACGATACCATAAGACGAAACAACATTAGAATAATTGGGATCCCAGAAGAAGAAAGAGAGAGAGGTGCAGAAGGTATAATGGAGCAAATTATAGCAGAGAACTTCCCTAATTTGGGGAAGGAAACAGGCATCAAAATCCAGGAAGCACAGAGAACCCCTCTCAAAATCAATAAAAATAGGTCAACACCCCGACATCTAATAGTAAAACTTACGAGTCTCAGAGACAAAGAGAAAATCCTGAAAGCAGCTCGGGAGAAGAGATATGTAACCTACAATGGTAGAAACATTAGATTGGCAACAGACTTATCCACAGAGACCTGGCAGGCCAGAAAGGACTGGCAGGACATATTCAGAGCACTAAATGAGAAAAATATGCAGCCAAGAATACTATATCCAGCTAGGCTGTCATTGAAAATTGAAGGAGAGATAAAAAGCTTCCAGGACAAACAAAAACTAAAGGAATTTGCAAACACGAAACCAGCCCTACAACAAATATTGAAAGGGGTCCTCTAAGCAAAGAGAGAGCCTAAAAGCAACATAGATTAGAAAGGAACACAAACAATATACAGTAACAGTCACTTTACAGGCAATACAATGGCACTGAACTCCTATCTTTCAATAGTTACCCTGAATGTAAATGGGCTAAATGCCCCAATCAAAAGACACAGGCTATCAGATTGGATTAAAAAACAAGACCCATCGATATGCTGTCTGCAAGAGACTCATTTTAGACCCAAAGACACCCCCAGATTGAAAGTGAGGGGGTGGAAAACCATTTACCATGCTAATGGACACCAAAAGAAAGCTGGGGTGGCAATCCTTATATCAGACAAATTAGATTTTAAACCAAAGACTGTAATAAGAGATGAGGAAGGACACTATATCATACTTAAAGGGTCTATCCAACAAGAAGATCTAACAATTGTAAATATCTATGCCCCTAACATGGGAGCAGCCAATTATATAAGGCAATTAATAACAAAAGCAAAGAAACACATCGACAACAATACAATAATAGTGGGGGACTTTAACACCCCCCTCACTGAAATGGACAGATCGTCTAAGCAAAAGATCAACAAGGAAATAAAGACTTTAAATGACACACTGGACCAAATGGACTTCACAGACATATTCAGAACATTCCATCCCAAAGCAACGGAATACACATTCTTCTCTAGTGCCCATGGAACATTCTCCAGAATAGATCACATCCTAGATCATAAATCAGGTCTCAACCGGTACCAGAAGATTGGGATCATCCCCTGCCTATTTTCAGACCACAATGCTTTGAAACTAGAACTCAATCACAAGAGGAAAGTCAGAAAGAACTCAAATACATGGAGGCTAAAGAGCATCCTACTAAAGAATGAATGGGTCAACCAGGAAATTAAAGAAGAATTAAAAAAATTCATGGAAACCAATGAAAATGAAAACACAACTATTCAAAATCTTTGGGATACAGCAAAGGCAGTCCTAAGAGGAAAGTATATAGCAATACAAGCCTTTCTCAAGAAACAAGAAAGGTCTCAAGTACACAACCTAACCCTACACCTAAAGGAGCTGGAGAAAGAACAGCAAATAAAGCCTAAACCCAGCAGGAGAAGAGAAATAATAAAGATCAGAGCAGAAATCAATGAAATAGAAACCAAAAGAACAGTAGAACAGATCAACGAAACTAGGAGCTGGTTCTTTGAAAGAATTAACAAGATTGATAAGCCCCTGGCCAGACTTATCAAAAAGAAAAGAGAAATGACCCAAATCAACAAAATCATGAATGAAAGAGGAGAAATCACAACCAACACCAAAGAAATACAAACAATTATAAGAACATATTATGAGCAACTCTATGCCAACAAATTAGATAACCTGGAAGTAATGGATGCATTCCTAGAGATGTATCAACTACCAAAACTGAACCAGGAAGAAATAGAACACCTGAACAGACCTATAACCACTAAGGAAATAGAAGCAGTCATCAAAAATCTCCCAAAACACAAAAGCCCAGGGCCAGATGGCTTCCCAGGGGAATTCTACCAAACATTTCAAGAAGAATTAATACCTATCCTTCTGAAACTGTTCCAAAAAATAGAAATGGAAGGAAAACTTCCAAACTCGTTTTATGAGGCCAGCATTACCTTGATCCCAAAACCAGACAAAGACCCCATCAAAAAGGAGAATTACAGACCAATATCCCTGATGAACATGGATGCAAAAATTCTCACCAAAATACTAGCCAATAGGATCCAACAGTACATTAAAAGGATTATTCACCACGACCAAGTCGGATTTATCCCTGGGCTGCAAGGTTGGTTCAACATCCGCAAATCAATCAACGTGATACAATACATTAACAAAAGAAAAAACAAGAATCACATGATCCTCTCAATAGATGCAGAAAAAGCATTTGACAAAGTACAGCATCCTTTCTTGATCAAAACTCTTCAGAGTATAGGGATAGAGGGTACATACCTCAATATCATAAAAGCCATCTATGAAAAACCTACAGCGAATATCATTCTCAATGGGGAAAAACTGAGAGCTTTCCCCCTAAGGTCAGGAACGCGGCAGGGATGTCCACTATCACCACTGCTATTCAACATAGTATTGGAAGTCCTAGCCACAGCAATCAGACAACAAAAAGAAATCAAAGGCATCCAAATTGGCAAAGAAGAAGTCAAACTCTCACTCTTTGCAGATGATATGATACTTTATGTGGAAAATCCCAAAGACTCCACCCCAAAACTGCTAGAACTCATACAGGAATTCAGTAAAGTGGCAGGATATAAAATCAATGCACAGAAGTCAGTGGCATTCCTATACACCAACAACAAGACAGAAGAAAGAGAAATTAAGGAGTCGATCCCATTTACAATTGCACCCAAAACCATCAGATACCTAGGAATAAATCTAACCAAAGAGGCAAAGGATCTGTACTCAGAAAACTATAAAATACTCATGAAAGAAATTGAGGAAGACACAAAGAAATGGAAAAACGTTCCATGCTCATGGATTGGAAGAACAAATATTGTGAAGATGTCAATCCTACCTAGAGCAATCTACACATTCAATGCAATCCCCATCAAAATACCATCCACTTTCTTCAAAGAAATGGAACAAATAATCCTCAAATTTGTATGGAACCAGAAAAGACCCCGCATAGCCAGAGGAATGTTGAAAAAGAAAAGCAAAGCTGGCGGCATCACAATTCCAGACTTCCAGCTCTACTACAAAGCTGTCATCATCAAGACAGTATGGTACTGGCACAAAAACAGACACATAGATCAATGGAACAGAATAGAGAGCCCAGAAATGGACCCTCAACTCTATGGTCAACTCATCTTTGACAAAGCAGGAAAGAATGTCCAATGGAAAAAAGACAGTCTCTTCAACAAATGGTGTTGGGAAAATTGGACAGCCACATGCAGAAGAATGAAACTGGACCATTTCCTTACACCGCACACAAAAATAGACTCCAAATGGTTGAAAGACCTCAATGTGAGACAGGAGTCCATCAAAATCCTAAAGGAGAACACAGGCAGCAACCTCTTCGACCTCAGCCGCAGCAACTTCTTCCTAGAAACATCGCCAAAGGCAAGGGAAGCAAGGGCAAAAATGAACTATTGGGACTTCATCAAGATAAAAAGCTTTTGCAAAGCAAAGGAAACAGTCAACAAAACCAAAAGACAACTGACAGAATGGGAGAAGATATTTGCAAATGACATATCAGATAAAGGGCTAGTATCCAAAATCTATAAAGAACTCATCAAACTCAACACCAAAAGAACAAAGAATCCAATCAAGAAATGGGCAGAAGACATGAACAGACATTTTTCCAAAGAAGACATCCAAATGGCCAACAGACACATGAAAAAGTGTTCAATATCGCTCGGCATCAGGGAAATCCAAATCAAAACCTCAATGAGATACCACCTCACACCAGTCAGAATGGCTAAAATTAACAAGTCAGGAAATGACAGATGTTGGCGGGGATGCGGAGAAAGGGGAACCCTCCTACACTGTTGGTGGGAATGCAAGCTGGTGCAGCCACTCTGGAAAACAGTATGGAGGTTCCTCAAAAAGTTGAAAATAGAGCTACCATATGATCCAGCAATTGCACTACTGGGTATTTACCCCAAAGATACAAAAGTAGGGACCCAAAAGGCTACGTGCACCCCGATGTTTATAGCAGCAATGTCCACAATAGCCAAACTGTGGAAAGAGCCAAGATGTCCATCAACAGATGAATGGATAAAGAAGATGTGGTATATATATACAATGGAATATTATGCAGCCATCAAAAGGAATGAGATCTTGCCATTTGCAACGACGTGGATGGAACTGGAGGGTATTATGCTGAGCGAAATAAGTCAAACAGAGAAAGACATGTATCATATGACCTCACTGATATGAGGAATTCTTAATCTCAGGAAACAAACTGAGGGTTGCTGGAGTGGGGGGTGGGGTGGGAGGGATGGGGTGACTGGGTGATGGACACTGGGGAGGGTATGTGTTCTGGTAAGCGCTGTGAATTGTGCAAGACTGTTGAATCTCAGATCTGTACCTCTGAAACAAATAATGCAATATATGTTAAGAAAGAAAAAAAGAAGAAGAAGAATGTAGCAGGAGGGGAAGAATGAAGGGGGGGAAATCGGAGGGGGAGAAGAACCATGAGAGACGATGGACTCTGAAAAACAAACTGAGGGTTCTAGAGGGGAGGGGGTTGGGAGGATGGGTTAGCCTGGTGATGGGTATTGAGGAGGGCACGTTCTGCATGGAGCACTGGGTGTTATGCACAAACAATGAATCATGGAACACTATATCTAAAACTAATGATGTAATGTATGGGGATTAACATAACAATAAAAAAATTAAAAAAAAAAAAAAGAGCTGAGTTTGACACCGGTTGAGTTCACAGGTGTTCAGAATAGCAAATGTCTTATCAGATAAAGGGCTAGTATCCAAAATCTATAAAGAACTTATCAAACTCAACACCCAAAGAACAAATAATCCAGTCAAGAAATGGGCAGAAGACATGAACAGCCCTTTCTCCAAAAAAGACATACAAATGGCCAACAGACACATGAAAAAATGCTCCACATCACTCAGCATCAGGGAACTACAAATCAAAACCACAATAAGATACTACCTCACACTGGTCAGAATGGCTAAAATTAACAAGTCAGGAAATGACAGATGTTGGCGAGGATGTGGACTGTAGGTGGGAATGCAAGCTGGTGCAGCCACTCTGGAAAACAGTACAGAGGTTCCTCAAGACGTTAAAAATAGAGCTACCCTATGACCCAGCAATTGCACTACTAGGTATTTACCCCAAAGATGCAAATGTAGTGATCCAAAGGGGCACCTGCACCCCAATGTTTATAGCAGCAATGTCCACAATAGCCAAACTATGGAACAAGTCCAGATGTCCATCGACAGATGAATGGATAAAGAAGATGTGGTATACGTATACAATGGAATACTACTCAGCCATCAAAAAAATGATATCTAGCCATTTGCAATGACATGGATGGAACTAGAGGTATCATGCTAAATAAAATAAGTCAAACAGAGAAAGACACGTATCATACAATCTCACTCATATGTGGAATTTAAGAAACCAAACAGAGGATCATGGGGAAGAGAGGGAAAAATAAAACAAGACGACATCAGAGAGGGAGACAAACCATAAGAGACTCTTAATCATAGGAAACAAACTGAAGGTTGCTAAAGAAGAGGGGGGTGGGAGGTTGGGGTAACTGGATGATGGACATTAAGGAGGGCACGTGATATAATGAGCACTGGGTATTATATAAGACTGATGAATCACTGAACTCTACCTCTGAAACTAATAATACACTATATGTTAAAGTTTTTTTTTTAAAAAAGAGGAGCTGAGTTTGAGACTTTTTTTCTTTTTGATTCCTCAAAAAGAAAGTAAAGACACTTTTTACCTGCCCTACCCACTTCATAGTTTTGTAATGAATGGTCACTCTAGTCAGACAAAATGATAGAGGCATTTTGACATTGTCTTTAATTCTCAGAGTAATACTCCACATGAGATAAAACATATGAGCATGACTTACAAACTAGAATGTATAATACCACACAAATGTTTGTTTCTCTCAAACAAAAAAAAGAAATAGAATTTACAGTGATAGTGAGTAGATTAGTAGAGAGGATGCATGCCAATGACATTTTTATCTGAAATTTTATTACGAAAGGTGAAAATAAAAAAAGTAGTTATGTTTCAGGACATGGAGTCACCTCTGCCCCCTTGTCCCTTAGTGGGTCTGACTTTCCTCTCAGGTCAAAGAGGATAGTTTTCTCTCCTTCCTCTGGGATATATGGTCTCCTGCTCAGCAACCTGGAGGCCAGTTAAGCTCCATCCAGGTAGAAACTCCTCCCTGTCATTGCTGTGAAGGAAGCCACTATCCTAATTTCTAACAACACCATAGGTTCCCTCCTTCTCCACTGTTCTTGAACTTTATACAAATGAAATTATGCAAAATGTATTCTTTTGGATCTACATTCTTTTCTTTAATGTTATATTTTTGAGATTCATCATGTCATTGTATATGCTTATAATTGGTTTACTTTCATTGCTGTGTAGTATTCCATTCTATGAATATATAACAGTTTATCCATCTCACTGCTGATGGGCATTGTACTGTTTCCAGTTTGGGGTTATTATACACAATAATGCTATGAACATCCTTACTTCATGCCCTTTGGTACATCTATACATATATTTTCTATGTGGTATATAGCTGGGAGTAGAATTACTAGATCATAAAGTCTGTATATATTCAAATTCAGTAGACAATACCAAATAGTTTCCCAAAGTGGTTGTACCAGTAGGCACTCCATCAAATTTGTTTCTTCCAGCAGTATCTTTTTTTTTTCAAATTTTTTATTGTTATGTTAATCACCATACATTACATCATTATTTTTTGATGTAGTGTTCCATGATTCATTGTTTGTGCATAATAATCCAGTGCTCCATGCAGAACGTGCCCTCTTTAATACCCATCACCAGGCTAACCCATCCTCCCACCCTCCTCCCCTCTAGAACCCTCAGTTTGTTTTTCAGAGTCCATCGTCTCTCATGGTTCACCTCCCCCTCCGATTCCCCCCTTCATTCTTCCTCTCCTGCTATCTTCTTCTTTTTTTTTTTTCTTAACATATATTGCATTATTTGTTTCAGAGGTACAGATCTGTGATTCAACAGTCTTACACAATTCACAGCGCTCACCATAGCACATACCCTCCCCAATGTCTATCACCCAGTCACCCCATCCCTCCCACCCCCCCCACTCCAGCAACCCTCAGTTTGTTTCCTGAGATTAAGAATTCCTCATATCAGTGAGGTCATATGATACATGTCTTTCTCTGATTGACTTATTTTGCTCAGCATAACACCCTCCAGTTCCATCCACGTTGTTGCAAATGGCAAGATCTCATTCCTTTTGATGGCTGCATAATATTCCATTGTATATATATACCACATCTTCTTTATCCATTCATCTGTCGATGGACATCTTGGCTCTTTCCACAGTTTGGCTATTGTGGACATTGCTGCTATAAACATTGGGGTGCACGTACCCCTTCAGATCCCTACATTTGTATCTTTGGGGTAAATACCCAGTAGTGTAATTGCTGGATTGTATGGTAGCTCTATTTTCAACTTTTTGAGGAACCTCCATACTGTTTTCCAGAGTGGTCCAGCAGTATCTTTTAAGACATTTGTTTTTCTGCTTATATTAGCCAGAGCTGGTTTCTAGTGCTTGCAACTAAGAACTTCACAACACACATGGAAAGGAATATTGCAGTTGAGAATAGCAAGGAGAAAGGCCCTGAAGCCATTATATAACTACCTTATATTGACTATTTACTAAGCAAATACTGTGCCTAAGCATTTACACACACACACACACATTTAGATAGATAGATAGATAGATAGATAGATAGATAGATAGATAGATAGCCAGCCAGAAATAATCTCAGTTAATTGTTCTTACTTGAATTTGTATGCTAGGAACTATGTTAAGTAAACCCTATAAAGGATGATTAATATTTATTCAGATCAAGAAACCAACATTTAATACATTGAGATAAATTGGTTAAGATAATCTCTATATAATGACAAAGCAGGATTTGAACACAAGGTTGTCTGTCTCTAAAAGCTATGCTGTTTATCAATATGCCACACAAAAAAAGTCTAAGAAAAGAGTTGATTAATTTATGATGAGTATTTAGAACAAATTCTGTTAACTCTAAATAACATTAATCAACACCAACCATCGTCCAGGGTTTTTTATTTTTCCCAGTATCTGTGTGGAGCATCTTAGGCAAGATGGTAGATATGTCATGGAAAGGATGGAACACTCCATGGAATGGAGAGCATGACAAATTGTTTGCCAATATTCTTCAGTTACTAGCAGCTACTGATGCTGCATTCCAACTCTGGTAAACAGAGAGTCTTAGGTAATAAAAATAACTGATATTCATACAATTTTTTGCACCCTAAAATTTTACAGGTCAGAACACTGCTAGGACACAAGGAGTGATATGTTTCTTTACCATCTACATTCAAGTCTTTCTCTAAAATTAGCCAGTTTTTCAGGATGAGTACAGAGTAGAAAAGGAATATAATTCTATTTTCTGCTACATTTCATTTCATTTTTACAATAAACTTATCAAAATATGAACTGATTTAACCTGTAAGAATTTTACAGCTTATAAGACTGATGTGTTTTGATTGGTTGGTTGACCTTGTTGCTATTGTTATGTTGGTGGTAGTTTTTTGATGTTTGATTGGCCTAAAGTGTTACTGATGCATGGCTCC
This sequence comes from Halichoerus grypus, assembly GCF_964656455.1. NCBI lineage: Eukaryota > Metazoa > Chordata > Mammalia > Carnivora > Phocidae > Halichoerus > Halichoerus grypus. Next base: position 65,311,098 of record NC_135714.1, read on the forward strand.
TGATAAAGGCTTCAAGGACATTTTGTCAAATTAAAGAGTATTTCTTCCTTGGGTGGAATTTCCCTCAATTCTATTTTTAAATTTCTATTATTCTAAAACATAGATAACATTAACAGAAAAATTTTAAATTGAATAGATTTGGCACATACTAGGGGCATTTCTTCATTTTATGCAGCTGAAGTTATAAAATCAAGTCACATCAAAAGGCAACATTGGAATCCACTCAGAAATCAGTAGTAACAATCAACCCCAAGAAAATACTTCCATTAGCCCAATAGAGAAGGGTAGAGTAAAGCAATAAGAAGAGATGAAATATTTTCTCTTGGCTGCTTATTTAATTACACTGTTTCCTGAACCAATTCTATTTTGAACACTTCTCTCTAAAAATTACTGTTGAGCAGACAGTTACAGTATCATCTGCAGCCTGCTGCTTATAATTGACAAGTGATTGCTAGATGCAAATTGTGTAATTAATCAGCCTTGAAGAAAAGTGAAAACTGTGTCTTCCATCCAAATGCAAAGCTAGTTTTTGGTGTTAGTCTGGTCTATTTTTGCAGCAGGGGCTGATGTGAGCACATGCATACCAGCTGCTACTCCCACTGGGGCCACTTCAGCCTTCAGAATGCGGACAGCTGACTCCGTCATACATTACACCAGGTGGGCCTGAACATCTTCATGTACTTCATCTTCAGTCATATTCAAGGGCAGGGAAATGCCTTTCCATTGTCAGGAAAAGGCAGCTTCCTCTAGTGAAGAACAGACACAGCAGATGCTAAGCCCAACTGGGCAATACACGTAAACCCCAGTAATAGTATTCAAGTAACACTCTCTTTCCAATCCTCAACACTCTGAATGGACAGTTTATTCTTTCTGCGTGTCTCCACCATTTAATTTAATAATCATAAAAAAGAGATGATTCTGAACCTTGAAAATGTACTTGACAGTTAAAGACAGATTGGGGTAGAATTAAGCTCTTGATGGAGAACAATCCATTTAGGCTCTGAATTAAAAAAAAAAAAATCCATCTAAGAAACTCAGAGGATGAACCACCACTGCTTGTTTGGAACCTGGTATTTAGGTGCTTCACTTCACAACCCGGTGTTTAGTTTCTCTGACTCACCTTTCTAATTCCTTATTCCCCTTATTTTAATGGATTTTTATTACTTAAAGTCTTATGGGAAGTTAAAAATATGGATAAAACATAACAACACAGCCACTATATTCTTCCTAGCATTCTCTTTTTAACTTCAGGATTTACCCTCTAATATTAATGTATGTATACAAATAGTAACACAAACAAACAAAAAAAAACAACTAAGAGTAACAACAAAAAAATTTGATGCACCTTAATTCATCATTACATTTGATGTATACCTGGACTCTACTTGAGCTGGCATGATAAGAATTAAGAACTTTTAGTAACAGACTACCAAATAAATGATGGTGTAACAGAAAACATAACAGAATTCAGAGTAAGGAAGAGTTGTTTTATCAGTTTTTATCCAGGAGGCTCCCCCTCAATTTAAACTCTGGTCTCTATGAAATCTATTTGTTTTGGCTGAAATTTGGAATCTAGCTAAGGTCAGTATTAATCTTAACATTGAGAATTTGGCTTAATATTAAAACTTGTAATAGATTGAGAGGATTCACTTGCTTGATTACTTTTTAAGGGTGCCATCCACACGCTTGAAATATAGCTCTCAATTGTTGTATTTATGAAAATTATGTGGCAGTTGCAGATGTTTCTTTATGTAATTTTTAATAGAAGTCCAATGCACGTGTCCTGACTTGGAGAGTCTGGGAATCTCATCCACTCTGAGAATGACTTTGATTTGAAAATAAGCTATACTCAAAGCATCTGTAAACTACAGCCATACCCATTTGCTTCAATCTCCTGAAATGTGTGTGTGTACAAGTAAAAATGAAAATGACTAGAAGTAAGCAATAGTAATCAAGACAGTGTGGTATTGGCAAACGAATAGAAAAAATAAATCAATGGAACAGAATAGAGAGCCAGAAATAGATCCACATAAATATAGTCAACTAATCTTTGACAAAAGAGCAAAGGTTATACAATGGAGCAAAGATAGTCTCTTCAACAAATAGTGCTGGAACCAGTGGATCTCCACATACAGAAAAATGAATCTAGACAGACCTTACACCCTTCACAAAAATTAACTCAGGATGGATCACGGACCTAAATGTAAAATGCAAAACTATAAATTTCCTGGAAGATAACATAAGAGGAAACCTGGATGATCTTTGGTGTGGAGAGGACTTTTTAGATATGACACTGAAGGCATGATCCATGAAAGAAATAATTGATAAGCTGGACTTCATTAAAATTAAAAACTTCTGTTCTGTGGAAGACAACGTCAAGAGAATGAGAAGACAAGCCGCAGACTGGCAGAATATATTTACAAAAGACACATCTGATACAGGATTGCTATCCAAAATATACAAAGAACTCCTAAAACTCAACAATAAGAAAACAAATGACCAGTTTAAAAAATGGGCCAAACACCTTAACAGACACCTTACCAAAGAAGATATACAGATGGCAAGCAAGTATATGAAAATATGTTCCACATTATATGCCATTAGAGAAATGTAATTAACACAACAATGAGATATACCACTACACACCTATTAGAATGCCCCAAATCCAGAACACTGATGAGACCAAATGCTGGCAAAGATGTGAGCAACAGGAACTCTCATTCATTGATTGTGGGAATAGAAAATGGTACATCTCCTTTGGAATATAGTTTGGCAATTTATTACAAAACATACTCTTACCATATAATTCAGCAATCACACTCTTTGGTATTTACCCAAAGGATCTGAAAACTTATATCCACAGAAAATCCTGCACACAGATGTTTATAGCAACTTTATTCAAAATTGCCAAAATCTGAAGCAACCAAGATGTCCTTCAGTAGGTGAACAGATAAATAAACAGGTACATCGGGACACTGGAATATTATTCAGTGCTAAAAATAATTAAACTATAAACCAATGAAAAGACATGGATGAAACTTAAATGTATATTACTAAGTGAAAGAAGCCAATCTGAAAAGACCACATACTGTAAGATCCCAACTGTATGACATTCTGGTAAAGGCAAAATATGGAGATAGTAGAAAGATCAATGGCTGCCAGGTGCTGGGGGAGGAGGATGAATAGACACGGCACAGAAAATTTTCAGGGCAGTAAAACTACTCTGCATGATTCTATGTGATGATGGACACATATTATCATGTTATTCTGTACTTGTCCAAACCCATGGAAGGTACAACACCAATAGTGAGCCCTAAGGTAAACGGACTTTGGGTGATTATCATGTGCCAGTATAGGTTCATCAGTTCTACCAAATGTACCATTCTGGGGGTGGATGTGAATAATGGGGGAGGCTGTGCACGTGTGAGGGCAGAGGGTTTATGGGAAATCTCTGCAATTTACTCTAAATTTTTCTGTGAACCTAAAATTGCTCTAGAAAAAATAAAGTATTAAAGAATAAAATACAATCAATAAATAAAAATGACTGGAAGGCGATTAGTTTGACATTTAAATATTTAACGGTGATTATGAACAGTATTCCATGGGGGCAGGGGTTCTATCTGTTTTATTCACTGGTTTATCCCTAGCACCTTCCATTCCACCTTGCACAAAATAGGTGACAATGAATATAGTTTTGAGCCCTTATTGCTAAGCTGCATTCTGTGGGTATTTCTGTATTTTCTCATTTTTTACAATGAAAATACCTTGATAATAATGAATGAGAATGTTATTTTTACATTGCTTAATATTCTACTTCTTTTACTTACATGAGCCACTTTGGCAATTAGTCTATCCAGAAATTAAAATGAAAAGAATGTAAGTGGAAGAGGACATTGCTCCTTGCCCGCTCATACAATTGCTTTCTGCAAATGTTTCCCACTGGGAGCAGGGTGAGTTTATGAAAACTGGGCTTGTTGAGATTATGCACAACTCGTCCTTCCAAGCCTGAGTGTTCGAGGTCAGTGACTGAGCTGGTATGATGGAATTTCCTTCATAATAAGATAAAAAGCCAGAATATGTTGTCTTTAGAAGAAAGTAAGCACTTGCTTTTCCTGTTTAATGGGACCTCAGAGGTCAGGTCCAAACAGACATCTCTATTCAGAAAGATGGATTCTGTTGTGGCAATTTCACACTAATAGGAGGCAAAAACAAATTCCCTCTCCATGAGGGAAAAGGGAATGAGTACTGAGAATGGTGGTTCAGATATAGATTTTCATGACAGGTCAGAGTCTTCACTGAATCACTTGAATAGGTCAGTGACCACTTCTTGGCGTCCTTGTGTGATTTTTTTTTTCCTTTAATTTACTGAAAAAAAATTTGCTGCAAGTGTCGCTCATACATATGGAATAACATTCATGTAATTATCATTATTCACTTCTAGCCCTGTATTTCAAACCTTGTTAAACTGAACAACTTAACCCAAAAGTCAATTCTGTGTTCTCCAAGAGCTTTTCATTCTAAATGGAAGTGATATTTCCACAGCATTGGTCACTGGCTCTGATAGCGTTGAGTGTGCTTACTACACCTGGTTCTCCTTTCCTTCCTGGATACATCAGAAGCCTTCCCAGTCTCCATGAGGTCATGTTGGAAAAAGAGCTGTCTTACTGGAGAAAGGAGCAAGCTCTAAGCAAATGTGAAGAAAGTTATAAATTATCCTTCTTCTCTCTTGTAGCAGCAAACTCTGGAATATCATGTTGAGGCAATGGCATCAAAGGATGATGGAGACTTTGTCAGTCTGGGTTCCTGAGTCACTAGATGGAGCAGGACCTCCTGCTACCCAGCACTGCACATGTTGTGTTGAGTTAAACCACTGAAATTTAGAGGTCAATTTGTTACCACAGTATAATGTAACTAATACTGACTATTATATTGGTTAACATGTTGAAGACATATTTATGCCAAATAAGAGAAGCAAATACTCAAATGTAGAAATGTATACATGCCTCGTCAGTGTTTCTAGGGAACACCCAGATAGTTTCTGACTTACGAATATGATCTCTCTTTTTTCCTGTGCAAGTAACCTAGATCAATGATGAAATTCATTAATTTATTCAATAAGTTATTTTTGAGCAAGGCACTTTTTATATGCTGCAAATATAACATTGAGCAAAACAGAGAACATCCCTGCTCTCATAGAGCTGAGATTCCATGGATCTTAGATTCCAGGGATGAAATAAAAAGTAAAGGGGTGAAATAGTAGTATTTTAGAAAGTTAAAAATGCTAAAATTAACAAGACAGGGAACAACAAGTGTTGGTGAGCCTGTGGAGAAAGGGGAACACTCTTACACTATTGGTGGGAATGCAAGCTGGTGCAGCCACTCTGGAAAATAGTATGGAGGTTCCTCAAGACGTTAAAAATAGAGCTACCCTACAACCCAGCAATTGCACTACTAGGTATTTACCCCAAAGATACAGATGTAGTAAAAAGAAGGGGCACATGCACCACAATGTTCATAGCAGCAATGTCCACGATAGCCAAACTGTGGAAGGAACCAAGATGCCCTTCAACAGAAGAATGGATAAAGATGTGGTACATATATACAATGGAATATTACTCAGCCATCCAAAAGGACGAATATGCACCATTTGCATGAACATGGATGGAACTGGAGGGGATTATGCTAAGTGAAATAAGTCAAGCAGAGAAAGACAATTATCATATGGTTTCACTCATATGTGGAATATAAGGAACAGCATGGAGGACCATAGGGAAGGGAAGGTAAAACTGAATGCGAAGAAATCAGAGAGGGAGACAAACCATGAGAGACTCTGGACTCTGGGAAACAAACTGAGGGTTACAGAAGTGAGGGGGTTGGAGGGATGGGGTAACCGGGTGATGGGTATTAAGTAGGGCACGTGTTGGGATGAGCATTGGTTGTTACATGCAACTAATGAATCATTGAACACTACAACAAAAATTTATGATGTACTATATGCTGGCTAACTGAACATAATAAAAAAATTTAAAAAAGAAATCAAGAAAAAAGAATTATGGATATATTTGACAATATTACATAATAAAAAATATATTTCTTTTTTAAAAAATGCTATGAACAAAAATCAATCAGGCAAGGGGGGATAGGGAGCATCAAGGGTGGTGAAGGGCTGCCATACTCCCAGTATTTATGACACCAAGTAAGTCTTCAGTGAATGAGGACCAGAGCATAGGAGCATACCAGCTATAATTATATGAACTCTCAGCACCCCTTCAGTTCTTGTCTTAGAGTAGTTTAACACCACTCTATATGTGGATGGCCTTGAGGACTTGCCCTATTCCTCCATTGCCTAATAAAGTAGGAGTGGCAGATGCTAACCTCTGAAAAGAAATAGAACAGCCTCCATTAGAGATGTTCCTTAAACTCCTACTCTGATTGCTCACTGCCTTCTATTCCCAACTGGGTTTTGCTGAATTTACTGAATATTGGTTTCATTTTTCCCTTACAAACCTACTCTTGACTCTCGGTACTTAGTGGTGATATTTAAATTCCCCAGTTAACTCTCAATTCCTCCACAAGGGCACACGTCATTCCCCAAATTAGAGATGTCAAGTAATGTCTGCTCACCTATACTGTCTTTTGAAGGAACCACCCCCCTCAGCCCCTGGTATCTAAGCAGCTACATTTTATACAGCACCATCCCTTTTCTTTATTTCCTTCCTCCTACTCCCATCCAAGCTTCAGATAATTAAGCTAATGGTGAGCACCTGAGCTAAGCTAATCCTTTGGCTTTCTGGTATTAAAAAAAGATGAGGTGGGACAACTAAGTTCTCTGTCTCCTAAATTTGAATTAAGTCATGCAGTCAGAGTGTACCAGTTGGTGGTATGCATTGAAGCCAAAAAAATGCCATAAAGCAGAGTTGGGTTCATGGCAAGCCAAAAGCACGTGCAGTCCAAAATTATGAGGCAGTAGAAACTATGAATAAGCAGAAAAACCTCACAGCAAAGAAAACAAAACAAAGCTACCACCTGGAGATGGGCCCAGAAAGAGAAGGAGAAAGCGAAAGAAGGTGAGTGAGTGTATTTCATCATCCCCTAGAGCTGTATCATGAAAGCTTTCTAGTTATAGTTCTAATTAGAGTACTAAATCAATATATATCCTTGCAACAAACAGTATGTTATCCAAGCCACCTTGAAAATGTCAATCAGAAAAGCCTAGTCAATGAACCAAACCCTATAGGTCCTGTCAGCTTTCATGCTTCGCCCCACCACATTTGGCAACTTGACCATTGTTGAAGGAGGTTATCAAGAGGATGGGACCACTGGTTGACCAAAGAGCTGGACCTGGACAATTGGGAGGCTCCTCACCCTCTCCCTTGTCCTCAGAATGTTCTGCCCACTGTTCCCATAGCTGGAGACATTTCAAGGACACAACCTTGAGACCATTTGAGCTGTGGACTGTGGACTGTGACTGAACCTGATTAAGGCCTCTACATAAACTTTGAAGATTCTGACAGGAGGTGCAGAGATCTATTCATTTTGCAGTTGCCTGAGACAACCTCATATGTAAATTCCTTTGTTTATGAAACCTACCACCCACCAATCTGGAGTGGCCTGCCTCTTTTTTTGGTTTCTCCCCACCCTCCAAGTATGGGGACCAGTTTCAAATTTCACCCAGGGAACTCCCAAAGTTGCAAACCAACAATCATGCCAGTTTCACGGCAACTGTGCTAGACACTAAGGACACAAGAGAGACCTTTACTAATTCCTCCAGAAGGCCACGAGACAGGCCTGTAAACCATTATTTTCAATGAAACGAGATAAATGGCAATAGAGATTTTCAAAATGCAAAGCAAGTACTGAGGACGAAAACTCAAATCAGCAGCCACAGGCAGGGATTAGCCCACTGTCTCTAAGTTCCTTACCCTCAATGTTTTAAGTTTGTCCTTCCAGCCTCAGTTTCTTTGTTTGGGGCCTAGGAGCCCCACGGGGGTTAGTACTCTGCCATGAGCCCAGACTGCTTAGTTGGTACTTGATGATGCCCTGTCTTGCTCCCTAGTGTCCCTGCCCAGGAATTGGACCATGACATCTATTTTTTCCTCTTCCCTGTTCAGCTTCCAATGCCTAGAGTTCTTCTCTGAAAAGTCTAATTGCGTACATCAGGCCGGGCAAATATTAACTGAGCATCAAAGGACTTCCTACCTCAGAGCCTTGTACTTGCTGTTCCATCTGCCTAAAACACTCTTTTCTTTCTTTTTTTTTTTCTTTTTCTTTTTTTTCCCATTCATCCATTCAGCAAATCATGGAGTCAAAACAAACAGAAGGGAAAAACCTTAGGGCTCTTCCTCACATTTCACCATTGTTCACTCCCTTATTTTCTTTAGGTCTTTGCTTAAATGTCACCTATGACAGAAGGATTACAGGTTAATGGTATATAAAATGACAATTTGCCCATCACTCTTTCTTTTTGCTTTAATCTTTTTCATAGCACTATCACCATTTGACAGATTTTGTAATTATTTTTGTGTTTTTCCTGTTTCCCCCACTGGTAGGTAAGCTCTGTGAGAGAGAAGACATTGACAGATTCACTACTATATTTCCAGTATCTGAGACATGATTGGTACATAGTAGGTGCTCAACAAATATCGTTAGGCAAATGAATGAATCTAGGGAGTCTCCTAGAGGATAAAGTTTGTGATGGATCATAAAGCGTTTTCACGTAAATACAGATGGAAAAGGCATTCTAAGCACTGGGAACAGCATTAGCTAAAGAGCAAAAGTGAGAAACAAAATGGTGTACAAAGTCACAAAAGTAGGAACAAATTGGTGCAGATATATATAATGTAACTGGAGTAAGGCACAGAGCATAGAGTAACCAGAGGCAAGTCTGGATAGATAGGCCAGATTATATAGAGCCTTATATGCAATACTAAGAAGCATGGGCTTTATTCAGTAGGTAAAATAAGTGCCCATTGAAAAGTTTTAAGCATATATTTAGACCCTACAGTAGGCAGAATTCTAAGGCAGTCCCTCAAATTTCTAGCCCATTGTGTACACATATCTTCTCTCAGTTATTGAATTAAACACTAATTTAGGTGGAACACCATGCAGGGATTTTGCAAATGTGATTAAGGTCCCAAGTTAGTTGACTTTAAGATAGGGAGATTATCCTAGGTGAACCTGACCTAATCAGATGGGCCCTTGAAAGGAACTGATTTCTTCCTGGCAAAAGAGATTGAAAGCATGAGATAAATATGATATGAGGGAGATTCTCCATTGCTGGAGGGGGCCATGTGACAAGAAATGGGAATGGTCTGTAGTTGCTGAGAGTGGTCCCTGGCTGATAGCCGGGAAACAAGAATCGCAGCCCTTCAACAGAAAGGAACTCAATTCTATCTGTGACCTGAATGAGCTTGGAAGACAATTTTGAGTTCCAGATGAGAGCACAGCCAAACCAACACCTTGATTTTAGCCTGGTGAGATCCTGAGCAGGGAATCCAGCTACCCCATACTCCGTAAACGTGAGCTAAGAAATGGGTGTGGTTTTATGCTGCCATGTTCACGGTGATTTGCTCTGCAGCAATGGAAAATAAATATAGGTTTCATCTGGACCGTGTGGAAAACAGCTTGCAGAGGGTTAAGGCTAGAGACAGGGAGACAGCGAGGGGGTTGACACAGTCTTCCAGATGAAGGGTGAAGGCCTGGAATCTCAATGAGGTCTGCCCTGCTGATCTGAGCTCACCACTGCCTTTGAACTCTGTGCTTTAAAGCACCCAGCAACTTGGGAGGGAGCTCCTTTCCCTGGATGGGCTGGCTCCCCCAGCTCCAGTGGGTCTAGTCCCAGTTTCCTCATCTTCCTGCCAACATGGCGTATTGGGTCCCAACAAGTTTGTTGTTCGAGTCCCCTGAATTATGAAAATCAGTAATGCTTTTTACCAGCGGCTTCCTTCTGGAGGCAGGGAAATACAGCAGTCGTTCTCAACCCTGACAGCCTATGAAAATGATCTAAGGAGCTTTGTAAAATATGATATCCAATGTAACCCCTCACAGATTCTCACTTTACTAGTCGCAGGTATTGTTTTTGCTTTTTTTCTCTACTTTCCCTGTGCTTCTAAAGCACAGCCAAGGTTGAAAACAGCTGAAATAAAATATGACTCAATTTGATGTGTGGGGCTTATGACATAGTAGCAAAATACCATTCTCTCATCTATCATTATAATAGTATTATGAAATCTTCTCCTTCCTCCTCTTCTCTCCTCTTTCCCACTCTACCAATAAGGAAACGATCATCATCATCATCATCTTCTCATCATCATTATTATCATGATGATAATGTAAAATTTTATTTGTTAAATTGACACTTTGTTATAAAAATGATTTCAGGTAGTTGATGAGGAAACAGACTCAAAAAAATTAAACAAATTGCCTTAAAATCACAAAGTTACTGTGGGCTGAGCACAATCTCAAAGCCGTCTCCATGTCCCAAATGCTGTGTTGTCCACACCAACACCGTTCCATAAGGAACGATAAAGAACATATTACCACTCCCTGTATCAGCCATCACCTAACCACCTGCGTTGTCATGCATGCTTCTGATTGCATTTGATCTTTACAATGCTGTTATGTGAACCTAAAACTGAGGTTCAGCCCAGATTCAGACTACTATTATGTGATTAATTATGTACCAACCTTCTGATTCCAAGTCCAGTATTCCTGACGGTTCTCACTTGAACCTTAGACTCTGAAAAAAGGTACAATATCCTTGAAAAGGATGGAAGACTCAAGTCCAAATAAAACAATAAAAACAATCCCCACTATTTTTTTTCACATTTCTCCTCCACTACTTGGAGTATTCACGTCAATTCTGCAGATGGTTCCAAGCTCCCATTTGCCACCTGAACAAATAGTACAGACTACTTTATAAGAAATCTTGCTAATGGCAACCATGCAGTCCCTACAAGAGCAGTGATCCTGATAAGAGACTGTATGACAAAAACCATATGAATGTACAGGCACATATTTACATGTCTGTGAATGTAAGTGGGAAACACAAGACGTCCAAACCCCACAAAGTTCATCCTGGTTATTGTGATTTTTTTTCTTTTCTTTCCTTTCCTTTTTTTATTTTTGCCTATTTCTCTATCTAAATTTCATAAATGAACATGAACATGTAATATTTTGTAATTAGGAAAAAAGTTAACAGATGAGGAGAAAGAAAATGATAGTCTTCAAAATTCCTTCTTTTTTTCTGCCTTATCTATCGCACTGTCACGTATTAGTTCCCAACCCCTCCCCTCCAAAGTTTATTTGGTATTAGGTCCAAATAAACTGTCCCCTTACTATTGCTATGTTCTTTCCTTTATGATCGCACCTACACACATCTACTAAATACCTATAAACTGTCCATGGCAATAGAAGGGTAAGTAATATTTTCTCTTTGTTCAAGAAACTTGCATCTAGAGTGGAAAACTAATTAATGGGTTATTATTACACAACTCAAGTATTACAATATAAGAAAGAAGCAACTCTTTCCTTCTCCAATTTTCAACCTGAGAAAAATGTCTTCATGGCTCCACTTATCTTGAAAGAGTCTACACCTGGCAGCTGCTACATTATGGGAAAGTTGTAAAAATCTATCTAGAAACAGCATGTAATATTTATGGGAAGAGATAGAGAAAATGCCAGTAGTGGAAGACTGGACTTAAATTTGTTGACTATAGGTAGGGTGACCTTAGCATTTATTGTTCTAACTTTTGAGATATTTTTGAGAATGGAGAGGGGTGGCATTAATAGTTATCTTGGGACAACAGGCATAAAACCAAAACCATCCAAGAAAATTGGGACGTATGTTCACCCTCATTGAGGAAGGGAGTCAAGACTTTTTTTCTATTGAGATGACTTCAGAAAATCAAGGGTATTTACTCAGACCTTTCACATCTGGTTTTTTGACAATGCTGAAATAATTTCCATTCATGTGGTTTGCATCATTCCACACACGGACCACTAATATAATGAGTTTGCCATGTTTATACCAGGATATTTCCACTTGCTCTGCCTTCCTGGGGAGGTCCCCAGTTTCTCACCTGCACCCTAGGACATTTCTGCCCAGGAATTTGCTCCGCTGGCTCCTTTGTCTCTGCCACTACGTTTCTCACAACAGCAGCTGGACCTCCCTCAGCCTCCTCAGTGTGACTGGCAGAGGCAGGCCCAGTCACAGCTGCGGAGACAAAGGTAAAGGCCCCCTGGAGCTGGCTGGTGGGCAAAGAGCAGGGGCTCAGACTTTGCTGCTAGCACGGATTCCTCCGGGTTGCTGCGGAATACGATTTTGGGGCATAATGAGGAAGCCCTGTCGTGTTCACCACATGCAGGCTTCATCAGTGCAAAATTTCATTCGGCAGATGAACACAGACAGATGCACATTTCCTTCACCAATGAAATATTAAACATGACAGGTGTGTTACCCATCAGGAAGGCTGCATACAAAATGCCTGTGTAACCCACTAGGTCTTCCCCACTCTGCTCCTCCCACTTGGCTGGGTTCTGGGAGGTAATATTCCTCCCGCAACTCTGTTCAGGTATTCACTTCCAAAAGTTATGGCCAATGGTATCCTTGGGAAGATAATTTAAAGGCTTTTGGCTTTAAATTAAGAATCCATTAAGATAATAAAATGTTTTCTTCGAGTTTATTGTTATTCTGCCTAAGGGATCTGTGGGGGAACACAAGATAAAAACTATGGAGAGAAAGATTCCCGTCACTATGGAAACAGATTCATTTATTTTTATGGGCTGATTTCTAATTCCTCTCCCTGGGCAAAGCTCCCACTAACTTCTGATGCTAGGTGATTATACTCATTCAAAGGACATTTTTCTGCTTGCGGTAGTATTTCCTATTTATTTGGGGAGGGGGGGTTGCAGATACATACATACCAAGATGTATAAGAATATCTTTCCAAAGAGTTGACTCCAATCAGAATAGTCAAGTAATTGGAGTGAGGGGGCCATATTCAGAATTCACTTCCAATAGAGGAAAATACAGGCCCCTAATAGCTACTAGCTTGATATCAACCCTTAAAATATGCAGAACACACAGACAGCAGGGCTCGAGAAACAGAACTCCTGCATGAGATTCTATCTATTGGCTATGTTCAGCCTAGAACCTATTAATATAACTATATGTAGATATCATCACAAAGGGTGGCATTCTTTAGGAACCTAGATTTGTTTCATGTCGATTATTTTTAAATACTTGGGTCTCACTATTTGCAGAGTTTACATTCTTTAATGGAATGTCAAATTCTGTCTCCTATGAGCAGTACATCTGTGGATAAGTCACAGTGTCACCACTTCCCCTATTGGTAAAATGGCAATAGTGATATATGGCAACTTCCAGGAACAAAGGAGCATTGTGATTAATATCTGCTGTTATGTTGAACTCTTGGCCTGAAAAGTGTTGGGGATATAAATAGCATGCTAATGATTTAACTCAATCTGCTTTCAGAGATCCTGTGTTCTTGTTTATTTGCATAAAAATGGCATCATGCCTGGTCATTCAATGTGCTGTTGCAATCCCACAAACTGTGAGGATGATCCATTGCAGGTCTTTGCATCAGAATTTGTTCAAGGCTATGGAATGCAGACTGGAACAGTGCATGCAGAACTGGTAGAAAGGTCGGTAGAGGAATTCACTCATCAGATCTGACTGAACATTTACCACTCCCCTTTCAGGCGATTCAGACATTAACCATCAGTCCTGGAAAGCCACTGGAGCAAAGCCAGTGAAATAATGATTCAGCAAGTTGGGATTCAGGTGAAGTTCAATGCCATGAGTGTGTGTGTGTGTGTGTGTGTGTGTGTGTTTGGATGTGGGTGTACGAAGGTCATGGGTGTGCTGAAAGGTTCCCTTTGGTGCAGCAAAATGTTCCCTACCCAACCTTTAGTATAGAGGTTAGGCTTTAAGAATTGGCTTTTAGTGGTGGGGGGTGGGAGGGATGGGGTGACTGGGTGATAGACATTGGGGAGGGTATGTGCTATGGTGAGCACTGTGAATTGTGTAAGACTGCTGAATCACAGACCTGTACCTCTGAAACAAATAATACATTATATGTTTAAAAAAAAAAAAAGAAGAAGATAGTAGGAAGGGAGAAATGAAGGGGGCAAAATTGGAGGGGGAGACGAACCATCAGAGACTGTGGACTCTGAGAAACAAACTGAGGGTTCTAGAGGGGAGGGGGGTGGGGGGATGGGTTAGCCTGGTGATGTGTATTAAAGAGGGCACGTTCTGCATGGAGCACTGGGTGTTATATGCAAACGATGAATCATGGAACACTACATCAAAAACTAATGGTGTAATGTATGGTGATTAAGATAACATAATAAAATTAAATTAAAAAAAAAAGAATTGGCTTTTAAATGCCTGAATGTTGTGGTTTCATGTTGCCAAACATTTGATATCATGAGACACCCAATTGACCAAATTCTTCATCACTATGTTTGACACATGTGCTACCATTTGCTGTTTTCAGTGCAAATATGTACAAGGTTCTGCAGGGGGTTGTTTATCTCCTGTTTACCTGCCTCGTGTTCAGAGGACTCTAAATGATACTGAAAGCAGGATGCAGAGGTAAGTAAAAATATGTATAAGCGAAGACTAAATAAGTAAACCTGGGATGGAAAAGTATATGATGTAATACTTTATACTCCAAGGGCATTTTTCCAAAGCAGGGCAGGGGAAGGCAATGTGTGTTTGAGGGTTTTGGTAAAACCATCAGCATCCCTCTGAATTAGAAATGAAAGCATACACACACACACACACACACACACACACATATATGTATATATGAACTATGGAGCAAAGACACACTAAAATCTTCATTTTAAGTTAATAATCTTATATTGAGAAATATATGCAAGGTATTATGCAGAAGGTCCTTGATGACAATGATTTTATAGTCTAGTGGAGGACACAAACATAAAAACAATAAATCCTTAGAAAGAGGAAGGGAGAAG
Organism: Halichoerus grypus; assembly: GCF_964656455.1. Lineage (NCBI taxonomy): Eukaryota > Metazoa > Chordata > Mammalia > Carnivora > Phocidae > Halichoerus > Halichoerus grypus. Next base: position 65,326,101 of record NC_135714.1, read on the forward strand.
GAGGTGCCTAAAATGATGATAAGATTCTTATTTGAATGACTAGCAAGAAATATGGGAGGATGAACAACTAAAATCTTTTTTTCAAATATTATAAAAGAAACATGTACATACTCCTCCTGGCCACTGCCCCAACCAGGGATACAATACTAATAGTCTGCTGAATATCCTTCCACTTCTTTCCTCATGTCCATTTAAGCACACAAACACACAGACATATATAGGGTTGTTTTTTTTAAATTTTCATTTTGTTCATAAAATAATCAAATAATATTATATATATATTACTTTGCAAGTTGCTTTTTGACTTCAGAATACATGGACTACGTTTCACATCAAATAGCTGCATAATAGCTATAATTCATTGTCATCTATTCTCCCCTAATGGACATTCAGGTGATTGCCAAGTTCCCACCACTACAAAAAATAAACATCCTTACAGATGTACTCTTATATAACATGAGATGTACTATGATTTCAATAAGATGGAACCCAAAGTGGGGTTGCTGGGTTAAAGAGTATACATATTTTCCATTGTAACTGAGTCTTCCGATTTTCTTTCAAAGAATGTGAAGCAATTTTTGCTGTAGCAACAATAAATGGACATTTTTAGTGATGATGAGCAATTGTGAGAACTGGGGGCCTGGCAGGTGCTGGGAATGGAAGGGAAGCATAGTTTTATTTGATTTTTGACATGCCTGCTGTACTCTATGTTGATACCCAGCAGGCAGTGGGATGCTTAGTGCTGGCTCTAAAAGATCCAAGTGTGAGTGAGGCCATAGGAGTGGATGGAACCAGTCTGGGGAAGAGAGTGCAGCAGAGAAGAGGGTGACTGTAGATTCTAACATAGTCCCCCCCATCACAGAGCTGAGTGGAAAACCTAGGAATTAGCAAAGGAGGCTGAGGATTTGCCAACAGAGAGGACAGAAGCATAAAGAGTGCAGACTAAGGAAACAGGAGAGAGACAGCTGACAGTTTCAAGAAACAGGGTGGGGGCTCTGGTACCCAAAGCTGGATGAGATCTTCAACCGTAGTGACCTGGACATTCTCTTCTTGCACCCTTATAGTTGGGGCATAGACATGGGAGTTCCACTTCCTGATTTTTATTTTTTTAATTTCATCTGTGTCAATTCTTAGGAAGAGAGTGATACAGATCCATTAAATATACTTTCCTCCAAAAACCATCGCAGGCATCCCGGCTATTGGTGTTATTCTCCCCAGCCTACAGGACGTCCTTCAGCAAAGCTGCCAATGAGTTGGAAAAATGGACGTGTTTGAGTTTCATCTCGTTTCCCCTCCCTGTGCCCTCTTTGTGAGAGAAGTGCTGGCAATCACAGAATAAAAGGCCCTAAATCATTCACTGAGCAGAAAAACTGCCTCTAAATTATCAGAAGCTGATTACATCGTGCTGACAGACACAGGCTACAATGCCGAAATCTCGCTGTCATCAGCTTCTCTCTCCGGACAATGGAAATAGAGTCCTCACCTGCCTATCATCAAAAGTCCTCCTGATGACAACCTCTAAAGATGTCTCTGCAGCACGCTGTGTAATTATCTATGGCATATACCGCGTGACATTGTCCTACGTTTGCAGAGAGGATTCAGGACAGGAAGTGGCCTTGTCATAAATGGGCACACATATCCACACTTAAAATATTTAACCGCCTGGGAACACTTACAACCCCTCCCCACCCACTCATTTCCTTTATTTAGTAATGACCCACCCTGTTAATGGAGCCACATATGCGGGGGACACTTCAGAAGAGAACAGCCATTTCATAATATTACGAGGCCATATCCGTGCTGGCCTGACAGGAGTATGTGTGGAGGAAAGCGAGATTTTCAACTCTGACCTCATGGAGTCAGGGGACACAGGGGTATCAAATGCTGCTCCTCAGACAGGTTTTTAGGAGGACGGTGTTTGCACAACAGTGATAAAGGCTACCTTGGGAATTGCAAATTCGATTTGACTTACAGCAGTCACGCTTGCCCCTGGAGACTGGGAGGATTTGAGCTGTAGGAAAGAAAAAAAAAAAAAAAACAGCTCTTTGCGCTGCCTGGAAATGAGTATGGATTGACGAAACGAAATGGCACAGTAGACTGGCAGATAGATGATAATTGCAGTCGGGCGACCAGGGTTGGTCTAGCCCAGAGGAGGAAATTATCATTTTGATTATGTTCAGGAGGATCTATTTATGAGTACAGGTTTCCTGGTTGAGTCAGACTGAATATTTTTCTGGGTTTAAGAAATAAAATTTGGATAAGAATAAACAAAGGTAAATTCTTTGACCCAGGGCATTTTCAATCATTTCTGCTTGATGACGAGCAGTGCTAGTGGAAAAGAAAGGCTTCCCATCATATCACAGATCCCTTACACATGCAACTTGGCAGAGGTCTTAACCCGCTTTTTGGCAAAGAAAGGACAAGTGTTCTCCTCAGCACATACCCACCCTTGTCATGCCTGAGTCTTCTTTTCCTCATGCTTTCTTGGGCCACGTAGCTCATCCCAGGTGACAGAGAACACTGTCTCTGTAAGAATGAGGAAGTGACAGGACTGTGGGGAGGAACAGCAGTGATGCTTTTGCATGAGGTGACCAGCAGCTCATCAGACTGTGGATTCAGACAGACCCGAGTTCAAATTCCATCTCTGTCATTTATAAGGTGCACGACCTTGGGCAAGTTACATAACGTTTGTTTCCTACGTGTAAAGTAGGGAAAATAATACCCAAGTCTTAGAAGTATGGTAAATATTAGAGAGAAAAATAAATAAACAGACAAATAAATGAACCCACACATCCACATGTTTAATGCCACTGGCACATAGTAGGGACCATCACAGTGTCACAATTATATTGAGAATCTACATCATCTTATAAAAAAAATGCCTGAGTTGTTGACTGTGTAACAAACCAGTTTTCTTTAATGTTAAATGCCAAAAGCATTACTAAAGAAATGTTCCTTCTCCAATGTTTTTCTCAGGAAACCCACAACTTTTTTCCTATCGAGTCACTTGGAGGGTTTGGGGATGGGGACCCCCCTTCTAGTTTAATTGCACTGAGGTTAGAGGAAATTAGCAGCTCAGGAAGCCCTTTCTAATTCCTTATGTGGCCCAAGGAATCTACATTATGATAGTTTGTCCCACTTGTCCTATAGATCCTGCTACAGGACCACAAATTCCCTGCCAGCTGTCTCATGAAAATCCCTACCACCATACTCCATCACTGCCGGTCTCCCCACCCAAGCTCCGTTCATGCCCCCCACTTAGAGCTGGCCTAGCAGAGGGTTCCAATCATGAAGTCTGGTTGTGACCAGAAGGTTGGACCTAGGGAGAGGTACCTATCTGAGCCACTCTTGGAATGGCAAGAGCCAGAAGGGTGAGCCCAGGCCACCCTCTCCACATCTACAAACATCTGTGTAGCACCTGATCTGTGCCAGGCCCTCACCTGGGCATCAGGAAGAGAGTGATAAACAAGCCATGATCCCTTAGTGTCTAGTAAGGGGTACAGACACGTGAACTGTACTTAATGCCATTATTGCCCATGATTGGGGAAATTGAGGGCACACAAAAAGGAGGTCCCTGCCTCCGAAGTGGGGAAGTCACCAAAAGTTTCCCCAAGGAAATAAGATTGACATGTAGGTAGAAATCGGCCAGGCAACGGAGGCTAGGATGAGGATGAAGAAAGGAGGAGGTTCTAGCAGGGGTTCTAGCATATATGGTTAACAAGCTGGCAGGGGAACCAGTGCAGAGTCCATTAGCCAAGAGACAAAGGCTGGGAGGCAACGTAGTGAATCCAAGGAAAGGGGTTTGTACGTGGACAGACCTGGGATGAAATTCCAGCTCTACAAGCTCTCTGTTCCCTCTATACAACTTGAAGGAAGTTATTTAACCCCTCAAAGTATCAGTTTCATTTTTGTGAAAGATAGTATAATGTCCGCCTCTGGGGATTATTATGGTGACAAAATAATATATGAAAATCACCTTACACCTTCCCTGCCATAAAGTAAGCATTCGGTCTGTTAGTCACTATTAGTATTAATAAGAACACCAAGATGAACATTTAGATTCACGTGGCAGGAATGAGGCTGTTGGGGGGCGGGCGAGGGAAGATGGTACCTGGAGGTAGTTCAGCTGAGTTCAGATCACAGGAGAAGAAGTAAGGAAAATGAGCACCACGGACCTAGGTGATGCTATAACTGCCTCAGACCATCATGTGACTGCTCTTTCTGGTTATCAGGCCTCGGATGCGCAGACAAATATATGTCAGTCCCCTCAAAAGCACAGGGACAAGACTCAGGAGCAGGTGAATGGATGATTTTCTCAGTGCAGGGGTCTCTGTTCACAATTCTAGGTGGGAAAATTCTTTGTTGTGCGGGACTGTCCCTCCCATTGCAAGACCTGTAGCATCTCTTGCTCCATCCACTGTATCCAGTAGTCCCTCAGTCTCTGTGACAACCACACTTTTTCTAAACACCCTCCAGGTTAGACTGTCCACCACTGAGAACCAGCTTTTTAACCATGGGTATTTTGAATTTGAAATCATCCCTTAGTCAAGAAAGATTAGAAACTCTTAGCCTAGAAAAAGTTTAGATAAGGATTTAGAACTTCAAAGTAATAGGCTCTAGTGAAGGTAAGTGCTTCAGAATATATCCACGTTACAAGCTACACTGATAAATACAGAGTTCTTCAGAGGGAAATCCAATTTAAATGAGTGACATTCACATAACTTGTGCCTTTCTATCCTATATTCACCCACAAAGAAGAAATACTCCAGTAGGGATAGTAAGTTTCTATTTCTGATGTGGAATAGGCTCATTCTATATCTCCGGCAAGCACCCATAGAGAACAAAGCAGAAATTGGCACAAATTATATGAACGGCACAATTACAGCTGTCTTTCAGAACTTTGTCAACAAGTTAATTTCTTGGGCTATTTTAAAGAATTATCCAGGCATTAATTTTAGAGAAAACAAAATCTAGCAATAATTCCTTAGATTACTTCACAAAAATGAAGTGATCAAGGCTGATCAGATTTTATTGGTCTTTCCAGTGCTATTACTGGATGCACTGAAACTCCATTTCCCATATGTCCACCTTGCTTGTCTCTACAAAGATAACATAAAATACCATAGCATATGTCATTAGGAGATAATCACTGAGAGTCCAGGCCAGAGGACGGATTAATAGATACCAAATTCCATTCCAGAATCACGTTCTACTGTCCTTTTTGGGCTCAAATTATCCTCTGCTCTGTTAGTCTGGTGTGCCAAGATCACAACTGGGGCAGCTTGAAGACTTAGAAATCAATTGCGCCCTTGAGAATAGGGATTAACTCTGCTCCAAGGCCTGATGCCCACTGTCTGCCTCTCACGGGCTCTGCAGGCAGAATGTCCCATGAAAGGCAGCCCCATATGCTGCTTTACCCTTCAACAGAAAGTAGCACTAGCTATCCACCCTGCTGGCTCTTTTTTAGCTCTGCTCCTCATCCTTTGGCTGAACAAATGAGGACGAGACCCAGAGGGAGGACAATCAATCTTTCTGTTCCTAAACTACTAGTCACATGAGATTTACTATTAAACAAGGTTGTGGTGTTTTACCTTCAGGGCAGAGAAACAATGCACATTTTCAAAAGGATTTTTGAGATATTTGGGGTAGATAAACAAGACTGCTAGAGTTGTATTGAAAATCCACAGTGATGAACATAAAGAAAGAATTAAGCATGGTTATCCAACCACGAAACCTATTGTTGGTGCAGCCGGGTTATGCATTAAGGGAAAGTATGCTGAGAGGGAGAGATGTTCAGGAGAATGTGTAACAGTGAACAGTGTGTGTACCACAGCTGGAGCCTCAAGCCAAGGGTGCATGGTTTCTTTTTTCTTTTCTTTTCTCTTCTTTCTCTCCTTCTTTCTTTCTTTCGGAAAAGTGAAAGAAAAAAATAATTTTCTCACCACCAATTTTTTAATGTGAAATAAAGAATAAAGTCTAAATCAAATCAATTTTTTAAAAGGCAATGATATAGGGGCACCTGGATGGTGCAGTCGGTTAAGCATTGGGCTCCTGGTTTCAGCTCAGTTGTGATCTCAGGGTCATGAGATCAAACCCCACATCGGGCTCCCGTGCTCAGCATGGTGTCTGCTTAAGATTCTCACTCCCTCTCCCTCTGCCCCACCCCCACTCTCTCTCTCTCTCTCTCTCTCTCTCTCTCTCTCTCAAATGAATAAATCTTTAAAACAATTTTAAAAAATAAAAGGCAATGATAGATCATTTAAAATGTTTCAATGACATGAAATAAGTCTAATAAAGAATAGTAACAGTGTGTCCTATAAGATTTCCTAAACTTGGATGATTTCTCATTGAAAAGATAAGGCAGCATATGGCTAGACATATACATTATTGGAATGGGTGCCAAAACAATTCAATGGAAAAAGAATGGTCTTTCAACAAATGGTACATATACATTTGCAAAAGAATGAACTTAGACTTCTTCCTCACACCATAGACAAAAATTAACTCAAAATGGTTCACACACCTAAATGTAAGAACTAAAACTATAAAACTCCTAGAAGTAAGCATAGGAGTTAATCTTCATGACCTTGAGATGAGCAGAATCTTCTCAAATACAACACCAAAAACATGAGGAACTGAAGAAAAAACAGGTACATCGAACTTCGTCAAAATTAAAAACTTTTGTGCTTCAAAGAACACCATCAAGAAAGTGAAAAGATGACCCACAGAATGGAAGAAAATAATTGCTAATTACATATCTGATAAGAGATTTGCATCCAGAATCTATAAAGAACTCTTGTAACTCAGTAATAAAAAGACAAATAACCCAATTTAAAAATGGCATAGAATTAAAAAAAAATTCCCCAAAGATTTACAAATAGCCAATAAGAATATGAAAAAATGTTCCACATATGAGTGAAACCATATGATAACTGTCTTTCTCTGCTTGACTTATTTGACTTAGCATAATCCCCTCCAGTTCCATCCATGTCGATGCAAATGGTAAGTATTCATCTTTTCTGATGGCTGAGTAATATTCCATTGTATATATGAACCACATCTTCACGGGTAATGGTTTATTAAGGAGGGCACGTGTTGTGATGAGCACTGGGTGTTATACGCAACTAATGAATTGTTGATCACTACATCAAAAACTAATGATATACTGTATGTTGGCTAACTAAACATAAAAAAAAGGAATATGAAAAATGTGCAAAAAATGCTCAACATAATTAGCTATTAGAAAATCAAAACCATGCACATCAAAACCATGATAAGATACTACCTCACACCCACTAAAATGACTATAATAAAAAACACAAAAAATAACAAACACTGGCAAGGAAGTAGAGATATTGGGTCCCTTATATATTGACAGTAAGAATGTAAAATCGTACAGACGCTGTGGAAAACAAATTGTTAAACACAGAGTCACCAGATGAGTTAGCAACTCCATTCCTGGGTATATACTCAGGAGAAATGAAAACATATATACATTAAAAAAAATGTAAACAAATGTTCATAGCAGCATTACTCATAATAGCCAAAAAGCGAAAACAACCCAAATGTCCATCAGCTGAGGAATGGACAAATAAAGTGTGGTATATTTGTTCAATGGAATATTACTGACCACAAAAGGGAAGTACTGATTTTACAGATGGGAAAATTTGTTTGGAAAGATTTCGTCCCTTATCCAAAGCCACATGATTTTCAAGGGGCTGAGCTAGGTTTAGATCACTGGTCTGTCTCTAAAGTGGATGCTCTTAACTAGTCAGCTTTTGTAATTCCCTATGGAAATGATACCATAGACTGCTTTTATTAAATACTGGCTCTATGCTAGGTACTTTGTATACATTATCTCACTGTTCCTCACAACACCTCTGCTAGGTCAGGGTTATTATCTCTACAGCAGAGAGATGATCAAAAGGAGAAGTTAAAGGCCTTGCCCAGGTCATAATCCTGGAAATCGGGCAGAGCTGCAATTTGAACCCAGGTCCATCCACTCCCAGAATCAGCATTCTTTCTGCTAAATCTTGCTGTCCCTGTCATCAGGTTCTCGGGATGATTCTTTAATGCATCTCTGGGGTCTGCCCTATTCCTTCTTTTTTCAAGGACACAAGGCTAGCCTGATGCTCTGACAATTCACACCAAGATTTCTCTATGAATTTCTTTTTTTTATTATTATGTTCAGTTAGCCAACATATAGTACATCATTAGTTTTTGATGTAGTGTTCAGTGATTCATTAGTTACATATAACACCCCGTGCACATAACAACACGTGCCCTCCTTAATACCCATCACCCTGTTACCTCCTCCCCCCCACCCCCCTCCCTTCTGAGACCCTCAATTCATTTCCTGGGGTCCATAGTCTCTCATGGTTCATCTCCCTCTCTGATTTCTCTATGAATTTCTGGTTGGGCTCATTTCCATGAACTTTACTCTCTCTCCAATCCATTTTTCAACCCCCAGCTTCCTCTAGCAGATCACTTCTATTTCTCCATCACTTAAGAACACACAACGCCTGTGAAACCAAATCCAAAGTCCTCAGCTTGGAATGCATCGGTCTCCATAATAAATGTGGCTGTAGGGGCATGTGGGGAGCTCCTGCTTTCAGCTCAGGTCATGATCTCAGGATCCTGGGATTGAGCCCCACGTGGGGCTCCCAGCTCAGGGGGAGTCTGCTTCTCCTTCTCCCTCTGCCTCTCCCCTTGTTTGTGCTCTCTCTCTCTCAAGTGAGTAAATAAAATCTTTTTTAAAAAATAAATGTGGCTGTATACTACAATCGATCAATTGGGAGCTTTTAAAAATCCTGTTGCTCAGGCCACACTCCAGACCAATTTGGTTAGAACTCCTGGGTGTGGGACCCAGGCAACAATATTTTTTAAATCTCCCTAGGTGATTCCAATGTGCAGTCAATATTGAGAGGTACTTAAATAAACCAATTGGCTCCACAGTTTAAACCTCCCTCCTAATTGCTAGGTTTATTTCTTTATTGTCCTTCATATCTACCACCTCTACTCCCACAGTCCTACTCATTTGCTCAGGGAGAACGCTTTCCTTTCTCATCTCCGACACGTCAAGTCTCTCTCACCTGCCAGACCTTGGCCCAACCCCACCCACTCCAGGAAGGCGTCCCTGAATATGCTGACCTCTGCACAAACCTCTATCTAAATATGCATTTACTGTCCAGATAATTTAGTTAAGAACCTGATAATACAATACTTTTGCTTGCTTCCCAACTACTTTACAACTATTAGTCTGTGGTCCCTACAATTGTGGAAAACGTTAGTGCCAATATCTTCTTCTGTATACTCTGTTATTCCACTGAGCTTCCTTTGTCTGATTTCATAGCCTGGTACCCTTTAAGACCTAACGTGTGCATTTGTCTCCTCTCCCTAAAATCTTGACTACCCACCCTTGTCCCAGTGCCTTGACTTCTCTGTAACTATTCTACATTTCTTCGCCAGACCCTGCATTTTCACTCCTCCATGAAGTTGCCTTTGCCCAGAATTCAGTACTCTCCAATCTGGCAAAATTCATTTTCACGGCTTCCTTCTGGCTCAACTCATCTATGCTTCTCCCCTTGTCAGACAGAGCTAATGGTGCCTTCCTTCATGTTCCTATTGCACTTTACTTATATCAGTAATTTAGAACTTACCACAATGGGTCAAAGTTGGTAGAACTCTGCTGATTTTAAATAAGAAAGCACAGTGGATGCACATGTGACAAAATAGAGGCTCATTTAAACACAAAGTCAAAATTCTGACACTGTATTTTCCTTATAAGCCTAACAACAAAGTGCTGTTGACTTGAAAGACCATTTTCATGGCTTATCACATCACTGGGGGGCTGACCTTTGGAAGGTTCTGGCCCAGGACACCTGCTGTGTTGTGTGCGTGTCACGTGTGGAGATATGCACTGGCTTCCTTCAACAAAAGCTGCAAAGAAAGGAACTGGTGGAGAAGCAAGATGTGCAAACGTGTCCTTCTCTTTGAAGTCCATCACTGATCAGAGATAAAAAGATCTTTGCACCGACAGGGAAGCAAACTTGAAATCACAGTGCCTTAAGCAGGCCCACGTAGTAACAGTTCGTTTTTTAAAAACTCCAGATTCAAAATAACCTTGAAATAGTCCATTTTAAAGAGTCCCCAAGCGTAGCTACGACAAATAAGAATTCCATATCCAGGAGGATCTTATCAATAAGCGACTCTAGATCCTCCTCCAAGAAATACACTCTTTTTATAGAGGACTAGGGAGTTAATTGCACATTTCAAAATAAAGCTGAAACATGGCTGCTGCTATAAAAGTCTGTGAGCTTAGTTTCTTAATCTTGAAATTGCCATTCTCCCATCTCCATACTAACACATTATAATAAGGATAATAGGTACCAAGGAGAAAGCATATAGCATGAGACTATAATTCTGTGGAGAATCTCCTCACCGGGAATTCAATGTATATAAAATTGTGCCCAACCAATTTCCCTTTCGTAACTAAACACTCATATTCCAGTTTCTTATTCTAAAGTCCCCTCAAAAGATCCCAGATTGAACCCCAAATCCTCTCAAGTCCCCACTTTAACATGTGACAATGATGAACTCACCTGCAGATTTTAGGAAAGGTTTCAATTCAGATCACATTCCTATCTCCGCATGATGATTCTTTCCCAGCTTCAGCCAAAGTTCATTAAAACCCAGGTTTTGTCTAAACAAGAATTCACACTGTGTGATGTCATGACTTGTCTATAATATTTCCTCAGCTCTAATCAAGTTATTCCCAGGCTGAAAAATCTTCAACAGTGAAGATGCAGGCATATGAATTGAGGCAGAATTCAATCAAAGTGGGCTGGGAAGATGAGGAAAGGTGCAGGAATAGAATTTGTGGAAGGGAGAACTTAGGATTTGTTTTGGAAAGTGAGCGTCTTTGGGTATCTGGAGAGAAGAAAGTGGTTCTGGATCAGAAGGAACAAGCAAAGGCTCAGGGATAGGCAGAAAGAAATCTGTCACTGGCAATGTGCCAGGTACAGTTGGTTATCTACTGTTACGTGCTAAATTGTGTCCCCTCCCCCCCAAATTCATATGTTGAAGTCCTAGCCCCCCACCCCATACCTCAGAATGTGACTGTATTTGAAGGCAGGGCCTTTAAAGAGCTGATTAAGTTCAATGAGGCCTTTAGGGTGGGCTCTAATCCAATCCCTGGTTTTGCTATCTGCTTGGTTTCTGCTTACTTCCACCACTCCTTGTGTAAGTTAAGGCAGTTCATACCACCTAATTTAGATCAGCCAATAAAAGATGGGCATCCATGTGACAGGCAAACCACTGACCCCCACTATGATAGTAATCATTATAAGAACTAACATTTATTGTACCCTTATTATGTGCAGAAACTACAATAAAGATTTGTATATACATGCACTGATTTAATCCTCATGCAATCCCAAGCATCTACTAGCTGCTAAGTAGCATCTCTTCAGGAGGCCCTTTCTCAACTCCAGCCTGAGAGAGGTGGCCCCTATGAGCTCTCATTACACCTAGCACACATCTCTAACAAAGCATGCAGCTAATAATATCAATTCTTGTGAGTTATCTCTACCTTCCTGAACACAGTATAAGCTCCTGGAGGGCAGGAACTTTGTCTTACCTATTCTGTGTCTCTAACACGAGACATAAGGATTGGTATATAGTAGGCACTCAATAAATATTTGCTCAACACTGGCAGATACTTTGACTTAGCTACCCTAAATGCTTCCCCAGTTCATCCCTCCACTCTAGAGAGTGGGAAAGCTAGGTAATTTTCCAGTTTTCCAGAAGATTCTGAAAAAAACATTCCTCTTCCTGACACTATGAAGTTGTCTGACAAGAAAGCTCTGTGAGGATACTTAGAGCTTTGGTAGCCTTTTTGTGATGATGAGGGAAAGACCAAGAGAATCACAGGAACCCAGAACCAGATCCTTGATGTCTCTGAGCCGCTGAACCTTTCCTAGGATTCTCTCTCTCTAAGACTACCTCCTATATAAGAAAAATAAACTCCTTTTGTTAAAAACACTGAGAGTTACTTTTACTTGAAGCTTAAAGCATTCCTTCTTATCCATGAACATTTTGAAATCAGTAAGACCTGGCCCCTAATCTTAAAAAAAGACCCAATAGACATAGTGTTGCCACAGTAAAAACAGGACACCAGATTAAATTTTTAAATATAGGACTTTTTAAAAAACAATGAATTACTTTTCAATGTAAGTATGTCCATTCAATATTTGGGATACACCTATATTAAAAAAAAATACTTGTGGGGGCACCTGGGTGGCTCAGTCAGTTAACGTCCAACTCAGTTTCGGCTCAGGTCCTGATCTCATGGCTCACGAGATCAAGCCCCACGTCGGGCTCTGCGCTCAGTGGGAGTCTGCTTGCAACTGTCTCCCTCTGCCCCTTCCCCCACTCTCTTGTTATCTCTCTCTCAAATAAATAAATAAATCTTTCAAAAAAATACTTGTGGCTTATTAGAAATTCAAATTTAACTGTGTGCCCTGGATCTTTATTTGCTAAATCTGGCAACTCTTTATGGATAGTAATAAGCAGCTTCTAAGAGAAGCAGAAGAGATTCTTAAATCAGAACATCCAATTTACCAAACAAAACCACTCCCTGAATGAGATAACAGCAATAATAACAACTTAAATTATACGATCCTTCAGTTTTCAGAGAACTTTCAGACATTACTCATTCATTAGATAGTTGTTGTTTACACTATATATATTTAAAAAACCACTTGATCTTAATGAGTTATTTGCCCAAGGTGGCACAGAGGGTAAAGGAGCTGAGATCTGAACTCTCATCTACAGATGCCTGGTTCAGTGCCGTTTCTTTGCAACACAGGCTGTCAGACTTGACTGTGCAGCAGAATCAACTGGAGGGCTTGTTAAAACAGATTGTCCAGGGCCTTTACTCAGTTCTGGAGAGGGTTCAAGAATGCGCATTTCTAACAAGTTTCCGAGTGATGCTGATGTTGCTGGTATTGGGACCACACTTTTTGGAAACCACTGCTTTATATGACACCAAGACAGCTCTTTTCTAGGTGGACAGAATCAACAACATTTAATTTCTTTCCAAGAAGAAAAAAACCTAGATAATAGTATATCAAAGCCCAATGATAACACACTATTGCAAAGAAAAACAAGCCCTCTTTTTCTTTGACTTGTATCATTTGGAGCTTGAAAGTTAAATGCATACATGGGGAAGCATGTTAATATAAATGTGATGCCTTATTTTCCAGTTTCTTGAACACTAGTTTTTATTCATGGGTGTAGACGCTGCCCAAAGAAGCTGTAGGTTTTACTAAAATGTGGAAGTATGTGGTGTGTGTGTGTGTGTGTGTGTGTGCATGCGCCACATTTCTGGAGGACAGGCTGCATGAAATTTAAGGGTCACTACAAAACTCTGAGGAGCCTGGAAGTTAGAATCCCCAATAGCCTCACCTCTAAAATCATGTGTGGGTCAGGACATGAAACTTGACCCTTTGGATGATAAGCCAAGAGATGTCCTTCATTTATCCAGAGTCAATTACATTCTCCCTCTTCTCTACTTTCCTTGTCTCCTTCATACTCCCACAGCAACTACCTACCAGACAGGAAGATAAAATAGAAATGGAGAGGAGCGGCCAATTTTAAGGCAGTCAGTGCAGCTGCCAAACCGCAGGTGGGGGGGGGGGCGCGGTGAGAAGTGGGGACATGGAAGAGAAGAAAGAGCTATTTATTCTCTGAGTCTCTGAGTGATAATTTCACTGTCTACATATATAGTAGCTAAAAGCATTAAAAACAAATATAAATATACTACAAACATGGTTCACATTCTTGGGGCTTCCCTCCATGGGTCCTGAGTCCTGAAAGTCTTCTGGGGACCTCTAACACTCCCCAACCAACCCCAGATCCCCCAGCCAGTAGGTATACCAGGACCCTTCACTGCATTCCAGGTTAGCAACAACCTCTTGTCTATCCAAATAGTTTCTCCAGCTATGAGAAAACGAAGAGTAATCGGTTTCATTTTTTAATTTTCTAAAACATTAATGTTGTGGAAAACTACATAGAATAACATAACCACAAATGCTCACAGCCCTATGATCCAGATTTAGCAACTGTTAATGTTTGGTTGTATCTCTTCTAGGTTTGTTGTTGTTTTTTTTTTTTAAAGATTTTATTTATGGGCGCCTGGGTGGCTCAGTTGGTTAAGCGACTGCCTTCGGCTCAGGTCATGATCCTGGAGTCCAGGGATCGAGTCCCACATCAGGCTCCCTGCTCAGCAGGGAGTCTGCTTCTCCCTCTGACCCTCCCCCCTCTCATGCTCTCTGTCTCTCATTCTCTCTCTCGCAAATAAATAAAATCTTAAAAAAAAAAAAAAAGATTTTATTTATTTGACAGAGAGAAAGACAGCCAGAGAGGGAACACAAGCAGGGGGAGTGGGAGAGGGAGAAGCAGACTCCCCGCTGAGCGGGGAGCCCGATGCGGGGCTCGATCCCAGGACCCTGGGACCATGACCTGAGCCGAAGGCAGACGCTTAACGACTGAGCCACCCAGGCGCCCCTCTCTTCTAGGTTTTAATATTTTGCTATTATGTAGTTAAATGACAGATAGAATCAAACATCTTTTGATGCCACCTCTCCCTTTCTTATTTTTCTTCTTGGACAACAAATGCAAATTTTGATTTCTTTTATTTCATTTAAAAAACTTTTACCAACATAAACATGCATTATAGAACAACATATAATTTATTTTTGTTCTTTGTGTTTATTACCAGTGGAAATATATTTTGTTTATATAAATGATTCATGCTGAGTATTTGGTTCTTTTCACCCCACATAAAATTCTTGAGATCTAATCAGTTGATTTAGATGATCACTTTTAACTGCTCATTTTACTTACCCATACCTCTTTAAATGGACATTTAGATTGTTTCCCATTTCTTTACTCTTACAAGCAAGGCTGAAATACTCGTCCCATTACATGACTCTGTGTACACAAGAGTTTTTGTTGGATATATACATAGCGTGGAATGTTTGAGACCTAGGTACAGCATCTTGAATTTTACTAGATGCTGTCAATACTATCTTGAAAGTGGGTCCATCAAATTATATTCCCAAGACAAACGCAGTAAGTATCATCTCACCCA
Organism: Halichoerus grypus; assembly: GCF_964656455.1. Lineage (NCBI taxonomy): Eukaryota > Metazoa > Chordata > Mammalia > Carnivora > Phocidae > Halichoerus > Halichoerus grypus. The sequence goes on from NC_135714.1 coordinate 65,341,255, forward strand.
CATGATGACAACTCCTGATGCTGTCAGATCTTAATTTTTGCTAATGTTAGACTAGGTGATAGTTGTAATTCATATTTCCTTGTGATGGATTGAGTTTTTTCTGATTCAGTTTTCCTCTCTGTGAATTGTATATTCACACCCTTTGCCTGTTTTTCTATGTGATTATCTGTCTTTTGTCTACTGTTTTGTAGGAATTCTTATATATAAATAAATAATTATTTATATATAAATAGTAATTTATGCCTTATATACAAATATTGCAAATATCTTCTCCCTGTCCATGGCTTGTGTTTTAACACTGTTTATGAGTAACTTATTACTAATTAGATAAGGAAGCCAACAGAAGCGATCGCAGACCAGACTTGGCACTATCACACACAATCCTTCAATGGACTGGCGATGAAGTAACTGAGACTCAAAAGCAAAGAAGCAACTGAAGAAACCAACATTTGAAGTCCTGTCTGAAAGCCATAAATCCAGTCCTAACTCCACCACAAATCAACATTCTTGCTCGTGTGTTCCCTCTTTCACAAACACTGTAAAGGTTTATCACAGTTAAAATGTGCAGAGAGAATTTATGGCATCAGAAATATTTGGGGACATTTGTTAAAAGGGCAAAGATTTTTATTCTGTAGGACTGGGGTGAGTCCCAGAAATATGCATTGTAAACAAGTTCCCCAGGAGACAATGGTGTAGCAGGTCCGTGGGCCAGACTTTGAGGACTCTTGATGAAGAGCTGAGAAACCAAAGTACTTACTGAAGCTGGTGGGGGTCCGTGGGAGGTCTGGAGTTCCAGACCAAGAAGTATTTGATGTGCCTCTCTCCTGTTGGTCTATATACTCTGTGAGGGTAGGCACTTGCTTCTTCTGTTTTCTCCTACCATCTAGCATAGTGCCTGACTCAAAAAATATTTGTGGAATGAAGGGATGTTCCACATATCGCATTCTGTAGGTAACTGCCCATGGCTAGGAAAAGTCTTAGGAAAACCTGAATTTAGCCTCAAGTTCTAAACTTGCTTCTTCCATAAAAAGGGAGATAGGTAACAATAATTCATTCCACATGCCAGGTTGCTCTTGACCTCGGTTAATTTACAGCATTGACCCTCCACACTGATGGTTGTCATCTCGAAGTACATACTATGAAAACAAACATTCCTAATTATGGTTGTGTCTATAAAATGACAGTCAACTCAGTGGTCAAGGAAATTTGTCTAAGCTGTTTACTATGTGAAAATAAAATATCCAGGAGTTTCTTTGGAAGCTGATGCTCAGAAGGTACTTGTTAGGATCCTTTCAATACCTTCTCTTTTCACCTTATCCTGGTGTCACAAGGCAGAACAAGTTTCAAGGCCCCTATGCCTCACGACATCTCTTTGAACAAGAATGATTCATTGGGCCTAAGCTTTTAGTCCTGACAATTGTCTGCATCCGGTGCAGACCATCTCTGTCTTTGATCAAACCTGTCAGCATTTCCCTTCCTTTATGCTTTAGTCATACACTATTGAGATGACCAGGAGATCTTCTCTCCAAAGCCAGCCAGCCAATAATACCTGTCAAGCTAGGCAAGAATTTACCACAGTAGAGCTTTGTGTGATGCAATGTTCAGAGATATTTGCCGAGAAGAAAAAAATGTAAGCATTTCTAAGAGCTTTGTCACCTCCACCTATTTCTGATTCTTCAATGGGATAGGTCTATCTGAATATCCTCAAAAGGCATAATGAAGAGAGGCCCTGAGAAGTATATCTGAGCAGGAGGTATGACAGATCTATGGGGGAATGTGGTTCTGGGAGATTCTTATTTCTCTCAGATATTTTTATTTTTAGAAGTAACATTAAAACTTTTTAAAGTAAGAAGATGTTAAAACTCCTCATATGCTTAATCAAGAAACAACATGGAGATGCTGCTGGTTTGAAGATAAAGACCAGGAAGTTGTCTTCTCTATAGCTAGAGAATGTCATATGAGGACCCTTATCTTCTCATTCCCAAAGAGTGTGGTGAGAGTCAGTGTAGTGAGATGCAGGTGGCAGCTGAGACAGAGCAGAGGTGGGTAGAATATCTTCTCTGGAGGAGGGTATGGAATTCATTCTATCTACCTCCCCCAGGCCAGCAGACAAGCTTAACACTTTGATCTTCAGAGCAATTGCCCTCTCTTCACTTCTTCCCTATAGGAACCAGACTAAAGATGGATCTATACAGAGCTGTTGTTTAGGCTTCCATATACTATGGCTGTGTGGGGAGGGCACTTAGAAACATAATGCATAAGGTGTACAGGAATTTATGAGCTGGCTTTGTCAACTGACAGTAGAGTTTTCATAGCGTGGATGAATTGAATCCAAGGTTTTTTTGTTTTGATTTGTTTGGGGTTTTTTTGCCTATAAACATATATAGCCTGCCAAAGATATTTTAAGCTATATAATTCTGATGAATTTGCACTTGACTTATAAAAACACTTTTTCCAGCCTAATGTTGTGTGATAATTATTTTCTGATCTTTTTAAAGCTCTTGGCTTTGGAAACAGGAAGTGGGAAAATAAACCGGAAAATCAAAAAGTTCAAATTTAAGGCAAAACCTGAGTCACACTAGTTCTGGTACAATGTAATTTCTAATCCTGATGTCACAAATATCAGCCTTACAATAGGTGTGAAGTAAATAAAGACTAGATTTAAAACAAAATGTTTGCAGGAGAAAAAAAAAAAAACATATCCCAATTGTTTCCTTAACTTTTCATAAATTAGTGTTTGAGAGGAAACAAGATGGAAAAGTTTGGTTTTCCTGTGACAGTTCAATTCATTCTCCTCACATTTCAAAAGCTCCAAGTAAGAGGAAGTAAGTAAGTCTCTCTCCCATGGTCCAATCTTTCTTACCTGCTATTTGCTTGTCCCCTCTTCTTGTAAGTGCAGGTATGTGAGTGTGGTGTGTGTGTGTGTGTGTGTGTGTGTGTGTGTGTACTTTGCTCTTACATCTTGTTTCAAAGCTCTAGAAGCCAAGATGTAGTGGAAATTCTTTTGGATCAGTATCTTTCTCATTTCCCTGGCCACATTCCATGCCCCTACCCTCTGCTTACCATCTAACAAATATGTGATCATGATACATGCGATCATGATCAGTTGTCATTTCTTGAGTGCCAGGTATTGGCACGTTAATTTACCTCATTTAATTATCAAAACAGGCTTATGGTGTACACAATACATCTCCAATACACAACTAAACAACCCGAGACTCAGAATATAGAGTCACAAAGCCAGGAAGTTTTGGTTTCAAGATTCAAACTCAAGCCTTACTGATTCCAAAGTACAAAATTTTCCTCTACATTACACCTTCAGAAATAGACAAAGGTCTGACTGTGCAATGAATTTAAGGCACATTTGCACTATTTTTTTTTTCAGCAAATTATCCCTAATGGCATAAAAGAGTGAATGTATGTGGGTGAGGGGATATGAGCATGTTTTGCAAGGTGGGGAGGGGATATGTGAAGGGATACAGTATGCTTGTGAGGATGTTAGTTTGAAGTGCCTGGCTGCATCCACATAATTTCTTTTAAGTCTTCTATTTATTTAAAAAACATACTCTAATTTTGCATTCTATTCCTCAGTATATTCATGTTTGCTACAATGTTAAAGAAAAGGGTTAAAAAATAATACTTGTCATTGGCTAAATTTATCCTGCAGGTCTATGCCATTGGTGCTTTTGGGATTAATGTAACCCAGGGTAAAAGGTAGAAAAAAATAAGTCCATCTCTATTACTGAAAGTACAACTGAGAAGTACATTTCTTACAAAGAATGTGCCAACAGCATACTATTTGCACATACTATTTGCATACAAAAGAACATCACATTACTACTAATGATCATAAGATGGATTTTGAATACTCAGTAGGGGACTATGGGGATAATAATATACAAGAACAGTATAGCGTAATTTTTGAAAAGTGGGAATTATTTGTACAGCCTAAACCAATCAGTTTTAAAGCTTAGCACAGAGAATCAATTAAATCCTAAATTCCTACTAGAGCACACATAATTGTGATACACAGAGGCAACATGGTAGAGTGAGAAGAGCTTTGGGCGAGGGCTCAAGACCTGGGTTCTAGACTCAGCTCTACTATCAGCAAGTTTCCACATGAGTTTTGATAGGTGCTTGGCTCCTGCATTTGAGTCTATAAAACGAGGTGTTGAATAGTGGGCTAGATGACTTCTGATATACCTATGAAGAGTTCACTCTATATTCACTCTATGGAATCTGTCTAATGTATTGCAGTGAATAGAATATAGGCATTGGGATCAGATAGACCAGAATCTGAATCCTAGTTGAGGCATTTAATTGCTGTGAGAGCCTTGCTTTCCTGTGTGTGAAATAAAATATACCTCATCAGGTCACTGAGAAGGTTAAACGAGAAAATATTTGTAAAAATCCACCATGGTGCCAAGATAGATTGTTGGCACTCAATTATGGTAGCTATTATTTTGATGATATTTATTACATATATAATAATAAATAGCACTCAGGTTGTTCTGCTGAGTTATCAGTTGCACTATAAATCTAAATGTTATATTCCGGTATGTGTTAGATCCTTTTACCATACTCTTTTGGTACCATGTCATTTGTCTTCATGGCATTTACCACCAACTGTAACTATCTGCTTATTTCTGTGACTCCAGGAATATTTATTTAATATCTTCCTTCCCACATTGCTATAAGCCCCATGAGGATAGGGAACACATCAGTGTTGCTCACATCTGTATTCCCAGAATATAGCATAGTGCCTGAGACAAAGTAAGTGCCCCCAAATTATCTGTCAAATGAATGAATGAATAAATAAATAGTCCTAAAAAATCTTAGTCCTTATCTCACCTAATCTACAGACATCATGCCAAGAAAGGTACTTGTTATCTGGGGCCCAGGAAAATTACTTGTTCAGTCCTACCTGTATTAGTGAGTCTGACAATAAGCAACTTCATACACAATGTACAATGTTCAATGATAGGCCATTCTGCTATTAGTTCATAAGGCTACCAATTTTTAGAGCTTACTCCAAACTTCTACCCACCATGCCATGGTTCAGGTATACATCCAACATGGCTCTCCAATAATATAATTATCAACTCAGGGCAGCAATAAGGAATGTTCTGTTTCCACTGTGCTTACAGAGAAATGACAGTGTATTTCTCGCATTTTATTTATTTTTAATGGTCTAAATTGATAGACGTTAGTCTGTAAAGTATATCAATATCATCTGGGAACCTGCTAAATATGCAGATTCCTGGGTCCCATCCCCAGATAGTGTGATTCCGACTTAACAAGCAGAAAAAAGTGCAGGTAAAGACTGATCATGTCATCCACGTTAATGGGACATTCCATACGCTGTGGTCACAAAGGAAATAAGAGTTCTTCTCACTGCTGATGGACTGTCATGAGTTGTGCCTAAAAGGCTTTGAGAGCAGTGAATAAAATCCATGGTTAGTCTCTAGTAGACTGAAGGGAGAAAACTCTGAAAAGTCAAAGTGCAAGGCATTTCTGCCTATTAAAAATCATGCATGTGACATATCTTCCAACTTAAACAGTCCCAGTCTGTAGGTTCTAAAGCTATTTTACTTCCAGACATCTCCCATACACCTGAGAATAAAATATCAAGTTCCATAATGTAATTCTACCTCTAATTTAGAACCTGAATTTCATGTCTTTAGAGGTGTGAAAAGGCCTACGTCAACTTTTTGCTTCTTGCAAAGATAATAATTTAGGCTATCACCAGACACCTGTCTAACCTGTAATATTTCCTTACTCCATTTTATTTCGTCTCCATGAATATGTAGATAGCAGAGGTTGCCAGAGTGCTAAAGTGCAATACAAAGAGCATGCATTTAATTATTCAGGTAGAGGTAAAGGGAGGAGAGTAGTAACACAGGTGCTCAGTGATGGTGAGTCCCTAGCATTGGAACTGACTGTCCTTCTCCTTCATTTCATCCCAGGTAATTATAGACCATCTATTGTACTTGGTACGGTAAGCAAGGAGCCCAGGAAGGCAATTAGGGGAAAGAGGGGAAAAGATATCAATGTAACTAATGGGAGAATAACAGGAGTGGCATGAAGAAGGGCAAACAGGAGGCATGATCATTGAAGGAAAATTCTTAATTGACTTTGTTCTGTTCTTTTTTTCAGAGAGGGTGGTAAGGCAGTATTATCATCTAGTAATATAGATGTTACTATGTGTACTAAGCAATGGGAAGCCTTCCAGGTTCCTTTGGGTTCTGTCTTCTCTGGGGACATTGATTCATTTATTTTACTCATTCAGAAAAAGTACTTATTGAGCACATACTACATAATTAGGATTTGCTCTAGGCACATAGGATACAATAAAATAAGATTCATTTCTGTGCTCAAGTGGCTTTAAGTCTAATGGGAGAAACATACCAATAAGCAAGTCATTTCAACTCAGTGTGTCTTCCAGCTAGGACCTGGGGGGTCAAGATAGACTTCCGGAACAGATACTCAAACAGCAATTCCAAGAACAGCAAAAGCTGGGAGGAGACAGTGAGGGAGACTAGGCGAGAAATGGATAAGGAGCCTTCCAGGTAAGTGCCTGGCAACAGTAGAGGAGGGAGAATCAACAGGAAGTGGGCAGTGAGGAAGTATGTTGCTTGGAGGCAATTTCTGGAGGAGAAGAAGAAAGATTTGTGAAAAGTTTTTCACTTTCTTTGCCCACAATTTCTAGACATAGAGGAATCCTTATTCCCTTCTGGTACCTTAAGCTATTCTAACCAAGCAGCCAAGCTTTGAAGACTGACTCATGGTGGTCTCAGATCCATTCACTTGTAGCCAAAGTAAATACAAAATATATTTTCTTAATCTACCTACATACATCAAACTCTAAGGCTCTGTTTCCTTTTGGCCTGTCTTCTTTACTTCCTTCATTTCATACACAATGAACAATGATATCTGCAGTATTGCCTTTCCAGACAGACTTAATACTATCTCTGTGTGTTTATATTGTCTAGATTAAACTAACTTTGTAAAAAAATGTATCTCTCCAAGTTCTTCTGGTTTCACGTTCAGTTGTGTTTATATTCCTTTCAAAATTCTAAAGAGTCTTTTTGATGTTTTTAGGAGTGGCCTACCTGGCAAGCCTGGTCTCCCCACTCTGCTGTTGATATGATCTGTGCATTAAGTTCACAAATGCCAGGGCTTCATACTGACAGCAAATAAAGCACGCTAGATGGGACATATCCCTGCTCTTTAATTTACTTTGCTTAGGACGGGAGTTTAGAATCACTTATATTTGCCTGCCTGGTTTTTCAAGCATTCTCCCAGGAAATTAATAAACTTTAGTTTCTAAATATCTCATTTGTATTGGTGTGTTGGAACCAGTCCATAGGAGCTCACGAGAACCGATGATTAAACTTTTCAGGAACTTTGTGAGCTGATTGTTAAACACTGGTTGTTGGTTAAAAATCAAATTATATGTACTAACAAACAAATTATGCTTAAAACAAGAGTAATATATACTCAACCCCAATCACTTACCAGTTACTTTACTACCTTTCACTATTATCTATGCTCTTAAGTGCATTTATGCCTATTGTTTTGGGTGGTGGTAATATTATTATATAATGCTGCGCTACTGTGCATCTCTTCCCAACTCTGAATTCAGTGATGACATGTTGGTAACTTGAAAATGGCCATGATGGGAGTATTTGTACCACAAAACTAGCAAATGGGATAAATCAGGACTCATTTTTTTTTTTTTTCCTTCAGAGGTCAAGAATTTGTTAACCCTTGACTCATGTACCACTGCTCATATGGAATAAAGAATGAGAAGACTGGTTGGAAAGGAGAAAGGATGGATATTGGCAGAAAAATAGCCAGTTCTAATACTATGAATAAAATCTATTAAAATTATAGTCTAGGAGAGGATCAGTTGAAGTAAAATCATATTCTCTGAAATTGTATGCATCTGTCCTCTTGAAGTTAATAAATTTTTAAGGACAATGAAGTCATGACATGTTACTCCTGTTCCTTTTTGCCTTTAGCAGAACAAGTGACTGTAGGAGAAGAAACTATGAGAGTCTAGAGTATATAAAACCTGTTTAGGGCACCTCCCAACACACTCTCATGCCCTGGTAGCAGCCTTGGTTGCATAAGTTCTCCCAGACATTTGAGAAATCATGAAGTAGATGAACTTGTTTTGTGAATTAAGATAAAAGTTGTATTAATATTTCACAGTCAAAATGATTTCTTCTGAGCTTCTGCAGTTTCTGGGTGCTGTAAATGTCATGTAAATGGCATCTTTGTGCTCAAGAGAATATGCAGGGCTATTTAACATAAAGGCCCAGGAGAAGTAACAGCCTAGCAGACAATGACAATGGTGATGTCATAAGTGACTTTCACTAGAGGGACCTCCTAGAGCTTTTTTGATTCTTCAAATATCCTTGAGGTACAGTCAGGGGGAAAAAGCAAGTAACCAATTGTTTGGGGAGGGAAGCAGACAAACAGTGCCTTAACAATTTTCCTAAATTTAGGAATAGATCAAGTAAAAACAACAACAAAAAAAGGACTGGAACCCCCAAACTCTGACTCTTAGTCATAGGCAGAGTACACTGCCAGATGGTAATGAATAGTGATTCCAAAACCTCAGCTTTAAGTCAAGCAAATTATTCTAATGGATAAATAAACAGTGGCCTGAATCTCCTTCAAAGTTTTAGGAAGTAGGAACTAGTTTTTAGGATCTAGGAAAACCTTTATTAAATAAACTAACAAAAGACAGACTTGTGTATCTCAAGCTGTCCAGGGCACTTATCATAAATCCTGAAGTGTAGAAGTCAACATTACAATTTTATGGCAAACTTTCTTCTTAAGATTATGTAGGCTTAAATAATTTTATGATTTCTGCCTGATTTAAAGACCTCTCAGAGCTGATTCCATCAAATGAAGATTATATAAAGTCTCCAGTTTACAAGTAGCTCTATGCACTTCATACTAACAAATTATAAATTGATTGACTGGTAAGCAAAGTAAACCTTCCAAGTCCCACCTAATGAGTGTGAGTGAACAAGGAATTTCTAGGTGCTTCCATTCATTCCCCAGACAAGGTGCATCACCTGGCCATTTGTTCCAACTGGTTATTAATAGAAAGAAAGCACGAGAGGTTCAGCCAAGGAGTTAGAATCAAGTCTCTAAAAACTTGTCTTGTTCGAGAGAATTTTCTACTTCTGGCTCTGAAAATTATAAAATAATCTTGCTTCTTCTGAAATGGGTTATATCTCTTTCAAATAAAGATGAAATGCACAAGAGAGCACAACTCTAGCTGGGGTTAGCATATACAAGGCATTCTTGCCTTTACCTGCCCAGGATAGACAGAGCTAATCTATCAGGATTGGCCTAAATCTCAATCAAAGAGGATGCTCATTCCCTCTGAGAGTGGATGTAGTCTTAATGGTTCTCAACATTCTCCAGCACACCACTCCCAATGAATCTGAATTTGCATTTGAGACAAGCCCAGATCTGATTCAACATTTTTATTTCATTGAAAGAGATGGTCAGAGAGGTTACTTGTTAAAGTCACAAAACTAGTTTCAGAATTTGAAACCAGGTTTTCAGCGTTCTTTCCACTGTAATATATTACCTTACTTAAACCACTGAGGGTTTTGGTCTGTGGGCTGATGCAACATAAATTTCCATCAATAGGTCTAAGGATTCAGTTAATAGATGCACCAGGGCAGACTGTGAAAGGCAGCTACAGAAATCCTGTAGATGGAGCTGCTTATGAGTTACCACTCAGAAAAAACTCTAGTCATTCAATATGTTTTTCTCTCCATATATGAATTATCAGTGTTTATGGTATCAAAGTCAAGTGAAGAAATCAAATGGGCCAAAATAGAGCTCTAGGATTAAGGAACTTTGCAATTATTTATTAGTTTATTTACTTAAGCAGAATTATGAATTGTGAATGAACAAGTTATTTTAATCTTAAAGGGCCTCATCTTTGCCTTAAAAACTGTGGGGACACAAGGTATGTGTGGGGAGAATTTGGAAAAAAGAGCTGAGACAGAAATGCAGACTATTAAAGAGGGAAATTTGGCCTAGCTTTTCTTGCAAGTACTCTCTTTGTTCATTTTCAAGTGGGTCTCATCTTTCAAACCCAAGCCTCTATTATTCTGATATTCTTAGTCTACAGTACCATTTTTGATTCTGCTATGTTAGTAAACATTTTCAGTATTGCTAACAATTTTCAAACCACCATTTAAAACGCCAGCCAGGTGAGGGGCATCTAGGTGGCGCAGTCAGTTAAGCGCACGACTCTTGGTTTCGGCTCAGGTCATGATCTCAGGGTCCTGGGATCGAGCCCCGTGTAGGGCTCCGTGCTCAGGGCAGAGTCTACTTGAGATTCTCTCTTCCTCTCCCTCTCCCTCTGCCCCTCCTGCTTGTGCTCTCTCTCTCTCTAAAATAAATAAATCAATAAAACACTAGGTGAGAACTATCCAATTTTGCTTCTCCTTAACCATGCTTTTTAGCCTGTGTTAGGTTTAAAGATATTCATATGTGATGAGGAGGAACTAGTTCCATGCATCCAGCAAAACCAAGAGCAGTAATTTGCAGATACCATCGCTTGCACCTATCACACGCATTCAACTATGTGGTTGGGACAGAGGAGAGGAGTTAGTATCGCAGGCACAGCAGATTCTGCTCTCTCAGAAGACTCCCAACGTAACAGCTGCCCACACAACATGAATAACATCCTGTCCTGGCCTCAAAGACATGAACATGTTTTCTACCTCCACCCTCAGCAATAGGTCCATTTCAATGTGCCACTTTGGTTTCAGATTCGCTTCATTGGTTAGTACGACTCAGGAATTTCATATTTCCAAAATCCAGTTAAAATTCAGACATTTTAGAGAAAGGAGAATCCAAAAGCGTAGGTCTTCTCTGCACGTTCCTCTATTTTAATGCTTGAGCAGATGGTATGACTGTTCTTTGCCCAAAAGATGACTTACAAAATTGTATCGGTATAAATAAGACTATAGGTGAAAACTATTAATGCTACAGTAGAATCTCATGGCCCCCGAATTTGATCCCATTTATCAGAAGTATAGCATTCCATTGGTATTATTATCAAAGGAGTTCTTGTGAATTTAGCTAACCAAGTACTTATTAGTTGTTGCTTAGCAGGGCTATTTTCAAACTTTGTCCCTTAAAAAAAAATCCACATCTTATTCAGAGAATATGTTGTTAAAGGAAAAGTCTTAGGTATTTTTTATTTGATGCCAAATGATACATGTCGCTCTCAGCTCAAAAAAAAAAAGATGAGGAAACAAAGATCAGTGAAGAGAGTCCTAAAACCAGAGGCAGAAAGCTGCGTTTTAGACCAGTAAATTTCCTGTCTTTCAATTTCCTTTTCTCCAGCCCTAAAACTCTCTGGGGATGCGTGTGAAGCATGGTGAAATGTTTAAGAATATTTGGAAATCATTCTCTTGAAGCACTGAAAACTACTTTGGCGTAGGAGATAATGAAAGTACCAGTGAGGGTGGTCCACATTTTCACAGTTAAGATATAAAATGATTATGAGAGATATAGGCAGGCATACTGTTTTTACATTAAGCTTCTCACAAGATCTTATTTTTTAATTGATAATGGCCCCATTCCTAGTCACATGAAGTCCTTCCAGATCATTCTTTCCTAAGCAGTTTATGCTGTAATTTGTTGTTTTGTACTAATTTGCTGTTACTAATTTCATAATAATAGAAATTGGGGGAAAGCCCACAGTCAAAAAGGCCAAAGGAAACCAATGCAAAGAGGCCTCTATGTGTGAGCACCAAGTCTTCAGTCTGAGGTTGACAACCCATAGATCACCATCAATGGAGAGGCAGAGGTAGCAATTAAGAATGGAGGTCAAGAACGCAAAAGAAAAGGAGGGGTCCTAACATTCAGACACACAGATTTATAAATATAGAGCAGGTTGAATAGAGCAGACAGAAGGGGAAGAAGGCCTTAAATACCTGGGCATACCTACAGGTATTTCTACCAACCTTGGCTATGCAAATTAATTCCTACATTCCCAATCCCATATTAGGAATGTGGTCTTGACCTGATTGCAACTCCAACAGTGGGACAACCCAGTTCAATGTTTCCCAAAGGTTAGAGTGCTTATCACTAGTGTTACAAATGATGATTTTAAGAAATACCACATTTTAAAATTTAATTTTAGTTGTCATGGTTTTCTTTTTATATATGTTAGGAAACTAGAACATAAAACCAATAATTTCTTAGGTATTATTTCTTAGGACAAAACTATGGTTTTAAAAGCACATTGATTTAAAGAAAAAAACTATGGTGTATTAAGTGAGGTGATATATAGATAAGGCAAAAAAATTGTGACTAGTCTCTGAAAAACTTAAGTTTGGGAAAAACTGATATAATCTGACAAATGTCAATAAATATTTTATTTACTTGCCCCCTCTGTCTCCCCAATAGGTGGTGATGCTCTTCTAGACTCTAATCCCATTTTAGTCAAGACACAGTGTCACACAGTAACAAAAAGGTAGATTAAAAAGGGTCCTCGGGAAAAGGCACCAAAACAAGTCTAAATTCATTCTTTCGAACAGATCTTTAGCAACAGGGTAAATATTTAATGAGATTTTTACAGTCTCTTCTCCAAGAGTTGCAAACAGTACTGTTTCTGCAACTGGGGTAGGCACATGAATTATAGTAAAAGAATGTTCTGTTCTTGCAACTGATGAATCCCTGAACTCTACCTCTGAAACTAATAATACACTATATGTTAATTAATTGAATTTAAATAAAATAAATTTTTTTAAAAAGTGAAGAAAAAATGTTCTATTCTGAGAAGTGGAAATGGCAGACACCCGAGGAGCAACACAATGCAACAAATGTGCTCAAAGTGAACATTCCAGTTATGGCGCTCCTTCCTTTCCTGTTCCTGGCAAGGTGCCATCTGCTGCCTGATGGGAAGTTCAGCATTGCAGAACACACCCTCCACTTTATAACCCCATAAATTTTAGAATACATCTTCAAGTCTTCAAAAGTCAGACCATTCCTTCTAAATTCTCACATTTTGAAGGTATCTCTCCTAAAATGATGCATTAATTTTTTAAAACAATGTTAAAAAGATAAAGGGAAAGGAACATGTTCCAGATTACAAGAAGTTCAGAAAAAGAAAAGTCAGGGGAGCAGGGTTTAGTGCAAGGAGCATTGCATTCTTTTATACTAAAGCAGTAATGTCAAGGCAGGATTATTTTTTAATATTTAAAACTGTTTTAGTGATTTATTCTGTAATCGCTCATTCCTTCATTCCCTCACCCCAACAGTTTTGAAAATAAACATTATCTCACTCCAAAATGGCTCTTAAAAGGGTGCTGCCCTTTTTCCTTTTCCTTTTTTTTTGACTGAAGACATACAATGTTACATTAGTTTTAAGTGTACAATATAGTGATTAGACAAGTCTATATGTTATGCTATGCTTACCACAAGTGTCTATATTCCCTGTACTGTGCCTTTTCTTTTCAAGAGCAATGAAATATATTTAACTTGGGAGACGTATCAGTATAAACCCCAAAATATGTCTTACAAGTTTTCCCCATGCATGCCAGGCTCTGTGGTAAAGTTCAACAAAGCAGTCCACCTTTGCCTCATGAACTGACCAAGTGAGAATTGCAAAAAGGAAGAGGCTGAGGTTGGAGCTCTCAGGAAAGAGAGACATCAAGCCACAAACTTCTTAAAATATAGCATGTCTTCAAAACAATGTGCTGGGCCCATAAATCTTCCAACTGTGACAAGACATCACAAAATGTCCCAATCCAGTGTCCTTCCTGAGAAGCTGTCTGGTCAGCAGAGAAGCCTATCAGGATCAGTATTGGCCAAAGCAGAGGAATGGCCAACAGGTCTAAGTAACCTAAGTCTCAACCAGTAAGATTCCTGGTCTGTGTTTAGAGGACACTTGGTCTCTGCTCTTCCTTGTAGAGAAATTAACAATGGAGGCAAGAGGAATGAGACAAAGAGATGGTACAGGGCTGCAATAAATACAAATATTTGTATGTGCCACGTACAAAGGTGAGCTGTGTGGAACACAGATTTGAGAAAGGGTAAGGATATAAAACATTCATTGTGCAACTACAGTGAGTCAAGCACAATTTTCAGTACTTGACAGATAACAATTGATACTGACAACAAATGGTAAGACCAACAAATGTGTGAGCTGGGCATTACATAGGTGAGGAAAATAAGACACAGAGATTCCGAGTAACTTGTCTAAGGGTATACAATAAAATGGAGGAGGAGGGAATGGTGATGGAGGGGGGTGTGTCAGGTCGCACACTGCTCTGACTCTTAAGGGTTTTTTGTTTGCTTGTTCTTTGTTGTTTTTCCTATTATTTATTGAGCCCTTGCAATGCATCAGGCATTATACTAAACAATGGATTATCTCAGTAAATCTTCAGAATAACTCTATTAGGTAGTAAATGTAAATTTTGAAATTTGATAAATGAGGGAACTGAGGTATAGAAAAGTAAGTCACTTGCTTGAGGTTATACAGCTACCCAGTAGTGGATCCAGGGCGGGCACGCAGGCAGTTTGGCTGCAGGGCACAGACTGTCAGAACAGCACATACCCTCTGCATTGTTGTGTCTAACTCCAAAATCTCTTGGGGAACAAACAAGACACACTGAGACCCTGCTGAGTACTGGTGTCAAGCACATGCCGCGCACACACACACGCGCGTGCAGGGGCACACACAGGAGCGCACACACACATACACAGTGGGTGTGAACTGAGTTATCTGAATGATTGGTATTATAGAAGAAATTCAGGAGATAGTAACTGGCTGTAGCATGAAGTGGAAGGCCCAGAATCCCATTGCCCCCACTGAAATTATTTCAAAGTGAAAATCATTTGATTCAATAGAACTCAATAGTCTATGCGATTAGGATATCTTAATTTGGTGAGTCCCGTCTTCTGGATTTATAGATCAGACAAATTAGACAAGCAAAATATGGACAGATGTCTTAGAATTACTGGCTTCTTATTTTGCCACATAAGTTAAAAACAATAATTACCATCTACTGTCACTATCATTTCATAAAAATAAACACCATATAAATTTAAATTTGTGGAAAACTACTTGTACTGTAATTATTTTACACTGTCATGGAACAGTGAAAATGATGTCAAGATCATGCTGATTCACAAACAGGCATCGGGGAACAGACTTTGGGATGCCTGGAAATGCTCAAAGCATATGATGAGACCCAACTGAATCCATTTAAGTCTTTGTTGACACATTCTATTTTAAATTATTCTGTTCATAGACTCTAGAATATTCATGCAGGATGGAAGGGATCTTAGAGTCCAGTCAAGCTCACAACTTAAACTACTACTTTAACATTTCACAGAAGACAAACCTGAAGTCCAAAGGGATTCAGTGACAGCCCCAAATCAATCTTCCAGCTAGTCAGCTCAGTGACAGGACTAGAATCCCATCCAAGGATTCTTTGTAGAATCCCATGCTAGGAAGGTAAGCATGAGTAACTTTTAGCGGTCCATGTGGAGGGTAAACTCTGGGGAATATTTACATGTTATAAAACAAAAAAATGTTGTAAAAGACAGCCTTCCCAGAGATTGGCAAGTCTACAACTGGATAAATTACAGTATTCACACATAGTCTCCAACTCCAGAAAACCACTCTTGGGAAAGAGGATCACTTTCAAGTCACTAACATCTGGGTTAAGTGTATAATATTTATGCTAGAATATATTTTTTTCATTTGAAGTCCCTTGGAAACAGACTTTTAAGATGATATTATAAACATGAGAACTCTAATTAATATAATTACTCTTTTATGATTTAGATTTTTAGGATCTTATCATTTAATTTAATCATTTAATGAGGTCATCATTAAAAATACCAGTTATAGATCTCTTTAACGTGCAGAGGTTTTCTGGTTAATGAAGTTTGGCTAGTAATTGAATGTGTGCTCACAAAGACCAGATTTTCTCCTGCATGCTGTCTAGTCTTTAGGATGAAAGCACCTACCGTAATGTCTGGCAAATAGTAGATGTATAGTAGATTTGAGTTTCTCTCTTCCCTCTCCTTTAGGTGCATACGTGGCTATTCTGATGTGGGTGGCAGTGCATGTTGTGTGCAGGTGCGTCTGTGTGTGTATCTATTAGTAGGGAATTAAAGTAGCTGCCACAAGAACTCAGACTCCAGAGGACTTACTTTGTGACCACCTTACTAATGGTGTAGTCAAATGGTAACCAGAATTGGCACTAGACGCTTCACCTGTGCAGGCTTGTCCTATTCTGCTCCCTGCAGTGACACATGTCTCCCCACCCACAGGACAACTAGAGCTAATCTGAGAAGGAGCCTGGAACCCATGTTCTCTGATGATCCCTTTCCACTTCAGAGCAGTGAATCGACTCCAGACGGAAAGACTTATCTGACTTGTCTAGACCTGTGCTTCTCAGACTTACTATGTATACAAATCTGAGGATCTTGTTAAAAGGTACATTCTGATTCTTTAGGTCTGGGATGGTGTCTGAGATTCCGTGTTTCAACCAGACTCCCAGGTAATGCCAAATGCTGCCGGCGTACAAACCACACTCTGAGGAGCAAGTATCTAGGCGGCCACTTCCAACTCCACATTGGTGACCAGGGCCACCTTCACTTACACCCATGGTGAGCTCTCACACTAGTGGCAGGGCGGTTATACCCTTCTGGTGAGTTAGAGAAGAAAACTGTTTATAATCAGAAAGCATGAGAGTGAGAATAAAAACAAAAGCGAAGAGATATGGACTGAGGGGGAGAGGGAATGATGGAGGAAAAAAAAAAAAGCAGCAAAGTGGGAGTTTTGAGGTCTCAAAATATTCAATATTCTTTGAATATTCAGCCTCTGTATGGTAGTAACATTGATTTTGTGGTGTTCTCCCCACTCCCCAGAGTATTTCTCAAATCCTAATACTTTGTTATTTGATTTTCACAACTAAATGCACTTCTGAAGTTCTATATCTAAGTACCTGCCATATAATGTACAATTATGTGGGGTTCTCTTCCCAAATCCAGCCAATAAGAAAATCAGTAACTACTAAGTGGTATTCTAGATCCTGGTATGAGTGTATCTGTGTGTGGGAAAGGGAAAGTGAAGTAGCATCTACTTCCACTGGCTTCTTGCAGTAACAAGCAACTGTGTAACAAAGCTTACCTTCCATTCATTGAATATGAACACAGTCTGTGAGGGTTTTAATTTGGTAAGCTATCTCGCTAGAGTGGAGAGTGCCTGGATTTTGAGTCTAACACCTGGGTTCCTGTCCTTATAACCTTTGCAATTTGGGGAAATTACTGATATTCTTTGAGCCTTTGTTTCTATGTCCATAAAACATAGATAATTATGTCTACCTTCTGGTTTCTAAAAAGAACTAAATGAGATAACAAATGAAAACATCTACTATAATGCTTAGTTAATAGGATAGAGACTCAATAAATAGAAGCTAATATTGATATTTTCATTCTGAAAAAGATAACCATTTTCTTTTAAAAGTTTGATAAATGATAGTGACTTCAAAATTATATTAATATTGTGTTATTATCAACCATTTTAAGGTTACATTTAAAAACAAACAGAATAAGCCTTCAACACCATAATCCGCACCATGACCCATTTCAAGCTTTCAGAATCTACCTGTGGTAGGCTGACTACAGAATGTCTTTGAACCCATCAAAACAGCATTGTAATTCTAGAAGATTTGAGAGAAATAGAAAGGAAGAAAAGGTAACATTAGCAATTTGGGTTTTCACAAAATGTTCTATAATTTGGGAGAAAGATATACTTGCCTTTTAAGAGCTAAGAACAATAATTAAATCCAGCCCCAGATTGACTATATAGGCACTGTAATTATTTAAATATCAATTAGTATTAATTGGGTACACACAATCCTATGTCAATCCATTTAATTCCTATTCACACCAACTGAACATAAAGGCTACTCACTTTTCACAGAGAATTTCTCTTTTGCAGAAAAGATTGACTTTTAGACCATCTGGATATCATCAGAAATGAAGATCAGACAGAATAATTTACTGACTGAACAGACATTGAAACAGCCAGTGTGGTGGATGACAAGAAGCCCATGTTTTTGTTTTTTAAAAAAAACATTTTTGTCATTTGGCTCGCATGCATTTCACATTTCGAAATATTTTGGGACAAGCATTGAAACTGTGAGCCTGAATCTCATCATTATGGAGAAAGAAGCCGTGTTAAGGGAAGCCATTGCCAAGTCACCCAGACGGCTGACCCCTCCTCTAACCTTTTTGTTAGTCCCAAAAGAAAAACTCAGGTCAGAAGATACCAGGAGAACGAGGCAGCCCACACAGCAGACTGGGAGGTCATCTTGCCTAATAGATTGGAAACACTAGGAGTTGAGTTCTGGCTGGCTCTGAGTGCACCCCCACGCTGCTTTGGGCAGATTCTCTCACCTCCCAAATCTTTCTCAGTCTTTTCTGCAGCCAAATGTAAAGAGAAACTGTTTTAGCTCTCAGATTATTTACCAGGCAAGGCTGGTTAGAAGTAGGAGGATATAATTAGTGAACACTTATAAACTGCACATATCACCTGGGGCAAAACTGTTCCCACCCAACCAGGTGATGTTGGTGGAGAAGGAAGCAGAGTTGAGACCAGAGCTGCCAAGAAGAAAGGAGGTATGCTGCTAGAGTGTGGGGCCCAGGCACCAGTCCCTCTCCTAGCACTTAGCATCTAGAACCAAAGAATAGAATCCCAGGTTATAAGAAAGGAAAGGCTACCATCTCAGGTGGAACTGCTCTAGGAGGGTCACATTACATCACCTCCACTCTGTTATGGAAATGACTCCTTTTGGAGCAAGGTCAAAAGCAGATTAGGGCATGTCTGGGAAATATCGGGTCTTTGAGTTTTTCAAGACTTTCCCTCCCTTCCTCCCCAAATTTATGTCGTAGTCTGTGGCTGCCTCAGAACCTCAGCTTCCTTGATGAGGGAAAAGAAGGAAATCTACACCCAAACATTAGTAAGTAAAACAAGTATTCAAGGGCATCTGTACCTAATTAGATTTCTTTATCAAGGTCTTTCAAATGGGGACCCCAGTCCCTGAGGCAATTCAGACACCAGGTACAGTGTTTGGTGGGTAAAAATAGGGCCACAAATAATTGATTATTGTTATTAAGGGAATCACATGTATGGTAGTATATTTTCTTTTTAATAAGGAGACCACATACAAGGGGCATGAAGAGACAGGAAATTATAATGGTTTTGACAGTTGTTCTTAACTCTGCCTGCCTTACACCTTTGCAGCTAATTTTTGTTAAATCCCTACAAATAAGAATTACAGATTTAAGTGCTTGGCTCTGGAATCAAACAAACTTATGTCTCATCTTGATTCAATGAATCACTAACTGTGTGACCATGCTTCCACTCCACTGCTCCCCCACAAGATGCATACATTACTTAATCTCTCTAAAATATGGATAATATTGGATGCCTGGGTGGCTCAGTCAGTTGGGTGTCTGCCTTCGGCTCAGGTCATTGTCCCAGGGTCCTGGGATGAAGTCCCACATCAGGCTCCTTGCTCAGCGGGGAGTCTGCTTCTCCCTCTGCCTGCCGCTCACCCTGCTTGTGCTCTCTCTCTGTCAAATAAATAAATAAAATATTTTAAAAATAAAATAAATAAAATAAAAAATAAAATAAAATATGGATAATATTGTATCTACATCAGAGTTATGGTGAGGATTAAGTGAATGAACAGAGTTGGCCAAAACATACACTAAATAAACTGCTAACTTATTTTTATCATGATTATTTTTTCTTCTTATGGCTAAAGTAGATGTAGTTAAGTTCTTCTAGAAGGTTGTCAGAAGACAGCATCACTGTACGAGTCTGTTTGGGTTGTATCAAGATTTTACTCTGACCAACTATGTAATTAAAGTCCTGTAACAGTGAGCTACATTATAGATTTCTGAACATTGCATGTGGTGCCTGATTTTACTACGCTGACTAGAATTGCCAAGTCAGAGGGTATGCATATCTTATCTTTTGATACATATTGCCAAACTGTCTTCCAAAAAACTGCAACAACAACAAATATGAATTTTCAACTGAGCATTCACTATGTGACAGGCACTATGCTTATCTCATTTGGCTCTCCATATGATTATACAAAAGTAAATTTTATCTTCATATATGGTACAATATTATGAAAACAAAGCTCAAGTGTGTCAAATAATGTGCTGAAATCATATAGGTAGTAGGTGATAGAGAAGGATTTGAAACAGATCCGAATTTACTGCACCATGGGAAAATATAATTCAAGATAGAAATGAATTTGAGGTGTTGAAATATATTCATCAGTCTGTCAGATTTATAACTGAATGACATCTAATCTCTGCATTTGTTTACATGTCTGTAAAATTAGAAGGTTCAGCTTAACTAGTGTTTACGATTGCTTCCAGCTCGATGAGTCTGTGTTTGGGGTACTCTTCAGCATTAGCCCTGGCGGATAATGGGATGTCTATATGCAAGAATTTTAAGAATGTGACTATGTCGGGGCGCCTGGGTGGCTCAGTCGTTAAGCGTCTGCCTTCGGCTCAGGTCATGATCCCAGGGTCCTGGGATCGAGCCCCACATCGGGCTCCCTGCTCAGCGGAGAGCCTGCTTCTCCCTCTCCCACTCCCCCTGCTTGTGTTCCCTCTCTCTCTGTGTCTCTGTCAAAAAAATAAATAAAATCTTAAAAAAAAAAAAAAAAAAAAAAAAGAATGTGACTATGTCAGTTGTTCTCCACGTTTACAAAGTACCAAACAAGAAGAAACAGACCTTAGTTAGGTACAGCCAAAAGGTTTTAGAGTTAAAAGAAGATCACCTAAGATTATCTGATTCTCTCAGTGAAAAACCCAAGATATAATAATGGGTTCTCTGCCCTTAAACAGCTCCAGTAAGGAAAAAGACCATTAACAATCCCAGGTGGTTTGGTTATAAATATGTTTGAAGCACAAAACCTAACCAAATGGTCTCTTAAGGTCCCTTTAGCTTTGTGCCTCTATGGCTAGAGATTCAGGCTTATTTGAAGGTTAAAGCTAACACGGGGAGCCTTAGTGACAAAGGCGTGCATAAATTATATTTCTGTGTTCCCCAAAGTTAGCATCAGACATGCCTGCTGTCAGTTCCTAACCTGTAATGACAAGGCACTAGGCCAATAATTTTGAAGCCCTGGCTTCTTATTAAAGATGTAGTTCCCTGGGCCTCATCTGCCAGAGATTTTAATTTCCAGGGTTTCTGACAGGAGCAGGAATTTGCACTTGTAGTAAAAACTTCGGGTGATCTAAGTGAAATGGTTCCCATGTTCCACTCTGAGGAGCTAACCCTGTGCTCAGCTGATGTAGCAGATGACAGGAAGAGGCATCCTCTCTGAGCTGGCACAGGGCCTTGATACACATGGAGAAGAGTAGTTAAGGGGCGCATGGGTGGCTCAGTTGTTGAGCGTCTGCCTCCGGCTCAGGTCCTAATCCCAGGGTCCTGGGATCAAGTTCTGTATCTGGCTCCCTGCTCCGTGGGGAACCTGCTTCTCCCTCTCCCATTCCCCCTGCTTCTGCTCCCTCTCTTTCTCTCTGACAAATAAATAAATAAAATCTTAAAAAAAAAAAAAAAAAAAGAAGAGTAGTTAAAAGTTTAGAAAAAGTAGACTGGAAAGGGAGTTCCTTTGGGATATATGTTGCTGCTGCATGCTATTACTGAGATACCAAAGACCATATATGTTGTATTTTGTTGTTGCTCTTTAAATTATATTGTGACATTAATGCTATCTATTGATAACAAGATAAATCAAGAAAAATGGTAAAAATAAGTATCAGCATAAAGCCTTTATGATTCCTCTAGAAGAGTTTTCTATCTTTTGTTTCACAAACTGACAATTTTCTTAACTGTCTTAAAATAATCATTTCCACATTTGTAAAGAGATAAAATTTGTCCACAGTTTCCTTTTGCGATATTAACAATCTAATCCTACCCTATAGAAATACATGACTCAATCAGTCAATAATGTTTATTGAGCACTTAGTAATAGGGACACATAAGTAAACAAAGTAGATAGAATCCCTACTCTCATAAACTCTATAGACTATTAGTAAGCATTAAATGCAAAATTTTAAGTATGAACAATATTATAAATGCAAGTAGAAGATGCTATGAAAGTATACAATGGAAGCAACCAATAATTTAATGCATGGGATCATGGGATGTTTTCCTGAAAAAACATACTAAATCTGAGACCTCAAGAATGAGTAAGGGTTGGGCGCCTGGGTGGCTCAGTTGGTTAAGCGACTGCCTTCGGCTCAGGTCATGATCCTGGAGTCCCTGGATCGAGTCCTGCATCGGGCTCCCTGCTCAGCGGGGAGCCTGCTTCTCCCTCTGACCCTCCCCCCTCTCATGTGCTCTCTCTCTCTCATTCTCTCTGTCTCAAATAAATGAATAAAATCTTTAAAAAAAAAAAAAAAAAGAATGAGTAAGGGTTTGCAAGGGAAAGAAAGGATACAGAGAGAAGCATGTGAAGGAAGAACACAAGGTATTCAAGGACCAGGAAAAAGGCCTGTGTGGCTGTAGCGTGAAATCTCTGGGGCAGGTTAGCAAAGGAGAGATGGGCCGTTTTTAGACTGAGTTAAGAATTATGGACTTTACCCAAAATTCAGTATGGAACTATTAAAGGGTTTGAAGCAGAAGACAGGACTGATCTGGTTTGTTGTTTGAAAAGATCATTTCTGGTTGCAACATGGGGATAGTTCTGTAAAGGAAGGAAAATGGATGCTGGAAGATGAGGTATAAGGTTCCTGAAATGATCCAGGTGGGTGATGTTGGCAGACTAGACTATGGTAGTGGCAAGAAGATAGAGGGAAGTGGGTGGATTCACAAAATATTAAGGAGGGGGAATGGGCAGGAATTGTTGATTTAGATGGATCTGGGTAGAATGAGAAGTCAAGGACATTCAGGCTCTAGCTTGAGCAACTGGGTACCATTTCTTCATATGGGAAAAGGTAGAATAGGATGAAGTAGTGATTCAGATAAATGACTCTCCAGTAGAAACTCAAAAATATGTAAAATGTGTTTAATTGGCAGCCAGCCACAGGAGAATCAGGCAAAAAAAAAAAAAAAAAAAAAATTCCACCCCTCCCATTCGATTTGTTCCAGCTATTATCATTTCTAAAATATTTAACATGAGGATCCTCGATCTAGGATCCAACAAACACAAAATCCCATAGCAATTTTCTGCCCCAGCTTCCACTTCCACAGAATTCTGACCTTAAAGCCAATAATTTTCTAAACCTAAATCATATATTAAATCAAGCTGTTCACAGAGTATGTCTGTAATGATATTTGATCTTCTCTTTTATTATATGATAAACTATGATAAACTCTTTTAGAGACCAAGAATGAATCAATTGGCCACAGTATATTCATCATTGATGTAGTTCAAAAAGAAATACAGAAATCCTTAATGTTGGAGGTCCCTTTAGTGTTAGAGGTCTCTTTGAAAATAGATGTCTCTATACTCACTGTATACTTATTGAATTTTTCAAGTAAGTATTCTTAATAATCCAAAACTATAATCCAAGTCAGTCAGACTACCACTTGGTAGCTCTTAGAGTCATACTGGGTCAGAAAATATCTAATAATATATGCCATTCACTCAGTTCCTACTTAGCGTTTTGTATTTAGTTTCAAATCTTTCAACAAACCTAGAGATCTTTTTTAAAGATTTTATTTATTATTATTATTTAATGATAATTTTATTTATTAAATATTAAATATTAATTAAATACTAAATATTTAATTAATTGGTTAAATTTAATTAATTTAATTAAATTGATTAATTAAATATTAAAATATTTAATAATTATTTTTTAATTTTATTTTTTAACCCAATGTGGGGCTCAAACTTACAACCCTGAGATCAAGAGTTACATGCTCCACCAACTAAGCCAGCCAGGCGCCCCAGCTAGAGACCATTTAATGGCTAAGAAACGTGGAGTTGAATTACTGACCTGGCCAAGGTCACATAGTAAGTGGTAGAGCGAGAATTCACACCCAGGTCTACCTGCCATCTGAGCTCGTTTTACTTCTCTAAGCTGTCTCTTGTGAACTCAACCAACCAATAAGGCAGCTGATATTTTCAGGTTTAAAGAAAAATGTTAATTACTCCTGCTACACAACTGGGAAACAGGTTCTTAAGTCTCTCAATCCTCTTCATATGAATAACAATTAGTAACTCCTTAGTATACATCATTCATTTGTCTCAATGCCTTCATGGTAAATAAAAAGATCTTGACTTATTTCAACCTAATTCAAGAAGAATGTACATAAAAACATACCTTTAAAAATAATACTCAAATCATCCTAAACTGGAAAAGAACCCAATTGTTCATCAACAGGAGAATAGATAAAGAAATTGTGGTGTATTTAAATAATTGAATTACTCTACAGCAATGGAAATGAACTCACTATAACTGCAGGCAACAACATGGATGAATCTCACAAACATAATGCCTAATAAAAGAAGACATATGATCTAACAATTCCACTTCTGGGTAATTATACAAAGAAAACAAAAACACTAACTCAAAAAGATATATGGACCTCCATGTTCAGTGCAGCATTATTTTATAACAGCCAAGATATGGAAACAACATAAGTGTCCATTGATAGATGAATGGAAAAAGAAAATGTTATATAAAACACACACACACACACATAAACAATGAACTATTATTCAGCCATAAAAAAGGAAATCTTGCCATTTGCAGTAACATGAATGGCCCTTGAGGACATTATGCTAGGTGAAAAAAGTCAGACAGAGAAAGAGAAATGTATTATGATCTTGCTTATATGTGGAATCTAAAACAAAAACAAAAACCAAAAAACCAAGCTCATAGATATAGAGAACAGATGGATGGTTGCCAAAGGCAGGAGGTGAAGGGTGGGCCAAATGGGTGAAGGGAGTCGAAAGATACAGATGTCCAGTTATAAAATAAATAAGTCATGGAATGTAATGTACAACATGGAGACTATAATTAATTATACATATTATTAAATACACATTGCATATTTGAAAGTTGCTAAGAGTAAATCATAAAAGTTCTCATTTTTTTAAAGATTTATTTATTTTAGAGAAGGGGGGCAGGCAAAGTGAGAGGGAGAGAGAGAATCCTCATATATCAGACTCCCCGCTGAGTGTGGAGCCCGAGACAGGGCTCGATCCCAGGACCCTGAGATCATGACCTGAGCCAAAATCAAGAGTCAGCTGCTTAACCAACTGAGCCACCCCAGTGCCTCGAAACTTTGAAAATCTGTAACTACATAGTGATTTGGTTTTGGTTTTTTGTTTGTTTGTTTTGTATTGAAGTATAATTGACATTGTATGGTGACAGATGTTAACTAGACTTATTATGGTGATCATTTCACAATATCAAATCATTATGCCATATACATCTGAAGCTAACACAATGTTGTGTATCATTTTTACCTCAAATTTTTTTACAAAAAAGGAAAGAAACAGGGGCACCTGGGTGGCTCAGTCGGTTAAGCATCTGCCTTCAGCTCAGGTCATGATCCCAGGGTCCTGGGATCGAGCCCCACGTCAGGCTCCCTGCTCAGCGAGGACCCTGCTTCTCCCTCTCCCTCTGCTGCTCCCCCTGCTTGTGCTCTCCCTCTTTCTCTCTCTAATAAATAAATAAATAAAATCTTAAGAAAGAAATAAAGAAAGAAAAAGAAATAGACACAAATGAGTACCTACAGTATGATTCATGTATCTAAAGTACAAAAATAGGCAAAACTAATCTCTGCTGTGAGAATGCAGACCGCTGGTTATTTTGGGGAGGGCAATGGCTGGATCAGGCACACAGGTGAGGGGGTTCTGGGTGCTACTAATGCTCTCTGCTGGTATACCAGTGTATTCACTTTGTGAAAATTCATCAAACCATATATTTATGATTTTTGCACTTTTCTGTATCTATGTATTACTTTAATATAGTTCAATAAAAAAATTTACTGAAAGATAAAAATACTTAAAATGACTTTCAGATTTAGGTGAGACCTTAGATATTAGAGTACTCTAATCAATGAAAATACCAAAATGTTCCCTATAACTTAAGCTCTGACTTAGTATTTAAAGTAGGTATACAATGAAAAGAATTTACAAAAGTACAGATAAAAAAATGGCAAAATGCTAATAACAATAAAGCAGTCGAAAAATACTTTCCACAAAAGATTATTAATGCATTTCAAAGACTATTTCACTGAAGGATAAGACTACAGAAAGACTTCAACCATATGGAAACTTGGACAACAATTCCCACTGTAATCATGGATAAATTACTAAATTCTTCAGTTTCCATGTCACCACATCTAAGAGCAGGATAATTCCTACCATCCTCACAGGGGTGTTGCGCTGCTTAATTAATGTTTGTAAAGCACTTTCTGTTCCCTGGGTGAAAGGTACCACAAAAGAGCAAAGCATAATTATGTTTTAATTGCAGGGCTGATTTTGAAGATGCAAAGAAAAAAAAAGTGCCTATGAATTGTGATTTAATCAGATCACTCCATTAGAATCACTGTCATGACATATGCCTTGTGGCTTCTGCTAAACTTGAGAAAATGGCCTTTAAAATTTTGCAAGTCTTTCTGCTCAGCTTCTCTACCTGTAAAATGGGGTAACAGGCTTTCCAGGATTTGCAAGTATGTCTTTATTCTTTGCAAAAGCCCTTCAGTGGTCCTTAGATGAAAGAAGCCACATGTTGCTGTGAAAAGAAGAAATGCAACCTCCTGCTGCCTGGGATGAATGGACTTGCTTTTTCTGGGGGAAACTAGAGGGTCAGATGCCTTGTAGAAAGGCCACTGGGGAACTGGCTCTGCTGAAGGAAAGTCTGAGAACAGCCAGTGTGCAGGAAACCAGGCTACTAGATGAGAACTTTTGGGGGTTTGTTTGTTGGCATTCCGGGTGGTGACTTCCACTCTCCCAAAGGGACTGTTGATTCTACTGTCCCTTTCATTGAGGCCACCATCATTCCTATTCTTAATCCAAAGGGTTTAAACTTCCACAAAACCAGCATTAGAAATCCATTGATACATACAACTCAAACTATGACCTTTCATGTACTGACCAACCAAATTGAACCAAATGATCTTCTTTTCTGAGCCCTGACACTGGGTCTTTCACAGATCTTGACTTGGGGAGATCAAATAATTATGTCATTGGAGGCTTACGTATTTTAGAAGATCTTTATAAGAAGAAACTCTAACTATATTTTTCATTTCTCCTTTCTAATAGGCTAGGTAAAACGTAAAGAGACCCACAAAAAAGGTCTTAGAGTCCTTGATGAAAATGAAAGAACTTCATACGTGAACAACAGAGAGCTTTTCTGGCATTAATTACCCCTACTATATAGAACTAAATGTGTCTTCTCTGTCTTCTATTTAGTTAATATATAGAAATATTCCTTATTCCCCCCCTTCTTGATTAAAGAAAATAAATGTCCAGTCAGAAGAGACTTCTCCCAGTTTTAAGTCATACTTTTGGGCAATATACTTCTATTTCTGTATGAAATCTTTCAATAATTAACTTTCTTCTTCCTCCCTCTATAAAGACAAATCACATGGACGTACTTTAAAAATAAAAAAGCAGTATAAATCTTGATGACAGTAGATGTGACTTTTCAGTAGCTAAAATTCCCCCTGAAAGATTAAGTTGTCTGTCTGAATACCTCTGTACACCCACCAAAACCTTTCAGGGAATAATACTGATGCATTTCCTTAGGAAAATACAAACCAGTTATGTGCACCGACTTAGTAAATAAAAGTCCTGAGAGTTTTCTGAAATCATACTTGGCTATTTGATGATCTAATTTTAAATGCTTAGCAAGATACTCACTACTCCTATACAAACATACCTGGGGGATATCTGTGTAGATTTTGTGGAATTTTAAAAGAATACACTAAATTGTCTATACATTCAAATCATGCCATGTCCAAAAAGCACATAATGCTAAAAGTCATTTTTGAGGGTGGGATGAGAAAGACAGCAATGAAGGGCTAAAATAATAGTTTCATTCCATTTATTTTTTATTTCTGGAAGAAAACAAAACTTCAGCTCTTCTGCTGTGCTGTCACAGTGGGAATGGTTTTTAATGCTGTGGGTGAGGAACCCATAAAAAGCTCACTATACTGAGTGTGCCAAAGAGCAACTCCTCCTGGACAAAGAGGGCCCACCTCCACAAAGTTCACGTCCAAGTACATGGTCTCTGATTCCTTGGCCGTCAACATGACGAGTCATGTGAATATTCATCAGTCATTCCTTTCTAAAGTTCAATTTAAGGGAGAACGATTCAAATTCTTTCTGGAGGACGAATAAACTGAGAGACTCCAGAGGTTTATGTCATAGTCCTTGATGCTATCCACCAACCATTTCCAACTCTCTGACTTCTGGGTTTGGTAGGATTGTATGAGGTATAATCTTTGTAGTTAGGCATGGCCATGTGACTTAATCTGACCAATGAAATGTGAGCAGAAATAACATGTATTATTTCTAAGCAGGAGTTTCAAGAACCAGTGAGCAATTGTCCATAGCTCTCATTCCCTCTACCGCAGCTATTGGCAATGTTCCAGGTGTGGTCTTCTTTGTCAGCTGAGGCAACAAAGTGAAAAGAACACAATGCAAAGTCCCTAGTCACACACAATGGACATAAATGGTATGAGGGAAAAATGGTATGAGGGAAAAAACCTGCTTCCGAAGACACTGAGATGTGGGAGTACTTTGTTTCCATACCGTCACCAAGCCTCTCTGACTGACTCAGCTTTTCACCGAGGTAAAGACCTTAGGACTTCTGGGACGATGACTGGGGGGATGCATGTAGTATTCCAACAATTTTGCCCTCAGTCTCATCCAGCCTGGTCCTGGGCCCTGACACCTGTTTCCTTTGGCTTCTATTACCCATGGAGAGACTCTCAGCACTACTTCCCCAATGTCCACAGGAGGGTCATCACCACAAATCACTACAGGGACAGACAGGTGAGTAAATGACTAAACACACCAATGTGTTCACATCAAACACTCATTAATCCTACCGCTCCCTCAAGAAAACTCTTTTCTTGAAACATGAGGTACTCATGGCCTGGCTTAACTGTTCAAAGGAGCAGTCCAGGTGTGATGATGAATTGCAGCCACAATCTATGCCAGTGTTGGGGAAATAACAGGGACCGGTAGCAGCTACAATCTCCTTCCAAGAGCTGGTGTCCATACAGGAATGCATACCAAATATTACTTTTTTCTTTTTTAAGGCCAGAATCTTAGATTTTTATTCTAAATCTCTGATTTTCCTTAAAAATTACCCAGGCTAAAGAAAACATGAGTGGACTGCATTCATCACTCAGGTCCCCTGTCTGCATTCCATAGGCATCTGCAGCTGAACCTTGTGTTATGTCTTTGTGGGGACAATGGCCATTATCCAATTTCAAGAAGCCCCAGATTGTTAAACCCAAACCCAGGCCAGCGACCAAGCTCAATTTGGAAAAAAAACAAAACAAAACAAAACAAATGTTCAATTCTGCTACCTTTATTATTGGGAGAAATTTCCTTATCTTGCTAGCAAAAGCTATGCTAACCAAACCCAAGTCCAAGTCAGTATTTCACCTGTCTGTTGGTCCCACTGGCTGGCTAGCTTCTGAATTCACTCTTTTTTTTCTCCTGATTATTAAAGTAATACATGATTATGACTAAAATACAGCAAAGTATCAATAAGAGAACAAGAGGTACTCATAGGTCCAAGATCCAAAGATAATCAGTGTTGCCATCTTAGCGTAATCCTTCTGATAATAAAGTTTAGGATACACTTATGTTTAGAACTTTGTATTTTTACTTGTTTGGTATTCTAATTTTTTCTTATTAGATAGTTTTTCACTTCTTCATAGACTAGTCAAGTTTTAGATTTGACTTTTTTTTTTTTTTCTGGTTTCCAGAAAGAGTAATTTGTTCTTAGAATATTCCTTTTCAGAGTGCTTCACTAATTCTTGCAGTAATTCTATGGCAGGACTTATTCCAAAAGAGATAGAGGGAAATATCAACTGTTTTGTTATGAATGATTTGTCTAGGGATGAATGATTTCATTATTTCTTTCTAAGTTTTAGTAAGTGCAATTTTTTCTTTAAAGAGTAATTCATATTAATTGTAGACAATTTGATAATACTAAAACATGGAGAAAAGAAAAAAGGCATCCATAGCCCCACAACCAGAAGATAACTAATATTATTATTCTGGTGTATTTTCTTTCAGTCTCCTGTTTTTATACATAGGGTTTAAACATATGTGTGAGAAAAAAATAAACAAACATATGTGTGTACATATGTGCACATGTATGTTATATATAGCTATATATTTTTATTATCAAGTGTAATATATATATAATATATAGAGAGAGAGAGACAGAGAGAAACAGAGAGACAGAGAGAGAGAATACTATACATAACTACACATAACTATACTATACAAACATAACTATACAAAACTATACATAACACACACATTATATATTCAGTTATAATTACATATTTTTGTTATGAGCTTTTTCACTTATTACATAAATGTTAGCTGGGGAACACACCTCTGCTACTCATATTCTACTTGAGGGGGAAAGTTCTCCCTTATAGGGAAAATAAAGGAGAAACACTATGCTCCCCACCCCCCCAATTCATATATTGAAGTGCTAGCCTTCAGTAATTCAGAATGTGACTGTATTTGGAGACAGAGTCTTTAAATAGATGATTAAAGTAAAAGACGGTCATTAGGGTGGACTCTAATCCAATATGACTGGGGCCCTTATAAGAAGAGGGAAGATTAGGACACAGAGAAAATGTGGGCACACAGAGGAAGGACCATGTGAAGATAGCGGGAGGAGACAGCCATCTACAAGCCAAGGAGAGAGGTCCCAGAATTAAATCAACCCTACTGACACCTTAATCCTAGATCTCTAGGCTCCAGAATTGTGGAGGCTGTTTTCAGCTTTGTGTGTCCCCCAACACGTTGAGCATAGTATGGACTCAATAAATCTTTGAAGAATATGCTGAAATGATACCATTTTGAATTTTCTCTCCCAGCAAAGTGAAAAAGAGCTCTGATTGGTCTCTGTTTTCAGTGGATTCCAAGACTTTCTATTTCTGGAATATTTGTAGAGGCCACTTCTTTGTGGGGTCATTAATCTGGTGGGAATTGAAATAATGTTGTTTGCTATAGAACTTTAAAAGTACATTAGGGAACTAGAATTCTTGGAGCCAGCTGTCCTTTTAATTAACTTTGGTCTGGTAGCAAGGAGCTAACTACCTCCTCAATTGCTGTGCTTCTAAAGAGGTTAATAAGAGCTGAGATTTTACCTGTTGTATTCCTAAGGACTTGCTTACAGATCATTTCCCTGTGACAGCAAGTGAGTAGTTCTGTTCAACTCAGACATTTCTTGAATGCCTGTCTGCAATGCAGAAAACACTATGAGAAATGGAAAGATAAATAAGACATGAGCAGCCCTGATACCCGGGAGTTAACAGTCTAGTCAGGGAGACAGACACACATCCAAAGCCTAAAATACAAAGCGGGCTGTGATGAGGCTTATAATGGAACATGGTGAGATGATACTGCAAAAAGCGAGGTTAATTTTGATGGAGACAGGGTAGTCTGGACAAAGAGGCTTCACAGAGTAGATGGGATTTGAGCAGGAACTTGGTAGGAAAACAGTGATAAAGACGTGGACATTGTGATATCTTGCTGTGTTAGAGCTGACAGTGACCTCAGCCAACCCTCTCCTTTATCTGGTGAGGAAGGTGAGACCCACAGAAGAACTACGACCTCAGGCACCTTGCCCCTCCCCCCTTTACAACCAGCCATATGCAACTTCAAATTCACAAGAGAAAAAGACTCTTAGACTAGAATATTTTCATTCCTGGACATTTGTGACAAACATCAGAAGCAGCAATTAGTAGTCTGACCACGCAACAAGCCCAAGGCCAGAGCAGCCTCTGCAGGAAGCCATTGCTTTTGGTAGTTATCAAGGGACCAGATTTAGCTGCTAGCAAAATCGCACCTGGGTCCTGTAACTGAGGGCTATAGAACCTTGGCAATGGAACAAAAGTAATAGGGATAGATCAGAGCAAGTTTTAAACTCTGGGTAGGGAATCTTGTGGAAAAGTCCAACTTTGGTTCAAAAGAAAAGATCTCAAAAGCAACCAAAGGAATGATGATTTGCCCTAGAATTACAGGGTTGAATATATCACAGGGGCAGGCATGGGTTTGTGCTCTCATAGGGAGTGTGTTTCCCTGAGTGAGCCTGGGAGGGTAGGCACAGGTGTCCCAAGTCTCCTTCCCTCCCTGTGCCCCACTCACTCCCCACCCCTTAAATTCTGCTGTCAAGGACACCAGACCATCCTGACTGAGCTGATGCCAACCCAGAAAGCAAACCTCCCACAGCGAGTCAGAGAAATAGCCAGGGCCCAAAAGAATGTCCTGTGACAGTTCAATTTAAATAGATTATTCAGTTCTCTTCACCCTCATCACTAACAGGGCCTATGTAACTGAATAATTAAACAATAAATCTTTATTTATTTATTTTAGATTCACAGGAGCAGCTGTGCCTTTTTCTCTTTTCTAAAGGACACACAGACTTAATTAGGATCTGTTTTGTTTCTACCTAGTTCTCTACCCTCTATATTCTCCCAACCCTATATCCTCATCTCCCTCCTTGTTCCCACCATGGAAATATGTTGTGCCCGTATTCATCTACTGAAAAAAATCATTTTTCTATAAAACAACAACAACAGAAAATTGCCTCCAGATAGCAGATGCAGTAAAAACGGTCTGATTAAACTCTGAGGCTTTCTCTTGAAAAAAGTTACACTTATTTTCCGTACATGAAACATCCAGTTAAAGAGGCATGACAGTAACATCACACAAATTATCCGTACAAGTGGATTTATTTCCCAATGATGGAAATGTGTTTCTGAATGACAAACAAAGCAACTCTTAATAATATTATCACTTTAATATAGTTTATATCAGTTTACAGAGCACTCTGAGGGTATAGAAGGTAGAATTTTTCCTAACAAAAGTTAAATAAGATATGATAATGGGATGTTAGAGCTAGGGAAAGGGCAGGGATTATAAGCAGCCTCTAGACCAACCATTTATTATCCAGATGGGGAAACTGAGATATAGAGAAACCAAAGGATTTTCCCAAAGTCGGACAACCAGGACAAAGCCTCATAGCAGATGGGAAAATTCCAGTCTAGAAATCCTCCTTAGTTCAAGTCTCTTGTCACTACATTTAGTCCCTGTCTCTTTCACAGTATCCTATGACCTATATATATGTGTGTGTACATTATATATGTAATATGTCTATATCTCAGGGAAGGCTCAGACTTGCTGAAAGGAACCTAGCATTGAGAAGTCTCAGTAAGATATGATACTAATTCACTAAGGAACTCTTGTTCCAGCATTATCCAAATCCCAAATGAATGGCATGTTCCTGGAAGTGTTACTTAGCTTTCTATCAAGGTTTCCATAGAGACAAAGAGCCAGACTCAGTCAACATAAAGAACATTTTTTGCCCAGGAACTAGCACAGAGTATATGGAAGGTTTTCAGGAAATGTTTGTCCACTTGCCGTGAAGAACCTGGAATACATTTTCATGACACAACGGATGATAATTTCCAGAGTAGAAAGTCCACACAGATAGCCTAGCAAAGTTAGGAGAATGCTGGAAACATTCACGGGATGGAGGAGGAGGAGTCTATGGGGGAGGAGAAGGAAGAGGGAGGCAGAACCGTCAGCTTCTCTTGGGCCCCAGACACTGGAAGGTCATTGATCAGATACCTTTATTTCATTTCAGATCAGAGTCTGCCTCTGGAAGCCACTGATTACAGCTATTGACTCAAGGTCTCATCTACTTGAAAAAGATCTGGAACAAAAGGACTTTAAAAATCCTATTAACATTTTGCTTCCTCACATTTTGCTTCCTTGCCTCCCACACACATTGATTCTGGTAAAATAAAAGGCCATTTAAAAATTCTGACTCTGGGATGCCTGGATGGCTCAGTCAGTTATCATCTGACTTCGGCTCAGGTCATGCTCTCAGGGTCCTGGGATAGAGTCCCACATTGGGCTCCTTGCTCAGCGGGAAGCTTACTTCTCCCTCTTTCTCTGCCGATTATAAACAAACCAGAAAACTGCTGTGTGAGAACCCTCCAACCCTGTGTTCCACTAGCACCGGAAATGCTTTCAGAGAACTGTCTGCCTGAGAATTCAAGGAGCCAGGTCCATGTCAGTTGAATTGCCATTCTTCTTCTTCCCAGCCTCAAAACCGAATCACCTTTTATTCTCCCCTTCTTTGTCATCAACCATGTCTGTTTTATTACCAAGACCTCCATGTTTTACTTTTGATATGTCCTTCATTTGGATCTTCTACTCTCCATCCTACACCATCCTCCCATCTAAATGTAAGTTCAAGTGGATCATACAGTGGCTATTACAATATTAGTTAGCCAATCCCTATAAATCAACTTTTCTTCATCCCAATTGAACCTGTACACCGAGGCAAGCATCACCTTTAATACATATTCCTACTCACAACTTTAAAAAAAAAATCAAAGATATCTAATCTAGTTCCAAACCCTCCTATACCTCTAGAATCATATGCCCTGCAAGTCACTTTGTGGAATCTTCTAATCCAGGAAGGCGAATCTCCTCACTGAGTCATGAACTTGAGATGCTTGTTCCTTTCTATGTCCTGACTCATGGTATTCTATTTGATAAGCCATTTATGTAATATCTCTGAGCCTCAGTTTCTTTAGCTATAAAGTGAGACTACAATACACGGCAGGGTTTTAGAAAACCTTAAATAAGAATAATTTATTTGCAAGTTTTTCTAAATTGTTAGGCTCTAGAAAAGTTCAGCTCTTTATTAACCTTGGTCTGCCTTCACAGTTGTACCCCAACACACTTAGCACATATCATCCCCCAGAACAATTCCACTATTGGTACATGTGCGTCTCTACCAAACTTGGCTATAATCTATTTGGAAGCAGAACTTCATTTTGTCACGAATCACCTTGAGCTTTTTCCTAGCCAGAAGAGGTTAGGGGGATGAGCTTAGGCCAGCCTTCTCGGTCCTTTTCAAGGCCCACCACAAAGTAGACAACAATACACATTTGCCAGTTGCTTTAGTTGGGTCCTGAAAACAAATAAGGGAGAGCAGCAGAATCTCATCTCATCAGAACAACTTTCCCATTAAGGAACAACAAAAATATGTGGTGATTAGTGAGAAAATATCTGTGAAGTGTTAGAAATAGTTTGAGAAGCATTTGCCACAAATACCAACTTCCTGCTCTGGGGAACTTTGAAATTATGGTTTCCAAATGGTGACTTGATATCCAAACCTCGCATTTTGCATGTTATTAGCTCAGAAAGGGCAGATGGCTACACAGAGGCAACCAAGTGTCATGAAAGACGGACTCTCAGTGAGTCCCCGTGAGTAATCAGAGTGTCTAGATTTAAAGGTAGTGGAGACTCGCAAGGTTTTTTGCTGTCTTTTTCTCCTTTCCCCTCCCCTGCCATTATCTGGAGAAATGTGTGTGATATAGTTGTTTTTTTTTTTTTTTTGTAAGCTACAAAAAAAGCAAGCCACTGGTTACATTCTCTAACAGTCCTTTGGTCATAAAACTATGATTTACGGTTAGCAAAGTTTAGTGAGCTCATGCTTCCCCCCATTACGCAACTTACCCCTGATCAAACATCTTCCCTTTCCTTTCTGCCTGGGGCCTCCATCTGCCATCTCTTACAGGAGTCATTCCTCCCACACAAAGATGACATAGCCCATACTACTCATAATAGTCCATTTTTGAAGTGTAACTCTGCACCTTGTAAATGGGAATAATGTTCAGAGTAGCCTAGAATTATACGGCTATCAGAACATTTAAAATTATTTATAACAGACTTGTAGTCCAGTTAAAACCTTTACAAACAGATGAACAGTCTTGGTCAGTCTGAAGATTTCCTGAAGAAGTGAGGACACAATCTGTAAAAATTCTTTAACAACCTACCACCTGGCAAATTAGCTGGGATTTATTTTTTAATGGTCAACACTCACTCTTGGAAATGGTGTGACAAAATGGCCACTTTCATACATTATGGGGGAGCGTGTAAATTTGAAAAACTCTTGAAAAAAAAATTGGGCAAAATGTATCAAGAGCCTCAAACTGTTCTAATCCTTTGATTCAGTAATTCTGTATATAGAAATGGCTTAAGGATATAAAAGCTGAAATACAGAAAAAAAAATGTTTAATGCCTAAAATATTTCTTAATTATAATTATTACAATAGTAAAAAAGGGAAAAACTTAAATGTCCAACACCACAGGATTGAGTATGAACAACGAACAAGTGGAAATTGAAACCACGTCCCCCAACATGGAAGAGGGAAGGTGAAGAGTCAGTTACAAAACAGATTTACTGTCATAGCTGATGAAGCACACACCAGAAACCCCAAAGGAAGTCCAACTGCTTTGTTTGTTTCTGAGTCTAATGATATAAAGGTCTGGTGGGATGAGATATGGCCCATCTCCCTTGTCTTTTTCAAGCCCTACCATAAAGTAGACAACAAATACTAGTTTGCTCATTACTGACATTGGTCAATGAAAATGAATAAGGGAAAGAAGAATCTCATCTGAGAAATTTTACTTTAAGGGAAAAAAAAAATGATGATGAGTGATAAAGCATACAGTGGGTGGTACGGTTTCAAGATGAGCACCTATTACCCACTCAATTCATCCCAAGCTCAGTTCCCACAAGATTTTAACTCTAAACTCCACGGCACCACACTGGAAAATATTACATTTATCAAAACACTGTGAAGGATAACATTCTGGTGACATATTTCTTATCTCTTATTATATTAACAGATGGACTTTTCCCAGTAATAAGTGACATCATGGCAGGCTCCCTTCTTTTTAGTTTATTCTAGAGTTTCCAGACTCTAGGAATGGAGACGGCGGGCGGGGGGGGGAACTCATCCCACCATCAATTATTATATACTCATTCAACTAAGATGGGAGAAGGCAAGATAAAATTATAAATAGGAATATGGATGACTTGCTATCACTTTCTTATTTCTACTTTTCAACTGTTTTCCAAATTTCTTATGAGGAAGAAGTGCTGTTTTACAATTTTAAATGAAAAAATTAAAGGGAAGACATCTTGCTAATAATCTAATTCTTTTCTTTTCTTTTCTTTTCTTTTATTATGTTATGTTAGTCATCATACATTACCATCATCAGTTTTTGATGTAGGGTTCCATGATTCATTGTTTGCGTGTAACACCCAGTGCTCCATTCAATACGTGCCCTCCTTAATACCCATCACTGAGCTAGCCCATCCTCCCATCCCCCCTCCCCTCTAAAACTTTGTTTCTCAGAGTCCATAGTCTCTCATGGTTCGCTAATAATCTAATCCTTAACCACAAAAGTTTAAACCAGTGTGCCTTCCTTGTTTCAACAAACTGTTAACTGCTACTTTTTGCCAAGTAGTATGCTGGATAAAAAGATGAGAAAGCCATGCCTGTGTTCTCAAGGAGGTCAGAGATCTCTGAGGGAGAAAAAGAGTGGCATGGATTCAAGTGCTGGTAATACAGGTTAATGTAGGGGTACAACAGGGGCACAAGAGGTTCTGCCTAGACTACAGTGTAACAGAGGATTTCATAGGAAAAGGAACTCTCAAGTTGAGCTTAGGAGAAAGTTTCATTTCACTGGGGGTAAATGACAGAAGAAAATTCCAAGCAGAGAGAATAGAACTAAAGAACATGATCAGGCTGGGAACCCAGGGAGGTCTGTAATGAGCAAGAAAGAGATGATGGAGGTATGATCATATGGCAGCCGCAAAGAGAATGACAGGCAAGGAGGACTTGAATGACCAGACAGAGGTAAAATCTACAGGACTCAGTGACAAGACTGGCTGTAGAGGACAAGGACTGAAGAGTGACTCCGAGTTTTGTAGTGTAGGAAAGACTAACTAAACCTAATCCTCGATTTAGTTAGGGGGACAGTGAGGCCATTAATTAAGTCAAGAAAACTACAAGAAAAGATAGATTTGGGCAGAGGGAAAACAGAAGATAGGAACTCATTGTGGACATTTGGAGTTTGAGCGGCCTCTGCATGAGCATCGAGACAGTGATGTCTATTACAGAGAAAGAAGTGTGATCCTGGCAGCCAGGACAAAGATCAGGGTTGGAGGATGACATCTGGGAGTGGAGACTCTTGTCAAAATAACAGGTAAAAGTAGGAGAACAAAAACAGCCCCCTCACCATTCTCCCTAATTCCAGATCAGCCTTCCCCACTCCCATCTAATCAACTGTCCATACTGCAGCCCCAGTGATCTTTCAAACCAGAAGGCTTACTATTTAATGCCTCAGTTTAGGAACCCTTCCATGCAGCCAATCTCACTGGTAGTCAGAGGAATGTCAATTGAAAGGACAATGAGATTCTATTTTTTGCCTGCTGGGCTGGAAAAAATTAAAGATTGATAATATCCACTGCTGGTAAGCACATGGGGAAATGAGCACTCATACATTTCTGGTAGGAGTGCAAATTGCTATGATATTTTGGGACATCTATTACCATTTCAAACTCTCCTAAATTCAGGTGACAGATGGTAGCTACACTTGTGGGGAGCAGAGCATAATGTACAGAGAAGGTGAATCACTGTGTTGTACACCTGAAACTAATGTAGCATTGTGTCAACTATACCCAAATAAAAAAAAATTTTAAGACAGAATTACAAACCATAAAACAAAATTAAATAAAATCTCATAACTTTGGATCTAGCTATCACACTTTTAAGAATCTTTTAGAAACAAAAGCAATGGTACAAAAGGATATATGTACAATAGTCCTTATTGCTACCGTGTTTGTAAGAGCAAGAACTTAGAAACAACGGAATGCCTACTAAAAATGTAATGTTCAAACAAATAAATGGCAATCCACATTAAGTAACAGTAATGCAGCTGTTAAAAATTAATAGTAATACCCATACATGTTTAGATTTGGATCTAGAAAGATGCTTGTGATAGATTAACTAAGATTAATTAAGAAAAACCTGAGTTGCCAAATTCTATGTGATGATTTAAGAGAAAACAAAGAAAAAAGTGACATTCATAAAAGCTATGCTAGTAATAATTAATATAAATATTGTGCTTACTTTTTATCAGACATTATTGTAAATGTATTAATGTGCTACTCATTTAATACTATAACCTCATAAAGTAGGTAAAAGATTGTTATGGCTTCCGTTTCACAGATAAGGAAACTGAGGCCCAAACACATTAATTTGTGCAGGGCCACACGGCTAGCAAGTGGCAGGCAGGGTTTACATCAGGCGGTGTAGCTAAGCTTGACCTCTGCTCTATTCTACTATACAAATTATTAGAAAAGGGTTGGAGATCATTATTTTTTTCTACCATTGTATTATTGGACTTATTAAGAAATGTGTTATTTCTATAATTGAAAAAAAGCTCACTAGGAACAGAAGGGGAGTGAGACTCCAAAGACTCCCAACTGTCCTTACAACAAAAGTACATATACTTCCTACCTCCGCCCCTCCTCACAAGCAGAGAAGCCCATTTTTTTTTAAAGATTCAGTCACCACAGGCTAAGGTCTAGCCAGCTGGTGATTAAACTGCATGCATAGCTTGGACATTCATTTTATGCAAGACAATGACAATCTACGTTCATAAAAGTCTTTAAAAGCTTCTGAGGACCCGGCCTCGTAGAAAGAGAAGTGGGAAGAGAGGAGCTGGGCTTACCAGTTCACGGTTCACGTTTCAGAACCTGATGGTGCCTCAGAAAGAAATCCATTATCAGGGAGCACAAAGGGTGCTGCCTTGTCAGGCCTGACAGGGAGCAGACTGAGTGTAACAAAGCTCTGGTGCCTTATTTATGTGGCAGCTCACAGCTGCTGAGGATGGGCCTCCTGTTCCCCGGGCACTGGCAAGCCACTCCGGAGGTCATTCTCAGGCCTGCTGGGCTGTGTCCATGTGCGCGGATGGGACCTCACATCAACACCCAGAATGCTCCCCCTTTGCTATCCATAGGACTAGCTGCCTCCCAGCCTCTGCGTCAGGTCTCAATCCCAACAGAAGGAGCAGCTCCCCTCACCATCTATCCCCTCACTCTGCGTTATTCTTCCTCATGGCGTTGATCTCTACCTGACCCAGCAGGTGTTAAGCTTAGTTTCCTCGCCCACACCACCCTCCCAGGGCTTCCGTGGAACCTGTGTAAATGGCACCCACTTGAGTCGTGTCACAGGGCAGCTGGGCTTCCTCAGGAGAACGGAGGCTCATTCAGGCGGGGACTTGCTTCATCTGAAGGCACAATGTAGGTGTTCAGTGCACAACGATTGAGCAGAGGAAAGTGCTGACTTCCATAATTGCTTCTCTGCTGGATGCTAGCAGAAGTCTCTTCCAGTCTTTTCTCTCTTCAATCTAAGATTTCTCAATGTGAGATATCGAGATATATATGGACATATTGCATTACAATTTTTTTCTTTTTCACTAACAACTACTACTAACAAATAACCAAAATAATGCCATTCTCACCCATGTGCATGCCAGTATGCTTAACTTGAATAGGCGAGGGATAGAATTTTATAATGTTCATAATATAATAGCCCGTGGCACGCACACACACATGGGCGCGCGCACACACACACACACACACACATCCATTTTAAGAATACAAATATTTATTGAGAGTCTTGACTCAAGTTTTTTCTATCAATAGGGGAAGACGATTTAAAAAGTTTAAACACTGGTAGTTTAAAGAGAGAAGGGAGAATAATGCAAAAGCCTCTTTCAAGAAAACATGGGTTTCTCTCAGAGGTGACTCACATAGCAACAGCTATCCTGGCTACACAGAAAATAGAAGGAATGGCCCTTTAGGCAATTCCTATTAGAGAGAGAAAATTAGAGGCATGTCCTGGGGCACCTATCATCTTGCTTATTCAGAAATCTGCAGGCCCAGCTTTTCTTCCGAGTGACTTTGCACTGCTTAATGTATTGATTGCCATTTTTCTTTCTCTTTGCAATTTTCTGTCCACTTTCTGACTAGAACAGCCCCAGCAGGCTCCAGGTTCTCATGCGGAGAATGTCCACCCCTCCACCCCTGCTGAAGGACAGACAGAAGATGCTTTGTGAGTTTATGGGGAATGACTTCCGGCCCCAGAAAGCCACCACTAATCTAACACTGAAGACCTTTGGTTTTCAACCACCCATCACCCAAAATCTCCATGAAACTGATTCTCTGATAGGCACTCAACACAGGTCCAAAAATAGGGGCACGTTCTGATCTGGCGTTGGAGAGGGTGCGCTTGTTGCCCTTGAAGGGCATCTTTTATTAAAAGATTGAAACACAGTTTTCTGTGGGCAAGAGCTGCATGTGGGCAGCCCTCTTTTGTTGAAGAGGAACAAAGAACTGCGCAGGCATGAGGCCAATTTATCTTCCCTACAATATAGAATGTTCCATCGGTTTTGCAAGTAGATTTATTGATTATATAAGCCCCCAAATGTTATTTTGACAGACTCCTAAAAACATCAGCAGCATCTCCCCTTTCTCAGTATTGCTCTCAGGCAGCTCCTCTCGTGGGTACACAGTGTCGGTGGGACCAATACTGGGCCCTAGATGTCTGCATATGGCAATCAGTCCCAGGGACACAAACCACACCAGTAATGCTAACTAATGGTGTCACAAAGGCTGAGTGAGTGGAAGACTCTGGATGCGTGGTTGCAAATCCATCAAGGCTACAAAAGAAAAAAGCATTATCACTCCCAGTTTGGCCTCCTAATAGAAGAGCCAGGGAAATAAACTTTATGTGTGAAGGCCTATTTTGTATAAATGCAAGGGATTGAGGTATCTAGTGACTCTGAATATCAGCTGCTCAAAATATAAGGTCAAAATTTCAAGTATTATAAAAATCTTCGGTGTCCTGCTATGTGTGCTTTTTGTTACTTTGTTTTTGTTTGTTTAGCTCTATCTCAAATAGTTTTAAGCTCAGATTTCTCGCCTGAATCCCAGAACCATGTATCTACCGTCGGCTAACTGAGTATCTCCACTGGCAGGTCCCAAAAATGTCTTCATCCCAAATTGTCCCAAGCCATCTCAAATTGTCCTTGCTGGCCTCCCGAATCTGCTGTTCCTCTGGTGCTCCCCCATCATAATGATGACATCATGGGGACTGGTTTCTACACCAGAAAACTGGGTGTCCACCTTAGGCCTTCCCTTCAATGCACATCTCACATCCAATCTATCAAGTATCAATGCTGTGCCCCATTATCCAGGGAGGAATGTGTTCTAAGACCCCCAGTGGATGCCTTAAACCATAGATAGCAGGGAACACTATATATACTATGTTTTTTTCCTATGCGTACACACCTGTGATAAAGTTTAATTTACAAATCAGGCACAGTAAGAAATTAACAATAACTAATGAAGTAGGACAATTATAACAATATACTGTAATCAAAGCTATGTGAATGTGGTCTCCCTCTCTCTCTTAAAAAATACCTTATCGTACTGTACTCATCCTTCTTCTTGTGAGGCTGTAAGATGATAAAATGCCTAATGAAGATGATGAAGAAGATGAAGCGAGGTGAATGACGCAGACACTGTGGTTCAGTGTTAGGCTACTATGACCTTCTGGTGCCAGAAGGAGGGTCATCTGCTTTCAAACTGTGCTAACTGAACCCGCAGATAACGGGGGGGCCTCCTGGATTGTGCAGCATAGTGTGGCGGGCAAGAGTTCAAAACCTGCCTCTAGCACTTCCTAGCTGTGTGTCCTTGAGCAAGTAACTTAACGACCCCATGCCTCAGTTTCTTCATCTGAGAAACAGCATCAGCATCATCAGCATCATCATCTTCATATCAGCCACATATGGTTGTGGAGGTTCAGTGAAGTACATGAATGCAGAGTGCTCCGAACAATCCCTGACAAATGGAGAGCCCTCAGGAGATATTAGCTACTAGTAATGACATCTTTCTACACGGCACACGTTTCATACACAGCCTTCCCCTCGCGCCTCCCAGCCTCCGAACCAGTCTTGCTTTCTTCAAACCTCCACTGCGCTTTCCTTGTTCTCACGTTGCTGCCACACTGATCTTCCTGGGCCCATCCATGGGTAGGGAAAACTGAGTGCTGCCCAGGCCTACGCTTGGGGCAGATGGTGGGGGTAAGATGAGCCACAGAAGCTTCATCTTTCTCCGCTTTTCTGAATATTTCATTAAAATTCAATGTTGACATCTCCATTTTAAACTCTATCCCAAGAGGCCCACAAAATATGCCAACAGCACAGCCTTCTTTCTTTCTTTTTTAAATTTTTTTATTAACATATAATTTATTATTTGCTTCAGGGGTACAGGCCTGTGATTCATCAGTCTTACACAATTCACAGCGCACAGTCTTCTTTCAAACGCAAATAGCTTGGGTAGCCTCTGTCCTGGTGTACTCCCCCCTTCCCCACAGCCCCCAGCTTCCTAGGGGGTGCCAGGTAGTAAGTAATGAGAACTGAGAGCAGAGTTTATACCATTTATCTTTGTACTTCTCAGTAGAGCCTGGCCATAACAAGTTTTCAAAAAAATGCTTGTTTAATGGCTAGTTGGATGACCACGATTCCGTAGGTCTGGGCCGATTCACTAGTATTTGACGCTAGTGCAAGTCAGGAGTACAGGATAAAGGGTAAACCAGAGGCAATCTGGTTTGTAAACTCTCATGCACTAGCCACGCACACACACACCTGTAATAGGAAGATGATCATGTTACCTGCCTTGTAACACAGTAGGTCACACCACACACC
The DNA here is from genome assembly GCF_964656455.1 of Halichoerus grypus. Taxonomy (NCBI): domain Eukaryota; kingdom Metazoa; phylum Chordata; class Mammalia; order Carnivora; family Phocidae; genus Halichoerus; species Halichoerus grypus. The sequence continues at coordinate 65,385,183 of NC_135714.1, forward strand.
AGTGTTTCAACCTCCCAACCAGGAAGACTAGAGGAGGGTTTGCTAGAGTCTAGCGGGTTGAGGGGAGCATCCAGGGCACTTATCCATCCAGCAAATACCTACTGAATACTCACTGTGGACTTGGCACCGCCCTCACAGGGGACGAGGACCTCTGCGCTGGACAGTTCAAGGGGGTGTTGTTTACACTCCTGGGGAAGGCAGAGGTTAAGGCTTGGGTTCATTCCTGTATGGTGTGGCATAGTACGGAAAACTGATTCCTCTCGATAAAGAAATTAGTTATCTTTGAATGAAATTTTTCATTGTTATTTCTTCTGACAGTTTGTCGATCATAATGTGTCCCTTTCAGTTCACACAATGCTTCATATTTGAACAGTCTGATTTTCCCTGTTAGTCCCACAAAGACACAGTCACATCTTCTTGAGCACCACAACTAGGTAATTAAGAAAAATGGAGTGTCAGATGCCACAGAAAAAGTATCCATCTTTGAAGGGAAACCAGCTTGCTTTCTGTCCTGGAAAATTGGGTGTTCAAGTGAATAAAGCTCCAGTTAATGTTCTAGGTCCTAAACTGTCATTGACTCATGTGACCTTTGGTGGATTGAGTATCTCCTCTGGGCCCTGAGTTCCTTCTCCTTAATAGGTAATTGATAGCCCTACCCCAGGGCTACAGTAAACAAGGGGCCACCTGCCCCTTTTAAGACTGATCACCAGAAGCAGAGTGAAGATTCAGGCGTTCCTTCAGAATCCCAGGAGTTAGAAAGGACCTAAAACTTATCGGAGAAAAATGGCTTTTCTTTTAAGATCTCTTGGTTTTCTGTGGGGAAAGGAGGACTCTCTCTTCTCTTCTTGCATACGTCTTTCCTGGCCTGCATTCTAAGTATTTTATTTAAAATACTCAGAGCACCACCTACCCTCCCCCCAGTTACTCTTCATTAATTGCCTAGCGTATTTTGCAATGGGATGGCGGTATCCATGAAACTCCTGTACTCCACAGAGGTCTGTTGGCCATCTCAGAGCAGGACAGAAACTTACAGTTAAATTTCATATTCCTCTTTTACAAAAATACAAATCTTCTGATATTTTCTGTAATATAAGAGATTGCTAACCCCGGAAGGCATCTAGAAGATATCTTCTCAAAATAATAAATCCACTAATTCACTTTCAAAAAGTTTAATTCTCTTTTGCTTTAAAATCTGCCCCTCCGTAATGGAGGAGTATTTTTACAATGAATTTAAAAATTGCTTGTTAAAAAAGAGAACATTTTGAAAACAGATGTCTGGAAATACTTCCATGATTATGTGATCCTGTTGCCTGAAAACACTATGTTTCACTTAAAATATTCTCTTATCTGCTCTTTTTAAAGATTTGCATCTATTTTCAGTCTCCCAAATGGGGAGTTGAACCAATTTGTTAAAAGTTTAGGGACCCAACATCATCTGATTAGTTTATGAGAGCAACTGAGTGACAAGTTTAAATGTCATGTGGAAATGTATTGGCTGAATGAGATAAAAACAATTATTTGCATAATTAGTAAATGAGATTGGAAAATAAAAGAATGTCCTGATTAAGTAAGCATAATCAAGGATGTTCTTCTTAAATAAGATCCTTGGCGATAGGATTGGAATAATGTCTACTGGCCTGCAAAACCTAGCATGATCCAGTCTGTTCTGCTGCTTCAGTAGAGATAAGGCCCGGTTGCTAGGGCAAGGGAGAGGCGATAGTCCCTCATCTGAGAACTCAGGGTAACATTAACTTTAAAATATGTAATAAGTATAATTTTTCTCCAAGTTTTTGTTTAAATTCCAGCTAGACAATATACAGTGTAATATTAGTTTCAGGTATAGAATTTAGTGTCAACACTCCCATAAACACCCGGGGCTCATCACGACAAGTGCAATTTTAGAAGAATTATAACATATTGGAAGAGCATCTTAAACACTGACCACTTAATCAAATCCAAAAAATAAAAAATAAAAATCCAGCTGTTCCCTCCATAACAAAATCATAATTCAGAAGCAATTCTTCATTTGGTGACTGACCATGACTACAGAAGCACTGCACACAGGAGGAAACAGTAGCTTCTAACTTCCAGCCGAGGAAGTCCTAACCTGGAAAGTCACAGCAAACGTCTCTCTTTCATTCACAGTGTCCTACCTTTCCTGGCATGAGAGAACAAAGAATTCAATACCAGGAGGTCATCAACACAGACCCAAACTGCCTGTGCTGACACGGGCAGAGGGCAGATCTGTTGTTGTCTTAGCAGGATCGCGAAGCACTGGGAGTTGTCATGACCCTGACCCTGCATAATGATTCCTCCACAGCCCTTCAGGGTACCAGGAGAGGGGAGAAATCAATGGTCGGGGCTTGGAGTCCTCACCCTGGATCAAGCCCTCATTCCTTCCTCACATAAAAGTCATTTGCTGATGATTTATCAAGAGCCAAATGCCCAAGTCTAAGTTCCTGGGAATAAAAATCAATACCCTTGTCAATGAGTTTATTCTCTTGCCAGGGCTGATGAACATGGATACTCTCAATTCTTCTCCAAGTTTCACTGCCCCTTGCCTTCCCAACCCCCACACAACTGTTTTTCTTTGTCTCCTCTCACATACGAAGAGAAAGAAACTACTTCTTAAATTTCAGCTTCTATTATGTGAACATCTGTGAGCAAATAAACTGCGAGTGTGGTTTCCATCCCTCTCCCTGCTTGGGACCCCACATTTCACTTCCAACCCATTGAGGCCCACTGCACCTGGCAGAGATGAGTTGGCACTCAGTGGGGTGGCTTTAAATCCATAAATGATTCAAAGGCAATAAACAAAATAAGGATTGAAAGAGGAGACAGTATTTAGGCGATTATCGCCTTAGGCCACAATTTAGGAAATTATTTTTCAAACTTAAAAGAGCTGATAAAGGAAGGGATGACATTTTTCCTGAATATTATTAGAACAATCTTTGTCATTTTCTATTTTGAGTCCACAGTAGCTATCATTAATAGCTTTCTAGGAACTTAACCGAAATGTCACGCTGGAAATTCTAGTAAGCATTATAAATAAAAACAATAAAATTTTAAACAAACTAGCATCTTTGTCCAAGAAAATACATTTCAAACGTCCTAGATAACGTGAGGTTTCGGAGAAGTTCTTTTCCACAGTACGCTCCCAGGGCCCTAGTGCATAACTGAGAAGCAACAGAAGTACTGAGGACATCCTTGTCTGTTGGGATGGGGTCATTCTTCCTTTCCTTTAAGATAAATTTGGAAATTTTCCAGCTGAGCCAAAAATAAGTCACCCTCAGTGATTGTAGAGTTGGTGAGACTCACTTCTTTGCTTCTCAGCATGCTAACACAAGATCTGAAAAAGAGACATAGGGCTTTGGATATAACAGTATAAATAACCTGTTTCTGAAGATGGTCAGCTTCTGGAGGGAGTAAGGCTGTCATCAGGGCAGCTGCCCTACGAGGGGTTAGATCCTAAATTATCCACTTCCATTTATTTTAAAGCTTCTTATAAAAGCAGATACTTTATTTAAAGAGCTATGAATAAAAATCTTCCAATTCAGGAGTGAGAATCTCCCAATTCATTCTTATTTGTACTTAACAGTGTCCGAAGGTGGGACGCCTGGGTGGCTCAGTTTGTTAAGCGTCTGCCTTTGGCTCAGGTCATGATCCCAGGGTCCTGGGATCGAGCCCCACATCGGGCTCCTTGCTCAGTGGGGAGTTTGCTTCTCCCTTTGCCTGCCGCTCCCCCTGCTTGTGCGCGCGCTCTCTCTGATAAATAAATTAAAAAAAAAAAAGTCCAAAGGCAGTTTGGCCATCTCAGGCTTGGAAAGATGCAGGGTTCAGCAGAAGGAGGTGGGCAGGCTGTGTGGGAGCAACAGGCAAACAGAGTAGCACTGGGGCCCTGGACACCATCTCTGCTCTTAGGCAGTGCTCTCTTGTAAGAGCTGCCTTGCTCTTAGCTCCTTGTGGTTGGTGTGTATTTGAAAGTACAAGGGGTCACACAATCCACTTGGGTAAATACAAGTTACAAACCATTGATAGAATCTCTACATGTAATTCCTATTGGGTGATGACTGCAGGAAAATCTCTGTGATTGTTCATTTGCTCATTCATGCATTCATTTATGAAGTACACGTGCATGGAGCACTGCTCCATGCCAAGCACTACTCTTTGTGCTGAAGATCCATCTGTGAACAGATGAGGACCCTGTCCTCCTGATGCCTACATTCTAATAAAAGAAATAGAGAACTCAGAGTGAGTCAATAAACAAAGTCATTGCTGAGTGTGATATATAGGATAAGGAAATTAAACAGGGTGCAGAGATAGAAAGTAACAGAGAAGACCTACTTCAGATGAAGAGTTCAGGGAAAGGTCTCTCTCACATTTAAGGTGACATTTAAGAATTTAAGACTTGAGACTTGAGAAGGAGCCAACTGCAAAAGCCAGGGGAAGAGCCTTCAGACAGAAAGAAGAGCATGTTCCAAGGCCCTGAGGCAGCAGAGCGCTGAGCCAAAACCGGAAGGCCTGAGCAAGCCTGAAGAGGAGATAAGAGCCAGAACCTGCAGTGAGTGGTGAGCCCCAGTCAGGCATGCACCTTGTATTTTCAGGCAATGGGAAAAACCTTGAAGGGTTTTAAGCAAGAAAATGATACAATCTGATGTATGTTTTCAAAAGCTCTCTTTGGCTACTGCGTGGAAAATGGATTGGACAGGGTAAGAGCGGAAGGATTTTATGCTAAGATGCTAAATAAGTTAAAACATGGTCTGTGCAGGGTGCCTGGGTGGTGCAGCTGGTTAAGCATCTGACTCTTGGTTTCAGCTCAGGTTGTGATCTCAGGGTCCTGAGATCGAGCTCTGCATCAGGCACCTCGTTCAGCGAGGAGTCTGCTTGGATTCTCTCTCCCTCTCCCTCTCCTCCCCCCACAATAAATAAATAAATCTTAAAAAAAAATGGGCTGTGCAACTAAGTGTTCATGTGACCAGCATGGTCCGTACAGTGGGGTCCATGCACCCAGGGCACCAGAGCAGTACCAAGAGGGAAAAATTGGGCTTGATCCTGTCACCTATCAAATCGAGCCATGTTAACATAAAGTCAGATAGATATAAATGATATGACCTTGCATAATTAAGGCATTGATCTTTATGCAAAAAGTACAACTTGAAAACCACTGGGCACTTTATCAGATACTGAAGACTCTATATATGGAGAAACAAGAGATTTTGCTAGTGATCCCCAACTTGTAAAAAGAGGCTGTTTCAACAGCTTATCTGGAAATCTTTGGTTTGGAATAGGTTCTCTTCTGATAAATGCTAGCATCGAGTTTTTTTTTTTTTTTCCCCCTGGGTATAATGAACTTCCAACTATAACGCTATCCTGGTGATGAATGTTGAAAAGAAACCTTCTTGAGTACACGGAAAGATCTACCTAGATCCTGATTTGCCAGATCAAATTCGTCAAGCCCAGGAGTTTACTGAAGATGACCAAAGCCATTTTCCATATTAGGGAGTCAACAGCAGTGTATTGCTCTCAGGTCCAAGTGAGCAGTGAGCATCCGCATGGATTAGAGCAGTTAGGAGGTGAGAGGGGGGCTTGTGGTTGAACGGGGAGAAGAATACAAATAGGAAATTAGGAAGCAAGGATGTCTACCTCCTTTCCCTCCTCACATCCCCTGCTGTAGCAAGGAGACTGACCCTGGGTGTGGCAAAACAGTCTGGCAGCAAAGCAGAGAGAAGGGTCTGGCGCCAAGCTGGTGAAACCAGGTTTTCCCTTCCCTTCCTTCACCATCTTTACTGCCTAGTGCTGGGGACCTGGTGACAAGCAGGAGTAGACAGAGTGCGGAAAGGACCACTCTGGACATCACAGCCTGTGCACGAACCCAGTTTGGCTACTCATTCATTGTATAGTCTTGAGTTAGCAACTTCTTTGATCTTTAGTTTCCTCATCATAAAATGAAGACAGTACTCCTTCTTAGGTGGTTTTGAAGATCAAAGAGGAGATGAGTTGACTCTGCATCTACTTTCCCTTCTCTTCCTTACCCCACTTGAGAATCTGTACTGGTCCCTGGTGCCAGGAAACCAATCCTCAAAGCAGGAGAAAATATGGCTGGCAAAAGAGGCTGAGTGTGTGCTACCTGCTGAGTGGACAGTGGTTACACAGAAGAAACAAACAGATTGACGTTAGATGCTCCTAACTCAAAGAATCTCTCGCTGTGCTCAAAAGACCACAAAGATATGCCCCATTGTTGTTCTGACATTAGCACCTGCCATTTCTATTCCCACCCGCCCAAAGCAAATTTTGTGACCTGGTTATCTTACTTCTGATCAAAGATGAACAGATATTCATACCTTTGCAGATTTCCTTTCACCTTGCAATGACATTTTTAAAGTTCCTCATTATTAATAGTTTTTATAATGGACATCAATATAAATTCCATTTAAAGAACTCTTAAGATCATTTGATTAACCACCAGTCCTTTCATACTTGTTAATGCCAGTGTCTACAGTAATTGACAGAGAAACACAGCACATGAGTGGAACCCTGTTAGCTGGAAGAAATTTTCTACCTATAGTACAATTAGGCACGTATCTCTCAGAGGTTCCCAGGGACCTCAAAGTATTTCCGTGGCTCTTTATCCTCAGTTCTCCCGGGATGCATTATCCTCAATTAACTGTTCGATCTCACTGAAGTCATGTTCCAAACCAAGACTAGCCAAGGCAAAATGCTTATTCCCTTTTCTCTGTTGGCAACGCAGCTAGTGCGGTGGTGAAGGGGAGGCCACAAACCGGACTGTCAGAATGTGAGTCTTGGTGCCACCATTTACAAATGACCCTGGGCATGTTCTTAACTCTGGAAAATGGAGACAATATTAGCATCTACTTCCTTGGGGTTGTTAAGAAGAATAAATTAATTGTTAACATCGCTAAAATGTTTAGAACAGTGCCTTGGCACACAAGCAGCTCCCAATAAATGCTCGTTATCCTTATTAGACAATAAGGTGAAGAGCTTTGCATCCCCTCTCAAATATGGAAGCTGCCTACAGCTCAAGAGAACACTGTTCACGGCCCCCTGCCTTCCCGCGACCATAAATCTCAAATAATAAATGATGTTTGTTTTGAACGCCTGATTCAGAACAAAATTTAAATATACTTTTGTGAGAATCCCAGACAAGAGTCCAAGCGATGTGTTCTCCACAGTCAGGAGGGCCTACCCTGGGGCTCTCACCTTCTGCCCTCCGTACAAGAAACGAGAATGGCAGGCCAAGGTGTGTGGGAGCGCTCCCTCCCTGAGTGACAGCTGGTGCTGTCAAAAGTTGTCACTGCTGGTGTGCACAGACCTTCTGGCAAAGCCAGGCGGAACAGAAGAACCGCAGTCTCCCTGCCCACCTGTCAGCCTTGTCCAGGAACAGCAGAGAAATTTGCTCTTTTCTTCCATCAAAGGTTCCAGCAAGCCCCAGCGCCTTCATTAATGCTTGCCTCTTCAATCCTGGCCTGCCTCCTCACCCTCCCTGAATACGTACTCTCCAGCCTATTCTTCCAAGAAGGGGATTAGCCCAATTAATCTCTGGACAAATGTCAGGGAGTCTGGGGGAGGGGGCACCTTTCAAGTGCCGCGTCCCAAATAGCAAATAGGAGCAGACATGCGCCGATGCGGCACAGCTCACGGATGAGCCACAGCAGCTGCCAGCACAACGGCTCCGAGGTCCCCTTAATCTCAGGCTTAGCCACCGAGGGGCTCTCCGTCTTGCCAGGCTGCCCTGCCGGACCACAAGCACAGGCACCGGGGCTCTCCTCTTGCCATCTGGGATGGGCGTTTTGCAGGAAGGAAGCCGGGATAGAATTGGTTTTTGAAAAGCAAGCACCAATCTCCTCTCCTCTCCCAAGTATCTGCATCCCACACTCCTGTCTTTGCCCCTTCTCTCTCAGCCCACCCACCTTCCCCACCAAAGCGTGCTCAGAAATTGAAAAGTCCTAGGTTCAAAGTAAGGAAATCGAGAAGGCAAAAAAGCCATCACCAGGGAAGCTGGGGGCGGGGGGGAGGGGAGTGGAAGGAATTCTCATTACACACACAAACACGAACTGTGATTATTTTCCCCCCACTGGCCTAGTCCAACAGAACTTTGGGGAAAGTCCTAGGAGTGTCTTTTCTTTGCTCTAATTCCCAGGAAGACCTCATCCAGTCCATCCAAAGGAGTTCATATTCTTGCAATAATTCTCTGAAATAGAGGTTTGCCAATTGTTCCATAAAGTCATTTTTAATTTATTAGACATTCTCTAGTAGTTTATGCTCTCCATCTCTCTCTCTCTCTCTGTCTCCCCCTCCTTCCCTCCCTCTCCTACTCTTTCCCTCTCTCTGTAGCCGGCCAAACCTGGCTTAACCAGCAGGCTATTAAACAACACTTCCACATGCTACAGTCCAATGATTCAGTAATTAATTTTCATAATGATGATCTGGAAGGATTTCTAGAGTCCCCTGGAAGATCCCAGAATTATCTCTCCCTACTGGGTGTGCATATGCTTTGGGTGGAACAGTCAGTCTGGGTGTCCAGTCCTGGCAATGCCACTTAGTAGCCATGTGACCTTGGCAGGTTATTTAACCTCTCTGCCTGTCACCATTTCCTCATCGATAACATGGAGATACAAAGTTTATTAAGAAAGGTAATAGCTAGGGGCACCTGGGTGGCTCAGTTGGTTGGGCGTCTGCCCTCGGCTCGGGTCGTGGTCCTGGCGTCCTGGGATCAAGCCCTGCATCGGGCTCCCTGCTCGGCGGGAAGCCTGCTTCTCCCTCTCCCACTCCCCCTGCTTGTGTTCCCTCTCTCGCTGTCTCTCTCTCTCTCAAATAAATAAATTAAAAAAAAAAAAAGGTAATAGCTAATGCTCTGGTTACAAAATGTGTCCCATGAACCAGACATGGTGATAAATGATTTACCTGAATTATCATCTTATTTAACCCTCACAACAATTGCTGAGTTGACATTCATTATAGTCTAATTCACTCAACATTAGCAATACATGTACACCACCTCTAGTGACTAGTAAGCAGAATATCGGGTTAATGGAATCACCTCATCGCCTGACTCTGTTAGATGACAAAGACAGTCTTCTTCAGAGTTACAATTATCATCCCAAACTCCTATGTTCTGACGTGCTTTTGAAGTCAGAATTTTTTGGACTTTAGAAAAATAATACAACTAATATAATAAATATAACACACTGGTTTGGAGCAGCATCCTGTAATTAAACACATTAAAGTTTCAGCAATAAAATACATAAATATTCTTCCCAAAGAGGACAAAAAGAGCTTCACATCATCTCAAGAAACATTTTATTGCCAAAAGTAGATCAGGATAGGTAAAAATTCTGCCATCAAATGAGTTAGGAAAGAAAAAATAGACTTCTGTTGTTTTCGTTTGGGTTTCAGAATTTCAGATAAGGGATTGTGACCTTTACTACACAAGAACGCTAGATAAAGAAGCAAAATGTTAGTCCCAGTTCTGACAGTAACTGCGCTGTGCTCTTGGGCAAATCACCAAACCTCTGTGGTTTCAGAGTCCTCTACAAAATGGGTGATTACCACTGCCTCCCAAGTTCTGCAGAAGTAGCGATGAAGATCAAATGAGATAGGATTCATCAAAGCATCCTGAAAAAGTGAAGTGTTTGGCAAATCCAAGCTGTATATTATCTTTTAAAAATCATTTTAAAGATTATTATAGTTTTATTTTTTTAATTTTTTTAGAAGATTTTATTTATTTATTTGACACAGGGAAAGACAGAGCACAAGCAGGGGGAGTGGCAGGCAGAGGGAGAAGCAGGCTCCCCGCTGAGCAAGGAGCCCGATGTGGGGCTCGATCCCAGGATCCTGGGATCATGACCCGAGCCAAGGGCAGACACTTAACCGACTGAGCCACCCAGGGGTCCCAAGATTATTATAGTTTTAATTATGCACTATTACTTCCTGTTTGAAAGGCAGAGTGTGGCCAGCACAGGACGGGCTCCCGCTTATATCTTTCTTGTATGCACCCCTTTGTTGCTTCTTGTACATCAATAAGGATCAGCACATGCATGACGACTGCACTACTGCAATGTTTTTCTGACTCAATTTATAAAAATCACCTCCAGCAAACAATGACAAGCCATTGTGTCAAATCACTGCAGTCACTAAACACCCCCAAAAACCTTTTGTGCTCTGAAGAAGCAAGCTGCCCAAGGGTCAGGTTATTCCTAACCTGATATCCCAACTTCTTCAAAATCTGTTCTTGGCTCCTTTTCTCTGTGGTACATGGGGGCGGGGGGAACAGCCCTGCATTGCTGGTCCCAGCCCAGCCTCTAACATTCTGTCTAGGACATGTCATGGTACCTCCTTAGATGAGCTCCCAGTCAGCTGTGCCTACTTAGACTTCGGAGGGCAAAAGATGGCTCACTGCTGCTATCTGGTGCCCCCCTACAGAAGGTTTTCTTCTCTGGGGATTCAAACCCTGCTTGTCCCTGCCACACAGCCCTGGCCGGTTGGCACTGGCTTTGCACAGATGTCAATCCCCTGCTGCTGATGTCAGCCCAGCTGTGACAGCTGAGTCCAACGCCACCCATGGCTGACCCGGTAAGTCACATCTGCTTGCTTTCCCCTTGCCATGGAGCCCCTCAGGAGCCCAGGGCAGAGCCCATGACCTGCTTCCCTCTTTGCATTTCTTTATGCTCTTTGAGCTTGAGGAGACTCCATGGCTGAATGATTTGTCCCATTAGCCATGGTTCTATAAAATTAACCGTGAATGTTCTCCAGTGTCCGTGGCAACCCTTCTGCCAGGGAGCAATTATGACTATAAGCTATCCTCTTTTGACGTTAACTTGTGGAAACAGAGCCTTTCTGGCCACTAAAATGCAGTGGGGTGGGTGTCTCATAAGAAAGAAAATGTCCTAAGTACTCTCTTCCATAGAGAAGGAGGATACATTGAATAACCCTGACTGTATAATAAAGCTAGTAATTATTCTCAGTAACTGAAGGGCATTCTGTGGTAGAAAACCCCAAGGTCTATGACATGTGTGAAAAGAGCAGCATAAATGTAACATAGAGAAAACTTAGAAACTGAACTTTATCCTCAAGGAGGCTGCAATCTAACAGAGGAAACAGAGAAAACAGATTATTATATTACTCTCTACTTACTATATAAAACAATAAGTAGGGCTACGATAAAGATAGCCATGGGTTGCTATGGGAGATCTAACAGTGCTTAACCCATCCTGAAAGTCGAGGGAAGGCCTCTTGGAGAAGGTGATTTACTGATGTTTAAGTTACTTGGACTCTGGGTCTCAGTTTTCTCATTTTTAGTGCAATTTAGAATACCTAGATCTACATTTGTGGTAAAAAAAAAAAAAATTCAGCATATAGATTCAAGTTACCATAATATTCTTGGTTCAATAAATAATAGTTACTGAGACATAACCTGCTGGTCTCTCATACGAATGTACAAATTAATGTTCTTAAAGCAGAAAATCCTTTTTACCCAAATGTCCCACCAAGAATTTCTTGGCATATGTCATTCCCTACCATATTGTTGTTTTAAGACATACCAGAGTCTGGAGATGGACTGATCATTGCTCGGAGCAGCGTTGTTTATCAGCAACTTCCAGCAAACAAGTTCTCCCAGGTCAAAGAACAAACTATGTTTCTAGATGCATTTTTTTTCTTTCTCCCTCTCTCCTCATCACCGTGTCTGGAGTCCTGCACATCACAGGACTCTTTTGACTGGAAGAAATATTTTAGTGCTCAGACCTTGTACTGCGTGGTGACAGCCTGATGGCTACAGAAGAAAGCAATAAGGTAACTAAATAGACTAAATGGCTAGGAGCTAGAAGAGCAGGGCAGTTTTCACACTAAGTCAATTATTCAACATGCATTCGTTCTGTATGAGGTGTTGTGGCGGATGATAGAGTAAGAAACAGTTCTTCTCTCAAGGAGTTAGTGATCTACTTGGAAAGACAAGACTAACACAACTGGAGAAATGAAACGGTAATGAAACACAATAAATGAAGAAGAACAAAATAACGGGAAATGTGCACACCATAATGGTTTAAAGGGAAAGAAGCCACTTAGGAAGGGTTGGGCAGCAGGTGGCACTCAGGCTCTGAAGGATGGATGGAGAGGGTATGAATGGAGGAGTGGGTCCTCTCACTTGAAGGAAGCGAGGACACAGAGGTGAGAAAAGGTGTGATCTGCCCTCAGGGAAGCATACAGACCAGCCCGACTGGAGCAGAGGGGTATGCTAGGTATGAGAACCACCCTGCTCAAGGCTTGCTTCTGACCCCAGGCAAATCTGAGGTGGTTGATTACCTCACCCCTTGCCTGGCCCTGTACAAAACTCTTACCTTATAAGGATGTCCTAGAAATCTAAAAATACGGTCGAACCCTATTGATTTTTGCTATCCTAAGAGTCCTTCAGTCCTTTTCAGACCACATACATTTTAGCCTGTGATTTATTCTTATGAAGAGTCTAAAAATTAAGTCCAAAATTACGGTAAAGTCCAAAGTCTTTGATCTTATGTGGGACTTAACAATAATTTAAGAGTATCCCTATCCTGGGGCGCCTGGGTGGCTCAGTTGGTTAAGCGACTGCCTTCGGCTCAGGTCATGATCCTGGAGTCCTGGGATCGAGTCCCACATCGGGCTCCCAGCTCAGCGGCGAGCCTGCTTCTCCCTCTGACCTTCTCCCCTCTCATGCTGTTTCCTCTCTCTCGCTCTCTAATACATAAATAAATAAAATCTTAAAAAAAAAAAAAAGAGTATCCCTATCCTGATTCTGAGTTAAAATCAAGATGAGGAATAAAGGGGCGCCTGGGTGACTCAGTTGGTTAAGTGTCTGCCTTCAGCTCAGGTCATGATCCTGGGGTCCTGGGATCGAGTCTCACATCAGGCTCCCTGCTCAGCGGGAAGCCTGGTTTTCCCTCTGCCTGCTACTCCCCCTGCTTGTGCTCTCTCTCTCTCTCTGTCAAATAAATAAATAAAATCTTAAAAAAAAAAAAAAGATGAGGAACAAAGATCTTGATTTTTTGTTTGAACTGAAACAAAGGGAATTCATCATCTGGCTCAGAAGAGTGGCCAGAGTTTGGTGGCTCCACAGATCTGTGGAGGGTTTCCAAAGGAACCAAGTTTTATAGTCATACAAAAGGTCATCTTTCTGATTCGCTGCTGGAGAGCCTAATAATTCTGTCTCTGGACACATGTATAATATTGACCCTCAGATTCATCCTGCAATAAATCATCAATTCAACTTTGAACTGAACAAGTCCATTTGAACTAAAACATTTCTGTGGTAAAACCCATCATGATACTGGTGATCCAAGAGGGATCACCCTTATAAAAAGGGGTTTACCTTTCCTAGAGAGTTATGAAGACACCATAACATAATAGTAGAAAAAGTACATATGAACTTAGAAGTGCTAGGACTTTGACTTAATTAGTAGATTTATAATATTGGGCTTAATATTGTGATATATACCCTATATGGTCCTTAGTTTCCTCATATATTAAAAAAAAGAAGAAGAAAAGTGTGTATATTTATACTGAACTCTATAAGTTAGGGCCTAAACAAGAAAGAAGAAATTACTTCAACTATTTCTAATAGGGGGAATTTAATGCAAAGAATTGATTAAACAGGTGATGGAATCCGGAAGCCAAAGAGCAGACAATGGGGTAATCCAGAGATGAGTAAGAGCAGAAAGTTCTACCATCTCCTAGCTGGAGAGACCAAGGGAGGGGAAAATGTTACCGGAACTAAGGGGCAGAACCACCAAGTAGAAGCTAGAACCATGGCCTGACAGTCCCTTAGGAGCTGGAGCCATAGAGAAGGTGCAGCCCTAGGCAGAGAGACGGAAGAAATACCCTGGGCTCTCTCTCCATCCCTACCCAACGTCTCCACCAGTGCCTCCCAATGCCCAAACTAGTGGACAGGAGAAGCTAAGAAAAGCAGCTGCTGGAGTCAGTCTCCTGCAACAAAGAACAGAGCACAGGAAGGGTGAGGTGGGATCCAAGGCCAATGGGCCCAAGACTTACCCAGGACTCCATATAATTACTGTGAGGATTAAATGAGGCATCGTATAAAAGCATCCATCACAAGGCCTCATACATAGTGAGCTTTCAATAAAAGTTTGTTTAATCGTACAGTATCATCCACACGGAAGGCCCGATGACTCACAATGTTACCAAATCGATAGGTACAAAGGCTGCTTATTATTTTTATTTTTCAGAAATAGTTAAAAAAAAAAAAAGAAAACTTCAGCAAAAATGTGTCACCGCCTTCCAAAGGAGAAGCTGCAGATGGTATTTATGATTTTCACCGAAGCGTCTCAGTTAAATTAATTACTTGTCTATTAAATTCTTAAACTGGCAGCTCTTATTGTCTAATGTGATCACTTCATGCAGAAACCAACAGCCAATTAAATAAGAACAAATGACTAGCTGATCTCTAAAGTTGTTTCTGGGGCGCCTGGGTGGCTCAGTCGTTAAGTATCTGCCTTCAGGGTCCTGGGATCAAGCCCCGCATTGGGCTCCCTGCTCCGCGGGAGGCCTGCTTCTCCCTCTCCCACTCCCCCTGCTTGTGTTCCCTCTCTCTCTGTCTCTCTCTGTCAAATAAATAAATAAAATCTTAAAAATAAATAAATAAATAAAAATAAAGTTGTTTCTGACTCTACCATCTAAGATTGCTCAATTGCATCAATGGCAAAATGATGAAAGGATTTGAGGCAAGTTCTGCCCTTAGTTCCAAGTATCACCTGAATCAGTATCAGTAATACACATTCTTCCAAAAATCTAAAATACACATCGGGCAAAGGAGAAGGCATTTTAATTCTCTCAGCTTTGAAAGAGCACTTTTCCAAGATGATTTACTTGAGAAATGCATTTTTTCATATAATAAACGGACACTGAAGAGACCTACAGTTTGTTTTAGGTTTTCTCTGTTCATCATGCAAACATGTATGTGTTTTGGATATAATTCAGTTTGGGTTTCTTATTCACAAACTAATTGGGGAACAGCTGGTGATTAGTGATGTTCCCTATCATATAGGGCAATAATAATAGGTCTTGTTCATGTGGTACTTTTAATTCATGCCTGGTATTGTTCTAAATACTTTACATATATAAACTCATTTAATTTCCCTAAAAAATTTATGAGTTAGGTAATATCATATTTGCCATTTTACAGATAAGGAAACTGAGGCACAGAGATGTTATAACTTGCTGTGGTCACAAAGCTTATAAGTGGGAAAGCAGAGATCCAACCCTGGCAGTCTGGCTCTAGAAACTATGTTCTTAACCATGGTACTATATTGAGGAGGAAAAGAAAGGAGACCCACATTCTAACAAGGAAAATGACAAGTCATTCTCCTCTCACATTTATAAGGATGCCTTTCTGGACTGGCTCCCACCCACCCTGCCCAGCTTAACTTGTCCACCAATCCCTTCTCCCCACTCCAACCACAAATGCCCTCCATTTGTTCTCATTCCTACCAAGCTCCCACCCACAGGACCCTTGCAGTGCTATTCCGTCTGCCCAAAATGCTCAGTTGTCCCCTTTTGGCTGGTGAAGCCCTTCTGTCCCCTGGATCTCCAAACAAGCTCTCCCTTGCTACTTGAAACTCAGATTACAGGCTCTCACAGTAGAGAACACCTCTCTTTCCTAGCCCCACTTAGAGTTACAATTTGACATTTTGTTTACATGATTTGTGTCTGCTTAGCTTCCTGGAGTATCCCCAGTGTCTGGAACATAATGCATGTTCAATAAATACTTATTGACTGACTTATTGATTAATAATTGTCTGCTCCCTAGTTTGGGAGCTCCATGAAGGAGGAAGCCACATGTGTCTACGCTTCTGTGGAATCTTCAGCAGCCAGTTAAATTCCTGGCACATAGATGATACCTATTGAGCAAATACATAAAACTGGAGTAGTTTTATTATCTCTATGGCACTTATTGAAATTTCCTGTGACCCTTTTTTAAAAAAATAAACCTTTGATTATGCTCATTTCCAAACTTCAATATGAACAGAAGACCGAGATTTCGCCACTCTGCCCATGTGACCTCAAATGTAATGGAGTGTGCAGAAGCTAGATTTCTGAGGTGGCCCCCAGGGCTCTCCCATCTCCTCTAAGGCTGGCCCACCTCCCTGGATGGGAGCTCAGAGAGCACCACATCAATGCCACTGAGGCTACATCCTCCAACTTACAGTGCTCTGACCCCACTCCCACTGCCATCCCTCACCCCTCCAATGTTCACCTTGGACTATCCACGTACTTCTAACAAGTATAATTTGGGGAGGGGGGAGAGCAAGTACCAAAAAGCAAAAAGACTTACCCTGACAACTTAACTTTTCTTTAAGTGAAAAAATGATAAAGAAGCCTCCTGCCCTCTTTCTCTGGATGGTCCATAAGATGGTTTTCTATGGCTTTGGGACCCATCACCATTGTCACAGCCCCTTCTGAAAGCTATAACCACCTGCTGTCGCTGGGCTCAGTCTTTACAAATGAAAGAAATCATGCTAAGTGAAATAAGTCAAGCAGAGAAAGTCAATTATCATATGGTTTCACTTATTTGTGGAACATAAGGAATAGCATGGAGGACATTAGGAGAAAGAAGGGAAAAATGAAGGGGGGGAAATTGGAGGGAGAGATGAACCATGAGAGACCATGGACTCTGAGAAACAAACTGAGGGTTTTAGAGGGGAGGGGGTGGGGGATGGGTTAGCCCGGTGATGGGTATTAAGGAGGGCAAGTACTGCATGGAGCACTGGGTGTTATATGAAAACAATGAATCGTGGATCACTACATCAAAAACTAATGATGTATTTGTATGGTGACTAACATAACATAATAAAATAAAATTTAAAAAAAAAAAAAAAGAAAGAAAGTTCTCTCCAAGGCGTACAAGGCCAGGTCCAGAGATGCCAAAGGCAATAAAAGAGTAAGAACCAGGAAGAAAAAAAAAAGGAAAGAAAGAAAAAGAAATCAAAGCTGTCTCTCCACCTCAATTTGTAGGCTATGGCAATCTGCCTTCCCTATATCAGCAGGAGGCAAAACCTGGTTGCCCAGGGTTGGAAACCACCCCTGACTCCTGACCCAAGGGAAGCACAGGGCTTGGAACTCTGGCATTCCAGTTTGGAAAGGTTACTGACCTCTGGCCTGGAAAGCATGCCAGAGTCAGTGATTATAGCAGATTCCTGTCCTCCCTCTCTTCTTTGAGCCAAGATTGTCTCAGAAATAGCTAGGAAGATAATAGGAACTGCTAGCAAAAACTAGAATGCAATCTTTTTACAAAAAAAAAAAAAGAGCCTTTAACTAATCCAGATACAAAAATCACACTGTATGATTCTACTTATATGAAGTACCTAGAATAGTCAAATTCAAAGAGACAGAAAGTAAAATGGGGGTTGCCAGGGGGTAAGAAGGGGAAACAGGGAGTTATTTCTAATGAATACAAAGTTTCCATTTGGAATGATGAAAAGTTCTAGAGATAGATGGTGGTTATAGCTGCACAACAGTGTGAATGGCCTTAATGTCACTGAACTGTACACATACAAAATGGCTAAAATGGCAAATTTTAGGTTCTACATATTTTACTCCAATTTTTTTTTTTTAAACAGTGGTTTTATAGGGCTTGGCCTGGGCATTTTAATATCTTTTCAATCCTTTCCTACATTTTCTGGTCAGCAATTCCTAAGGTTAAAACAAACAAATAAGAAATTTATAAGACCTTTCTGCTTGAGCGGGAAGGTCTTATAAATTGTCATATTTCTACTACCCCTCAATATGGGGATTTTAATGGGATTATTTCCTTATCAATCGAACTATGTTGCCAATCCAAATAACCCCAAAATTCAGTAGTCTCAAATAACAAAGGATTATTTCTTGTTCTCTCTACATATTCAAAGTGGGTCCATAAGAAGATTTCATCAGGGACCAGGATTGCTGGAGCAGGCTCCACCACACTAGTAGGAAGGCGAGCATTGCAAAGCACACTCTGGCTTTAGAGCTTCTGCTTTCCTTCCATGCACACCTGGTTGGCCAAAGCAGTCATAAGGCCACACCTAATTCAAGGGAACAGTGCGGAAAGTGCAATGCCGCCACAGGACTGGAGGGTGAGCAGACTGGAGTGCCCTTGCGAACGCTACACGGTACCTCGGACCACTGTAGCCCCTCTCTAGGTTTTGCAAAAATCTTTGCATTATTTCCAAAATTCAGTTTAGTGATAATTTATATTATAACATAACATATACAATTATACTCATATAATTATATAAATTATGATATATATAATAATCAGAAAGAAACAAAACCTGGTCTCCCCATCAAAGGACATCTCCAGCATTCCACACATGCTTCCTTCCCACAGTTCAAGGACAGCCATGCACGGGTACTCTGCCAATGAACGAGAAGGAGCATCGCCCCTTCCCATCACCTTCTCAAGTCCATTCTAACCTTGAGCCCAGAAGTTAGAGGAGCCCAACAGCATAAAAAGACACGCTGCTACCTGCTTTATTTGAGGAGGTAAAAAAAAAAAAATTGGTCTTGGCATCAGAGGAATAAAAACTTCAAAAGGAAATAAACTGATCTTTAAGATTTATTTATTCTAGGTTTTCTGACCTCAGAGGAATCTGAGAAGGTTAAAACAGATTTTAGATATGTTGGAAATTCCATAAAATTCATATGGACAGCTTCACCCACTGACACTATGAATTCAAGTGCAGAGCCCCAGGCAAGAGTCCCTGACCATTCTATAATGGCCAGATAAACACCCCTGTCTGAGAAGAGTCATCCCACCTAGGCCCTCAGAAAGCACAGCAAGCTCAGGCAGTAAACCCGAGGCATTTGTGCAGCCTGTGCTAAAATGATAGGATTTCTCAGAGGCTAGACAACATATTAATGTGCAGGACAGAAGTTAGTGGAAGACATGTAGATGGGGACCCTTATATATACACACATTAAATGCAATTAACACAACCTTCATTTGCTATCCTCCTGTCCTCTAAATTACTTCGTAGTAAAACAGTACATGTTAGAAAACCTCAGGCATCCTCATGCCTCATATCTTCATTCAATAAATCCATGTATTGGTAGACAGAGAAACTCTGGCTAGCTCTGTTTTGCATTACTTGCTAATGACAGCTTTGGGAAGATCTTCAAGTATCTCTGGCAGATTGAGCAAAATGTTATCACAACCATTAGCTAAAACAGAAAAGGAATGGGATAAAGTATAAAATCCAGTTTCAGTGTTGACAAAATACCAGTACCAATGGTATAAGTCGGCACATGAGCATATTCAGCAACTCTTCATTTAATTTTTATTGTTGTTTTCTTCTTGTGATTCATCAGATTACATAAAGAAACATCTCAATGCTCAGTGATAAAGTCAGCTGTTGTTTGAAGTTCACGTATGCATTGGCAAACTCTTAGAGAAAGGCTCGTTTTTAAATAAACTAACAACAAAAAAATTTCTCATCTCTACAATTACTAGGATTCAGCTTCTAGGAAGGGATAAACCAAGGGACTGAGAAACAAGCAAAATTGAATTGTTTTATCCTGGAAGTCTATAAACCAAGGGCAGTAACTCAGTGATAAAAGCATGGATTTTAAAGTCACGGATCTAGATTTAAATCCTCACTCTATCATTTACTAGACACGAGATAATAACTATGTCATAAGGCACATTAAGTCTCAATTTCTTCACCCACAAAATGAGGAAAACAGCATCTACTTCCTGTAAAGCATGTGAATGAAATGAGATAGATAATCCGTATCATGCTCTTAGCAGAATGCCTGCTACAGAGCTGTGCTCAGCAAAGGTGGCATGTTATCATTGATAGTGTTTCATAAAATTATAAGGAAGGGAATTCCTTGACTAGAATCCAGTCATGCCTTGAAAGTTGCCCAAGTGTCCAAGATGCAGAAAGACAATGCAAATCTGACTGACCTTCACTTCTCCAAACCCCCTGTGGCATAATTTTCTGGCTTCACAGTCTATTCACCTGGAAATTGGGGGTGACAGATATAGACAACCTGGCTTCGGTGTCTATCTTGATGTGCATTGAAAGCAGTGGTTTTGTCTGTAGAGATTATTCTGTTGCTTGAACTCCAGGGAGAACAAGTGGGCACGATGCTAATAAAGCTGTACCTTTGGACTCCGGGCTTCCTGAGCATCTCTTCGTGTTTAAGAGCAGGGGACCATAATATACCTTGATGTAAATGCATTAACGACAAGAATAAAATTTGGAAGAGATCGAGTGTTTTCTGTGGCCTCCCCCCAACTGACTCATGGCTTTTGGTCCTGCTGTTTTGTAAACAGAAAGACCTGCATTTAGATATTTACTTGCAGTATCTTTTCCTCCTTGTAACTAATGGTGTCACCATAACATGTCCTTTCATCCAGCCCCGTAGCCTAAGGAATCCTCTTAAGTTTCTCATTAGGAAGTAACTGTACACTTTTGGTGCTCAGTCTTGTCTGCAAATTAGAATCATCTGGAAAGCTTTTAAAAGTTCTGATGTACAAGCCACACCCAAACCAACTGAAGCCGACTTTCCCACACATCCTGGTGTTTTAAAGCTTCCCAGGTAATGGCAATGCTGAGAACCAGTGTTGGACTCAACACTCTACATACACCTATGTCTACCAATACATTAAGAAAACAAAGAAGTAAGCCTAAAGATCAGTCTATAATCAGTTAATCCTGCATATTTACCTGATAAACTGACAAGACAGATGTTGCCGGCAATCAAATTGATGTGCACGTGCATAAACTACACACAGGTGCAGATACACGCGTGTGCGCACACACATAAGCACTCGCACGCACACATGCACGTGCACGCACACACGCACACGCACAGGCACATACACCACCTTCTGCCTGCCTCAACTTGCTATGATTTCCAGCTGGGCGAGGTATTTCTGCCCCTCTCTCCTCTCAGGAAGTTTACTATCTGCAGCCACCTCATACCCTCAGCATGATGGTTTAGGAGATTAACTCCTCACAAAAGACACAGTAAGCTTTGAGATACAGAAAAATAGGCAGGGAGGGGCTGCATAGCCAGGAGCCAGGCACTCCCAAAGTCCCAACCAGTGCAGAGGAAATCAGAAGGAGAGAGAACTTCTTCCATATTTGTTACAGTGAAGACTTCAAATAAGCCACAGCAGACAGTTTATGAAACGGGAGGAGAGAAATTTTAACCCAAACTTGTATTTTGAGGACTTCAACTTGATAACGTTTGGAGTATTCATGTTGGATTTTTCAGCTTTCAGACTCGACGAGGGTACTGAAAACAATGGAGTCCCTACATTTCTCCTTCTGAGCCACATGCATGTTCACTTCTGAGTTCTCTCCCTCTGCTCCAGGTCAAGAGCTAAGACTCTGGATTTGCCTTGCACCTCCCTTCAAACCAGTGGGTTTGCACATTTCTGCCTGGTTGAAAAGCATCTCTGTATTTTTGCTGGCCCAGGTCTTGGCCACAGCGCCTCTTGCTGAGACCAGGGGTGAGAATTGTGAGGCAGAGAGCACCCTGGAATGTGGACCCTTTCCTTTCATAAGACTCAGGATAGGGTACCTGCATCGAAGGCGATAGCAGAAGCCAGGGAGGAGCCCAGGTGAGGGCAGGGACAGAGAAAGACACCTGCTAGGAATGACCTTGGACCTCTAGCGGTTGTTTAAGCTGATTCAGCTTACACGTGCGTAAATGAAAAACAGCTTCTAGTAGAAGACAGGGCCTCCATGTGAACATCTGCGTAGCACTCTGTTGTTACAACGGAGTGCGAGGCTGGTTAGCTTCTCCCCATGGACCCCACAGAAGACAAGAGAGTTTTGGGGTGTGGGAGCCAAAGCCCTGGGGGTTTTAGGACCATGACAAATGGCTAGCCCCGGACAGGCGACAGCATGGCTCCTCAGCCTCCTACGCCCCCTCCTCACCCTGGAGGCTGGGCTCTCTCCCCCTCTCATGCGCTCCCGTTTTCCCCAATGCCTCTTCGAGGTTTGTAATTATTGGGCCGACTTGAGCATGACCAGATGTGCTTTCTTTTCAAGATTTAGAAATTGTCCTTTAGCTTTCAAGTCCCTTTAGTGAGCAAATACCAGTCTAATTTTATAGACTTTCAGCCTAGTTCTTACCTTTCTTCCTTTAAGACTAGTCTTTTCTTCCCCCTTAAAAAGGTTTTTTCTCCAGTTTCTTGCCCATCTTTCCGGGTGCCATCCTTACCTTTCATCTCCAGCTGTCAGTTCTGGTCACCAGCAGCTTATTTTAACAATGGCGGGACTATGTTATACTCTTGCCCTATTGGGTGTCAGGTGGCCCTTTTTTTTCTTTATCAGTTGCCTCTCTGTGACTCAGTTTCCTCATCTATAAAATATGCATAACAACAGTGTCACCTTAGAGGGCTACTGTGAGGAGGAACTAGTTAATTTACGCAAAACACTTAGAATAGTGTCTATAACTAGCAAGTGCCAGGCAATGTTAGTTGTTTTCTTTTTTTTTTTTAATGTTAGTTGTTTCCTATGGTATGTTGTTGGCTTGGAAACATAAGTGGGGTCAGAGACGAGTGAAGGGGTGGAGAAGAAGGAAACCATGGCGATAATCTGAATTTCTCCCTTACACATAAAGTCCATAATTTTACTGGATGACAGGTTCAAAATCCAAGACATAGATGTGGAATTACTTCCCCATAAGGCCATTAGTTACACTGTATTTGTTGAAATTTTAGCAGTTTTTCAGCCCCAGCATTGAAGGTGGAGAGACCTGCCCTGTAATTTAGAGCCCTGAGCTTGGTGGTTCATTTGCTGGAGGTGCCCAGTGTCACCGGAGCACGCACCGAAGTAAGTTGAATGTTTTGCATGTCTTCTGACCCACCAACATCTGAAGGCTCAACTGACAGTCCTAGATGGACGGTTGCCTCTGTTGATTAGAGACCTTTTATTAGACCCCGCACCTTCTGAAATGTGCTCCTTTAATCCTCTTTCCTCCACATAATTTATGATCTGTTTATAGCCTCCCCCACACTGGGCACTTTCCTGTGCCCTCTCTTGGGCTAACTCTTCATTTTTCAGGAGATGTTCTTTCCATTTACTCTGATGACCAGTTGGCCCCTGCCACCTGGCCCCAGGGGGCTGCTATCCAAACACCTGGCTGTTTTGATCTGCTGTACACATTTTTCCAGGACTTGTAATAAGGCATTTAAAAAAATAGTGGTCAGATGTTTCTTTTCATTTTCCCTTCTCAATGGCTAAGCCAATTGCCCCTTTTTGTGTCCTTTAGGAAAATAAGATCCGCAAAGAACCACCCTCAAACTCAAAGAAGAAGAGACCACTGATCAGACTCGGGGCACACAACACTCTAGATATTTTTTCCATCTTCATTTAAGTGAACTTACAATGTTCTTTTCCTGCCTATGATCTTCTATTAAATGAACATCAATTTTCTCAGCAGTGTGCCAGTAATTCTTTGTGCATTATCTGTATGGAGCTTCCTTTATATTCCAGGCATGGTACTAGGAGCTGGGGATAAGCCAAACATGGCCTCTACTCACTTATAGTTTATATCACGATCCTTGGCCCCAAGATAACTATGAGAAGAGATAAACAAAAATTGTTCTCTATTTTTAATGTGCCTTAGGAAAGTCCCTTTACAAAGCTCCTTTTTCTTAGGTTAACCTTAAGCCGTAAGGCACAATTACAATATTTAGACAGAGTATGTGTGTCTCTTACTAAGTATGTGTGTACTCCATGATATTTGCATCCAGCTCTAAAGGCAAATCAGATCAAATTGGGGTGACATAGTATTATATGTAGCAGACCCCTGGTGTAAATTGATTTGACCTACAACTTCTGTCTCATTATGAATAACCCTAAATAGTAATTAAGGGCTGGGATTTGGAGCCAAAGGGTGTGTGGCATTAAATGTCAGCTCCACCACTCACTAACTGTTTGATTTTGGTAAACTTATTAATCTCTCTGATCCTTTTTTTTCCCCCTTCTTCTCTATAAAAGGGGATAGTACCAACTATCTCACAGGGTTGTTGTAAATAACTGATATTAATGTATTTCAGATGCAGTGCTTTGGCAATGAGCAATAAATAAATGGTAGGTATTAGCTCTGACTGTTGCCATGGTTACATGTGGTATTAAACATGTGGTAACATATAATCTGACCAGAGTACATTGAATCCCACGTGCTCTGAGAGTGGTGTGCAGGACCAACTCCCTCAGCTAGTGAATAAACTTACTTACCAGCCAAGCAGCTCTGCTGAGTTGCTACTTAATTTTTAGTGACTCTTGATGTGGCAGAATCTTTGTTTCCTTGTTAAGGAAAAAAATGTCTATCACATAAGAAAGATAAATGCTTGTGTCTTTCAGTGAAAATATAACTTGGGAGAAAGCCAATGAGCAGTATAAACATTTCTATATTTGTAATTTCAGGGAATATTTGGAGATCTTAAACATATTCCCTGTAGATACCAATGTTTTGCTTTACAAATCATGTTATTATTTTACAATCCTTGTAACAAAGAGGATGGCTTTGGCTAAGTGGAAGTGAAACATAATTTCCAACTGAATGCAGTGGTAAGATCAAGGATTAGTTGGCAGATGGAAAAAAAAAAAAATAGTGGCTGGCACTCTTCTTCCTCAGAGTTTGAAGGGAAAGGAGGAGCCTAGGACTTCACAAACACACAGGAACTTCTTCTACATTACAACTCGTTAAAACTCAGAGAGATGAGCCACAGCTTCAAGAAAGAAATAGACTTCTCATCTTCTAACTGCGAAGATATTTTCAGTGGCTTTGTTAATTATCAGCTTTGGTAGCAAATCACAGTTCCTAGCAGATCTATAAAGAATCAGCTAAGACATTTCTAGACATACTTGTCATGCTGCCAGAGAAGTGTGCAGTCAGATCTTCATCAAGGGGCCCTGTCTTACAGAGCATAGTTGATTTGTGGCTTCTAGCTCCAAGGCCACAATTACCCCAGCCTCACAGCCAGTAACTGAGTATGGTAAGGAGAACAAGTATGAGAGCCAGCCCATTCCTGCCCAATGTGGGAGCCTTCTAAGAGACACCCTTTGTCAAGAAACCCATCATCCTGCCTGAGACCTTCTCAGAACTGTGCTACAATCTGAGACCCTGCCTATCCAATCCTTCATTCCCTCTGTCCTTTCACAGATGTTAAACCTGCACTGTGGTCTGAAGACTCTCCCTGCCTACAACTTCTCCCATCCCCTTTATCTTCACAGGCATTTCCTCCCGTTGGTCTCATCTTGTCTTGGCTGTTTCTCAGAGGATCCAAACTGATACTCCTGTCCACCAGCTGTGATTCAAAATATTTGGGTATTTTAGCCTCCAGATGATAAATCACTTAGTAGTGGTTGCTTGGAGCACTATCTCATGAAGATCTCTGAGGCCAAGTCTGGACTCCAAGAAAAGTGTGCTATGACTGGTTATCAATGTCTGCAATGGGCATAGAGAGGGATGGGAAAGCACATATGCCATGTATTTGTCCAACATGAGCATAGGGGCTAGTCTGGGCTAGCCTGGACATTTGAACTTCCCTACCTAGGTTATTCATTGTTATAAAATTGGAAAACTGGAAAAGTTGTAAAACTGCAACTAAAATGCAGAACTCTAAGCTTACTAAATATCAAGCACTCTGAATTTTACATCTCCTCTGTTAAACAGCTAGCCAAAAGAGAAGCAAGCTACCTATTTCTGAGACTTGGTTTCTTCATCTATAAAATATGACTTAAATATTTCCTGCCTCCTGGAATTATTATGATGTTTCAATGAAATTACCCTAAGAAAACTTGCAGCATAATATATGGCATTATGTAAGATGTTAATGATTAATATTATGATGCCACTTAGGACATAAAACCATGATTTCAAGGTGCGTATCTTTATATTTTTATACTGAGTAATAGTTTTTTCAACGCAGCACAGCATGGATTGCTCATGCATTTAACTAAGGGATATGATAAACTCAACCAAAGCAATAACATGGTTGGGTTCTTCCCTCTTCCTCTTGTAATGTGGGAGACTCACATGGATCACATTGTTACTAAATGTTCAGGTCATTTACATAGTGTATAAATATCTTGATGGTGAGACAAATAACATTCTTTGAAATATGGAAGGATAGCCCTTTAATTTTTCCTCAGTGATAGTCTCTCAAGCATAATAGCATAAATCAATAATGACCTTATGGCACTCCCTACACACTCAATAAAAAGTTCTTATCAAAAGCAATAAACTCTTAGAATTCATAAGGGGCATTACCCTTAAAATGATAGGACTTCCTTTTCTGCGAAAAAAATAATGTGCTTCTGGTCAGGGCTCTCTGCCAGTTCTTACATGACTACTTAGAACATTTCTTTTTTTGGGGGGGGGGTGAAGAATCTTTATTTTTTTTTAATTTTATTTTATTATGTTACGTTAGTCACCATACAATACATCATTAGTTTTTGATGTAGTGATCCACGATTCACTGTTTTCGTATAACACCCAGTGCTCCATGCAGTACATGCCCTCCTTAATACCCATCACCGGGCTAACCAATCCCCCCACCCCCTTCCCTCTGAAACCCTTAGATTGTTTCTCAGATTCCATAGTCTCTCATGGTTCATCTTAGAACCTTTCATTCCTTTCCATGAGCACACCCCAGCCTGTCCAAACCACCCCTAAACACACACACATACACACACACACACACACACAAGTTCATAAATGGGAACTTCTAGTTCGTCTCCTATTCCACTGAGAAAATTAAGCTATCAATCCTCAACTCTCTAAACTCCCTTCCCCACCCCTATAAACTTGTCTATGTCCACACCCATCTCCACTCCCTTCCAGGCCCTCTTCCAGTTTAAGATTAATCCTTTTTTTATGAAGCTTGATCCCTTCTGCTAAGCTGGAATCTGGTTCACTTATCACTCCTCCTTTACTTCAGATTCTCTCATTATACCAGACTCTTCTTCAACAGCACATATATATTAAATCATCTCTCATTTCAAAGAACCTTCTTTTTGACCCCATGTCTCCTTCTTCCATCTTTTCTATCCTGGGCCAGGTACTTATAGTTTCAGTCTCCACCCTTATGTACTAGCTGTTCTTCAAATACTACAATCTGATTTCTTATAAGAGCTCACCCCCTCAAACCATCCTGGAAAAGGGCACCACTGGCCTGATTGTTAAATCCCATGGACATTTTCCATCTTAATGTTACATGATTGCTTGGGAGTTTTTAACACTACTGACCACTCCTTTCTGTCATTGGTTTCTACGCTGTCACTGCCTCCCTGCACTCCTTCTACTTCTAATACTATGCTTTCTTAGCCCTTTGAAAACTTTTCTCCTTCTGACCATTCTTTCATTATTCATCTAACAATTAGTTATTGAGCACCCACTATGTGTCAGGTATCCTGCCAGGGATGGGTGAAATGTTTAACAGACATAGACCTTAAATCAGGACCTAAGCACAAAAGAAACAAAGAAGCAAAGAGTCCATTGTACTTAATGTAGTAACCCTAAGCAAACATCTAGAAGGGGTACTTTTCGTGGATAGGGGATTATTTTGGAGGTGGGTCTTGAAGAATCAATAGGAATTTGCTAGATGCAGAGAGCTGATCAAGGGAATGAGGCAGGGAATGTTCTTGACAGAGGGAACAGTATGTGCAAATGCCTCACGGTTAAGATATCATGTGTGTTCAGTGAATGTTAAGTGCTTTCGCTTGATTGGTGTGTACATTGCTAAGAGCAAATGGTGTGAGATGAGGTTAGAGAGATAAACAGTGCCCTGATAATAAAGGCCCACTAATACATCTGCTGTTACCCAAACTTCTATACTTTCCAATTTCATTCATTCCTGCTTCTTCAGCCACCCTTTGATGTTTATGAGTCCTAAATCCATAACACTGATCAGGATGTCATCCTTCAGCACTGGGCCCTTATGTCCAAAAGCCAATAGTACACCTTCATCTGGATATCTTACAGGCACTTCTAATACGCTGGAAACAAAACTCATTATAATTTAGCCCTCTCACTGCCAAGAAATAAAACAAAACAAAAAACCTTATACTCTTCCTATACTCTCTCTCTCAATGCATAATATCTAAAATCCTAAATAAAGCAAGAAACCTGAGAGTTATCCCTGAATCATCCCTTTTCTTAATATAATATCCAGGCAATGAGTAAGGTTCCATAAAATAAACATCATTAATACTTCCGCTATTTGTCTCTTCCTCCTTTTTCTCCACATCTGATTAAGTTCAGACCCTGCCATCATTCCTTGCCTGGACGATGGCTCTTCACTCATTAATCTCTCTGCTTCTAATTGGAGAGTATCCAGCCTATCCACTATGAAGTACATAGAGTGATCCAACTAAAACAATGTCCAACTTTAATGTTACAAAAAAAATAATAATAATAATCTAGAGAGCTTGCCAAAACATAAATTGCTGAGACTGATTCAGTAGCTTTGCATGGGGCCTGAGAATTTATGTTTCTAGTAAAGCTCCCAGGTGCTGTTAATGCAGCAAGTACACGGACCACAAATGGAATAGTACTGACCTAAAACAAATCTGATAAGGTTACTCCACTGCTGAAATCCCTCAGTGCCTCTCCACTGCTTACAGTATAATTTGCAAACACTTCACTTTAGGATTTAAGACCTTCATGATCTAGCCAACCTCAGCCACCCTGTTTCATAGCTCTGCCTACAGGTACTATTTACAGCTATTCTGAGCTCCCTGTAGCTTCCTGAATTTACTCTTCCTTTGTTCATTCTCATAAGTCAGCTTGGAATCCCTCTCCCAAGCAGCCCTGGCCTCCCTGTCCTCTCCCTGGAAAACATCTAATCACCTTTTAATTTCTAATGTAGCATTCACTAGGGTCCTTCACGTAAGCCACCTTTCCACCTTGTCCCAAAAGAACTGACAATTCTCTCCTCTATGATTCCGCTCCTTTCTATACTTGTATTTATCATTAATTCATAAACTCTTCACTTTATACCTTCATATAACCGTTATTTGTCTACTTGACTATGTTCTTCAAGGGCAGGGACTGTGACTCATTCATATTTACATCCATATATATAGCACAGTAGCCATTACCTGGCAGTTGCTCAATAAATGTTTGCTAAATAAAAATTATGATAGTTACTGTTTATTAGGTACTTACTACATGAAAATCACTGTGCTAAGCACTATACACATACATATGAATTAATTTAATCCTCACAACAAGTCTATGAGATGGATACACTATAACCTCCACATTACTGAGGTTTATAGAATTTAAGGAACTTTCCCAAGGTCACAGATCTAGTAAGTCACATATCTATTAAGTAACAGAGATATAAAATGAAACTGTGTCTCATTCCAAATTCCAACTACTTTACTACTGTGCCTTCCTGAAAGGGTAACTATGTCATCAAATCAGAATGTTGCCAAGGATTCCACCTGAAAATCACATTATTAGTTAAGAAACTTAAACATTAAATTCATTAAATTAAGAAGAAATAACCTAAATATGAAAGACCCAGATAAATAAATCCAGAAAAACACCATACATGGCTTATAAAGGTTTGTATTTCTTATGTTCTTAGTGCATTGTCACTTTAAATTTTAAACAAGAAATTAAGAATACAATGCAATGAATATCTAAGCCTTTGCCCTATACTTTTTAAGAGACAACAGAAAGTCCTTTCTAATAATTAATAATAATAATAATAATATAATAATAATAATGGCATGATTCTACCCTAGCATTTCTCAAAGAAGATTAGCTCTTGGAGATGTTCCAAGAGAAACAAATGGTCAAATAAATTTAGAAACTCTGCACCACATAGTCTGCCTCCTGAAGATCCACAATGAATGTATATTAAGAACTTCTAGAAGTTCTGCAGTTTAGGTTTTTAAAAAAGTTACATTCCTTGACGGTTCCAAATGTATTTGAACATAGAATCCTTTAAGAATGAATGTCCTATAGAACACACTATGGGGAACACTGACTCTAGCCATGTTTTCTCAACTTAAAATAAATGACACAAAGCTGCACAATAGACCTTCTTTACAACATACATACACTTTGAACTAAGCCAGTTCCATTTGTGCACTCTTTACTTTCATTTTCTTTGAGTATCAGGAGCTGTTCTTTACTTTTCTACTACTTTATTTGCAAATACTTGATATTGTGTACCATAATTTCTTCACATGAGAGAGAATTTCATTTAGTTCTTAATACATCAATCACAAAAGAATATAAAACGCTTGAAGGAGTTAGTATAAAAGGTAAACTGGATGGGAATATAATAAAGCTAAGGATAAAATTAGCATTATACTTTTTAGAGCTATGTCCCAAATTTCGCTCTTTCTAATGGCTAAAGCAAAGAGGAAAAAACCATAATGTTACAAGTTGAATCGTGTCTTTAAGAGGAAAGCAAACCAATTACCCAGAAGTAACATGGTTTTTCCTGGTACTGAGACCTAAAAGCAATGTCTCCTGTGGTATCTCATAAAGGGGACATTGTGGGATGTGGTGAGCAACGCCCTCAAACACATCCCATGGTAAAAGCAATAGTGAATAGCTGTTGCTGATGAAAACCTGCACTGTGAGCCAAGAGCAGTTCAAATCCCAAAGTGCAATTCAGTTAAAACATTTTGACAAGGGACCAATAATAAGGATCGAGGTAGACAGTCCTCTGATGATCTTCTTCAACCAAGGGAAAAACTTTTTATATCTGGAGGAGTGGGTGGACTTGTAACATCTGCAAATGTTCCTTTGCAATTATGATTTCCCACAACAGAGATTTTGATAGGGATTGGACTGGACAAAGGTCAGGTACTCAGGTTTAGACAATCTGTGTTGTTGGTTCAAAGTAGATCCATATGCTTTGACATTGAACAGTGGCCTGGGGTGGGGTAAGAATAACAGCCAGCTTTAGGAAATGCTGGTATGTCCATAAGGAATATGAATCCATTTGAAAAGATTCAAGATCCACAGATAACCTGGAGAGACATGAAGGGAGGACAGTTCTGCTCAGACTGTGCTGGGCTAACCCATCCCCTTGGCAGCCCCTGAGTCAACTGAACAACCTTGCTTGCTGCCCATCACCCATTTCTGGCTCTGTGGAATAACATTTCAGTGATTGTCCGGTGTCTCTTTTGCCCACACTGTTTGACTAACCTCTGTGATCCAGACCAGCACAATTAGCTTTCTGCCAGCAGCATCATTGACAATGTATAACATGAAACCAAATCAAGGAAAACAAGAGCAGATTCTTTTCC
The DNA here is from genome assembly GCF_964656455.1 of Halichoerus grypus. Lineage (NCBI taxonomy): Eukaryota > Metazoa > Chordata > Mammalia > Carnivora > Phocidae > Halichoerus > Halichoerus grypus. The sequence continues at coordinate 65,416,472 of NC_135714.1, forward strand.
AGCCCTTTAAAGTGAAGCCTGAGAAAGGCATGTTTCACAGTACCATGGCCATCTCAGTGCCTCACCAGGTGATAGAAGTCATGCTCAGGTAAATGTGCTGTGGCTTTTTCTATGTAGCCTTTTGAGACACAGCTATGAAGAATAAAACTGCACCATAAATAATCTGGAACGCTCTTGATGGATAACTTACAGGGTACAGCCCAACACCTGATATGCTTAACAAATCACTTAAAAGTGAAAGAAGTGAGTCATAGAAACTAGGAAATCAGCCTCCTGGACTTTACTTAACCTACATAAACTTTTTTCAAGTCATCTTACCTCTACTCTCTGTCTCTATCAACTTTGTTCTCAATGCAAGCAAAGAGGAATGATACAAAATATAGACTAACCGAGCTAGTTAGGTAATAGCATTTCACTAAGAGAACTTTATAGGGATTTTAAACTTTCCATGACAACTGTCATCCAAGACTGCAATTTATATTTATAAAACACTTAATGAGGGGTCTAAATATAAAGCTTTGATGAACAGAAAATGGCATGTGTGAAAAAGTTAATGAAAGACCGAGTGTATCAGCAAACAGAAGTTTACTATGTTTCTAAGAATGTCTTAAGGTCACATTTTCATTAAAGAAATAATCACAACTATATCATGACTCGTCTGCAATTTGGTGGCATTGAGGGAGAATTCATTATTTAAAGCAGCAATCACATCTGTGTTGCTTTTTCTCCAGCTCCTAGGAATTTATTTGACTTTGGAAATGGAAAAACCTAGACCACCCATTCCCTTTATTTAAATAAACATGCACAAAAATAAATGAGCAAGCAAATGTTCTTTCCTAAGGGGAAATTTTCTCATAATCAATCATCATCAAGCACATCTTTTGCAACCCCAGCCCTGGTTGGTCACTACTCACAAAGATTTCACCTCATTTTATTTTTCATGGTAAAGTGTGATAAAAATAAACCCATGCCTTTTTTTTTTTAACTTTCAATGACTTTTAACCATGGTTTACCCAATCCCTTCTCCTAGCCATGATCTTCTCTTTGTCTGATACTGCTCCACCTCCAAAATCTTATACTCCAAAATTTTACTTTCTAACCACAAAATACTATCCCTCCAGCTGTCAAATCTCTAACTCTGAATATCTTTGCTTTTAGATTTCATTCAGATTTCATGTGGCTTGACTTCTCCTTTTTCTCCTCTTAGCTTCATTTCCTTCTTACAGGATTGATTCAACAAGCCATTACTTCAACTCCTCATTGACTACCACATTTGCCCACTTAACCTTTTTCCTTGCACCTGCCCTTCAAATTCCTTAATTTATGCACCACCTGCCTTCCATGATTCTATCCAGACCATGGCTCACTCTCAAAAGAGATTACACTATCATATCACCTGATACTTTATGGTTTCCAAGCTCTGTTAGTACCACCCAGCACTTTCTTAGCCAAAGCTAGGGAACTTCTCTTGTACTTCATATTTCAATATTTCATCCCTATCTTGGAGCCCCTGACTCCATTCCCTATTTGCTGCTCTCAGGAAATGAGCTTGTCTCTCATTTTACAGAAAAAGAGAGGCAGTCAGGCATGAATCTCCTCAACTTCCCCCTCCTCCTCACCATTGCCAAATGTATCCATAGTCAAGCTTCTCCTGACCTCACTCCCTAACACACTTGAGAACTAAACATCCCTTTTTCTGTGCATCAATTTTTGTCTTGCTTCCATTCTTTGGGCTTCCCCATGCCTCTTCCTCCTGTATTTTTTTTTTAACCTTTGTTCATTCCTTTCAGTCTACAAATTTTCTTACCACCTTCCAATTAATAAAAACCTTCCTTCAGTTCAGTGTCTTCCTTTAGCCAATTCCTTCACTCCCCCCCCTCTTCTTCTGGCCAACCTCTAGAAACTATAATACATGAACAGTATCTCCATTTCTTTACTGCAAATTCACTTCTCCATCCACTCAAAATTCTTCCTCTCCTTCAGCCACTTTCCAGAGACTATTCCTCCTCAGGTCAATCAAGGGCCTCTTTACTGACCAATCCAGTAATATTTCTCAGTCCTGATTTCAGTAGCCTAGCTACTATGTACTATGTACTCAGTGTCATAGTTTGCACTTCCTTCCTTCTTAAACTTGGATTCTGTAACAATATTTTCTACCCATTCTTCTCTACTTTGATGTTCCTTTTGGGTTCCCTCTTTCTCTGCCTGATCTGTATTCAGCTTTCTTATTTTCTACTGTGCCTGTTCTCTTGGTCTGTTCTGCTCATTCTCACAGCTTCCACTACCACCTATACACAGTTGATTTCCAGATCTGGCTCCCTAGGTCAGGGCTTGTGACAGAAACCCAGACTAATTATCTGGCTGACTATTACATGTCTCAACTTTGATTTTTTCCCACAAATACCTCATGTTCAACAGGTTCAAAACTTACGATGTCTTTCTACCTCCTTACACCTCCTAAATATCTGGGTTTAGTTAATGACATCACCATCTATCCAATTCCCAAAATTAAAAACCTGAAGGGGTTAACAATGACCCTCTAATGGATCCCCCCCCTTCCACTCCAATCAGTCCCTTTATTTGTGTAATTCTACCTCACAAATATCTCTGGAATCCTTTTCTATCTACTTAGTTCATCCTTCATCTTCTCCCACCCAACCTTTAAATAACCTCCAGATTAATTGATTCTGATTGGCTTCCTTTCCTTTAATCAGGAGATAAACCCCATTCACATGTAATATGGTGACTTTTATAGCTCAACCCTATGCTACTCCTCTAAGCTCCATATTCATATATCCAGATGCCTAATCCATGTTACCACGTTTGTGGTAGAGAGATAGATTTGAATGTTTCAAATCTATCTCAAAGTCAAAATGTCCAAGATGGAACTTATTATTTGTGTCCCATAATCTTGTTTGTGATATCAGTGAATAACACCACTGTTTAGCCATTTTGCAAGTCAGAAACCTAAGAGCTATTCTTGATACTCCTCCTTCACCACCTCATATTCAACCCATGATCAGATTATTTCCATCATATCTCTTAATTCTTTTTTTTAATGAATTTTTAAAATTGTGGTCAAGAACACATAACATAAAATTTGCCATCTTAACTGTCCTTTTAAGTTCAGTAATAAGGATATTCACATTGTTATGCAACCAATCTCCAGAACATTTTCATCTTGCCAAACTAAACTCTGTTCCCATTAAACAATAACTCCCCCAGCACTGGCAACCACTATTCTACTGTCTCTATGAATTTGACTACTCTAGGTACCTCATATAAGCAGAATCATACAATATTTGTCCTTTTGTGACTGGCTTATTTCACTTAGCATAACATTCTCATGGTTCAACTGTATTGTAGCATGTGTCAGAATTTCCTTCCTTTTTAAGGCTGAATAATATCCATCATGTGTATATACCATTCCATTCATCTGTTGATGGATGCATGGGTTGCTTCTACCTTTTGGCTATTGAGAATAATGCTGCTATGTACATGGGTGCACAAATATCTCTTTGAGTCCCAGCTTTCAATTCTTTGAGGTATATACCCAGAAGTAGAATTGCTAAATCATATAGTAATTCTATTTTCAATTTTTTGAAGAATCACTATATTGTTTTCCACAGTAACTGCCCCATTTTACATTCCCATCAATAGTGCACAGGGCTCTAATTTCTTCATATCCTCTCCAACATTTGCAATTTTCTAGTTATTTGGTAGTAGCCATCCTAATGGGTATTAGGTGAACCTCTTAATTCTTAAATCCATTTTTTTCCATCTCCACTGCCACAAGCCTAAGCTATAGGAATACAATGGAAGCTGATATTCCTAGATCCACTCTAGGCATCCTTCAATGCATTATCCATATTACAGATAGAGCAAGTCTTTCAAAAACAAATTTGATTATGTTATCTGCTGAGTTAAAACCCTGTGATGGATTCTTGTTGCTGTTACGATTAAGATAAAAATTCTTATCATAGCTTATAGTCATCTAGTCCCTGCCCACCTCTCCAACCTCATTGCATGTCACTTTCCCTTGCTCTCAGCACTCCAGCCACAAAGGCCACCTTCAGTTCTCTGATGAATATGGAGCGATACCTCTCACACAGGCTAAAGATCATGGATATGGTTGTATGTGGGTGGTATGAAGGGGAGAGAGAGAAGAATAGAAAAGGAGGGAGAGGGAGAAGGAAATGATCAGAGGACTAGCTAACAGATGACAGTTTGGTTGCTCTTCTCTACTAAGAGTAATACTCTCTTTTGGCTAGTATTTCTCAACCTGCTTCTTTGTTTCACTGTGTGGACTGAGTTGGAAAGAATATATTCTAATCATTTTTTTTACATATCACATGAAGGAAGACTCTTTGAGCTAAGATTTGTAGCCCATTTCACATGACTCTCAGTTAAATTGGTAGGTATATTAGTGTGCTAATGGCTGCCTTAACAAAATACCACAGACCGAAGGGCTGAATCTATAGAAGTTTATTTTCTCACAGTTCTGGAGGCCAGGAGTCCATGATCAAGGTGTTGGCAGGGTTGGTTTCTTCTGAAGCCTGTCTCCTTGGCTTGTGGATGACTGTCTTTTCCCTGTGTCTTCACATGATCCTCCCCCAGTGCATCTCTGTCCAAATTTCCTCTTCTTCTAAGGACACCACTCATATTGGATTAGGACCCACCCTGATAACTTCATTTTTACTTAATTACCTCTTTAAGACCCTGTCTCCAAACATAGGTACATTCTAAGGTACTGAGGGTTAGGACTTCAACATATGAACTGGGGGGTACACACTTCAGCCCACAACAGAGGTAAATATGTAGAGTTTTATGCTAGGATTCAGCATTTTCCATCCTTTTCCTTTTCTTGAGAAGCACCCTCATTTGCATTCCTCACAATAATGCCTGAAGAATGCATTTCAAGTGAGCTAGCTTCTAAACCTGAGGTCTTAATTTAACATTATACAAAGTCCTAAAATTTTTTAAAAAACATGAGATATCTTACACATTTACTGAAAAATAAAAGAGAACTATTTTTAGCAATCTTATTAGTAAATTTATTTTATTTTTGAATGTAGTGATGATAGGCCTGTTTTTACAAAAGACTTGAGAGTTTATGTCATCTATTCATTCCTGCAGATTGAGCTCCAGGGAAGAGCTGCCAGAAGGGGTCTACTCAAAAATCACAGCCGGAGCCCCTTTGCTTTGTGCATTCAACCCTTTGTAACCACCAGGCCTGTTGCCAACTGGGTGATAGATTCACAGCTCTTCTTCTCACCTTGCCAAGCAGCAGCCTCTCTGGCAAGAAGCCTCTTTGGTCTCTGAGCAGCATATTTGAGGCTATCACTTCCTGCCGGCATTGTAAAAACAGTGGGCTGCAAAGCCCAAAAGCCCTTTGCCTGCTCCTATGGTCCACTTGGCATTTAAGCCCAGGATCTGGTCCCTATCAGCAGCAGGGACCTCTACACACACACACAACACACACACACACACACACACACACACACACACTCACACACCAGACCAGAAAGGACACTCAGCCAGTGTTTTGCCCCCAAAGAACAGACACTCAATTTCTCTGGGATTTTAAAAGCATCTTCCTTCTCATTTTTGTATGGAGTCAGCTAGGGCAAACAATCACAGTGTTATCAAGAACACATGCCTACTATATCTTTGCCAGTGAACAGCCCAGGGATCCTGGACCTAGAAGTAGGAGAGGTAGCAAAACAGATCATACTTCCCTTGTTTTACAGCTGAAAAAAATCTGAGCAGAGTACTAGGGGTCAAAAGAGAGACTGACACACAGAGAGTGAAGGCAGAGCTGGTACCCAATTCCTGTACTGAATTCTTGCTGTTGACCTGGCATGACTCATCCAAGTGGCTGGCTTCTAGCCCCCCAAAAGGAGATTTATCGATGTAATGAGAACTTTCCCAAATGTTAAGGGAACACATTAGCAATATTTTCCACATTTTCTCTATAAGATTACTGGAATACAAAAACATTGACTTTAAGGCAATAATGTGAGAAAACAAAATGGCAGAATCATTAGAACCCCATTCTTCCTGCACAATAACTTACCTTATTTTTATGAAACTATTAGGCAACATAGAAATGTACCAGCTTCTGAAAATTCAGAGGGACATTAAAGTGAAATGTCTGAAGGTTATTCCTCTGAATATCTGTGATCTTTATCCTGGGCTATACATTTTTATTTCTCATTTTCAATCCACTTTTCCTTCATATGAATTTGAAGAAAAGCTATTTTATTAGTGCAATGCTAGACCATCATGCTTAGAACCATAAACATAGATTTTTTTTTAAATATGAATTCCCTCCACCACGCCCCAAGATCATTTTACAGCGATGCATTCTTGGGGCCCAGATGGTGGGGCCCCTTAGTCTGACACCAGACTGCTAACACAGCAATGTAAAGGTGAGTGCTCACAGAAAACATAGATAGAGAAGGACAAGCTTTGCCATATATAATTTGCATGAGTAGATCCTCAGGGGATGGCAGGTCCTTGAAAATGTGCAAAAAGAGCAAGCTGATTTTTTGCCATAAGGAACAGAGGTGCAGCAGCCCAGATATGTGACAAGGAAGCTGGCTGGGAGGGCCCTTTCTGTTCCGAATCCAGCAGCTTTTCTCAAAGGCATTGTCCCACTACCACTACAGGTACAAGGGCAACAGATTGCCCAGCTCACCTCAGCCTCATTAAGGGCAGTGGGGTCTGACCAAACCCTGACAGACAGAGCTCACCCTAGTAAAGAGATGGCAAAAGATGCAGTGAGAAGGGTGGGTGTAAATGATCATGTTCAAGAGCTCATACTCTACAGGAAGATAAGCCTTTGCAGAAAAGGAAAGAAAAATGCCTTCCAGAGTTCTTACTATTTTTAGTGTCACAGAAAAATATTTACTGTGTTCAATCACCAAGTCTACTGAAGGCAATTTATGTGCATTAAAAAATAAGCTCAGCATTTAAAATTGCAATGAGAGACATTACAACTATGCACACAGAAGCGATTGCACAGAAGCCTGGCAAATTTGGAATGATCCAAACACTCCCTGCCTTATCCCGGGGAGCTCCCTACCACTTACAGCTGTGTGAAAACTTTATTCAACATCCTTCAGCTTGTCAGACACCACCTGCTGTTCTTTTCCAAATGGGAAACTCGAGTGGACACAGCAGCATTGTTACATGTTCAAGTGCTGTGCCATTTGAGTGCCATTCGAGTACAGTGCGGGGCATGGAGAGATGCAAAACGGCACATTTCATTACACACCCTGCCATTTGTTTGATCACTGTTTCATCTTTGTTGTGCACTCCAGGTGTGCTAGATTACATCCTCGTGTGAAGAATGATAACGTTTCTATCCAGAGAAATGATATAAACAGGTGAAGTTCAACTTCTTTACAACCAAGGTGTCTGTCTGTAAATTCTACACAAACACACCACATGGAATATTTTTTAAAGCTCCACATAACCATCAAATCAAGCATTGATTCTGCTCTTCTCCAGGTATCATTACCTGAATAACTATAGGCTCCATTCTACAAGGAAACAGGAAGTAAATGCACAGTTTACTGTGTAGAAAACTGTACTGAATGCTCCAGATGTTCCCAAATGTTCCTTGGGGAGCAAAACTGTCCCTGGTTGAACCACTGGCTTAATAGAATTAATGGGGCCTTTTAGGAAACATTTATTTTCTTTTTTTTTTTTTTTTTTTTTAAAGATTTTATTTATTTATTTGACAGAGAGACACAGCGAGAGAGGGAACACAAGCAGGGGGAGTGGGAGAGGGAGAAGCAGGCTTCCCGCGGAGCAGGGAGCCCGATGCGGGGCTCGATCCCAGGACCCTGGGATCCTGACCTGAGCCGAAGGCAGACGCTTAACGACTGAGCCACCCAGGCGCCCCGGAAACATTTATTTTCTTAACATGGGGTCCTCTTGTCAGGTTTTACAACATAACTAATAGCTTCACACAAAGATGCAAAACTCTTGGTTTCCTTTAGGTAACTTAAGTCTTATGCCATCTTATCCCATTCCATCCAACCTTCCTCCTTACATTTATTTAGCATCTTTATAGGCAAAGCACTCTATCTAAGCCCTGAAAACATGAAAGTAAAAACATACAGTCCTTTCCCTGAAGGAGTTCAGAATTTGAGGGAGAAACAGAGTGAACAAATGATACAAGAAAGTCCAAATGACCTACAAAACTTGCTTATTATCATTCTTCCATATCCCCTTTTCTTTTGGCCCTACCCCCTCTACATGACTTTTGACTTGGTCTCACCCTGAGATTGCTTAAGAAATTTTGAACATTCCAACATTCCATCCATGATTTTATTTCTCAGCATAAGGGAACATGGAATTGTCACTGACATCCGTGCAAATTTCACACGGGTAGTCACAGGTAATTTTGATGCACTTGCCCTCTGCACAGCTGTGGTCTACTCAGACATGTACAAATAAAAGAAGAATGTATAAAAATCCAAGAAGGAGGATGAAGAGATCAGATTTTAACATTTTCATCTTCATTTTGCTTTATTTTTCAGCTTATAGCATGCTAAAGGATCAAAAACCTAGATATGTGTGAAACCTGATCTTTGGTCTATCTGTAAGTTCTGAAAAATGGACATTTTTACCTGCATAACAAGGCCAATTATGGACAACTACTATTCCTAATGATTATCAATTCACAATTAGAAAAAAGAACCATAAGCTCTTCCCATTCCCACTCTTCCTCCAGAAACAGTAACTTATCAGTATTGGGATTTTATGAATTTTGGAGTTAGTACCCTTCCTCCAGCCCCAACGCAATGGAGAATGAATGCTTTACAGGACAATAGACTCGAATAAAATCCAAAGATTTCTGCCGCATTGTATTATCCCTCAGAAACATTTTGCATAGTTCCCCACTTCCTTCTGTCAACCTTGTGATGTGACATTCTCCTGGTTTTCCCATTCCCTCATTGGCCAAGGCTTGTTTATCTACTTTGCTGTCTCCTCCTCAGGTCAGCTTCTGAATATTAGAATTCCAGCAGGCATAGGCCTGGATTCTCTTCTAACCGGTATCTCTACCTTTTCCCTACACAAGCTCCTGGGTTCAAATAATTGATTTCAATTGAGGTTGACTTCACAGATTGGCCGCACTCCAGACACTCTGTCCAAGTCAATAGTAGAAATCGCATAACCTCTGCCAGTGACTGGTTGAGGGATGGCCGAACCTTAGCCAGTTTGGACCAATAAGATGTGGGCAAAGGTTTGCTGGGGGATCCTTGGCCAGAACCTGTTTTTTTAATTCTTAAGAGCCACAGTTGGTCAGTCAGTGTGTGTGTTTCTCTCTCTGTCTCTTTGTCTTTCTCTTTCCCCTTTCAAATATGAATGAGAAAGTGCATTGCTCTCATGTCAACTATACAAAAACCAACTTTGGGATGCAGAAGACACTAGTGCAGTACAATAGAGAGAAAGAAATATTTGGATCTTTGAAGAGATCATCAAAGTGTTGTATAAACCAAACTATATCGATATGTGGGCTTCCTCTTATGTATAATTATCAATTAACCTAGTTCTATTTGGGTTTCCTGTCACTTGTAGCAGGAAGTATTCTAATTGATATAATCATCTACATGCTTGTAACTCTGAAATTTTTATCTCAGCCATCATATCTGTCCTGTGATCCAGATTCATAGATATAACTGCCTACTTGACATCTCCACCTGGATATATAATAGTCAGACAAAACTAACTTGTCCAAAAAAGAGCTCCCAATTAGCCCTTTCCCTGCCAAATCTGCTTCCCCACCTTTATAAATGTTACCATATGCTCAAGACCAACCACTGGTGTTGTCTTGGATTATCCTTTTCCTCTGAACCCATATCCAATCTATCCACCAGTTATGTCCATCCTACCTAATCATCCCCTTAACCATTCCCTTGCTTTTCTTTGTGGTTTTACCACAAGTGTGTGTGTGTGTGTGTGTGTGTGTGTGTGTGTTCTTAAAAGAAATCATTCAGTTTTGCTTGTTTTTGAACTTTATTTATGCAGAAGCATACTGTATACATGCTTCACATCTTCTGATAGTCATCCATGTTGACACACATAGCTATATTTTATCCACTGCCATATATTATTTCATTTATTTATACATCAAATTTACTTCTTCTTTGTTAGATGGGCATTGTGTTGTTTCCAATTTTTTGCTGCTATGAATACTGCCATGTTGCCATGAACATTCTTATACTTCTGTGCTATTATTCAGGTACAAGTTTCTTTGTGAGTATACCTAGGAATGGAATAGCCAAGCCATAGGACGTAGGCTCCTTTGGTCTTATTTGGAAATGACTAAATGTCTCCCAAAGTGTTTATAGCAATTTATATCCCTACCACCAGCAGTATATTAGAGTTCCCATTTCTCTACATCCTTGCCAAAAACTGGTATCCTCAGACCTGTTAGTTACTGCTGATAACATAGGTATAAAATGGTATGTTGTTGCTTTTGCCGGAATACACCAGATACTCCCAGGAATATGTACGGCCTGCTACCACACCTCCTTGACGTCTTAGCTTATGTCGCTTTCTCAGTGAGATTTTCCCTGACAACCCAATTTAAAACTGCAGCCTCTAGATACACTGTACACTGTTGTGAGCTGTATTATGTCCCCACAAAATTCATATGCTGAAGTCCTAACCCTCCCATACTGTAGAATGTGACTGTATTTAGAAACAAGGTCTTTAAAGAGACAGTTAATCCAATATGGGCCCTAATCCAATATGAGTGAGGTCCTCATAAGAAATTCGGACACAGAGATGTACAGAGGACAACTATGTAAAGACACAGGGAGAAAATGGCTGCCTACAAGCCAAGGAAAACTGCCTCAGAAGAAACCAACCCTGCTCACAGCTTGATCCCAGACTTTAGGCCTTTAGAACTGTGAAGAAATAAATTTATGTTGTTTAAGCCACCCATTCTGTGGTTCTTTGTTATGGTACCCCAGCAAAGTAATATAGACATATAATAATTTTATTCATTTATTAGTCAGAAAAATACAAACATAAACCACAGGTCATTGATTCATTCCTGTCCCAGTAGAGAATATAGAGCAATGACAGTGGACATCTTCTTCTTATTCTTGACAGTGAAATGAAGATCTTCAACTTTTTATTATTACATATTATATTTAATATCTGATCATTCTAATGAATGCAGCTTTTGGATATCTGTTTCTGTAGTTCTTTGTTATTGCTATTTCTCACTTATAGTGGCTTATTTCCTCATGTCTATAGGAATTTTTTAAATTATGAGTTCATTTGACTTGGAACATCATCTGTGGGATTTTTGGAGACCCTGTTTAAAGTGTATACCTTCAGAGAGGATTTGTTTGGCTTTTACCTGCCACTTACAGACTACACCAATCAGGGCCGTCTCACATTAAATATACAGCTTGGAATGTTTTGGCACCAACATAATAGTGTGAATTCAAGAAAGATCCAGCATGAGTGTGAGCTTGTGCTCAGAGATTATCAGAGGAGGCAATTTTCTTTATTTCTTTGTGCCACTCAGAGACAAAGTTAAAACAGGTGCATATCCACATCACCTTGGAGGCAATTTTCTGGCATATCCACTGAGCATATTTTTCTGTGTTTGCATGAGAACTCTGTTCTGACTTCCCAATCTGCTTGGGGCTCTAGGCTTTGCTTCCTCCTTCAGTACACATGTGGTCTATTAAAACCCACTCTATAGACAACCTGCAATCTGTAGATACCCCAGGTCAGTGCCAGGTTTGGCACGTTGCTTAATTCTATGAAGTCAAACTTCCTATCACACCTGAACCCAAAGAATTCCATTATTCTGCCTCCAACTCAGCTACTTATAAAATGTATGAGAGAGAGAGTGAGATTTTTTATTTTAACCATCTTACTGGGCATTTTTTAGATGTATATCAGGAAAGGTTTCTCTAATCATCTGAACCAATAATGTCACCAGAATTAAAAACCTTTGAAGACACACACATAGGTGGGCCCTACCAAGTCATAATTCCAAAAGTGTGGCCCCAAAATAAATTTTTTGGCAACTTCCACCAGCTTATTTTAAGGCAGCCGGTTCACCAACTGGTGGTTTGGAATCATTACCTGAGTTGGGTGCCTTTTTATTCATGGCGAAGCTTCTAATTTAAGGAGAAAGCTTAGTCATGCTTTTTTTATACAGAAGGTGTTAAACAGTAAGTAGAGTCTAAACCTGTTTTGAAGGCATTAAATGCTTGTACATTTGTTATCTCTGGCTCAACATTACCACTTTCAAACCAAAGTTATTGTGCTTATAATTAGCTGGTGCCTTGAGAAATTCTCTTTCTATCCTCTTAGACATCATTAAAGTGGTTATATGAAAAAAAAAAAAGTAGTTATATGAATAATGTGTATGGGTAACCTGGGGTTTTTTAGGGCCTACTGAGATCATTTAATTTAATCTTGCACATTGGGGTTACAGAAAGTGCAATATAAATTTCAGGTTTCTGCTGCCCCCTGACTTGAGAGCCTTCAAAATTTACTAGAAGTCCAAAGGAGTAAAATCCTTCTTCCTGAGCAATGGCTGTGATTAGTTTCTGTGATTAGATAACCTTGCCTTATGTTCACAAATCAGACAGACTGCAGGGATGTTAACGGACCACATGCTTGGTCTAAGTATCACTAACTGGGATTCTTTTAGTTATTCCATGGGATTTTATGCAGATTCTTTGTAAGTTAGCAAATGTGACAGTGACTTACCAGTTTATTGCTAATCTGTCCCTTCCCTTCCAAATAGATCATATGTTCTTAATAAGCGAGCAGTTTTTCATTCATTTTTCTCAACAGGTGTGGATTGTGTATCTGTCATGTGCCAGGTACTGTGCTAGGGCAATGTCAGACCTGTTACTCCTGCCATAGATTTTCATGGCCATTAAATGTTGAACATTTAAAATACTACATACAGTTCCTGAACTGGAAAAGATAAAATGCTCTAGGACATATTTTATTTTTTTTTTTTTATTTTTTTAAAGATTTTATTTATTTATTTGAGAGAGAGAGAGAGCACATGAGAGGGGGAGGGCCAGAGGGAGAAGCAGACTCCCCGCTGAGCAGGGAGCCCGATGCGGGACTCGATCCTGGGACTCCAGGATCATGACCTGAGCCGAAGGCAGTCGCTTAACCAACTGAGCCACCCAGGCGCCCTAGGACATATTTTAGATATATGAGAAACCCATTCTTACACTCTGCCGAAACACTGTAGTGCAATGTGCCCATGGAGAGCTTTGCAGGGGCCCATGGGCATTATAACCAGTCTTAACACAGGAAGAATAATCAGAGCGTCTACTGGAATGTTGGGAGGATAAAAACTAAACTCCGTTCTAAAGCCCTATGATGACACTTCTTTGGCCAAGAGAACCAAATAAAGTCCCTCTCAGGTTGTAAGAAAACTATTTCTATGCGTAAAGAATAGAAAAGTGACTGAAGTGATTTGAGGTAGTTTTTGAAAGGAGACAAAATTCACTCCTTTTTCCCTGGCTCAAGAGGAATTGTAAGATTATAGAACAGTCTTGAATTTAAAACTATGCATAGACTTTCTCCAACAGTAAGAGGCCTACTCAAAGATTCATAGACATAGTCAAGGGGGAACACTTTAAATTGAAATGATACCACTCACATTAACTACTGGAAAGACCGACTAGTTATTTCACCAAGGGATCCACAAGGGCTGCTTAAATGAAATGCTCCTTGTTAGAGGGTCCACAACTGTCTTGTGTTGCTTTAGAAAAGCAGTCACAGTCAATCCACTTGCAAACATCTTGACATGGACTAACATTATGTATGTAATTAGATTATTCCACTTCATTTCTCTTATTTTTCATATTTAAAAATATCCACCTCTAGCATCCACCACTCACTCCAGTGTGCAAATTAAGAGAGAGTTTCCCCTTTTAAGAGGTTTCCCCCTCACCTCAGAGTTGTTCAAGATCCTTGGAAGCTTCCTAAAAACCCTTATTGCAGATTCTTAGCATTGAGAAAATTGGAGTCTGTTCAGCTCACCAGTGATTTTCATTTCTGTTGTTGCTCTTGTAACTGCCACACAAAATCACTGCTAAAAATTCACACATAGCCCCAAAGGATTTTGCCCATTGTTTTGTGGCTCCTGAGCTGGCTCAGATCCTTGTGCAGGCCAAGCTGATCTACCAAGGAAACGAGATTCTGTTTCCTCAAGGTTAACCCCCCTTGACTGCCAATGTTTTTGTTCTTTAGCTACAGTAACATAGCTGTTGCCTTTGTTCCTAAAACAATGCCAACTTAGACTTAAATGTCCTGATGTTGAAGCAGCAATGAGAAGTCGAGATTTCTCTTTTCCTCATGATGAGTTTCTTTGAGCTAGGAAGGGAGAGTGACATCTTAGAGCTATCGTAACCACCAGAAAGCTGCTAATAACAGTGAGCCTCAAAAAAACACAGGATCATAGCTTAAAGTCTCCTTGACAGAGGAGCCTTACCAAAAAAGGTCATGTTATTCCTTTCCTCCAGGATAATTATCCTCAGGACAAAGCTAGTTCGAGGTGGCTTTTCTCCATCTAGTCTGAGAAGTGACTTGAATATTTAAATGTTATTCCTTCCAGAAAAGAAATTTCAAATCTTCACCTAACTAGGCCTTGTACTTCATTTTCATTTGAGTGCTAACTGCAAACTCATATGCTTTTGCAAATAGCTTCACCCTTTTTGTTTCCTTCTAAGTGGTAAAGCAAGGACATTATCGGGACGAAAAAGTTGCTGCCCTCCATTGTCAAATGCCTTGATTTTTTTTTCTACTTGCTTGGAAGAAGTGGCATAGGTGTTTGTTTGTTTGTTCAAATATGGGCAATGTTCTCAATGGTGCAGTTCCTGACAGAATGAAAATAACTTATTCATAATTAGCCTGAAAGAAAATCTATATATTATCAGAAATGTCTGCTAATTGAGGAAAACAATTTTTTTTTAGCAGATGTGAATTCTTTCTATCAAATTGTGCAGCCTAATTATTCTCTGCACTTCGAAGGAGTGCAAAGGTCAAAAGGCTAATATGTAGCTTAATCAGGAAATTATGTAAATTAGCCCAAATCAAGCACATCACATAACCCCTATAATCAGTAAAATATGTAGTTCACTAGCAAATCAAGTGAAACTTCCAGCTATTTGATCAGTAAAAATAGAAAGAGGAGGAAAACCCAGAACACTGGTAGATGTTATATCTCAGGCAGATGTGATTTTAACATGCCAATAAGAAAATAAAATATAGTACTGGAAAAGGGACATTTACTTGAAAAATACATGAAGATGATTTGTAGTAAATCACTAGAACATAAGCACCGGGGAATAAGGGTTCTTTTTGTTCACTGCTGTAGTCTCATCATCTAGAACAATAACTGGTACATAGTAGGTCCTTGATAAACAATTGTAAATGAATATTAAATTAATTATTGGGTCAAAAATGTCATAGGAAAAACATGACAATGCAAGTTTGAAATGAGAAAACAAAGCTACATAATTTCACATATTTCTTCCTAAACTTACTTTACATCCAGTATATTAGCAATCTTCCACTCTCTGCCAAAAAAAAAAGCCCTATAAAAAATAGACTGAAATGAAAGTAGCTTTATGAAAAATACCAACAATAATGAATTCTTTGTGCTTACAGAAATACCTATAGTAAAGGCAATTCTGCTTTCTTTTAACTCTGGTAATAATAAATACTTCTAAATATTTGGAAATATATGGTATGTTTTTATCTACTTTTCAGAGATGAGAATGAGGCATGAGGAGATGGAGAGATCTGTCAAGAGTCACCATGAAATAAAACTCAAATACAACTGAATTTCAGACAAAGAGTCTATTTCAAAGTCATATTTTATTTTCACCAAATATTTTCCTTATAATTTCTTTCATTAACACCATTTTAAAATGACTTCTTTGTATCTCAAGTAGTGAAAACAAAACAACAACAAAAAAAACAAAACACAAAACTCTGTCATTGTTCTTTACCTCTCAAAACCTGCCACCCTTTGAAAATGTTTTCCTTATATGTTCCCAGGTGAAAAAATAGTGCATATACAACAGAGGAAACATATACAAGAAATAATTTTTGTTATATAGCTATTATTCACCATATTTCAGAGGAATTTAAAGCATATTGCACATGCTTTGACAAAAATGGATTGCTATTGAAAAAAAAGTAAGTGGGTGAGAGAATGAAGGTAGAGAGAGAATGAGGTGTGGAAGATAAGATGAAAGCAAAGATGAAATTACCAGACAATATGCAAATGATGAGGTTTGTGCATTTAGTCATTTGCTACTTGTTTCTAAGCTTTCTAGCAACCAAGACAACAGGAAAACACAACCATATCATTTCATATCCTGGAGATAAACCAGTTAAATGGGCCACGAAAAGCTTTCTTGGTACTGAGAACAAAAAGAAACATCTTTCATTGATCCCCATAATATAGATAGTGCATAATGTTATAAACAACATCTTCAACAATATCTTTCCAGTAAATACAATAATGAGTGCCATGTGGACTTTTAAAAGACATCCTTCAATATGAGGGTTCACCACTAAAGAACAATTCAATAAAGCAATTGGGGCCAGAGGGTGAGGGGTGGTGAGAGCAACAAATGATGAAGTCCAGGCACTGAGATCAGTGGCCTAATCCAGAAATTGATTTTAGCATATTTAGAGAAGTGGAAAGGCCACAGATTTTTCAACCAATCTCTACAAATGCTGTCTTATGAGCTTTTGATAAGAACAAAGGGCTGTGTGTTCAATATTCTATTCCTTGATCAGAACTATTTAGTGCTACCAGATCTAGATAAGTGTAGTGTCATATGCAGAAATCCAGACAAAATAAACTGTGAAGCCCCTTGTTTACAATTATTAAGAATTTCTGAATCAGTAATAAAAAATTCCCAAAAAACAAAAGTCCAGGACCAGACAGCTTCACAGGAAAATTCTACCAAACATTTAAATAAGAGTTAATACCCATTCTTCTTAAACAATTCCAAAATATACAAGAGGAAGGAAAACTTCCAAATTCATTCTGAGTCCAGTATCACCCTGATACCAAAACCAGATAAAGACACCACAAAAAAGAGAACTAGAGGCCAATATCGCTCATGAATATAGATGCAAATATCCTCAACAAAACATTAGCAAACTGAATGCAACAATAGGTTAAAAAAAAAAACTGGGGCACCTGGGTGGCTCAGTTGGTTAAGTGTCTGCCTTTGGTTCAGGTCTTGATCCCAAGGTCCTCGGATCAAGCCCCATATCAGGCTCCCTGCTCAGCAAGGAGCCTGCTTCTCCCTCTCCTTCTGCCCCTCCCCCTGCTTGTGTTTTCTCTCTCTCTCTCTCAAATAAATAAATAAAATCTTAAAAAAAAAAAAAAAAAAGCATACACATGGTCAAGTGGGATTTATTCCTAGGGTGCAGGAGTGGTTTAATATTCATAAAACAATCAATGTGATATGTCACATCAATAAGAGAAAGGATAAAACCTGTATGATCATTTGAATAGATGCTGAAAAAGCATTTGACCACATACAACATCCATTCATGATTTAAAAAAAAAAACAAACCCTCTGCTAAGTAGATCTAGAGGGAACACAATAAAGGCCTTATATGAAAAACCTACAGCCAACATCATACTCAATGACGAAAAACTGAGAGCTTTTACCCCCTGTCAGGAAGTAGACAAAGATGTCCACTCTCCCACTTATATTCAACAGTACTGGAAGTCCTAGCCACAGTAATTAGACAACATAAAGAAATAAAGGTATCCAAACTGGTAAGGAAGAAGTAAAACTCACTATTTGCAGATGGCATGACATTATATATAGAAAACCCTAATGACTCCACCAAAAAACTGCTAGAACTAATAAATGAATTCAGTAAAATCGCAGGATACACAATGTGCGGAAATCTGTGAAATTAGGAAAACAATTCACCAAAACTAATAAAATATCTAGAAATAAACTTAAAGTGGTGAAAGATCTGTACTCTGAAAACTATAAAATACTGATAAAATAAATACAAGGCAATGGAAAGACATTCCATACTCATGGATTGGAAGAACAAATATTGTTAAAATGTCAATATGACCCAAAGCAATCTACACATTTAATGCAATTTCTATCAAAATATAAACAGCATTCTTCACAGAACTAGAACAAACAATTCTAAAATCTGTATGGAACCACAAAAGATCAAATAGCCAAAGCAATCTTTTTGTTTTGTTTTGTTTTGTTTTTTAGCAAGCATTTTTCCAACTTTTAACCATTTTATTTTTTATTATGCTATGTTAATCACCATACATTACATCATTAGTTTTTGATGTAGTGTTCCATGATTAGCCAAAGCAATCTTTAAAAAGAAAAGCAAAGCTGAAGGCAACACAATTCTGGACTTCAAGTCATATTACAAAGCTGTAGTAGTCAAAACAGTACTGACACAAAAATAGACACATAAATGAATAGAATAGAATAGAGACTCCAGAAATAAACCCATGATTACATGGTCAATTAATCTTCGACAAAGGAAGCAAGAACGTGCAACAGGAAAAAGACAGTCTTTTCAACAAACAGCGTTGGAAAAACTGGACAGCTACGTGCAAAAGAATGAAACTGGACCACTTTCTTACACCACACACAAAAATAAACTCAAAATGGATTAAAGACCTAAATGTGAGACCTGAAACCATAAAAATCCTAGAAGAGAACACAGGCAGTAACTTCTTTGACATCAGCCATAGCAACTTCTTACTAGACATATTTCCAGAGACAAGGGAAACAAAAGCAAAAATAAACTATTGGGACTACATCAAAATAAAAAAGCTTCTGCACAGTAAAGGAAACAATCAACAAAACTAACAGGCTACCCACTGATTGGGAGAAGATATTTGCAAATGGCATATCTAATAAAGGGTTAGTATCCAAAATATATGAAGAACTTATAAAACTCAACACCAAAAAACAAATAATCTGACTAATAATAGCAGAACAAATGAATAGATATTTCTCCAAAGAAGACATCCAGCTGGCCAACAGACACATGAAAAGATGCTCAGCATCACTCATCACCAGGGAAATGCAAATAAAAACCACAATGAGATATCATCTCACACCTGTCAGAATGACTAAAATCAAAAACACAAGAAACAAGTGTTGGTGAGGTTGTGGAGAAAAAGGAACCCTCACGCACTATTGGTAGGAATGCAAATTTGTGCAGCCACTGTGGAAAATAGTATGGAGGTTCCTCAAAACATTAAAAATAGAACACTCTGTGATCCAGGAATCATACTACTGGTGTGTGTAGGGTAAATCAGCATTTACCCTACAAAAACATTAATTCAAAGGGATACATGCACCCCTATGTTTACTGCAGCAGTATTTACAACAACCAAACTATGGAATTAGCACAAGTGACCGTCAATAGAGGAATGGATAAAGAAGTGGTATATATATACAATGGAATATTACTCAGCCATAAAAAAGAATGAAGTCTTGCCATTTGCTATGACATGGATGGAGCTAGAGAATATAATGCTAAGTGAAATAAGTCAGAGAAAGACAAATATCAGATGATCTCACTCATATGTGGAATTTAAGAAACAAAACAAACAAGCAAAGGAAAAAAAAGGAAACACACACACACACACACACACACCAAGAAACACACTCTTAACTATAGAGAACAAACTGATGGTTACCAGAGGGGAGGTGAGTGGGGGGATGGGTAAAATAGGTGATAGGAATTAAAAAGTACACTCACCATGATGAAAAAAATAAAAATAAAATAGAAAAAATGGTAGGTAAAAAACAGGTGGAAAAAATGAAAAAAATAGTTATTAAGAACTTCCAGATTACTATATAGCAGAATATTAAATTAAGTACAAGGCCCTTCTGAAGGTGGGGTCCTATGTAATTGTATAGGTCACATATCTGTGAAGCCAGCTCTGTCCATATGCTTAAACCTTCCTTCTCAAGGAGCTTCCCTCTTCCCATGGGAAAACCCAAGATTCTTCCAGTTTAACTCACAGATGTATCAACAATCATAACATGCAGAGCTCACTAACACAAACATGGCAAAATTTTAAGCCTGAACAATTATAAAAATAGATATTATTCAAATGCCTAGCTTGGCCATTTTATTTATATATGTGTGTGTGTGTGTGTATATATATATATAATCTGTAAAATGTGTGTATATATATATATATATACACAGACCTGTAAAATGTTTACCTTGAACAATGAAGCTTTCTTGTACATACTCCAAAATGGATTGCTTCTGTGGATCACTATGTCAAAAACTAATGATGACTAACATAACATGATGACTAACATAACATAATAAAATTTTTTTAAAAATTCAAAAATAACAAAATGAACTGCTTCTAAAGTATATCCTGAATAACCAAACAAGATACTTTCCTGAATAAGTTAATTATAATCCAGTCAATATTAGATGTCTACTCTCCTATGATGACTCTATTTTTGAGTTATCTTTCATTCCTTCCTTCTGGGAACTAATAGATAGCAGAGCTCATTGCTTATTGGGGTCCTTCTTAGATTATGACTAGAGCCACTGCATTTGTAAGTAAAAGGATGTAGGATCTTTTATTCTCTTTAAGGTAAGAGGGAAGATGTATCTAGCACACTCAAAACAGGAATCAAGTTATTAAGGCAGAGGTTCAAAAGAAGAGAAGATGCAGCATATCTATGGTTTATGCATGTGGAAGTAATATCCCTCATTTTCTTTCCTCTCATGCTTTCTTAAAGAATATATTCCACCCAAAGGAGCAGCCCTACCAGCTCCTACCACCTGACCCAGTTGGTGTGTGTTAGGATGTATGATGAGGAAGAGAAGGATGATTGATGATGATGCATTATTATTACCCTGGGACACATTATACACCCTAGAATACAGGATACATTATACACCCTAGAATACATGCTACATTATACACTTGTCAAATGACTTAAACGAAGAATTTCTTAACTTTCTAATTAAAGGAAGTCCAGAGTTAGGGCACACTCTGGGTTAATTCACTGACTCAAAGATGTCATCAAAGGGCGCCTGGGTGGCTCAGTTGGTTAAGCGACTGCCTTCGGCTCAGGTCATGATCCTGGAGTCCCTGGATCGAGTCCCGCATCGGGCTCCCTGCTCGGCAGGGAGTCTGCTTCTCCCTCTGACCCTCCCCCCTCTCATGTACTCGCTCTCTCTCAAATAAATAAATAAAATCTTTAAAAAAAAAAAAAAAAGATGTCATCAAAGACTCAGGACTTGTCTCTTTTTTTCTGCCCTTCTTGTATTCCTCTCATAATCAGGCCACCAACAAGATGGCTGCCATCATTCCAGGCAACACAGGTAGACAGAACAGTATGCAGAGGACATTGTACCTCATTCTGAGGATTTATGAATCATTTCCAGAAGTGCTCCAGAATATTCCTTTAGGTATCATTGACCAGAATTGGGTAACATGTCCATTCCTAACCAAACTACAGGTGAGGGGAATGGAAGTACAGTGATCAGCTGGGGTGGGATGGATGCTAGATAGTCAGTTGCAATGATCTCTACTGGGGCCCTGAGCCACTGCTAAATAGACCACATCTGGACACAAGAACTAAGAGGAACCAATCCTTAGACACTGTTGAGCCATTGAGATTCTTGTTCTCAAATATTTGAAGTATGGGGCACAGAGTCTAAGGGAGTTGAGAGCTAGCTTATATTAATGGCAGAATACCAGATTAAAATTCCTTGAACTTAAGTTGCTGAAGTCCTCAGAGCCACCCAAGTCTCACCTCTCCTGGAGCTGGTTGCTCATTTTTTCTTTGATTTTCATAACACTCCTTAAAACAAACCATCTTCAATTAAGCTAATAAGTAGGTGTAATTTCCATGCAAACAGAATGCTGTGTTTAAGATAGCCTTACTAGAAATTAAGATCCTAGAGTCCAAACCACTTTATGGTCATATTATGGTATCATTTCTGTCTGAGCTTCAAATTTAGTGTGACCAACGCTCCTAGTTTGCCTGAGACTGAGAAGCTTCTGGGACCTAGGAATTTTAGTGCTAAAAACTGGGACCATTGGCCACCACAACTTCAATAACAGAGTCTATACCAAATTCATAAAACCCCTCCCAAATCCAGTGTTAGAATCAAAGCTTGAAAGATGACCAAAAAAATTATATACCTACAAACTACCTTATATTCTTACTTCCAGACTTCACTACAGTTTTAAGGTACTAAATACTGGTTACATTCAGTCCAGATCCCAACATGGTATAAAACTCATAATGGCAGTTTAATAGGCATTGAGAAAATAAGTCCAAAATGAGTAACATTATCCCTAACACAGGGGAGCAGCTTTCCTAAATAAAATGTACCATTATGTTAAAGTCAAAAAACATTCTCTGAGATGAAAAGAAACATCCCTAAAGAGGCCCATGACATGAAAGCATCCTTTCACACAGGAAGAGTTATCCTTGGTGTGATCCAGGCTCTGCTAAGGCAGTGTTGACTTATGAATAAAGTAATCATGATTAATAATACATTGCACTTCCTCATGAAATAGGATAAAAGGCCTCTTGTTGCCTTAAACAACCACAAGGAGGAAAATATGACAACATTAAGCAAGGATAGTTAAGTTGTCCTGAGAAATACCCCAAGCGTGTACTACAAAATGACAAGAAAATGGGATTCAACAACCAGGGGCTCTTAAGCCATATTTTCTCCCTGTCTCTAAGAGCACAGTCAGGGACGTGACAAAACAAAACTCATTCTCTCTCCCTGCAGATATGAAAGGATCTTATGTGTAGCTATGGCAGAAAAGACACCAAGATAAAGAACAGCAAAACCAATTTCACCTGAGGCTGTGGGCAAACTAGTGGAATTGCATTAGATTCAGTGATAATATCAGAAAAAAGCCCAGGCCTTAGCCTACCTATTATTTTACATCAGAATTAGCAAGTTACTCAAACTTCAATTTTTTTTTTTTTTTTTATGGAAAGCAACTCTGATCTCATTAGGCCCACTCTTCCTTTCAAGAGTTCATACCCCCTAGTAAGACATAGCTCATCAATGACCATTTTATTCATCTCCCTAGAGTCTTCCCCACTTAAAAATGCAGCATACTGGGCACCAAGAAATATGTGTTGGACAAACATGTGAAGGAAGTGAACAAAGGGGAAAGAAAGCACTAGTCAGATTAAAGAAGTTGCTAATAACAAAATTTAAACTTAGGTGTCAAACTTTCAAATAAAAGTTAACAAGAAAATATTTCTGTATGAAGATATGTATATATACATATATCTGCATATACATATATACACATATAAATATATACATTTCTGCTTCACCTCTTTCCTGAAAGGATATGAAACAGTTGATAAAAGGAAGACAAAATAAATTAATTAGCTAACATTTTTAATGGTAAACAGGAGAAGAAAAGTAAATATTCAAATTATAACAAGAAGTCAAGTGGCTGTGATTGAGTGAAAAGAACAACTATAATCTTCCTGACAAACAAGACTAAGAGAAAAAGTGATAAGTCACATAAATCATTTTGATCTGAGAAGAGGAAACACACTACTTTCCCAAGGGAGATAAAGCTTTTCCTAGAACCAAACTTGGATAGAAAATTCCCATGTAAGGAGGGAGCAGGGATCACTCAGTGATTTAATGGACAATATCTTTACAATTTCAGGGTAAATGCAGAAACATCTGAAAAGATGGCACCTGATGAGGTTCAAGCAACAGTTAAAACAGTCACTTAACTTACCAAGAAAAAAACTAGGTTCACATAGCTTGGTCCATAAATAAATACACAGAATCAGAAATCAATAAGATTGTTCTATGCAACAATCTTGCATAGAATTTGATATTTTTTTCTGTATAATAGTAAAAATGTATAATAATAGTTAAAAGTAACAACAATTTAAACAAACACACATTTATACACATTTGCTATACACCTGATTCCGGAATAAGTCCTTTACCAATATTATCTCATTAGCATTTGCAATAACACTATCTAGAAAGTATTTCCGATGTTCAGTAAGAAGAAAATCGAGACTCAGAAAGGTAAAGAAATTGTCATGCAGCAAAGTCAGAATTAAATCTCAAGATTCTCTGACCCCAAACTATTGTAATCATAACTTCTGTACCTTTCTGCTTCCCTTAGTAACAAAGTTAAGCCTGAAACCCACTTGTTTCTTCATGTAAAATACTGGACCAAAAAACTCAAATATGCATTTTTTAAGAGGGAACATGGAATAATATTTGGAAAGTATATTTAGAAAAGTGATGATTCTATAGCTTTAATATTCTATCATTTACTGTCTAAACTATACTTTGAGTCCATTTAGAGGACCTCATACCTGAAAAAATTACTTAACGGAATTTGTCATAGATCGGAGCTTCCTAGTTAGAATGAGCTTTGAAATAATTCTGGAAAAGAAAAAAGAAATTCACCTAGAACCCTAGGCAGCTTATTAGTTGAACTGTTATGCAAAGGGCTGATTACAAAGTTCCATTCAGAAAAGGATCCAGTGTCTATAAAATTTTAATCATTTCTCTGATAAAAATAAACTTTACATATGTCCTCCAATCTCTAACCAATACCATCCTTTATTTTTTTTATTATGTTATGTTAATCAGCATACATTACATCATTAGGTTTTCTTTTGTTTTGTTTTGTTGTTGTTGTTGTTTTTTTTTCTTTCCTGGTTGTTTCACTTACTCAGGGAAATAGACATATTCTGTTCCAGTGCATCCCATATAGTCTTTTTTTTTAATTTCTTTATTGTTATGTTAATCCCCATACATTACATCATTAGTTTTAGATGTAGTGTTCCATGATTCATTATTTGCGTATAACACCCAGCGCTCCATGCAGAACGTGCCCTCCTCAATACCCATCACCAGGCTAACCCATCCTCCCACCCCCCTCCCCTCTAGAACCCTCAGTTTGTTTTTCAGAGTCCATCGTCTCTCATGGTTTGTCTACCCCTCCGATTTCCCCCCCTTCATTCTTCCCCTCCTGCTACCTTCTTCTTTTTTTTTTTTAACATATATTGCATCGTTTCAGAGGTACAGATCTGAGATTCAACAGTCCTGCACAATTCACAGCACTCACCAGAGCACATACCCTCCCCAGTGTCCATCACCCAGTCACCCCATCCCTCCCACCCCACTCCCCACTCCAGCAACCCTCAGTTTGTTTCCTGAGATTAAGAATTCCTCATATCAGTGAGGTCATATGATACATGTCTCTCTGTTTGACTTATTTCGCTCAGCATAATACCCTC